>NC_138243.1:17885138-18512638 GCF_964197995.2 Scardinius erythrophthalmus
TGCTGGAGAAGGCCAGGTACAAGAGAGAACAAATGTGATACCCCTCTCAGAGAACCTCACAAATTAAGATTGTATTGTATTATGTAGTTCAGAGTTAACAGGAGGAGACAGAAGAGAGCCAAAAAGAATATTTCTTTCCATATGTAGTGATCGGAGGGTGCAGTAAAAGTGAAATCAGGTTATGTATGCAAATCTCACCTTTACTTTCTGTTGGTGATGGTAAATTTGCCAAGCTATATGGACATGCATAGCACACCACTTTCCTGGTTTCTTTGGAGACAGAAAGACAAGGCAAGGTTTTCATGTTTAGACATGACTAAATTCATGTTCGTTTCATTTTATTAATCTAAACCTTTTAAGCACTTTTATAAAAGAATATCACATACATCTGGCAAGGTTATCTACAATTTTATGTAATACTGTTGAGCACTTTTAAAAGTGAAATTTAACTTAAAATGTTCATTTCAAGTTTCTTTGCTTATTCCCATATTTTGGGCATGGCTGCAAATTAATTAAGCAAAATGTCATTACAAAGTGTTTTCAGATAAGGGAGTCATATAGTGTCTCCTATAGACTCTGAAATGAGACCGTTGAGTCCCAGCACACAGCTAATTAAAGAGACTGTGGAGCGGAAGGCAGGTGCTCAGTGTAAGGTGGGATTAAACTGTAATGAGCTTTTACTCTATTTCCTTCATAGTCCTGTGGGGAAACAAACTGAATAACTGATAAAGCAGTCTTACCCTGAGAACTGGCCGGAACGGATCTGTCAGCTAGAGAGGAAAGGGAAAAAGCGCAAGTGAGCGAGATTAGGGACACAAAGCTGTCAGTCAGGGCTTTTAATTAGCATCCGAGCATCACTTCATCACTGACCAAATTAAAATGTTAAAATTTCCCTTTCTAATGAAGCATTTCGTGGAATAATTAGGCCAGAATTTAGAGTATTCCCCTTCCTATCACTGCCAGCATACCAATGTGGACAACAGTTTATCATGACTGACAAATATGATGGTTAGTTTGCCAGCAGTAGCTTAAAAACCACAGTCACCACAGTTTGTTCGTTGCAAACTGTGTCTTTGGGGTGCTTACCCGAGGGTCTTTCTGAAGAAGTGTGTGTGGGACGGCTCCAGGCCTGGCTGCCACGTCTAAAGGATTTGAGGTCTATAGTGTACAAACACAAAAAGTAAGCATTCTCAGCTTGTCACAAGATACCTTGGGCCTTATGATTTCCGCGATGGAAATCTAGTCATAAAACGGAATTTACTGTATAACGCAGAATTTCATGGAAGTTGTCACATTTTTGATCACATCTTTCAGCCTCGCTATATGAGGACATGAATGCATGAACTTCATCTCCAGAGCCGCTCTGAGAGTCACTTCACAAGCATTTTACCGTTTTATTAGAGAAAAACTATCGTCATATCATAAACACACAGAAACTCAAAGGTCTTCACGGCAACCCGTCAAAATAAGTTTGGTTAAACTTGAAGAAATTGTGACAAATATATGACTGTTGTACAGTAGAATTTAGCTACGTCTCAATGTAATTATTATTACAAATTTATTTTTAAAATAAAAAAGTCGAATTTCATATGATTAAAAAATACATTTAATTAGTTGTATGCCTTCATTTGATTGCCAGAAATTTTTAAATACACAACACAGAATTTCTGAAATAAAAATAATTTTTCTTAGAAATTTTATTTTTAAATTAATTAATTGTTGTTGTTATAAATTATAATTAAAATGGAAAAAACGGAATTTGGGAAATAATAGGTTAGGGTTAGGTTAGGGATGGATTTCATAGGGCGCTAGATATCTAAATCTTCCAGTATCATCTCTCACTTACTCAAGCATTACTGTTAGCTAACTGGGGACATCCCCAGACTGTACATGTTAAAAAGAACATATGAAATTGATTCTCTATTTATACTATACCTATACATAAAATTAAGGAAGTAACAGACTGTCTGAGATCTGTTTATGTTTAGCCAGATCCATTCCATGTGTGCAGTAATACACTCAGAAGAGCACAGGAGGTTAGTTTTGGGAGTTGTCTTGACATTCCGACATTCAGCGTTTGATATTGTGATACCTTGGGCTGGAACGCTCCCTGCAGAGATCCGAAGGGCCCCGTCGGCGGGATGACGGGAGGAATGCCAGACACTGCTGGGGGGTAAGAGTGGAACAGCTGAGAAAAGAAAAACGATACAAGACACAGTTACTCCAAGAGGTTCTTGTTTGATCGTGTCAGCTGTTTACAGTTATACAGTGAGACCAGAGCCTGCAGGCCGCTGTACAAACTAACAACTACACAAGATCAGCTGCTGATATTTAAATGGCCCTCTTCATTACATACTGCATAATATAAAGCGTCATAACATGAAAATACGCACCATGTGAAAATAATTCACAACAATGTTTTACTTAGTTTTTCTCTTTATAAATGAATAAATGAAAGAAAGTGACTACAAAGCACCTATTCTGCTCCATATAATGATACAACCTTCATCTGACCCTTGGCTGTTGTGACATTCAACAAAGATTAACAGCAAGATGAATTTACAATACGGGTCACTCTCTAAACCTGCTCTGATAGCAATGACTGTTATTATCACAACGCACTGCATAATGCATGTAATTACTGCAGAGTGTGTGTTCTTGGGTGGGTGTCACAAATGAATCATTGCTAAATGGCGACTCCGTAATTGAAGGGCAGAGATCAAATAAATTAAAGTTGCATTAACCTGTTGGAAAGACAAGCAGAATGAAACACATTTTATCTCTAACCCGAATGCTTAATACATTTTTTAATGAAAATTTGTGCCCTTAATACATTTAGAATGTAGTAAAGTATTTTAAAAAACACATTACTACATTCTAAAAAAGTTTTTTGTTGTTGTTGTGTTTTTTTAAATAAAAGTGTAATAAGGCACTTGAGAGGCCTATTGTAAATATAGCTATGGCTGTGTGTGGTACCTAAAAATGCCCTAAGCTGTGACCAGCATAGCCCCTATTGCTTAAAACACCCATAATATAAAGCAGTGTTTCCCCTACCATTATATAAGGGGGGCGCCCCGCCCTCCTAACGGCTCCCCCCGCCCCCCTTGGAGGTCAAGTAAATTTGATTTGATTTTCTTTATAGCGACATATTACAATTTGTTATTTTATAAAAAAAAAAAACCTAAATGGCCCTTAAGTAATATGTTATTTATCTTATTTCCACGATGGCATGTCTTTTCTGTCTGTGTTTACAATTATCCCAATGAGTGCGCACACTCACACACAAACAAACACTTGCGTCACATACAGTTGAGCACTAGCGGACAGAGAGAGCGCGGCTGGAAATGTGTCGCTGAACTGAAGATGGCAACACTCGCTCTACTGCGAGTAGCAGCCGGAGTAGCTCTCCTGCTCCAAGTCTAACGCCCGTTTCACATATATTTCGTTTGCGGTGAGTATTTTTTTTCCGTACCCATAACAAAGCTTTCACACTGCACGAGGATGCAGTCCGTCGATGATCGATCTGTTCCAGTTGCGGTGCGTATACGGCAGTGCAGAGATCGTTTCTGCACCGAGTCTATTTCTGCTGTGCTGCAAACGCTGAATTAAAGTGACAGGCAGCGCATGTTTCGTGGTCAAAATGAACACCGATTGACCTGAAAATGTAGTAATTTCACCATAAGTGCGATTAATTAAATAAAATGTAGTAATCTCACCATAAATTTATTTAATTAATTACTACTTTTTTCACTTTAAGACTGAGTTAAAGCAAGGAAAACTACAATTTACCTCAACAAGGCGACATAATGAACAACACTCGTCTTATTCGTGGAGGTGGAAAAACAAACTCTTTGTGACATGCAAGATTTATTGTATTAAAATTTAAATACAAAAGATTTTAATATAAGTACATGGTTAAATATTTTACCACTTGCTTGAGCAACTTAATATATAATTATATAGAAGTAATGTATTGAATAATACATTGTTTAAATTGTGTTTACGTGAACGCGCGTTCACAGCAGTGGTGCGTCTGACAGGATTATTCTCTCCAATAAATGCATCATAGAAATAAAAACTTCTCATAAAAAAAGCCCATTTAAAATTTATATATATATATATTGGTTAGTATTTATAAATCTTTTTTTAGTTGTTAGTTAAAAAATAAAACTATTTAAGCTCTGGTCCATTAATATTAACAAATACTTCTATAAATTTAACAAAGGTTATTTGCAAAAGTCAATTTTAAAAATATTTAAATATGTTTATTTATTTTTTAAAGAGATATCTTATGTTAACATTTTTTAACTTTTACAAACCATTACCCTCCCAGACAACCAATTTATGTGACAGATAGATAGATAGATAGATAGAGATAGATAGATAGATAGATAGATAGATAGATAGATAGAGATAGATAGATAGATAGATAGATAGATAGATAGATAGATATAGATAGATAGATAGATAGAGATAGATAGATAGATAGATAGATAGAAAGATAGAAAGATAGATAGATAGATAGATATAGATAGATAGATATAGATAGATAGATAGAGATAGATAGATAGATAGATAGAAAGATAGATAGATAGATAGATAGATAGATATAGATAGATAGATAGAGATAGATAGATAGATAGATAGATAGAGATAGATAGATAGCGTCTGTGTCAATTTTCCCCAAACCAACCCCCCCCCCCAAACCTGTAAACCTAGGGGAAACACTGTAAAGTATGATGAAAATAAATGAAGAAGACATAAAAATGACAATGACCACTACACTAAACAAGAAGAAAAAAAGCCACCACAGCAAATTACAAAAATAAGACAAGGACTCACGCTGTGTCTGTAGAAGGGGTCGACTTTAGTGGGGTATTTGTCAAACTGCAAAGGAAAGGAGAAACAGAGCTCAGTACACACAGGAGTCTTTCAGGCCTACAAAAAAATTTACTCCTGACAAATATCTTGTGTAGTCATGAGGCTCAAAACAAATACCAAATGCTTTAATGTGCTCTCCAGAAAAGTGTGTTTGGTTGGCAGTAAAATGGTCTCTGCCCTGATTAATGAATCACAGATCAGAATGTGGCCCTGCATTATTCCTGCTGCCCCCATCCAGAAAGTTGTTTTGCGTTTTACAGTGAATTATCACAAGGGATTTCCCTTGTTAATATGTATAACTCAGCAATTCTGTGAGTGGTCAAGTAGAAGCCATTCGGCTGTCTAAAAATAGTCCTATAAACAGCTCATTTAATGAGGTTTGAGTGGTCTAATCTGGATCCAGAGAGAATGTTTCCCACTCGTGAGTAAACAATGTGGCTCTCAAACTAGTTTTATACTCTCATTAGCTAACAAAGCGCCATTCTCAGAGGCTTTTGAGCCTGGCATGGTTCAAAAGCCACTTTTAAGCCTCTGTGGGCACTGTGGTTATGATCGAGCTGTGTGTGGGAGTGTCTGTATGAAGCCTCAAATCACTAATCAGCTCTGCTGCTTGCCAACCAAAAGCCCTCAGTCAAAACTCCACCAGACCAAAATGATGTCATTAAACTGGGAATGAATAAACTAGTTCTCAAGGCTTGGCTGGAACAAAAATGTATTGCCAGTGGCTCTGACTGCCAATTCTAAAATCAGGGCAGAGAACAGAGGGTGGAGAAGCATGCCAGAGAAAAACAGCAGTTTTTCAACATAGAAAAGCCACATTGTGGCAAGAGAGAAGCGTTACAATCGAGAAAGCGAGCCACTGCCATTACTGAATAATGTACCGTACCCGTTTATAATTCAGCAGTCGGTACGACACATACACATGCACAAATTTAGTAGTTGCCTACAGTGTTCCCACAGTTTTTGACAATGATTTCTGGTGATTCAAGGATTTTTACAAATCATTTTGATGCATTTGATTTTGACAGATTCGCTAACAAATTCATTATATGTGATCCGGTTTGATGATTCATTAAAAGGACTCACAATAGAAATTTCCATGACCGTGGGAACCCTGTATCTTATATACATGCATTTGGTTTTTATTAGGGCTGCACGATGTATAATTGTTAGCATCAATATTGCGATGTGCGCATCCACTATAGTCACATTGCAGGATGTGCGATGTAATATAGGGTTCGTAGTTGATCCGTAATCCGTCCGGGCCAGCTACTTCCCCGGTTCAGAACGCATGTGATTCGCAGAGTAATTGCAAAGTTTAACCATCATAAAGTGACATCATTTGCATGTGTTTTTAAGTCCTGTCTGTTTAAACATCAAGTGCAAGAAGACTGGAACTCGCAGAATGAAACGCATGTTTGTGTGCGCACACAGAGCAACGCAGACAGCAATTGTGAAGTTCGTGAACACCAAATTCCCTTCCCTTTCTTATCGATTTGTGCATTAACGAACATGTGCACGGAAAATTAAGTCAAAATGCCTGTCTCAACGAGTTTCCTCGTAAACAGTTGGTTATGAGTTGTAAACAGAGAAAGAAAACGGATGCTTGTCATTACCGATAGTGCATTAGTGTTAAAGTGACAGCAGCCCAATATACCCGCAGCTGTTCATCAAACAACAAAAGAGAAAGAGAAAATCACTTTTGTAGCTTTAACAAAGACAAACTGTATTAATTATATGAATCATATTATACAGTGAAGTCTATGCAGTGTTATTTTACATTTGAATTTTCAATGTCTGTACCTGAATGATTAATTTAACTGAAAAACATAAAGCACTGCTAATTTAATATGTGTCTTTGTTCTATTGTATTCATGCACAACCCTACAAAATTACCCCAATCATCCTAGAATGATTCATTCTTTCAAATAAAGCTATTAGAATCATGGTGAAGTGGTTTTCATATCGCAATATATATCGCAATGTCAGTTTTTTCCAATATCGTGCAGCCCTAGTTTTTATGTTTTTTTTTTTTTATGTTGTTTAATTCATTCAATTACCCATTCAACCATTCAATTATACAATCACCCAACCATCACCACAATGTAAATTTTTTTTAGAGTTGTGTTCCACTTATCCTCACATTTCTGGCTGGGGTACGCACCATGGGCGGTGCAGGCGTGGGCATGATGGCGTGGGGGAAAGGGGTGAAGGTGTGCTGGTGTGTGTGTTGGTGTGTGTGCTGGTGCTGATGCTGATGCTGGTGCTGGTGCTGGTGGAACTCAGTCCGCAGGTATGGAGGGGGACCCAGTGATGCCCCGCGATCAGCACTCTGAGACGCCAGGAAACGAGTATTTAATTCCTGCCGGAGAATGTCTTGTTCTGTGGGGAAGAAAGAGGTGGCAAACAAAAATAAACGTTAAGTTTTAAAAACACACATCTGAATTGGAACTTAACCAGAACCCCTTTTCAAAAGTGTTTATCTGAATGCAGAACAAACATTCAGATAACGATAATTACATGATCCAACATTAGCTGGCAATAATATCTTACTTAATACTATGTTTTAAAGGACGCTAGATGAGAGATTGGTACCTGAGTAGGCACTCCCAGCTGTGTGTCCGGGGACCGGCAGAGTGTTTGAGGTGAGAGGAGGAGGTGGAGGCAGAGCAGCAGGCGACGCAAACATATTGGTGTGATGAGGAAGAGTGGAGGACGGCAGGGAGGGGGGGAAGGCGTGCGAAGCCGTGGGGTTCGCTGGCAGGGGGAAGGTCGCTGCTGCCCCAGTGGGGGCAGGTTGGTGATGATGCAGATGAGGGGCTGGAGAGGGGCCCGGGGGCTTCCCTGGAGTGCTGCTTCGACTACTGCTGTGAAAAAAGAGAAAATAAACAACTGTAAAAATGTGCCTGTATAAAAGACCTTTTCAAACAATGATCACAAAACTGCTACAAAGTCTGCTATAAATCAAGCAAAAGAATCCAGGATACCTACAGTGCTGAAGAATGTTATTCCTGGAGGGATTTTCAAGCTGCACAAGCTAAAGTATTTATCAGAATTGTACGCAATCTAACAAAGAGCTAATTTACAGGCTAAGTAATCATTTAAACGCAAATTATTTCATATTAAAAGCTGCACACAGACACAGAGAACACAAAGTATAATTATCATCAGCAGTCTAAAGAAATCTAAAGGTCGGCAGAGAAGGGTGAGAGGAGGGAGGAGAAGATCTGCCTCTCTGCTGGATACTGGGGTGTCTGAGTCAAGCAGAGAAATTGTTATCTACAAGCCGCCGCCAGCTACAAGGCAGCAGCAGCAGCATCTATTTGGGAGGGGAACGAATCAAAC
The DNA here is from genome assembly GCF_964197995.2 of Scardinius erythrophthalmus. Taxonomy (NCBI): domain Eukaryota; kingdom Metazoa; phylum Chordata; class Actinopteri; order Cypriniformes; family Leuciscidae; genus Scardinius; species Scardinius erythrophthalmus. Next base: position 17,893,365 of record NC_138243.1, read on the forward strand.
CGTCTAATCTCTCAGCTGGGGTTCTCTCTGTGGTGCTGTCAGGCTCACGCACACTCACACACAAACACATACAGACAGGGATTTGTGCCTCATGTTTACTGGAGGATTGATACATTTTACATTCTAATACAGGAATCATGGTTTTCCGCTACAGTATTTAAGAGAGGTGGGCTCAGAACATCTGCTCAATCAGTGTACAGCACATCTGGAGTATTACAGAAGCTTTTTGCTAATATTCAACTCCATTACACTCATTTGTTGCCAACTCACCTCAGGCCGTTAAAGGTAAGGCTGCCACTGTAGGCTGAAATCGGACGGGGGTGGCACCGTGACGGTGGTCTGTGCTGCACAGGTAAGGTGGGGTTCTGCTGGGCTGGTAGCACTGGTGATGGGGGGTGGTGGTAGATGCCTGGGGTTCGAGGTGGCCTTGGGTTAGATGGAGGCTCAGATGGGTCCCGAGGCTGGGGCGGGGGTGCCTGAGAGGGCTTGTGGCTCTGGGTTGGAGGCAGAGCGGTAGCGGGCGTGAGCGGTCTAAGTGGGCGCTCTGGGCAAGGGTGCTGGGTTTGAGCTGGACTTGGGGGCAAGGGTAACCCCCGGTTGGAGGGGGGTGGCTGGAGATGAAGAGGGGTGGGGAGGGGAGGTTTGGAATGGGAAGTGGGCACCAGTGAGGGGGTGGCCGAGGAGAGCTCGCGGGAAGTCTCCTGGCTCTTCTCTTGACTGCGCTCTAGGCCTGACACCTTGGGAATGGCCAGGCCACGCAGCTCCTGGCTGGCATTGGTGGAGAGCGTGTCAATGCTGAAATCTGGAACTGAAGAGACAAGAGAAGTAGATTTTGTGTCAATGCTAAAATCTGGAACTGAAAAGACAAGAGAAACCACACATGCAAACATATTTAGGAGGTAAAGGTCTATCATCTGATTTAACAAAATCATATTTGAGCTAAATGGAAAATAAACTTGTTGAAAATTGTTTCAATTTACTTTCAGAGGCAGGTCTTTGTTGCGTTCAGCGTTGATTTTAAAAGAGCAAAATAAATGTGTAAATCTGCTCTGCCAGATCAAAGATGTGCCATAATGTGAACATAATCAAATTCAGAGAGCAAAATCATAACATAACATACAACCATCATGAGGGACAAGAGCCTAAATGCTAATTCACACTGCGCCGACAGACACCAACCAACGGCAACAGTCACTAGATTACGGTACGCCACTTCTAAGAAATTCCAATTCTGGGAATCCTGACAGCGATTCAACATGTTCAGTCAGCGAAAACAAGTGCCGAGCAATGCTAACAGATGCCAATAGGGGTAACACACTGACCTGACAAAGCTAGCCGAACGTGTCTGTTGCCATTGGTCGGTAAGGTCATGTGAATGCCTTAATGTCTTTTATTAGGGAAAGGACGTAAACTAAGGAAAACCTGACCGGCACACCCAAAACTGCTTTTACAATGAGCTGATATTAGTGTTATATAAGTACAACGAGAAAGGAAGAGTCAACCAAGGGTTGATGTATCCTCTGGGACCAAATGCTCTTGGGGATCACAGTGCATGCACAACTCTGATTAACTCTCTGTCTGCCTCAGAGGGAACCACAGCCCTATGTCTTTTCCATCTCTTCACACCCAGCCTGGCCTCTCCATCGCCCGCAGCAAGGGATGCTGATTGAGCCTGAATCCCATAGGCTTTGGGGATCCTTCTGTAACATAACCCCCATGGACTGCTGAACCCTCTTCTCAAGGGCCTGGGGGCCTCCTAATGCAGTGGCTCATGGGACCCAGCTCAGAGCAAAAGGTCCCGGGTGTGCAGCTGAGAGGTAGTGTGTGTGATGCAGACATTAAGGGTCAGCCTGGCCTGCAGCACTCTGCCAGATGAAGATAATAATCTGGGAGTACAAGGTGCCCCTGGGGAATGGGTTTGTGTCAAACATTCTGCCATCTGACATGGTGGGAATGCAAGACACGTATGCACAAACACTCATATGTATGCATATGCATGCATGCAAAAGAACAAATGAAATGCACACACAAAACCCGATCATTTCAATGCAACCCTCTACAATGCGAGTGAATCACTTGCATATTTTACCAAATTTCATGCTAGGTGACTATGTCTTTAGCCAATATGTTTAGCGCAGATATAGGCCTAATTTAATTTTCTTCTAAGCTTTACGCACCATTGCATGGCTGAGAGCGCCCCCTGTCGCTTTCTAACAAACACGCATAAATGAACACAGAGAGAGGCATACACATGAACTGACACAGAATTAACGCGCTGAATCTAAATGCAGGGCTCGACAATAAGGACTGCCCGATGGCCAAGAGTTGACGGAACTGTCACTGTCCCGAACGTGCCAGTTCTGCATAGTTGTGAATGTTTATTGATTGCACGTTTTTAAGCCATGCCAATGTAAGTGCAAGAAGACAAAAAAGAATGCTTAATTCGGTACTCGCTGTGTGAGAAGTTTTGTGTGTGCTCACTTCCCAGAAAGCCACGTCTGAAAGCATGCGAATACTGAACTGATTTCTCTTTTATGCCGTCTTGCGCTTGAACAGACAAATTTTACACAAAACTATGTCAACATGCCTGTCTTGGCGTGTATCCTAGTAAACATAGTTGGTTATGCCTGAAGTGAACGTAAAAAATAAAAAAATTACTAGTTTTGGGAGTGAGTAATGTTCTGTACAAACATGGAACGATAATTTAGGGGACTCACTCTCGCATAGAGTTGGGAATTGAAAATAGATTCAAATTCTGAAATCAGATACTTGTTATAAAATTTTAATTTTGATTTTGCCTATCGATTCCTGTGTGCACATTTTATTGTGGTTTTAAACCAATCAAGTGCAAGATGCGAACGAGAACTTAAGTTGGCATGTGCACATCCAGGTGCACATCCAGAGAGCGCACAGAAAGCCGCCTCTCATATGGTGAATACTGAATTGATTTCTCTTTCGTGTCTTCTTGCACTCTAACGGACAAATGCACAATTTTTTCAAAACATCCTCGTAAATTCAGTCGGTTATGTCTTAAGTGGACGTAAACAATTGAGGAAGAAAATTTATGTGTAACAGTATATTGGATCTGTGCATTAGCTCTTAAAGTGACAGCAACCTAATAAACCTGCTGCCATCTGTGTCATTACTGTTAATCAAAGAACAAAAGAAAAAAAAATCATTCATTGATCTTGACTGAAAAAACGTTTGTAACTTTGATAAGGATTAATCTCTATTTTATTTATAAAAAGAAAACCATGTGTTATTTTACATTTAAAACATTTAACTTACATTTAAATTTTTTAACTTTGTTCAATTGCTAATTTGCTTATTTGCTCTTATTGTATTATTGACTGCACATTATCTTTAATAATGTTTGAAATTTATATTATTGTAGTTTATTAGTTAGTTGTTCTTTATGCTGCTGATTTTTGTTCATGGTGTTCAGTGATACCCAACCCTACTAACGCATTTAAAAGCGGTTGTCACTCCTGAAACTTTACAGTGTGTATGTGGCCATAGGCTACCCCATTTGACCCGGGAAAGCTCACAATACCCTCTGGCTCTGGCACTCTAAGCACACTTTAACAAACAAGGGCAGTTCAGCCTCCCAGGTCAGAAACAAGCTGTCCAGTGGGTGCAATAAGTCACCCTTTATCCTGCCTGAATAACTGGATTTAAGGCGGAGAGGGCTAACAGCACTCAAAGAAAAGCCTTTCGCACTTGTTTGTGTCAGAATGAGGGCTTTTAGAGAAAGAGTTTCCTTCAGATTATATAGTTCCAGTAGGCAGTCAACGACTGATATGACATGTAAGGACGGACATGCTCTCTTTACTAGACACAAAAGTGTGGGTGCCCATCTCTCCTGCTCTCTTTCCTGCACTGTGGCCTTCCTGTAGAGACTTGATGGAAAATATCCAAAGCTCTTCTAAAAGGCTGAACAACAGAGAGCTCTGCTGTTCCTCCCTGGAGCGACTCTCTCAATGTACTAACATGCCTAAAAAAACAAGACGGAGAGTGAAAACACTGCTTATTCTTCCCGTAATGAAGACTCCAGGGCCGGGCAGGGAGCGGAGGAGAAGTGTGTTTCTCCTCCCTGGGGAGTTAATTTGTCAAGTCTCCTTGATCCCTGGAAACAAATAAATGCAGCTTTTTCTAGCCTCGCCAAAAAAGAGTGAAGAGAGGTGATTTTTATTCCAAATGGCAGCTGTGGAGGAGGATGTTTATTAAGATGGTAGAACAGACCGGGAGGCAGACTTTGCAAAGTTCTCATCTGATCACACAATGTTTATGTATGTGTGTGTGTGTGTGTTTGAGCAGGATTAAGGTATACAAGGCTTCTGGAGCAGTGAGCTTGGGTGAGGTCTCTACGGACAGCAAAACACAGCTCATTATCCCGAGTCCACTCTAAAAGAAAACAGCTATATTCAGCTGCTAAAAACCACAGACAGAGCCAGAAGATCTCATACAAGAAAGGGGAAAAACAATGGGAGAAATCACTACCTATTCAGAATTTATATGATGCAGTTAATTTTTTTTAATTTTTATTTGCTGAACAAAATGAATAGCATAAAAAACATTTAACTTGCAATGTTATCTTAGGAATAATAATAATAAAAAAAAAAATCAAATCAAGAAAAAATATTTGACAAAATTACAAAAATAAGGATAAATGTTTGGCAGGGAATGCTTCTCTTACCACCATATATAATTTATATATAGAAAGACGGTGCACTCATATTACTATGAATAAGAGAAAGTGCAACGCTAAATATGGCGGAATAAATAAATAAAAGAGCCAATCACTGATTGGTAAAGCCATCGCGTCACTGCAGCTCCCGTTAGAAGCTCCAGTTCCCATAGAAACAGTCAGTGTTCTGTGACGCACGCTTAGGACTGTGTATGCGCATTAGGTTCCAGGCCAAAAAAAGCATGATATGATTATTCATTATTTGAGCATTTAGAAACATAATTTATGAGACAGTTGACAGGCAATCTCATTGCCTCATAGGCAATTTCAAATATGAAATTTAATTGTAAGCGTGGCGAACAGTTTTGGAGAATTTGATGTTTTCCAACTCAAAGAAATAGGAGCTGCACTTGCATGACTGTGAGGCTATTCAAAGATGGCAGCCAAGTGAATTGACTTGTCTTAAAGGGACTTAAAATGGACTGTTACCACAGAATAGTCGAATACACAGACACAGGTTGCAATCTGGCTGGTGACTAGAGGTTAGAGCTGGGCGATTTTTTCCCCTAAAAAAATCTGAGATTTTTTTATAAAAAACTCTATTTACGATTCGATTCGATTTTTCTCCCCCCCTTTAAAACAAAATAACTGTGAACTGTAAATATATTTTAAAAATATATATTTATTGTATTTAATTAAAGTGCATCAACATAAAATTGCAAAGGCAAACCCTTTCTCTAACTGAAAAGTCACTGTGCAGTGTGCAACAAAGATTGTTAAACATCCAAATTATTTATACTGTATTTGGATTGAGCTAATAAAACAACAAAAAATCCTGAGGTAACTCTTATGCCTGGTTCAGATTACACGATTTTTTTGTCTGTTACGATAGTCACTGTCAGATTACACGATTTTGACTCCTAAAAATCTTGTCATGTCGTGGACAAGAAACATGTCAGACTACACGTTGTTTTCCGACCAGTCATCGCGAGCCGTCTCACACACTCATTCACTCGCACATATAGGCTACACAAGGTCACTCACATAACCTACACACACACACACACACACACACACACACACACACACACACACACACTCACTCACTCGCACATACACACACTCTCACTCTCTCTCTCTCTCTCTCTCTCTCTCTCTCTCTCTCACACACACACACACACTCTCGCGCACACACAGTCACACACACTCACTCGCGAACACACACTCTCACTCACTCTCCCTCACTCACTCACTCACTCGCGCGCGCGCCGTCGTCGTCGTGGAGGACCGTTAAAACATTAAACATGCTAGTCTTTTTGTCGTGATGTCGTGAAGCATCGAGGGCTGCGCCGCAGGGAGCGTTCTACGGAAACCCTGAAGGAAGATTTGGCGAATGCAAAATGTATGTATTGGGAGAAAAAAAATCTAAAAAATCGATTTTTTGAAAATAGGAATCGATTTGACCTACCAACTCGATTTTTAAATCAAATCGATTTTTTTCCCAGCCCTACTAGAGGTGTTGAAATTAATCGTTGCATCTACAAGATAGTGTTGTTTTTGGCAGCCTGTTTTAATTTTAGTTTTAGTTTAGTCTTTGTGTCAGGCTGTCATTTTAGTTTTTATTAGTTTTAGTCACATTCATACTCTTTTTAGTCTAGTCTAGTTTTAGTCGACGAAAACTGATGACATTTTAGTCTAGTTTTAGTCAACGAAAACTGATGACATTTTAGTCTAGTTTTAGTCGACGAAAACTGATGACATTTTAGTCTAGTTTTAGTCAATGAAAATTGTATTTTAGTCTCTTTTTAGTAATGTGATTCTATTTAACCCAGTCAATATAGAATTTCAAACAAGGCTATCTTATTATAGGCTATTTAGTAGGCCTATATTTAGGGCTGTGACGGTGGCAGGTTTTTTTTTTTACCACCGCGGTAATGGACCAACTACCGGCGGTGGTTGGGGGGTTATTTAAAAAAAAAACTCGTTTTATATTTCCACACAAAGACGCGTGATATACACTCTGCGCTTTGAGAGGGATTTGGGACGCAGGAAAACACGAAGATATCGATCTCCATCGATCTCTTTATGATATCTTTGTTTTTTCTACTTGATGTAAATTGGTTTGAAGAGCGAATTTTATCCTCCACAAGGCCGAAATATTTAGGCTATGTTTGAGATTGCGCTGCCAGAGAAAGTGAAACTAAAAATCACCCGCGCGTGTGAAGCGCGCTTTACAACTAAACTTAACGCGCCCTATGTCTATATAACAAGCACAAACTGTGTTAAAAAGAATTTGACATGCAAGTACAAATGTAGGCCATCTGTCCTACAGCGTTTTTCTACGTTACCACAGTAAAGAATACGAATATAATAGGCCTAATTAAAAGCGAACCAAGAAACGTTATAATACCTTTAGAAAATGGGTGAGACGTGACGTGAGTGAAGATTTGGGAAAAGAAACAAGAGATTCCATGCAGGGATGAGTCACGATTTTTGGATATTCGATTAGTTTATTTAATTATAGGATATCGAATAGGTTGTGCGATTATTCTCTAAAATAAAATCTCCATGTTCTGGCGCTGATGCGGTGACGTGTTCATGTAACCAGAGACATGCAGCTGTCACAAAGAACCGGCAAAAGTAATGATTATGAATGTGTCAAATACATCAATGAGACATTTTAATAGAATAACTAATGGAGTAATATATTGTTAAATTCGCTGATAATCGGGTGACCAGATCGCAATCCAGAATTTAAAGCCGACAAAGCTATGGGTTCACGCACAAATCTCTCATTCTTCGTGACGTTAACATTTCGTCTCGTCTCGTTTTGGTCAACGAAAATGAAGAGACATTTTAGCATAGTTTTTATTTTTTTAAACCACATTTAGTCTCGTTTTTATTCGTCAACGATATTGCATTATACATGTATTTTAGTCATCGTCACATGACCATGCATTTACGTCTAGTCTCGTCTCGTTCGTCAGGTGATAACGGTTCGTTGACGACAATATTTCGTCATAATTTTCGTTGACGAAAGCAACACTACTACAAGATGCATATCGCGACTGACGTTTCTCTGACATCATTCGTCACATATGCGCTTCTCGTGCTAGCGTAAAATGGCAGAGGGAGGCAAAATAGAAAAACGAGTAATAAAAATGCACCCACTATTTGAAAATTTACAGCGTGTGAGCTCGAGTCTGTGTGTGCGAGGCTGTAAGCGTGTGTGTGCGCGCACGTGCAGTCAAGTGAGTGTGTGTGAGCGTTATTGTAACTTAAGAACACTTGACAGTTTCAAGCGCTTTTAGTATTTACTAGTGTTTGTTCTAAATGGTCCTGTCGTCTACTGTGTTCAGACTTAAGTTGTGTTTTGACATGATAATCGTAATCGAATTGAATCGTGAGACCAGTGATGATTCACACCAATCGATATACAATATTATCACATTGCCCAGCACTAATACCATGTCTGCATGGTATCACTGCTATTAAACATGTCTGTCTGGTGTGAGGCCACACTGTTCACTCAAATCAAACATATTAATCCTATTTAATGTTTTCGTTCGCTGTTCCTTGCTGATGGAATGATCTTTCCAACCCTATCCTGACAGCCGAATCCATGACAATTTTCAAGAAGCAGCTCAAAACTCTCCTCCGTGAGCACTTAACCGAAGCCTGCTTACATTTTTTTTATTACTAGCACTTGTCGTGTTTATTACCTCTTTAGGATGAATCACTTGTTGTATTCCTCAATTGCTTTTGGATAAAAGCATCTGCTTAATGAATGAATGTAAATGTAATAATGATATGGCAATTATGTACACAAATCCAATCAGACTTTTTTCCTAATACATTTTATTTTATCTTGAACTGGATGTCCAAACCAGTTTAATACACTCCTTCCTCTGCTTTCACACTATATTCTGCCTACTTAGTAGCAGTTACTTCCAGATTGTGTTCACAGCAACTGTTCTACATTCTTATGGATTGAATCCGATCCCTTTGAGGTCAGAAGATAGCTAAACTTTGTGGTCAGTTGAACCCAGGTCTGCACTAAATTACTTTGTGTTAAAGTACTCTAAGATAAAGCTGTTATTATTGCCTGTTAGTACGGTTTATATGTATATATACAGTTCAAATTCAAAAGCCTTACTAGTGACCTTCTGTGCAAAAGCCCAAAACATCTCATTCAAAGCAGAACAAGTGATTTATCTGTATGAGGTATAATTAGAAAATACACTGTTTACCATTCTTAAAAAAGTGCTTTTATCTAGATAAACCAATCACTACTTGATTTTAAGCTATGAAGTTCTGCACATTCCTACAACACACACACACACACACGCACGCACGCACGCACGCACGCACGCACGCACGCACGCACGCACGCACGCACGCACGCACGCACGCACGCACGCACGCACGCACGCACGCACGCACGCACGCACACACACACACACACACACACACACCACCAGTTACTCTAAGCGACTTTAGTGTGCTTTGAATTCAGTCTCTCTAAACAAGTTTATGTGCTGTCATTTGTAAGTACTTATGGATACTTACAGGGCCTCCCTGGGTGGTATGTGCCGACAGCCAATCCTTCTGGCAAATGCCAGTCATGCTGTTAAGCTGGGCTTCAGGCATCTTGCCATTTCTACATCCCTTCTAATCCGAAATAGCCCCACATACTCCTGTCAAACTAGAGATGAGGTCTGGGGTTATGGGGCCTTCCTTCAGCACCCCCAGGCCTGTGTTAAACTCTTCCCTTCATTGTAACTGACAGCTCTGCACGTCTTCCCTGCCTGACGGCCGTTTTACTGTCAGATCAGCTGAGCTGAGACTTCAGCCTAGTGGTAACGGCTTAGGAATGGCTATTTGTGATCACTCTGAGCAGAAGAGAGGACAGGGGGCTTTACAGAAAGATGATGTAAGTACTTTAGAGGGCAGCTACAAAGCCACAGCTGAAACAATGCAGTAGCAACAAGCATTCGGCCTCACATCCTCAAGTTTTAGCAGCAACCACAACATAGATTAGCAACAAAAACCAGCTCAGACCCAACGAAGACAACAAAAATGGATTATTCACTAATTCACACTTACAAATAATCAGATATTAAAGATAGGCATGGGCATTTAAAAAATATTGGATTCGAATATTCGTTTATTTAAATGATGTTTAACGAAAAAGACGCTATTTTTTTGTCACCATTTCTGAACAGGCTTAGGATTAGGCAATATACACACCAAGATTACAATATATGTCAAGTTTTCTTTTAGTTGAAAACATTAAACAATGTGTAAACAAAAAATATAAAGAACAAAAGCATTTAAGCTCAAGCAGTGCGAACGGAAAAATAAACGGCTAATAAAGCAGACTGCTGCTTTATCATACCGTACATATAGACTCGTATCAGCATATGATTATCGTGTTTATATTGTTTCACGTTTATGTTGAGAAAAACAATAATATCCACACGCTCGAGTGAGAAAACGCGCTACGCTGACAGACGTTGCAGAGACACAGATAACGGTGTGCTAAGCGAAGTTTCTAACAACACTTTGCGTTTTCAGTTCTTAAACCAGTCTCCCTCAACGAAACTTGAAAGAAGTATACGTCTCAAAATCATTTTGCTATCAAACAAGTTATCATCTCTGATCACTCACGCTACAGCTGTGCTTACCTGCAGTCGTGAATGCAGTGATGGACAGGCCAATGTCTTTCCTCATTCGACTGCTGTTTGGATTTCATGTGATTTCTCATTGTAGTGACAATATAACTCAGATTCATTAATTTGATCAAAAGTAATTCCATTTAGTAAGATCATTTAGTAAGATCATTTTCAAGTAATTCCAAACTTCGCGAGGCAGACGACAACAATACAGTATGTGATCAAATACAATACTATTTTCTACTTAAAAACTATAATTTAGTTATTTTACTAACCCAACTAATGACTCATCCGGGCTTTCCAATAGGTTGCACATAAGGGAAAAAAAAGTTGACCACTGTATATTGTAAAAAAGTGCTATAAGAATAAAAGTGACAACATGAAAGAACAAAAATAATAAAATAGCAAAAAGCAATTCTGATTAGATTTTGGATTTAAGTCTAGATTAGATTAGATTTTAGTCTAGCTAGATTATATCTGATTATATTTTCGATGTCAGTATTGATTAGATTTTGTCCCTTGTGAGCCTCTTGCATTTGTTATGAAGTTGCTATCCTTGGTTAACGGTGTAGGCCTACTATCAATATCAGCAACTACATCAGCCAAATATTGCGAAAGTGATATTTATTTACACTTTACTAGAAGGAGATCACCGCGGTCCCTAATCGAGCCAAGCTCACAGCCATAATCAATCACTGTAATGACAGACAGGCCAATCTGCCTCTTAACCTTTGGGCTGAAATAACATACACTCAGGCAGGCTGCTGACCCAAGAGTCTTCATTACGGATTCAGTATCAAAGTAAGCTCAATTTTTAAATTGGTCAATGACTGACCTGTACCTGTCAGTCAGTATACAACCTTTCTCTGACTGTGTAATGGACCAATCAGAGCATGTTTGTAAGTATCATGGTTATCATGTGAGATCATGAATACTTCATGTCAGCGATAATCTAAAAGAGAGAATCAAGTACATACAGAATCACAAGAGACAAACAAACTAAACCCAACATGCCATTCTGAGCATACACAGGACTTTTTTGAGGAGACTGAGCAAACACGACAGCAGATGTCTAGTTGTTTATGTAGTTGGACGCCCATTTAGTGTCACAATTCACTCTCCAATCAACACCTTGTGCTGTGTTTGTTGCTTTTATGGATGTGTGTGAATTGTGTGATTGTTCAGCTCAGTGAATATGTGAGGGTTTGTCTCCCACAGATGGCTAAGGTGATAACTGCTGCTGCCGCTGTTTAAAGCTGGTCAATCTGATGTAATTACTGTGATTAACACAGAGATGTTTATCTAAGCACTTGTGACAGACACACTGTTCCCCAGGGCCCTGTAAACACACACACACACACACACACACACACACACACACACACACACACACACACACACACACACACACACACACACACACACACACACACACACACACAAAAACTACTACCCATCCCACCCTCACAAACACATTACTGTCAGCTCAGTCTCACACACACCTCATTCACTCCGTCACACATCGCTTTTCACTGCCTCTGCTCGAATCTGGAAAGCTCCTGCTGTTGTTAATTAACTTCCTTTCTGTCTCTGTTGAACACTTGTTTTTTTAGCACCCCATGAATGTTTGTGAGATATAATTTCTTAATGTATCATATTTGTGACTAGTCAATCTGAACATGCCTATGATGCCCACAAATACAGCCTAGACAAGCATTTCACCAGGTTTTGAAACATATCCTCCGTCTTTCTCAAACTATCTCTCTGATCACGGGGGCCATGACAGATCTATATTTCAGTTAGTCTGTGTGTGTGACTGGTAGACTCTGGCAGAAGGATAGATTTCTTCCATGGTGAGGACAGTGTTGATCCCTCTGAGAACAAATCTTTATATATCCCTGAGGACTAAAATCATGTGCACACATTGAAACCAGAGAATGCTCTGACAGCAACTGGGAATGTTACACACACACACAGTGCCCAGAAGGGTGTTAACACAATTGCTGCAAACGTAATCTAGTCACTCAAGGAAAGAGGCTCTCTTTTCAATGGTCACTGTAGACTGTGTATAATCCATTTTTAATTTGACCCTGGATGAAAATAAGGCTTAGGAACAGAAGTACAGACCACTGATATCCCTCCCACACAGACTCTTGACTTATGTTAACCCTTTAAAACCGGATGTGTCGTCGACGACACAGCCAACCAAGCTGTATTCATGTCACTGTAACTCTTCAACCCTTTGCACTATCAAAATACAGTAATTCAAATAGTTCCTGAAAGTAAACTTCGTGCGCTTTTCGGCAATATACGGCTTATTACGGTAATGTAATAAATGTAATAAATCCGTCTGCAAATGACAGCCGTGCGGGATGGAAGGATTTGAACAGAGAGATACGACGTGCGGCAGGTTAGAGTGTTTTGGATTGCATAAAATAATAAAAGAAACGAACAAATACATGGCGAAAGAAGTGTTAGACAGCAAAAGAGGGGATTGGGATGATTTTTTAATGAAATTTGGGAGGCGGATGGCCGTTACTCTTTCACGTATCTAAGCATGTAGTGCGTGCATGTATGAAAAAAAGTGTCCTAAATGAAAACTGTGCAACCCAATGTCACAATAGAGACTTGTATATTGTTATATGTATTATAGTTAATTTTTCAACTTTAAAGTGTTAGTTTCTTTCGTTCATGATTTTTTCTGTTTTTTTTTTCTAAATACAAATCAGTAAATTTATTCTTGTTTTTTTTTTATTTTTGTCTATTTAAATTCTATTTACAAACTCACCACACACAATAATGGTCAATAACTGTAATTTGTTGAAAGCTTATCTTTTTCTGAAAAAGATGACACCTTGCACATGAAGATAGCACATTGTTTTAGAATTTTACAGTCAAAAAAACAAATTATGTGAAAAACACCTATATTAGCTTCAGGTTCTAAAGGGTTAACCAATAGCCAAATAGCTTTGTTTTAGCGAACTTGGTCTGACTTCACTGTGAATTGGTAGGATTTTTTTATGATTCAATCAATTCACATTGGATACACTCAAGTCCTGCTCTATATTGTGTGCTGTTGAATATCCTATTTCACTTAGAAATACAGTAGGCTACATCACATTATGGAAGTATAATGGGTTTTAAAAAGCAATTCACAATCACTTTAAATTTCTGCATAATGTGTCATTTCCAATATGTTTTATTTTCCATTATAAAATTGTGGAAAAGAGTGTTTATCAGTTGAAAGACTGACACATAGGTACACAAGAGAATGATATACTGAGCAGACTTTACGTCTGTCCATCAAACCCTCTGTGATTTAAAACGACCATTTACTCTGACTATTAAAGCACAAGTAAAATCTACAGTGTTTACAAAATTATAGCTCTCTAATTTGTTTTGAAAAAATGGAAATTGTTACATCTGACTGTAAAATTCAGATGATACAGCTGTTCAAAGAGCAGCTGCAGTGATGGTGAATACTAATGTAAACATGCCAGAACATAGACAAAACACCAGCAGCACAGTCAGAAAGAGACAAAGAGGTGATGAGGGAGTCAAAGTCCTGTCTATTAGCACTACACCTTCCTTTTTTAGCTGCACGTTCTGTCAGCTACCACAACATTTTATGTATTTTTTAAAAACATATTTAAGTGTCACACCGCTCTGCTTCGCTCACGTTCTGGTGTGTGGCCTATACATGCGTGCATGTGGGGGAGGGGTGCAATTTTTGAATAATAATCGAATAATACCCAGCGATCTTCGAATATTATTTTTGCTTGAAATGCCCATCCCTAGTAACTTCACTTTGGAAATATAACTTGGCAAGAATTAAGATAGGAAGTTTCGACAACCCAGCCCCAGGGGTCACAAGCAAAAAAAAAACTCCATATTTAGCTAGAAGCAGATGTTAATTTCACCCTGTCTACACCTCTTACAAACATTCTCTGTTAAACTAACCCTCTTACTTTTCTGAAAAGCAGGTACCTAATGCTTTGGGTAAAAGTTGGTATGACTGTAAATATTAACAGCTAGTAAAGCAGCCATGCAAGTCGGCATCCACTGAGAAACCAAACCTGAACTGAGTCTCCATGTGACCTTGTAGTCATCAAAGATTTTAATACAGGACACAAGAGCATTATGTCGAACAGATGCCCACTGTAAAAAGTGAGACAGTTGTGGTAAGATCCTGTTGCAGTCACAGCGTTCAAAGTACACACACACACTTTCACACTAGTAGACGGCGAGCACACCATAACTGGCATGTAACCCCTACTTATTCTACAAAAAGGATTACAAGTATTCACTTAACATAAGTTTACTGTCAGTAACCGAATGGAACGGAAATCAGAGTCTTTCCATCACCTTAACTCCTCGTTGCTATTTCAGTGATTCATAAACGAATGAAGTAGCTCTAGACTCAGTATGACAAAGGAACACACCAGTAGAGATTATATTCACACACACCTACTCAACTAGCATGTCCACCTGCTGCTTGTGATTGCTGTTTTGTCCTGCCATATAACTAGCGTCATGTGTAGTGGTTGAATGACACACACAGCTTCATTTGGCCCCAGCGGTGAGTGGTTTAACCCAGTGGATTGTACCATAGTGTTTAAGAAGGTGTAGAACTGAGTGTCTGGCTGTGTCCTAATTCAAAGGCTGCATCCTTCAAAGGACTCGTACTTCAAAGGCCATGCTTTTGAAGGCCGTGAAGGTCATACTAAGCGATGTTAAATTGGACAGTTTAGCCTACGGAGGACTGTTCTTGTTGGCTAGCAACTGTGACAGCTGCTGATGATGAGTGACAGTACCGTTTGTAGTAACTTTTTTGAAAGTTATATTAAACTGTCTGAAAACAAAACAGGGTTCACAAACTGTCTAAGGATGTTCATCATTGTCATTCAGTATATAATTAAGCAGGGCTTGAATTTCGGCGCGGGATTGCGGGTATTGCGCATAATTTTATTAATTGCCGCAGTTCTCCAACTTATAATGCAGGAAATTCCCGCAAACATTGATTTAAGTTATCATGTACATTGTATGAGTAAATGAATGAATCCACACAGAGTATAAAATCAAATCAATCATTTAAAAACTTTCTCCGAGACTTCACAAACAGCGCGAGTGTTCAGCGGTGCTGCGTCCTTCTCTCTATCTCTCTCTCTCTCGCTCTTAAAATGGGTTGCACAAGGCAAGTGTAAAGCGCGCTGCAGGCGGCGATACCACACTCTCGCGTTTAGGAGTCGTGACATGACGGAATTGTCACTTGCACAAACGTTTATCATTATCACGTCTTTTTAAGTCTTACCAGTTTAAACATTTAAGCGATTTTAAACTATTCAGTACTCGCGCACTCTCTGAGAGATGTTTTTCTCTGCATGCATACATAGAGTAAAGCCGCCTCACAAACACCTTGCGAGTAACAAAAGTTATTTTTCACTGATTATATCGCTTTCATGGGAAAAAACATGCACAATTGTGTCAAAATTCCGGTCTTGGTGAGTATCCTCGCAAACACAGTCGTGTATGTCTTAAATAACCAAAAAACGCAAGTAACAGTGTGACAGTATAATGAAAACAGTAATCACCATTATAGCTCTTAAAGTGACAGCAGACACAGGTGTCATTATATTTTTGTCAAAACAACAAAAGACAGCTTTAATTGTAAGGAATCAGGATTAATAGCCTATGTATTTAATTTAGTCAGGACTTAAAGACAATCCAGTGTTATTTTACATTTGATTACTTTATTCAGTTTCTGTATTTCTGTATACTAGTGTTAGACCTATCCAAACATTTTCTCTTTATTTCTCTGTTTTTGTATCTTTATTCTATTGTATTTATTCGTATCTACTTTTTTCAATTTAATTCAAAGATTGAAATCAAGCAGCCTTGTGTTGTGTAAACTCTTAACAACAAAATGACCCCATTGTAAAAATGCAATGAGTGAGCAAACATTTAGGTGAGATAAATTTAATAAAAAAATTGTCTAAAAAAAATCCCCCCATTGAGAATAACCTAAGGGGGGGATTCCCCCCTCATTTTCCAAAACGAAATTCAGGCTCTGAATTAAGAGTAGCTATAAACTAGACATAATCGCATCTTAGTAAGATATGTCAACATTTGAACCACTTTAAAGTTTTTTATTTTATTTTTACATTTGTATCATTCGATTTTTGAGTAAGTTGAAACCCAATACTTGTGTTTAACCCTCTGGGTTCTGAGGTATTTTCTGGGTCCAGGAGGTGTTTTGACATGCCCTGACATTTGTGCTTATTTCTGTTACTTGTAACATTTTCATGGCTAAATTCTGATTAAAATGCATTGAGCACAAACTCAGCTACAATAATATGTGAGCAGCATGTATGTAAAAGTTTATAGTTTTGAGAAAAATATGTTTATGCGTGGTTTGTGAAAAAAAAAGAAAAAAAGAAATCCTGTTGTCACTGGCGCGCAATGAATTCTGGGGTAGACAAGGCTGCAAAGGACCTGACACACAGTGAAGAACAGTTAGACTGACATCACCTACAGAGATTAATAACAACCCCAATGGGTGCTCACACATAGCATTCTACACAAAAGAAACGATCGCCAATACGCCATATGGTAATTAGTGGAGCTTGATACAACAGGGTAAAAAATATCCTTGACTTACGTTGAATGAGGGACTCAATGTATTTTTAAATATAAAATATATCTAAAAATCTTTTTTTTTTTTTTTTTATAAATCTTTATAAAGAATTATATTCAATATAAACTGCTTTGTTGTGGCTGCTTAGTTATATAATGGTATATTATTTACTGGTTTGTAAATTTTGTATATTAATATACATATTTATAACTGTCTGTGTCCAATAAAAATGTATTTCAATTTGCGATGTATTATTTATATAAGTAATAAATATCATGTATTATTTATATAAATACATTACAACAGTTTAAAAAATATAAAAAGTTTTGATTACTTAAAAAATACAGTAAGTATTATTTGCCTATATTAATATGATTTAAATATATCAGGCATATCTACTACTAACTATAAAGTGTGTATTTGGGTGCATATTAATAAGTGAGTGAGTGCATTTGCTACAATATTAACACTTTGACACCACCTGAATTCCTCCTCTTTAGATCACTGTTAGTGGTGTGTCCCTCAGGGAACTTCAATCAGTCCTTTCTCTCACTCAGGTTTCACAGCTAAATGTTATTAATCCATTCAAACAGGGCAGAAACTGCACTCAGTGCCTCTCTGTCTCTCTGAATGTGTGACATGGGGGACAGAATGCTGCCCTTCACTGAGATCTCTGGAAACATAAGTCCTCCAACAGCCTACCAAAACTGGCACTTAGCTCACACAGCCTGTGTGTGTGTAAAGCCCCCTCATTACCCAAGACTCATGTTTCAGTAAGTTGGAGATTAGAGACACACATGCTGTTTGTGTATGTGTGTATGCCTAAGGGGTGTTAGGACTGAGCCACCTGGAAACTCAGCCTTCCTAGGGCATGGCCGTAAACCAATCCTTTTGGCTCAACCTGTTGCCAAATAAATCCAGAATCCAAAGCAGAGTCTCTTTCTTCTCTCTTATTCCCCTGTTTGCATCATTTCCCTTCCTGCTGTACTTTAACAAGCTCTTCCTTTAAAATCAAACTCAATTGGTCATTCTTGTGTTGATTTAAGGAAACCGCGGCTGAAGTGAGTGACGCAAGGCTGGTGAAGTATTCAGTGAGTGTGTTCTATACGTCTTATTTCGTTTATTTTAAATGTTAAGGGAAGCCAAAACAGCCAGCTGCCTCGGGAGTCTCTCAACACACCTTTCAATACGACAGAGGATGGGACAGTCATTGGGCAACCCAGGACCCCCTCAAACCCTGCGAGACCTTGGGTTGGGTTACTATTAGAACAATGCCGGCTCTGTGCAGGGCAGCACTCTCAGAGGAGGCAGTGGCTCAGATGGACACATTGACACACACATACTTGTGACGGGCCGAGTGTAGAAACACATAACATGTCTGAGGCCAAGGGAAGCAAACTAACCAGTGTGTGTGAGTCTCCAGAGTGTATGTTGGTACTGTAGGCACTAGCCATCAGAATTCAATGCAGTTGTGTGTGTGTTTTTGTTGTATCTCATCAAAAAGCAGACCTCAGCTAGGTGAGTTGTTTGCTTTTCCAGTGTCCCCTAAGCCCAAGCATTGAGGCCCAAACTGAAATATCTGGTTTAGAATGTCACTGTTTGAATAGAACTTGATGCACAGGATAAAGGATGCCATTTAAAACCAAAGTCAAACAGCATCTTCTAAGAGCAATGTAATCTGGAACAGATGGTGACAATCCTGCATGTGGGATAGTTCTTCATACAGCTTATGAAACCACGGTTCGAGTGTGGAAATGGTGATAAAATTGAATATTTCACACTTCATTAGTGCTTATATATAAGAAAGCACACATTGGATTTTCCCTTTAGCAAAGAATTCTCCGGAGCAACCACAAGCTGGCCTAAGTTGAGCACGGTCTTCAGGTGGCCTGATTTTGCTCTATTCAGGCCTATAGATACTACACTTATAGGAACAAAGGTAAGCTAGAAACAATATTGTGCCAGCAAAATAATCAATCAGAAATGCTTTCTAATAATTGAAAATAATAATAATAATTTAATTAGCATATTGCTAAGTTAATGATGTGAGAAACATAATGATTAATATTTTTTATTTTTAAAAGGTTCTTAGGTTCTAACAAGGCTATAGGCTTGTTCACACCAAGAATGATAACTATAAAAAATAATGATAATTATACATTGGTCCACACTAGGGCAAGGTATTGACACAAATTTCACAATTTGATCTGATTTTGATATCGATTAATTGGGGTATGTATCAGGTAAGGTAAAAAAAGTGGCAAGCCAAAAATGGCAAAATATTTAGTGGCATTTCAATTGTCTTAACCATTTTAATAACAAATCACTAGTCAGGAAATTAGCAAGATTTACACAAATACTGTAGATAAAGTAACCCAACTTGCAGACAGCCTTTTACAGGAAGAAGAGTCAGTGTTGTTCCACTCAATGTTAATGGCTTCAAACAGTGCACGAGTAGTTGAAAAATGTCACCCAGTTCGTTTGAGTTTAACGTGAGACTAAAATAATCACTAAAGGGTTCAAATCTGGACTCTAACCAGGCCAAAACATGAGCCTTATGGACTTGTTCTCAAGCCGCTTCTTAGTTGTCTTTACAATTTGGGCAGGAGCATTTTCTTGTTGAAAATCTGATCATTCCTCTTTAGAAAACAACTTTTCATTTGTGGGAAGCAAGCCATTCTGCTATATTCTCCTGTATTCCAAAGCATTAAATGACTTTTTACAGTGAAGTAGCTCACCAATACCAGCAGCTAAAATATTTCGTGATCATTACATATACCATGACCGACATGGATTTTTTTGGGGCTGATACCGATATTAGGGAGTAAAAAAAAGCCAGATATCGATATATCGGCCGATATTATTTATGTGTATATTATAATACAGTAGCAATAGTATTTATGTGTACCTGTATATTATAGTACAGTACCAGTTTGGACACACTTTCCCATTCATGTGTACAAACTTTTGACTGGTACTGTATATAGAATACAGTATACATAAACAGAATATATATAAACACATTTTTTGCAATGATCACTCAAATGTGGTGATCAAACACTTGTGTGATATATGTAATGGAGGCAGGGTTAATGATAGAATGCGAATGATACATTTGAGCTGTAACCAAACTAGTTTGCATTGCATATTATATTCTATATTATATTCTAAATACTTTTGCATAATCTTCACTAATGACTTTGTCTTTTTATTTAGTCATGTTAAATAAAAAAATAACTTATATCAATAAATATATCAAAAGTGTCACTGGCAAAACCTTGTTATCTTCTATTATTAGTCTTAATTCCTCTAGTCTCTACCAGTGGAGGAAGTTCTCAGATCTTTTTAATAAAGTAAAAGTAATAATACCATAATGAAAACAAATTTAATTACATATGTACAGTACCTTTACTTAAATAATATTTTAAATAAGTTAGTCGTCAGCAAAATTACTAAACGTGAAACTACTCATTATGCAAGTGCTATAATTATAATACATTACTGGAATATTGCTTGATGTTGCAACGTAGTGTTATAGGCAGAATGGGCTGACTGTGTACACCGGACGCGGTTGTTGTCGCTCGCGTCCCAACTGCTGTTTACTCTGGACGCGGCAATGCGCCCGTTACAAAGCAGAACGAGGCATTAGCTTACTGTCCCGAGATTTGTCGCTCCGCATCCAGTGTGGACAACATCACTGATTAATGGGTTCAACTGTCTTTTGTTGCTCGCATCCGGTGACTTGTTCAGGCAGCAGCAGACAAGCAGTCAAGCGGTGTCTTAAAGGTAAGTTGCTAACTAGTTACCAGTGCAGTCTGTTTGTGTTTTAACGCTACGTTGTCACCTGGTGAGACGCAATGCTATAAACAATGTCCCCGTCTTTTACTCTCACAACTAGCTTATCATAGTCTACTTGTTTGCTACATTAGCTAACTAGCCATGTTTTATTCCTTGTCAGTGGAGTAGAAGCTAATGTGTGTGCATCTTACACCTTGTCTGAAGAAGAGACCTCATTACTGAAGTGAAAGGGTCGGCTGGTGTCACGACAGTGACATGGGTCACCATTAGCAAACAATGGAACTCACTCTGCTGGACAAACTATGTAGTTAAACAATTTACAAGCATTTTATCCGTATTATATGTTCTGTAAAAAAAAAAAAAAAATCATATCGGCCGATAAAATCGGCAGACCGATAAATCTCTCTAACCGGGAGAGATTTAACCACGACCATCATTAGAGATTTTACTATATTGTTGATTTCGTGGTATGTAAACATTTCTGGGCACAGTATTTCTTTAAGTTATATACATGCAAGTTCTCCATCTTGGCACATAAACACTGCTCTGAAGGACAGTCATGGATTGAGTGATTGGCTCAAATGGGGAGCTCTGAGACTTCTGACTAACATTTCAACAGAGAATTTAGCAGAAGTGATGGAAACAGAGAGCGACCGGGATGAGGAGAGGTGTTCCTAATCCTGGCCTACAGGGCAAAAGGTGTTTATTTTTACCCTGGATAGGTATGAGTGAGAGTCAGCAGAAGAAATGCTGGGAGATGGAGGGAGGCTTGCCTTGAGTTAGGAAGCATACATTCTTCAGGGAGCAATTAATACTCTGCTTTTCCTAGATATGAGCTCACATTCTGAACTCAGTCTGTTCACCAGCTGTGCCTCAACCCCCCGCTATCCAACTGAGCGTTTCAGTGTTTACTATTTGAGTGAGGAGCTCTCTTCCCCGAGGGACCACAGGGGTGGCAGTGAGGCAGTTATCCCACCCAGAAGGTGGTCAGTCAAAGTGTCTATCCTTGGCTACCACCATGGGTGTCCAGAAGGTATTTCTCTCTCACTCTCTCTTTTTATAGGTCACAGTTCCTGACCAGCTTGATCCTACTTCAGGCTGGTGCTCATCTATAGAAAAAACATCTAGCAGCTATGCTGGAAAACTGCTTTACCTCCTGAACTTCATACAGCTGCAACAGCTCCTCTTTCAGTCTTAATGGCACAGTTGTGTCTATACGACTTCAAATCAGAGACTTCAGCACAAAACGCCTACTAACTGGTCTCTGGACTTAAATCTGCAAATCTAAGATGTGTTACAATCTGTGATGACAGAGCAATTAGACAGGCAATTAAACCATCTCTTCAAGCAGCTGGACCTTAGAAAACACTAATGATTTCCCAACATTATAAGGTTATGCTAAGCAAAGTCTTGGTCTGACAACTTAAGCCGTAGGTCTAATCTTGCATTGGTTAAACACATGGGCTGGCATTTTAATACATTTTCCAGTGGAGTATTGAGAAACAACTTGAGGGGATTACATTTATTTACTCATTCACAGCCAGGCAAGAAGACCATCAAACACACAAACATACATCTGCAGATGTGCAAAGACTTGTTGAGGTGCTGGGTGAACTGAACATAGACTATGTGAATTAGCTGATACAGGATCATTTCCTCCAACTGAAACTTTACCTTTATCTTAACTGATCTGTGACCTTGAAGGCAGGGGCGTTAACTTTACAAAATTCAGGAAGTTTAATATAATCTGGAGAATGTGTTGCAGATTTTGTGCACCTCTTCCATAAGAGTACTGGCTTTCCAGATTAATTAATGATTCTTTGAGGTTTTTGTTAAAATATAGCCTACTTAAGCACATATACAAACACACACCTTGTCGGGAGCTCCGCTTACGAATCGCTCTGTTACAACAGACCTTGAAATGCCACATGCATAATTGGACAAAATTATATGACAGACCTTGGAAAAGATGAAAAAAAGGGAGCAAGAGGGAAAGAAACAGAGGGGAGAGAAAATAAAATAAATGTTCATCTTGTCCAAACAGAAGGAATGGGAGCTACAAGGTGATGTCATCACAGGTGTAAGGCAGGGTTACAACCACAGGGAGCCTTTTCACTTCTGCTTTCAGTCACTCATTCGTGTCAGTCAACCACCGTCTATCAAGGACAATGCAGGTGGTAAGACCAGCAGATCTTTTACATACACAGACTTTTCAGATTAAGCACAGACAACGAACATAAGTCCACTTTGAATTGCCAATGCATTGTGAAATACGTTCTGGAAAAAAGCATAAACACACACAAATACACTAACATTCAAAAGTTTGTGGTAGGTTCACCAGGGTTGTATTTATTTGATCAAAAAGTAATACTGTAAAATATCATGATTTAAAATAAGTTTTCCACTGAATATATTAAAAAAATGTAAATTATTCCTGTGATTGCAAAGCTGAATTTTCAGCATTATTACTCCAGTCTTCAGTGTCAAATGATCCTTCAGAAATCATTCTAATTGCTGATTTGTTGCTCAAGAAACGTTTCGTATTATTATAAATGTTGAAAACAGTTTTTGTGGAAACTGCGATACAACTTTTTCAGGTTTATTTGAAATAGGTTTTTTTGTAACATTGTAAATCTTTACTGTCGCTTTTGATCAATAAATGCATTCTTGCTGAATAAGTATTAATTAATTTTTATTTAATTTTTTAACCTAATTTTATTGACCCCAAACTTTTGAACAGTGGCATATAATTGATAAATAATCTCAGAGTGGCTTCTGAAAAAACACACTATGTCATTAAATAGAATTGCAATAATAATAAATAATAATCATATGTTTATTTTATATAGGCTAGCGCCTTTCAGAAAACTGGTCGCTTTACAATAAAGTACAAATAAACATGACATAGAAACAAGACATAGAAACGATACAAATAAACTGAGATGGATAACATAATAGACAGAGGTACATATACATAAAAATCAGATCATAGAGTCAGGGGTCAGGGAAACAAGTAGCAAAAAGATATGTTTTAAGGTGGGTTTTGAAATCGTGTAATGATGAAAGGTCGCGGATGTGTTGGGGAATAGAATTCCAAAGAGTTGTGGCTGCGGTACAAAAAGATGATATTTGCAACACTTAAAATCTTTTTGACTCAAGCAAACTCAATGAGAATGAAAATTATAGACTGTCTTTGTATGCACTCTAACATAGCTGAGCTCATCATGGCATCTGAACTAGAATTAATCTCCCACATTTAGAGTTTACATTTAGACTATATTCCAAACCACAAAGGTGACCTATGACGCTACTGAGTGATTCAAAAAACTTTGCTCAGTTCCTCTCTGATGAGACGTCACGTGAAAAAAGAAGTCCAAAAGTGTTGCTAGCAGTTGCCGTATGCCCCTAAGTAGTAGGCTCTACGTTTATCTCTGGAGAGCAGCCCATTTTAATGTTTGCACATAACTTTCATTTAGCTTGATGGCTTCCAGACTCTCCGCGTTTATTGTGACATTTCGGATATAGTAATGTTTACACAATGACTTGTCTCCCTGGCATTTCTTTTTTCCTCTCTCTCTGCATCCTCCTCCAGTCACCAAGATGAATGGATTTACTTTAGTCCTTCAACTTTTGGGGTTTGGGAACAACCTCGGAATGACCTCTTTGAGAGAGAGAGGGACAAATTGAGAGAGTGTAGGAGTGCAGTCATGGCTGTGTTATGACTACAGGCGGGATGGACTGAGATGATGGATAGCGTTAAACGAGTGTCTGACTTCTAATTCATCACCAGTTTCACGGCATCCCCACCTCTCCTCTCAGCTCCGTTAGTGTGCGGCTCTACTTAAAGCTGTTTTAAAAAAACTCTTGTTTCCCCCATGGCAGGAAAACCACTTATAGCAAGCCTACTGGAAAAACAATATTCATATGGTCATACAACAATGCTTCCTCATACATAAAGACATCCACACACACTCATGCATCACTGGGCAGGCTGTGAGAGTGGGTGGTGCTATTGTTTGCTGGCCTTGGGCAGTAAATCAGGATGATGGCCATGGTGTTAACCTCTGTGTGTTTGTGTGTCAGGGGATGAGACATCACTGCAGACTACAAATGCAGTGTGCTGTGAATTACAGCCCATCTCTCATCAAACACACTTTCACAGAGCCATAAATTACTGCCTGTCTCTATACAAACTATGATGCCATATCCATAGAGATATGTCGAGTCGAAATGCAGATAAACTTCTAGCTCAGCTTGAGGAAGCATAGTCGAGCTGACTGAGAACAGCTTTGTAAATAATAAAATGCAATCATCGCTTGTAATGCTTAAAGAGAAGCTCATTTGCAGTGTAGACTTTAGAATAACAAAATGGCACAAGATCAATACATGAACACAACTTTCTGAGTAAAAAAAAAAAAAATTGCAGACACTGATGTGTATACATTTTACAATGGTTTTGTGTAGGGATCATGTCCTGTTTATTTAATGGCTTAAATGTGCCCCGTCCAATCAGATTTTAGAGTTAAAACTATCTATTTTATCCAGCTTATTTCTACCACACGAGCCATTTTTAACTTTAAGTGCAAGGCTTCCAGTGTCAACCGCTTCCAGTTATTTTAGCTGTACAAAAAAAGTCCATTATGATGCCTGGTGTTTCAAACTTATTTTTTTATGTTATATTGTTATTGTTATATTATTTTAATTAATTTTGTAAACAAACACAAATGCTTTTACAGTTTACAGCACTTTGTTATTCTAGTTATTTACTGTTCCTATGAACCTTAAGTTGAGCCTTTAATGCCAGTGTCAAGCACATGAAAATGCAAACATTCATACTAACACACATACACTCCTGAAGCTTCAGACATTTGTGAGACTACAGCACTCAGCGAGTGCTCCGCTATCTCAAGAGCACTCCACATCCATCCATCCAGCTCTTAACAACTCTCATCTGCCTCAAACTTCATCTCTCCACCTCTTCATTCCTTCTCTTCAGCCTCTATTCCCCTCTTTTTCAATCTCTCGACAATGTCATTGTCGGAGAAATTACACCATCCACACAAGGCCTCACCGGAGTCCTGCTCTTCAGATGAACGCTCAGCTACCTGCATGCTTGCATGTGTCGTTGATTGAGCCTGTCTGAGCTGTACAGTGCTCATTCACATATTACTGTAAGAGATAACTGACCAGGTTGTTATTTTTATTTACAAGCAACCAAACCACTAAACATACATAAATATTACAATGTGCATTAGACGTGCACCACAGACATTGTGTGAACTTGAAGAAAACTCCAAGATAATTTTTTATTTAATTTAATCTTAAAGGAGAACTCCGGTCAATTTTAACATTGAGCTCATTTTTTTGTACATTTGGAGTGCTGTCAATTAGGGGTGATTAATCTGTCTGATTTCCCGATTCGATTCGATTACGATTATTGAAGTCCCGATTCGATTACAGTCGATTTTCGATTATTAACGATTCTCGATTAGCGATTATTGATTTTCCATTTCACAACAGTAAACGAAAATACACTACAAAGTGATTGCAGTATTAAAAAAAGTCAGCGGCTGAATTACTTAACTCTTTTATTGAGTAACAACAACTCAAAGCACTTTCTGTGTCGTGTAGTTATAACTTCAGAATTATTTGTATAGCTTATGTTCTGTAGAACACAGAAATTAATACATCACATTGTGTTGTGACTCATCAAGTTGAACTAAACAATAACAAATTAATGAAAGGCTTATTTCCTTTAGGAAGTAGATCAGAACCAACATACTGTAGAAATTGGACAATTTTCTTCTAGAAAGACAAGGTGTTCAGGTGGAGGAAGACTGCAGGTTGCAGTCGAAACATGTCAAGGTAAAGAAAAAGTTTTTTCTCCACCTGAACACCAGAAAATTGTCCAATTTAATCATTAAGAAGACAAAATGAACATTTTTGAACTTACTGTAGCTTCAATTAGTAACATACAAAGCCACTCTTATACACAACTAAATAATAAAAAGTTATGACTTGAAATGTTTGCTGTATACTACAATCAAAAACAGCTTATACAAAAAAAGTGAATGAACATCTGCAGAGGGCACAGTCAAAATGTAACTTTTTGTGACTGAAATTGCACATATTGCAGTATAACAGATCGGTTTACACAGTGTAAGTTACTGATGTGAAAACTAAACAATACAGAAAGCAGCTCTCATACAAAAATACTAAATAGGTAACAATGAAATTGCCAATTTTACATACGTTAGCTTTTAACGAAGAAGGTGCCGTTCGAATTTGGCGCTCAGCCGAGTCTATTATGTATGTGCGCGACTCTGTTATGTGCACGCGGCACGCGGCACGCCACAGACTGTCCGCGCACTGCACGTCCGCTTATAGTTCCGCCTTTTGCGTTCCGTCAATATTACGTTATTAGAAAAATATATATATATATATATTTTTTTTTTTAGAAAATCGATTTTTTGACATTTGTGAATCGATTCATAATCGTCCTCGTCCGCATCGCGATGCATCGAAGAATCGATTTTTTTCCCCACCCCTACTGTCAATACAGAGAACAACGACAAAAATCGGTGTTGCCTACACCGAGTTATTCTATTTTTAAAATTTGCACCCTATTGACTTCAATAGGGCAAGTACTAAACCTGCTTTTAGGCTCTTAACATCCTTGATGTGTCATTACAAGTGCACAGAAAATGTGAGTGATTCCTTCTGAGTGAACACGGTGAATCTGACTGCAGTAGATGTTAGAGATATTAATAAAAATGAAGTTAATTCAGCCAGCGCTCATACCTCTGTTTACATCCTGTTTTCGGTGGAAGGCCATAGTAATTGACTGTCGAGTTCACGCGCATAGGTTTAGTGCCTATGATCACGCGCGTGAACTCGACAATCGATTACTATGGCCTTCCACCGAAAACAGGATGTAAACAGAGGTATGAGCGCTGGCTGAATTAACTTCATTTTTATTAATATCTCTAACATCTACTGCAGTCAGATTCACTCGTGTTCACTCAGAAGGAATCACTCACATTTTCTGTGCACTTGTAATGACACATCAAGGATGTTAAGAGGCTAAAAAGCAGGCTTACTACTTGCCCCATTGAAGTCAATAGGGTGCAAATTTTAAAAATAGAATAACTCGGTGTAGGCAACACCGATTTTTGTCGTTGTTCTCTGTATTGACAGCACTCCAAATGTACAAAAAAATGAGCTCAATGTTAAAATTGACCGGAGTTCTCCTTTAAATTCATAACACCACCAAATTGGAATCTCACAGAAGCTTTGCATTTTTTTTGTCATTTTCTAAAGGTCCTGACTTATTTTTCTTGTGATCTTGAGAAAATGACAGAAAAATAATTAAAATGAAAAAAAAAAAAAAAAAAATGGACTTGTGTAAAAAAGTATGTTTGTAAGTTTGGTCCCATTTTGAACAGCATGGAGGGAACAATGTAATTGCAAAAGACATCAAATATACATAAATACTGCTATAAAGTCTCAGAATCTGAAAAGTAGTAGTTAACTGGTCACAGTTCATTTGAAGTACCTTAACATGGCCGTTTTCACTCTAACTTGATCGGAAATCGAGCAAAAAGGCTTCTTAGAAACACAAGACGAGGGTGATGAATACACTAATTGAGGCAGGCTGGTTGGCAGCCACCTGCAGGCTATGTAAGAGAGACAGTAATTAAGTCGAACATTTAATGATTCTGCTTAATAGGATTGAGAGATGGAGCAATGAGGAGAGAAAAAAAATAAAACAAGCAACAATTACACAAAACATCAGGAGGGAGAGAAGAAGAGGAGAAAATAGGAGAGCAGAGAATAGGGTCTAATTTGGCTAAAGAACATGTTAAGTGGGAATCTATGCAATCAGACTTCCTGAAACTTACAAGTCACACAAATTAAGCAGAACAAGATCAACTCTAAGATATTTTGTCAGGGCCATGACCTAGTAGTTAGCATATCAAGTCTGATGCATGCAACTCGCTTCTCGATCCTCTGCCTCCAACAACTTTTTATCACCTTCCCTCTCCAGCTTTCAAAATGGCCTACAGACCAATAAATGATCTAAGATCAGTTTTGCTTTGCTCTTGTGGAGTTTGATCTATATATTTCCCCTCAGAGGTGACGGTTCCGTCTCATCTAGCTGTTGAATGTGAGCGTCAAACACCTGAGTGTGAAAAACAACAGAGAGTCTCTCTCGATAGGCTCCAGGCAAATATTGACATCTTTTCTGTTGCCTGTCTCTCTGCTCTTCAGTCCTGCGTTCTCTTTCTTCTTTTGTTTATAAGGGTTATGAGTCTGAGTGACGGATAATCCTCTGTAACAGAGAGCAGCGTCCGTCCTGTGTACACTCAGCGTCTTTATCATCCTAAAACCCTCCAATAAAAATACCACAGTTCATTAACACCTGTGCTTTGGAGGACGATCCTCTTTTCTCCATCCCTTCTGCCACTGAAAAGATTTGCATATGGCAAGGCGAGAAGGGGACAAGGGGACGTGAAGAAGAGAGGGAAAATACAGAGAAAAGACACATTTAAATGGAAATAGAGTCTGGAGGGAGACGAAGTGGCCTGGCAGTCAGTGAGAAGAGAAAGCATATTTGTGTACTGTTTCCCAAGCGCCAGCTTTTCAGAAGCAGAGGAGGCGGGCATGTGTTTGTTTAAGGCGCATAAAGAGAGTTTTAATCCTTTCAGAGGGGTCGTAATGGCCACGGAGAGGCGTCTCCAGGAGGGAAAGCCTTTCCGGAAAAAAAGGGTCGCAATTCAGCACCCCTCTGAACCACACAAATCAAACCTCTAAAGGCCTTCAAAGAGCAGAATGTGGGAAATGTGTTCGGGGTCCCGAGGGAGTGAAGCAAGGGGGAAAAGGAGGAAAAAGGCTTGTCGGCATCAATCAGTCGTCCTCTCTCACGTCCTCCCCGGGGTCAGATCTCTTTCCAGCCTCCGTCGCCCCCCTCCCCACCCCACCCATCATGCTCTCCATCCTAGTAACGCACCATTACAGAGGAATGTGGATTCACAAGGCTGGGCTCCATTAT
This sequence comes from Scardinius erythrophthalmus, assembly GCF_964197995.2. NCBI lineage: Eukaryota > Metazoa > Chordata > Actinopteri > Cypriniformes > Leuciscidae > Scardinius > Scardinius erythrophthalmus. Next base: position 17,923,211 of record NC_138243.1, read on the forward strand.
GTTGGCCTGCCTGGGGTTTGTAAAATGGGGGAGCTCAAATTCCAAAGGCTTTAAGAGCAAATTAGCAGTGTGCTGATGGGCTCCTGCTGTCTAAAGACACTGAGGTTTTAAAAACAACTCAACTGACTCCGCTCCCAATTCCTCGGATCCTTTGACTTGCACGTTCTTACCGCAGTCTCAACACGAACAAACTTCCTACGCACATGGCGGGACGTTTACATACACACAAAGAACAGACAGTGTGCACATCGCAGCTCCTCAATGTATAAATACAAAGCAGGCTTTTAAAATAGACACGACAAACAATATCACACACACGGAGTATCAAGCCAGCAGCAGGGCAGAATTGCTTCTTCTACTACCGTCTGTGCCGCAGATCCAGCACCTTTATTTAGCATTTCACAACTAATCAATTTCCATAACAGAAGCCAGACGCCGCTGCACATGGGACCCAGTGTGTGGCGTTTACACATGCTGCGCGCCTGAAATGGATTTTCTCATTCATCACTCAGCAGCACATTGGGATCTGTTTAACAGAGTGGCTCAGATGGATTTCTCTCAGCCCATACGCTGTGAGAAAGCACGAATATAACACACTGTGTCTGTCAATGGAATCGCAGTCGGCCTCGAGGAAATGCGCTATTTCCCATGCCGCCCCAGAAAGCAAAACATATTAAACGTAATCGGAATGCGATATTGGTAAATAAGGTTGTCTGGAATAATGTGAGGGATTCTAGTTTGTCTTGTTACACATCAAAAACTGCAAGCTGGTTCCAGAACTCATACAATACCTACATTATAAAACAGTATTGTAAAGACTGGGTTATTTCTCACATATTATAATGTTGATTTTTTGGAGATTATAATATTAAAATGACATCTTTAAAATTTAATTTTACATAAAACAACAATCATTTGGAGTATGTGCCTCCATGGGACAGGCATAATAATCTGTCAACAGCAATTTCACTATTACAGAACTGCAATTTACACAATCAATAACAAGCATGTTGGCAGTATGGAATAAAGAAAGACCACCATACCTTTAACTGCAGCTGTGCTGAAGAGTTTCTCTGAGCTGGCATCTGAGCCCTGAGAGAGAGCGACAAAAAGAGAGTCAGTACATCTGCTTCAGAACTAAGCAGGTGGGCTTCATCATCAAAGGTAGCGCAGCACTAATGAGCGCAAAAATTCAGTCTCTTCCCAGAGCGGCCACTGGATGGCACTGTGGCTCCATGCGCCAAACGATGCGCTGCACTTGAAACGGGTTGAACGCATTAACATTGCCATGTTATTGTGCAAACATCCAGCATTGCAATTTACACAGCATTTAGGTAATGAACGCCTATTTAAGTGACAATGTGGTGTCAAAGGGGCATCGGCTAATTCAATTGGTTAACCAGCAACAAAGATAGAACCATTGCAGTCCACCATTAGCGTCTGACCTGGCTCTCCACTCAGCCATTCGAGAGGAAATGATATGTGCACTTTTTAAACAATTTTGCAATTATTAACCAAGACAATAACACAGAAAATGTTTTGCGTGCAAGTTAACTTGCAAAGAGACACCTTGTAGCCTACGTCTTTCATTGGATACACATTGAACACAAAACAGCTCATTTGAAGACAATTATTCTGACAGGTTTAGCAACACTAACGTTATATCCATAACCAGCTCGAGGCAAAAACGATACTGACAAGTTACGACAACCCTCCCAAATATGTGCACATTTTAAGTAGGCTACATTTAAAATTAGCTGTGTAAATAAAATGTTAAGGTCATTTAAAGATCTAAAAATGTCAATAATAATTATTATAATAATAACAAGGTGATATGCATTCATTAACACATGACGTCAGAGATTTCCACATAACGATGCGTTCGCGTGACCGCGAGTATTTTTTTTTATTCAAACCACAACCAAAAAACATCTGGCAACATTCACTGCAGAGATTTCAACTACAATTATTCACAATCAACGACAAGAAAACAGCGCTCCCAATCCTCCAGCCATCGAGTAATAATCCACTGAAACTGCTTTAAAATTCCCATAAAACGTCAAATGACATTGTGGTAACGTTAATCGACAGTTTTTTGAGGAATATGAAGGTGCGGTGTACCTTTTAATGTGGCGAGGTTGGCACGGAGGAAAATAAGTCAAGAAATCACTTTTAGTAGGTTTAGTAAATACGCCGTTTCACATTCTGCTTGTCAAACAATGTAATCCATAAACAGGCGGCGAATTCCTCTCGCTCCCTTTGAGAGAATGACAGCCATGCAAAATAAGAAGCCTTTTCCAAGGGAAGAAGAAGAAGAAGAAAAACATCCAGAGCTCAAAGCGAGAGAGCCTCCCGGACAAAGACAGACATGTGTCTGGTACCCAAGAGCGCAGAGAAGTGGAGAAATCCTTCAGTTCGCCCCCTTCGCGCGAATTGGCCGTTTGAAATCCTCGCCAACCGTTGCTTCACGGAAGCTGCCGCTTATGTGCTTTTGTGTCAGGGGCGCGCTCAGTGACAAACCATCCGCGCGCCTCACTCCCGTGCGCTCGTGCAGAGCTAGAAAATCCAACAAAGCGTACAGTATTTTCCTCCTATATGGAGATTTGGGTGGAGTAAAACCGCACCAAAAACCCCCAACCGCCGCTTCCTTTCTTCGAAATCGTCGCTGGTTTCAAGCTCGTGTCCTGTCGCTGGCTCCCGTTCCTCGCGCAAGTGCTGCCTGTATCCATACAAACTCTCTCATTGACCCACAGCGCGACGGAGTCCTCCCACTTCCTGATTCTAACCTGACTTCATTCAGCTTCTACCCCCTGCTTCTTTCTGCCTCGCACACACGGAGCGTGCTTCCTCCGCTCAGCTTCACCGGACAGACGATGGGTGTGAGAGCGCGCGCGGGCGTGTGTGTACGGTGCTCAATGAGAGCTACTGGTAGCGGAGTCCTAAGTGCAAACAGGAGATGGCGCGACCAAGAAAGAGAGAGAGAGAGAGAGAGAGAGAGAGAGAGAGAGAGAGAGAGAGAGAGAGAGAGAGAGAGAGGTGGTGGTGGTGGTGGGGGGGGGAGCAGGAGCAGGAGGAGGAGGGAACTGGGATAGAATGATATTCTTTCACTCTCTGGCCGGAGTGAGGATGATGTCAGCTACTAATGAATTTCCCAGTAGGGTGCAGCTACTGTGAAGGGGAGGGAGACAGAGACTCTCTTCATGAGCAGCACACACCTCTCTGGTTCCCTCAGCCACAGCCTTCCTTCATTGGGGTTAAAATCACCCAGGCTGACCCAGAAAAGCACCATTTGCCCTGCTGAATAATTAGCAGGGGGCAAAGATGTGCAAATTTACAGCTGTTCAAAAGTTTAGTATTTATAAAGATGCAGCATATTTGCTGCAATTTCGCTGAGAAAAAGGTCCATTGTCCACTATCAATAGTGTAGAAAACCGCACACCTAACAGTCACCTTCAAACCAAGCAGTGTTCTGGTGGTCAACATGGTGAATTTGAAACATAAAAAACTTTGCCTTTATGTGAAATTCCAGATAACATGAATTCTTGTTGAAATGACAGGATTTTGCCCACAAATTTTTGCCAAGCAACAATAAATGTGACAACACCTTTAGAAAATAACAAGATGGCAAGCTGCACGGTGTGTTGTTGGGACTAACATGGAGGGATATTTAACACCAGGAAAAATAATTAAAGACTAAACTGATCAACCACGTCTTTAGCAATTATACGCTAAGACCGATCCTAATTTGTGTTTCCAAACCGTGGTGTAATATTTACCTCCTTCCCCCAGGGTTTGAGGAAAAGCCTGAAGATCTAATTCCACTAAACCTCAATCCATGGCCACTCAAACCCAAACAATCCAGCAATCTTTAGATAAAGCCGGACATTCCTAGAAAATCTCCTTAATCTGACTGATTTGGGGTCCCGTGGCTTAGCAAACCAGTATTAACCCTCTGCACTGCGGGTCAATGGATTAACAAGGGACTCGCATTGCAGTGACCTCTGACCTTGACTGCCCCCAACAGAGTAAGAGAATGAGTCAGCTTATTGCTGGATGTTTATCTTTTCTTTTCTATATCTCTCACCCCTTCTCCTTTGAGCCAGGCGCTCCATCAATACAACACCACATGCACTCAACTTCCAACATCTGCCTCAACCAAACAACAGACATGCCTTTATTTTTTTTCTGTGTGAGTTAAAATTAAGTTTTATTGTTTGTGACCAACATTGCTGGAAAAGCAAAGTATTATTATATTATTTGCACAAATTAAAACTTTTAATAATAAAAATTATTATAATTATTTTTATTTATTGCAACAACAAACAAATAATAATAATAATAAGTCAAAAGAAATAAAAATATTAATATTTGAAAGTATTATTAAAACAATATCTCAGAATTGCAAAATAAAATACAATAAAAAACAAAACTAATATTTTGTGTTAAAACTGAACTTAGAATAATACCTCAAAATTGCAAAAAATAAATGTAATATTATGAAAAAAATATTTTGATTATTTAAAAATTATTATTATTACATTATTATTAATTTATTATTATTATATTTAGAGTTTTTTTGTCATCCTTCTCACAGTAAGCAATCGCCTTCCATGCAGCAATCGCGGTAAATTACCGTAGAATTACCAGAATGAATTTCGGCACCAAAATACCAGTCAATTCTGTGATGTCAGTCATTGGAAATTATCTTTAAACGCCGCGGCATTATCTTCATTCGCCCGCACGAGGAGAAGCGCTTCAGTTTCAATATCTGTTTATTATCAAATTTTTACATTTGAGTGACAGGCATAAGGGGATGATCAAACAGAACGCTTTTTTGCTGTTAAAAATACGAGATGCGCACAATAGTATCCAACTACAGAGCCGCAGCGCTGATTGATGGAAAAGAAGGCTTGGTCACGTTGAAAAAGCTGCAAGATGTGGCGAAACGGTCAAAGATATCCATCCAGTGCATAGATTTACATAAAAAACTATTGAAAAGCAGCGGCGGTTACCGTAAACAGCACGGACTAATCACGTCATCTCCATACTAATTTTATGATTGGCCCGAAGCAGACTTCTTACGTCAGCGCGTTCTGACTTCATACGTGCTCATACCGGTAATCTTCATTCTACATTCACATACAGCATCATAATGGTAATTTACTGGTAATGTTACAACTTTCCTTATACTGGTAAATTGCCAGAACCAATTTACCGGTATTTTTGAACAGGTACTGTATGTGATCTCATGATCACACATGATCTCTTAGCAGTAATTTACTGGTAATTTACCAGTAAAGACTGCATGTGTGAAAGGGACTATTTATTCATCATATGGATAAACTGACAATAACAAAGAAATGAAATGCGGTGATCCCATGGGATCAGAGAGAAGTCAATGCCACTCAAGGGAGAGGAGGGGGTAGGCTTTTAAAATACTTCCCCTCACACATTTTTGCCCTCTGCTAATTTCTGTCACAACAAGCCTGAGGTAATCTGGGCTGTTTCTCAATTCCAAGAACGCAGAGAACGGACTTGTGTTCTCGTGGAGACCGGTCTTGCCAAGCTTCCTTGGAAGAACGAACTCGGAACCGGCCGCAATGACTTCTGGGACACCAGGCGAGTACTAGCTCAAGTCTGCATTCGATGCATCCTCGGTATCAAGAACACATCCGGGTTCTTTCATGCGTCCTCTGTACTTGCGTTCTTGAGAATTGGGTCTGAACTTCGACGGTTGTGATGACGTAAAACGAGAACACAAGGACGCAAGATCGCTGAATTACGCATATTGAGAAACACCCTAGGTTTAGCCCACAGACTTTCAGAATACAGAGGCAGCTGAAGCTTATTAGGTCTATCAGACTCTAAATGAGCTAAGTGCAGTCTGTGGAGGACAGGTTTAGTGCTGCTTAGGGCCCCCTGCTCCCAGGCCCAGGATCAGGTGGTCAGCGCAGGGCCACTATCAAAAACCCTTGAGAGTTTCAAGGAAACATCATTGGTAAATATTATGGATACATGTTCAAGCAATGAGTTCTACTGAGCCTTTTAAGCACTTTAATTGCAGTTGCAACAAATATGCCAGGACAAAATTGTAACAGGAAACATTTTAAATTTTATTCAAAATGTAAACAGATCCATGTATCATAATAATATTCTTTCTTTCTTTTTTTCATTTGAGGTTCACATTTACTACATAATATATTATGCTTGTCATTTTTTTCTAAACCGTATAGTATATTTTTATTTGGATGTAACCGTGGCAAAATTGGTTTGGCTATAAAAAAGGGCCCTTTTTCATCTATATTTGATTAAATAGATATGATTACATTATGATTACATATGGAGCATGTAAGGGTTTGGATGAGGTGCACCAAAGCAGCCTTCGTCCCCAAAATCAGAGCTCGCTTTCCTAAATGCCTATCATCAGATTTGAGCGAAACCTCAAGCCTGTGATTACCGCTCTCCGCTCCACAATCAACGTCCGGATCTCTCAGCGCAGATTATTTTTAATTCAAATGAAACGCTGACAGACTACAGAAAGCAGGGAGAGAGAGAGAGAGAGAGAGAGAGAGAGAGAGAGAGAGAGAGAAATGGAAGGAAATGCAGCGAGAGAACATGTCGCAGAGTTGCCAAGAAACTAATTTAAAGTGGCAGTGGGGTATGGAAAAGCACTTGGTGAAGCTTGCCAGAAAAGTGGAATAGGAGATCAAACATTAATATCGAGAGTTATGCTATGCATGCCAGTAATTGCTGTCTGTGCCTGTAAAATTCCGCCTATAGACCATAAGCCCTTTCTGCTGTCGTTTTGTCATATTTTATTCCTTTTTCTGGCCTTTATCCTCTGCTTCAAAGTAACCAGAGCTGCATTTTGCCTTTCTCCTTTATACCTCCCTCCCATTCCCTTCCCTGCTTTCTTTCCCTCTCAAAACGCATGGTTTAATTTCATAGGAACTCGGTGCTAGATTGCAATCACAAGAGATCGGTACTCTGTTATGGTCTCTACAGCTATTACGAAAGCAATCTCTCATTCTCATTCTCTCTCGTTCCCTTTTAAAATATTGCTGTGCATAAGTGTAACCTGAGGGGATTGGATATAATGTGTTAAATAGGGTAGCTCTGACCGGCCCTTGTCTGTAATCTCCTCTCTTGTATTCTCTCTGTGCTCTTTTCAGCTGGAGCCTTTGAGAGACACTCAAAAGAAAGGTCCATTTCTAGTGACACTTAAAACTTCGCCAGTCAGGAGGGAACATTGACCAGCTCATCTGGGAGGCCTTCGGGATGGTATTAGTGGTGTGTAAAACACCAGATCGACAATGCTAGCCCAGAGGAGGGGAGAGGTTTTTCACAAGACAAAAGAGCTGCGGACACAGATGCAAAGATGGAGCGATCTGCTTTCCTCGGTTCTTTTCCACAAACAAAAATCCAGAGCGATAAGGCTCCTCCGGTTCCACCGGCAGCCACTGTCTGCAATCTGCTAAGCGCTGCACTGTTCACTAGAAGAAATAATAGGACAGTGTATGTACAGGTACGCGTGTTGTACTGCAACAGCAACACCTTTTGTTGGCTTCAAACCACTTAACAAATTTATACAAATGAATTTGAATGGACCGAATTTGAAGTTGGAACAGTCAACAAAACAGGTGAACCTTGAGCCGCGCACACACAAAACTCTAAACGCAAAACTCCAGATAATCTTCCATCTCTCGCTCCCTGTTTACAGGCAGTGGTACAACACTTTTCGCTGCTGAGACTTATCTGCGTGAGACCGCTCAACGCAGCCTATGACAGCTCCTCTAATCTCCCTCCTCCCCAAACACAGCGCGCTGACAGCCGCTCTCTCTTCCTTCCTCAGATTCCCTACCATCCATATTAATCTGTCATTCACACAGCACATAGCACATAACAGTAGGGGGAAGATGTACACGTACACAGCCTGTAGTAACACACAAATATGTGACGTGCAACACTCATTCAGGGATTTTTTTAAAATTATACTGACAATTGGACGTATCAAGAGAATGGATAAAGTTAGATACAAGTTAGATGAACATATGTGAGCAAGAAGAAAAAAGGGGGAGGGGGGAGTACGAGACGTCCATCAGTTCCACCGAGACATTAGGAATTTTAAAAGCAAGCTGTCTATTCAGACTAAATTATCTTCTGCTTCCGCGCTTTGTGATATGACCCTCACAACGTGTATCGTTTCACACAGGTCCAGGAAACGCACGCACTTAGCTTACCCAGCGGGAAAAAAAGAGAGTGAGTGTGTAACTGAAGTATTATCAGTTTGTCTAGATACTATCTCCCTCAGTCAAAAGGCGGTTTAGAGCAGGCAAATGGTATGCGCAGTACAATGTTCAACATTATCACCATCTGGAAGCCCATAATGACACGGGCCAGAGTCAAGCCAGTTGGCTGATAAGCACCAGTGCAGGTCTAGCCGTCGTAAAAAAAAAAAAGTGGACAGGAAAATTGGTTTATCCCTCCTGTCTCAAATGCTCTGGTTACACCCTTAATATGTTTTCGTCTGTCGTTCACTCAACATATTTTCAGCGGGAAGGAAAGGAGAGAAAAGCAGAGGGCCCTTTTGGTCCAAATTACAGGCATGACTGAGAGTACAGGTCACTGCGCCAAGAGTCATCTCAGAGCAGTCAGTCACACAAAACAGCCATAAAAATCTGCAGAAAAACCAATGCATGCATGAATGCAAAAATAATAATAATAGTGTTTAAACACATCCAGGATTTATTCATTCAAATAAACCTGTGCCATATGGTTATTATTTAGTTATGTAAAGTAATAACGCACATGGAAACACACATAAGCAAAACATTATGTCATAATATGCGCAATTTTAAAAATCTAATTCCTCCTCAGTATCATTAGGGTGTAACTGCTCAGAGCTAAAAACAGTGAAACCATCACACTGATCTGGTTTGTGGCCATTTTGGTTCAGATCCCTTATTAATACCCCTGTCTAATGGACTCAAACTGGCTATAAAAAAGAAGGAAATTATGTTAGGGGTCAGTAATAGTTTCTTTTAAAGAAATTAATATCTTTAATTAACAAGGACATACGAAATTGATCAAAAATGACAGTAAAGACGTATAACGTTACAAAAGATTTCTATTTCAAGTAAATTCTATTCATCAAAGAATAATGAAAAAAAATGCATCTCAGTTTCCACAAAAACATTAAACAGCACAACTGATTTCAACATTGATAATGATAAGAAATGTTTCCTGAGCACCAAATCAGCATATTAGAATGATTTCTGAAGGATCATGTGACACTGAAAACTGGAGTAATGATGCTGAAAATTCAGCTTTGCCATTATAGGAATAAATTACAGTTTCAAATATATTCAAATACAAAACAGTTATTTTAAATCGTAACTATTACTGTTTTTGCTGAATTTTTGATCAAATAAATGCAGCCTCGGCGAGCATAAGAGATGTCTTTCATAAACATTTGAAAAGATAAGAAGACTTTCCAAGATTGCTTTTATTTATTAGTGAGATAAGGGCCGCTAATATTACATCCCTTTTTGAATGAATGAAATACAGGAAGAGATACAGAGCACAGGACAGAGATAGACAGAGAGAAAGCAAAATAAAGGGATCATGAGAGACAGGCACAGAGGGAGGGCGAGCAAGACAGAGAATCCCGCTGTGACTTTAAGGTAAATCACGGCAGGAAATAACCAGGAAGCGTGCCATCAAAATCTGTCTGACCTGCCATAGATCGCTGGGGCCCAAAGCGCTCTGGATGACAGCAGAAACATGCGGGCAGTGGGGGGAGGACTAGGTCTCTCAAACGCCCTGTCAGGACCTCTCTGTCAGCCCCAGTGCGCAGCCCCCACCCCCGGCCCGCCTCGACTGACTCACTCCAGGCTTCATTGGTTTGAAATGCTACAAAGTGGGCGTCTGATGACTGGCTCTCTGGGGATCAGAGATGGCCTCAAGACTTCAAACACCAGCAGGCTGACAGGCAGCGAGGGAGGTCTCTTTCCTCCTCTCCGTCTCTCTAACTGCATCTCACCCCATGCCCCCACCAGCCCTGGAGGGGTTTCTAATTGCGTTTCACAGGGAGAGCCCAGCTAAATAAGGTCCTTGTTCTCTCTCTGGCTGCTACCCTGCTGGGGGGCAGAGACACGGAGAGATCGAGAGGAGGTGTGCCTCCCCTGTGTGACAGAAAGCTTTAACATGTCAGAAATCTTGTGGGAGAGAAAGACAGAGAGCTTTGATTTCCCTGCAGGTAACAGAAGTACACGACAGAACGAACGAGAGGAATGATGGGGGAGAATGAACAAAGAGGGAGTGATGGGAAGAATGGAATCATCTCTATAACCCTTAGGATGACACGAACGCTTGCGTGCGAGTGTGTAATGCAACAAGGCGATGAAGATGAAGTCAAGACAATGGCACATGAGGATCTACTTTGAAGCTGTCTGGATTTAAATATTTCATGCTCAGCTCTGGCCCCTCCCCTTGTTTGTGGCCTTTCATTATCTCCCCTTCAAAGAGGGCCGGCGGTGGCAAGTCACGGCCCTCGCCTACAATCTGCCCTGGCCTTATCTGTGACAGCATCTCATTAACCGCACACGCCAATTAAAACAATTACTGATAAGAGAGGTGTATCAGAGCCCGCAAACACACAACAGATACGAGATGTCTGCACTGATTAACACATGTTGTTATCAGGAGGAGCGCTAATCGCTGTCTTATCTCGAGTGTGCCGAGCTGCCTACACAAGCAGATGTGATACAACATACAGTATCACACTCTGGATTTTAACCATTAGATTTTCTGCTCTAGGCTGTACAAAAAATAATGTAACGGAAGTTTACTGAAGATAAAAGGCATTACAGTGATTTTACCATAGCCAATTTTTTTTCAAAAATCAAATAATTACATTTGTACATTTACAGAAAAGTATCACTTTAGTAACATTATAAAAATGTCTTGCCTGCCTCACCATCCACCTTGCTTTATGTAAATCATCTGGCCATTAAAACACAAACAAATTAGTCAACCACTATAAAATTATTATTAAGTAACCAAACAGTTGTGTGGCACCATTGACTGCATAATATTTTTTCTTTGCATCTATGGAAGTCAATGGGGGCCAAAGTGTTTGGTTACCCATATTCTTCAAAATATATTCTTCTGTGTTCAGGTTTGGAACAACTTGAGGGTGAGTAAATGATGACAGAATTTTCATTTTTGGGTGAACTTTCCCTTTAACGCAGGCTTTGAATGTGGCTCGTCCAATCAGATAGAGCCGGAACTGTTTAATAAAGTTGTGTTCAAAAGCATTAGAGCCACTATATCATGTTAAATCTCCTCTAAATGAATCCTTTCAGAGTGTGTGTTTGTATGTTTACGCTCAATCTCCTGTGTGGCCTGATTTGTAGAGTAGATTTCCAGGTGGTTGCAATGCATATCTGTGTGTGTTGTGTTATAAGGGCCGCCTGTCTAGCTGTAATAGAGATGCCTTTGAGAGTCCCTGTACTGAACCCGCGTCGAGTCGGCGGAGGCATTCCTCACGTTCTCGGCACACTTACATCCCTCTGACGAGCTAAATGTGGACTTTGTGAGGCCTCTGCCCCGAGAGGAGAGAAGCACACATTCACAGTAAGATGGAGTTATTCCACTCGACTCCACACGCACGCGTACAGAATGTGCACACATCGCAAAGTGAGTCTAGGGGTGTTGATTCGTTTTTACATAGATTTGCACAGCTTTGAATGGGTGAGAAAGAGTGTGAGCATGTGGGGAGAGTGTTAATATATGTGGGCATGATATGTGTGTAATTTGTATGTGTATGTATGTAGAAACGTATGAAGGTGAGTTTCCTGTCAGGTTGATCTGTGTGTGAATGTGTGTGAAAGCTGGCTTTGTCAGGGAAACACGGCTCAACAGTACAGTTTTTCTCTTGGTCCGATCGGACTATTAGTGAAGATTATTACATGCTCTGCCAACATTTTCACTGACGCTATTTACATTTTTATTTTTAGCTATAGTTATGTATTGTCAATGTGCCAGAAAAAAAAAATACCGTGTTAATTTGCAATAATACCAAGAAATTCCAAAGCTATAGTGTAAATCCAGATAAATTAATATAAATTGATAAACATGGCCCTTTTTTGCTAGGAAACATCTAATTAATTAATAAATAAATAAATAGTGGGGCTATTTGACTGAGCATCTAAGTCTGAAGGAAGTGGGCAAATTGGATAATGTGTGTTTGTAAGATTCAATCATCAGCAGTCGTGTCAGCCTGGCTTAGTCTGACCTCTGTTTAACAACACAAGACTGAAAAACACAAAAACAGAGTGAGAGAGACTGTAAGAGGATTTACCAATGAACACATTATCTACACACACTGACTTCCCTAAAGTCTCACAGCACACACTGATCTAACTGTAGTGAGGGAAAGATAATCTCTGGAGGAACACTAAACCTGGACTAACACATACAAGAGAGGGCAACAGTTTCGGTGCGTTGATAAGGCAGCATCCTGAAGCTTCAAAAAGCCATTGGACCTTTGCGTCACTGAGGGGGAAAAACATGAACACACGCACAGACAATTTTAAGTAAAACCTTAATGTCTGACAGCTCCCACTGCAAACCCTTCTAACAACACATACAGCCATCAGTAGCCAGATGGCGGCTCATAAAGCAAACATAATCTGTGCCAGAATAAAGCTCTACTTTTCCAGGTGCTGAGAGAGATCTCTACTGAGAGTTACAACCAAATGGCACCTCAAAACACGGGCCCTGAGGATATTAAAAAAGCAGGATTGACATTCACGCTTTGTGTGGTCTCAAGACTTTGAGTTCAACAACTCTCAAACATTCAAAATCTGTTAATTAGTGTTCGCTAAGGCAAATAAGTAATACTTAAGCAGAAAAGGGAATAGTATAAAGTAATTATAAAGTGAAAAGAGTTTTTGTTTAGATTTTTTTGGGAATCGAACAACACTAGCCGCACTGTTTATTTGATTCACAGCAAAGAAGCAGCTTATACAAGTCTATAATGGTGGTCTAAGCCATTTTCCATTCTCCGCTTTAAAACCATAAACTTGTAGTGTAACAGTTTACTTTTCATTTGTCTGCTTACTAAAACAAAAATCAAACTTTATCATTTACACTTGATCAAGATTTAAATTAAATAAGATTTTATTGATTTCACAGTCAAAAGACTGTCTAGTAACAAACCTCTTCCTCCTCCTAATTAAAAAACAAGGTTATTCACACATTTGTATAATGTATGAAATTGACTAATGCCATGTAAATATAAAAAATATACAAATATGAAAATACAAAAATCACTCTTAATATCCAGACAAAAAATAAAACTCTTAACTTTGTCATGGCTCTAAGAGAGTCATTCGTTTGGCAATCGGTCTACTTAGATGTACTGTATGTTTATGATTCAGTAAAAAGAACTGACTCATTTACACTCAAAAAAATGCTGGGTTGTTTCTGTAAACAAATTGTTGGGTTGATTGTGCTGGGTCAAAAAGTTGGGTTGTTTGGGGTACTGTAAACACATTATTGGGTTGCTCATGCTGGGTCAAATGAGTTGTAAGGGGGTCATTCACAAATAAACCGCTGGTTGGGTTATTTTGACCCAGCAACTGGTTACTTTTTTCATTCTTTGCGGAACTTTCTGGATTCTTCACTTCTGACCTGACTCGAGGAGCACGCCACTCGGAGCAGGCAGTGTTTTATGGTAAGTTAATATGATGTTTACCTATATTTTTAATAAGTTGTGGTGGTAGCAGCAAGCTAATTTCACTGTTCAACATACAGTCTTTGATATGGAAGTGTGAGGGGTAACGTATTTATTCTGTGAAACATTAATTAGCCACAGCTAGCCGGTTAGAATTTTTGACAATATGCCGCATCGTTAAATCCTTAGTTGAAATTAAACCAGCTATGTCAGCAGCCTTTTTGAAATATGCAGTTTAAATTCTAAATTCATCATGTAATTATCGTAGGCCTATTCATTGTGGACGTTGTATTTAAAAGTGAGAAAAGCGTTTTGTATGAAATCCACACACGCAGTTTCCCTCACAGGGCTCGCACGTAAAATCAGCGGGAAATGAGTCTCTAATGTAGGCTAGCTAGTGAGTTGTGAGTGAAAAGTCTGCTGGCGTAGTTTTAGAAATACTCGTCAGAAGAAATGACTGAGGTAAGTTCCAGCACAGTCTGCGTGTGTCTTCTGTAATGTCTCGAACCATAGTTTCTGACAAAAAAAGGCTTTCAAGAGCTTGATATAGCCTAGTTTTTTTTTTAGTAAATGTATGACTTGCAATCTTTATAAACATCGACTGAGGAAAGGAGAAATAAATGGACAGGCGCCAGTTTTGAGAAGAAAAGTATAGGCTTTCCGTTTAGTTGAACGAATGATCGTCAATATTTAAAACTTAAAAAATGTAAACTTACATGATAGCCTACCCTACCATGATGCATGTCATCTTTCATTTTATTGTGTGTAAGTTAACATCTAAACGAGGCGATCATCAGCGCTGCCAGTCAGGAGATTAACGAGCAGCTTTGTGGGTTTGTGAGTTTTAATGTTAAAGACACTTTCAACATTACAGTAATATTTTACTTTTAATAAAATAATGTTTTATTTTAATGCCTTAATGTTGATAATATTTGTCCAAATTACTATTTTATTACTATTACTATAATTCAGTTTGCAAATGCTGAATACACATTTTGTTTGTTTTTCACATTTGGTCATTTGGTAATGTTTGCAATAATTTTAATTGCATATTCAATAATAAATTGATACTTCCACAAAAAAAGCTTAACTTGACATAGGTCAACATTTAACATAGGTCAGCTGAAACCAGGGATGCTTTCACACCTGATGTACTCATTATTTAATAAGAAGAATGGCATCTATGCTTATGTTTGTCTTTCTGTTCATTCTAAAGTTTACTGAAGTCAGCCGGATCTGGGCCGTATCCAGATCAGAAGGTGGACCTGCGCCTGGACCCATCCATGACGCATCCCTGAAGGACCAGCCTCATCAGCCCTGTGAAGGCCTCATCGACATGACTGATCCTCAACAAACTCGTCTCCATACCAGTGTGATGACTCCAACTTCCAACCAGATGAAACTGGATAAATATTCTGAATGTTCTTATTCAATCTGACTTCTGACCTGTAATGCTGCCTGGATCATAATCATACACTGTTCGCTCGTTGGCCAGAGGAGAACTGAGCGACTGAGACTGGTTTCTCCCAAGGTTTTTTTCTCCATTCTGTCACTGATGGAGTTTTGGTTCCTTGCCACTGTTGCCTTGGCTTTTGGCTTGCTAGTTGGGGACATTTAATATTCAACGATATTATTGATCTGCCTTACTTAAGGTGGATGATGATGCAATATTCTTCTAGAAACAAACTTTGTTGTATTATATTCATGTTACAGTATCACTATGAAGCTGCTTTGATACAATCTGTATTGTAAAAAGCGCTATATAAATAAAGATGACTTGACTTGTGTGATCAACAGGTGAGGATCAACATGGTTGAATATTTACAAAATGAGATGACTGGTGAATTGCTGCACATTCTGTGCCTCAGGGATGAAATGAGGGGGACATGTCAGACCTTTGACATTGATTAACATTTGTATTCGATAAAGAAAAGTATTAAAGAAATGTATAAAATAAAAAAAATGAGATTTAAATCATACAGTGGCCTCTCTGGTTTATTGTATTACAGAGATAATAATTATTTTAGTTCATAATATAACAAATATTTGTTTCTAATTTTATTAAGGCAATGAGACAAGAAATAACCCAGCACATGAGTAAGACTTAACCCAGCAAGAGGGTTAATTTCACCCACTGGTTGGGTCAAATGAATGACCCAGAAATATGGGTTAAATGGTAAAACCCAGCACTTGGGTCAAACCAACCCAGCGCGTGTTCTGTCCAATAGTGACCCAGCCGTGTGGTTAAGGTTGGGTTATTTTTTAACCCAGCAGTTTTTAGAGTGTAGGAATCAAGACTTTATTGCGTGCACTTTTTTATCGATTCACTAAAAATAAAACATAAAGGAACATTGCTAGTCATTGATGGAATAATCACAATACACTTTTAAATGTTAATAGATCAACTTAAGAATAATTTTCTACTGCATATAAAAAAAGATATCTATAATACACACACACATATTCTCTTTTACACACACAGAGCCACTGTCTGTTCTTCCCAGCAGCACCGCTGTGTATCCTCACGGGCCCTGCGGTGGGAACTGTGGTGTCAAAACAACATTGTCATTTTTTTCTCACTTTTCCGTGGTGTTGCTTTGTTCACTTGGCCGTGTCTGATTCCCCCCGCTCCTTTCCTGATGCATTTTTCAGAAGTTACGCAGCAAACATCGAGTTCCAACGCATCAAAAAGACTATTTAGAGCTCCCAGGATTAACAGCTCTTGTTAAATCGAAGGTTACACTTGGCACAACCATAAAAAATTGAGCAGCTAACTATATTAACCAGACTGAGCGGCGTGAACTGCATTTAAAAGATAACACGGTTTCTTTTAGCATTACTAATTCATCCACAAGGCCTGCTGGTGAAATGCAAAAACACTGGGATACAGAAGCTCACACGAGTGGAGACATGAATTGAACATGCTCTCTCTCTGTGTCTGTCTCACCCTCAGACCCGAAACATCGATTTCTCCCCATGTGTCGATACGTCTTCACTCACAAAACACTCAAAACAAACTATCCCACCACGGAGAGTAATTACCCAATCACTGCCTCTGAAACTGATAGAACAAATGCTGAGCAAGTGTCTCAGGATGCTGGGAATCCACCTTTGCTGGATTGTATTTGCACACAAACTACCCATGAGTGCAGCAGGTGTGAGTGTTTTGGGAAATAACATTGTTTACAACACTAGAGCGACTCCAGTGCATCTCCTACAAATGACAAACTATAACTGACATGTACAGGTTTCTAATGAAATATCTTGCTGTCTTGTTGTGGCTGATCTCATTGGCTAATGAAACTCATGGGACTGCGCTGGTATTTTGCTTTCCTCATAAGTCAAGTCTTTTTATTTGCATAATGCTTTTCACAATCTATGCTGTTTCAAAGCAGCTTTATATAAAATTCTGCCTTAAAGTGTCATGAAACCCTAAAACAATTTTTTTGATATGTTATCAGATATGTACAGGTTACACATCAATGAAAAAAAATGATAGCACTCGAGTTTATTATTAAGGAAAAATAGTTTTTCTGAGCCATTTCGAAAAGTGAGGTATATGCGCTTATTTGGAGTGATGATTGGCTGCCATGACTGGATAGTACACTGTTCATTTCGGTACGTCTGATCATGAACGCGATGACACAATGAATTATTCTGATACACAGAAGACAATGAAGTAGACGGAAAATTCAAAGAGGAAAAAACTAACTATGCCTTTATTTTTTCTGTGTTAAACTGATGTGTATAATTTCTACTAAGATTGTAGTGCTTGTAAATATAATGAAAATATAAATATAATCAGACCTTTTAAATGTTTTTCCTAACAGCTTTAAGCTTCTGCTTCATCCTGCTCCTTTTCAGACATATTGCAATTATTGTTATAATAATTGCAACATAGGCCTACTTATTGCATTTTTATATTTAATTTTATTTGTATCTTTTTGTTGTTGTTAGAAATAAAAATAAAGAAATATAACTGATTTGTTATTTAAAATGTTTTTATTTTTATAAAAAATGTATTTGTTTTGATCATGATAGTTGTTAGTAGTCTTTAATGACAAAATTTTTGTGAGTTTTTCGCCATAGGGTTATATTTTAAAAATAGGTTACCCTCAAATCTGCGTTTCATGACACTTTAATGTCTTAAACTAATAGATCTGTCCCAAAAATTCTGTCATCATTTACTCGCCCAAATGTTGTTCCAAACCTACATGAATTTTTTTTATGTGGAACACAAAAGGAGAAATGCTTTTTTGTCCATACAATGGAAGTGAGAGAGGCCCAAAACGGTTCGGTTACCAACATTCTTCAACCAATCTTCTTGTGTTCAGCAGAGGAAAGTCATACAGGTTGGAACGAAATGAGAGTTAGTAAATGATGACAGACATTTCATTTTTTTGTAAACTATCCCATAAAATCATCCAGTAAACAAGCCAACTGTGCCAATAGATAAGTACAGATAAGCAGAATCTAAAATATACTGATTGTGGAGGAAAATATATGGCACTTTTACTCAAATTGCAATGGTAAAAGTAGTTAAATTAAGCTCTACTATAACAACAAACAAGAACAATATGAATGACAGGCAGATTTCAGGCAGACCTCCAATAATGGGGACAAAGTCAACCACCTGATACAGTAGTCAAGTCGGATCTGTAAATCTGTTCTCTTTAACAGTAAGTATCATGCCCGTAGGCCTGTCTTCCAGTCTGTCAGCTGTTTTGTCATGGGGTCATGTGTGAGAGAGAGGTCAAATGTTACATTTCAGGCTTCAGGTGGTCAGCTGTAAATACTTCAGGGTTGACTGACATCCGAACGACCCCTCGTGAAGCAGGCCAAGTCACAGGCACACAGACAGACAGAGGGACGCACTCACACACACAGACGCTCAATCCTTCTCAGCATACAATTGTTCCCTGATTACTCAAAGCATTCCAGCAAATGGCTGATTACACAATCAGAGGCCTTTGAAGCAGAATGATTCTCCTGTGGCTTCTGTAATGGAGGCAAAATGAAACCTGTCCACTTGCCTTAGAAGAGACGTCTGATGAGACCTTCATCTGGGAAAACGAGAGCAAGAAAGGAAAAGAGAGATGGAGGGAGAGAGACATGGGGGAAATACACTACTAACACAGCACATCAATCACTGCACCCATGGGGAGAGAAAGAGAAAGAAATGTGTTCCCTCCTTCCGTTTCTCTCCCCTCTCTGTGGTCTTATTATTTCTGTAGAGCGTCTGGTTGAGGTGCTCAGGGAAATGTGAAGGTGACTGTGGTACCAGACCAATGATTGATAGAGCTGAAACAATCAATCCATCTATCCATCCATCCATCCATCCATTCACCAATCTAGTCACTCACTTTCAACACTTTGAGTAATTATCCACCAGGGATTTTTCACATTTGTCTATTTTTTTGTGTGATAATTGCAAATGCCTCGAATTAACAAGCAGTTGAACAGGTGTACCTAAAACAATATATAATAATAATAATTTATATATATATACACACAGTATATATACATATCTAGTTTTTTTAGATTTCATTTTTATTTTAGTTACCATTTATTTTATTTCAAGTGACGAAAATGTTTTTTTTTTTTACATTTTTGTTACATTTTTTGTTAACTACAATAACCCTGATTTAGTCAAAAGGTGTCCCACATCATTAAGTTATTCCTTCATGTACAAAGATTGATGCTACCTGTATAACAAACATCTTAGTTTTGATTTGGCTACGAAAAACAGAATCTAATGTGTTAATATTTGTCTGGTTGGTAGGCCGTGTGCAGAATGTGAACGTGTAACGCTTACTGATTTCTCCGCCATCAAGTTTATGCAAATGAGAGAGCACTTGCTGGCCTCAAGAGTAAATTAACAGCACTCTTGTAGGGCATTCAGAGGAAGTGAGAGGCATTGTGATGGGTCATCATGTACAAAAGACCTAGTCACATACAAATACACACAAACAGCAGGTGCATAGAATGGTATAACTTTGCTAAAGCAAGCATCGCTATTATTTGAACCAAACCCAACGTATTCAATTTTGGCACAAGACTTGAGCACTATCTCAGGACCAGAATTCTTTTGAACACCTTTGTAACGCAGTAACAACAACCTAGAACAGTCAGAATTGTGACAATGATTTTTGCATTAGCCAACAGCAGTCGTATCTTCTTGAAAGTGTAAAAATTTCATTTCTTCACTCTTTACTCCCATTTTGTTGTGCAATATCTACTCTTGCTCCAATCCGTATATAGCCCACCCCCCACTGCTCCTCTGGCTGTCGGGAGGATCGATAGCAGGTCGCACTGTCAGGGCCAACAGATGTAGAGTTCTCATTTAACACCTGACAAAGAGGAACACACCAGAGAGACAAGCACAGGGCAGGGGTCAGAGGTCAACCTGCAGCCTCGTCAGTGCTAAGCATCAGGCTTCAGGCCAGTACGAGTGAGGCAGATAAAGACAGCAAAACACAGTTTATAACCTGACTCGGCCCTTTCTAGTTTGGGCAGATACAATACATATATATGAAAACACGTCAATTTCACAAAAGGTTTTTACGCTTGCATGAGGTGGTTTTTCAGACAATTTGAAAAAGGAATATTTTGCAAAACTGCAATGTTCACCTGGCGTACGTAAAATTAGATCGCTCTTTAAAGATGGCGCAGTATATTTGGACAGAAGACGACACAGAGTTCTTCATTAAACTCATAAAAGACAAAAGAAATACGGGAATACTGGATTCTAAGCAGCAACAAAAAAATGGCACAATTTATCAAGACCCCTTATACCAAGGCTTTCCTTGCCATTAATGCTTGGATAACACGCCTACAGTACGTCTCCTTTGATAAAAAATAATGGCTAGTGCGGTGGCTGCGATATACTTACACCTACTACATCCGGTGCCATGAGTTTTGGAACGACTTATCGCGAGAGGAAACAATTATGTTTTAGTCGCATAACATTGATTAATGGAAACACAGTAATTTCACAATAGTTTTTAACAATAGATAACAATAGTTATCAACATTTAGAAAATCTATAATGGAAATCCGGCTAATGTTGTCAATTGAAAATGACAGCAGGCCTAAGCTTTTGAAGGACGTGATCATGTGCATGAGAGGTGAACTATGACTGATTTTTGTGTAATTATAAAATGTGCTGAAAAGACGTTTGAAATGTTCTTCTGTAGTTCATTGTACTTATTTTAAGGAATAAAGTGGCTTAAATAAATTACATGTTACTCAGAGACTGACATGTTTGGCTTGTCAAAAATGGTACATTCGCAAATTCGTTGACTTTTGTCAAGTTTTGTCAAGAAAAAAGTCAAGTCAAGTTAATTTTTTTTCCCCGGAAAAGAAAGATTTTGTTGCACAAAGCTGTTTGTTTTAAACCATGAAAATGCAGATCCTGTTGTCAATAATAGTGAAAAATCACTTTTTAGAACCATTTCCATTTCTAACCCTTAGCAGATTTTGACTATACTAATATAAGATATAAAGTATATTAGGGCTGTCAATAGATAATGTTTTTTAAGATTAACCGCACACTTATCGTGAAATTAAGCATACACCGTTTATATAGTTTAACACATTTATTTTGTCATCATTTGCTATATCCAGCAAAGTAATCCATGAGACTGAAGGGTGTCTCTCTCAACAATGTATTTTCTGCAAGCTTTTTTCAAGGTAAATGTAGGTGTCTTTTTAAAAAAGGACACTTGGAGACTCCAAAAGGATACCAAATAACCAAATGATATAAGGAGTCAATTTATTTCATAATTTTGTCCACACCAAAGCACCCATGAAAAAAAAAACATTACAGAAAAAAACTTTTCAAAATGTACAGTGTACAGTATCTGAACAGTGCAACGGCAAAGATATCGCTTACATTAAGTCAAGTTGCGATACCAAACAGGACCATGATATTGATATTTGTGCATCAATATAACAGACTCACACATGCTTACTTACGACTCCTGTACATCACCGCAATCGCCTTTACCTTGATTACAAACTGCATCCATCAAAACTTCACTAGCGAGACACGGTTTTGTTTTATTAGACAGAGCTTGTGTTTTAAAGCGAAAAACACACTGGAATGAATAATTCACTGAAAACGCAATGCGAGTCTCAATTCTCTCTGCCATCTCTAATGCAATCAGCCTGTCTTTTTTAACGTTGTTATGGACTGATTGTTTCAATGAATTTGCTTACTGGATCATTGAACTGAAAAATTTCCCGGAGTTTAGCGTCTTAAAATGATCTGATTGCAAACAGAGAAGCAAAATCGGGTTGAAGGGTTTGAATAGAAATTTCCACCCAGGGTTACAGGTGCTTGTGCCATAGTAATGCGCTCGACTTCTAAAATCATCCAACTGCATGACGCAAATTACATTAATGACTCAATTTCAATAAGTTTTTTTTATTGCTTGAGTAATTTATTTGTTTTTGTGTACAATTATTTTAACGCGTTAAGGATTTTGAATTTATCACATGTATATATAAATTAAATGCACATGCATTATATTGGTATTCATAATGAATTTCAATACACATTGAGAATATATTATTAAATTACCACTTACCAACTAAATTAATAATATTGCAATATTAATTTGGGGTTAAATTCACATTATAATATATTACATTTTCACTATAGAACTATATTGCAAACACAGGCTTCAAATAAAGCGCTTCCAAAACCTCAGCGGTCAAGACATAAGGAAAACTGGTAATTTTGCTACTAAATTTATGCACAGTGTGGTATTTCAAAACTGTATCTGTTCTAGATGTTAAAGAACAAGGGAAGTTAAATAGAGCATCCTGCCTAGGAGAGAGAGGGGGAGAGCGAATGAGAGCTGTGTGTTCCTATAGTCAAGAGGGTGTGTATTCAACAGGCAACACTCGAGGACCATCATGCACACTTCACTTCAGCTCACTTCAGGGCCAAGTGCATTAAGCACCCCACTGGTGAGCTCCACCAACAGAGGAAAAAAAGAACTGGGGGCTGGAGAAAAAGTAAATGAATGAACGTTTGGAAGGAAAGGAAACTGCATGACTTCAATTAGATCATTGAGAAAGCAAGGTGACTGTAGCTGAAGCCCATGCTGGAATTAAAAGCAAAATACTATCTATCTATCTATCTATCTATCTATCTATCTATCTATCTATCTATCTATCTATCTATCTATCTATCTATCTATCTATCTATCTATCTATCTATCTATCTATCTATCTATCTATCTATCTATCTATCTATCTATCTATCTATCCATCCATCCATCCATCCATCCATCCATCCATCCATCCATCCATCCATCCATCCATCCATCCATCCATCCATCCATCCATCCATCCATCCATCCATCCATCCATCCATCCATCCATCATTAAGACTTTAAATAACAATGTGGAATTGCATAGTAGAAATGATTTGATTAGCATACTGGGCTCTTAAAAACGAGCTGGAAGTGAACCAAATGAGTGCAGAGAGATAAAGTAAGAGAGAAAGCAAGAGAAGGTGCGATAAGGCCCTTAATTGCTGTAACTGCACCTAGAGACTTGATGATCTGTGACATCTTCCTCTCCGCCATGTGCAAACTGTGCTAACAGTTAATTAAGTGTTGCAGGGATGTTGGGGAGAGATTGCTCTGCACTGGCGCGCTCCCTGGATCAGAGAGAATTGTTCTCCGGAGAATACACTGACTGCATTATGAGGCAAGGTGTCAGCCTGCTTCACAACATTTTAGGAGCTTGTTGAGACCTGAGCGCTTTCTGCCGACCTCTGTCAAGAGTTGAAGTTGGTGTGCTCGGACGTATTCTATATGATATATGATAAAATCAAACACCTTCATTTCCTCCATATTTCAAAATTTCTAGTGTTCACGATCTGAAATGCAAGTATCAAACATGAAACGCAAGTAACTTTAGGGGCGGATCTCGGGCGCTGTTGCTATTATACCGGCGGGATAAATGACTCTTGCGAAAATAAATAGGAACTGCTGCCTGCCTCTGTGTAGATAAGAGAAGCAAAGTGTATGCGCATTGTGCACACGCTATTATGGCCAAGCATGCGCCCTTAAAATAGCATCTGAATAATGCACCACTGACTTTAGACTAGGTTTTTCCTGGTTTGAGGCGGAATTGTTTTCTGAAACTGCAAAATAGCACCAGGGAACGGAACACGCCGGAACACGCCTCCTCTTTTCGCTAACCTAACCGCCCCCGGGAGTGTAAGTTCATTTCCTAATTTACCGACGTGCGTCTGTGGAGGGAAAAGTCCGCTGTGCGCGGGTGCAAAATAGGAATGATGCATGCGTTGGAGTACAAAGTCAATTGCGCTGGGTGCAAGATAGGGCCCTTAATGTTCAAATAAAAAACGACAGCCT
The DNA here is from genome assembly GCF_964197995.2 of Scardinius erythrophthalmus. Taxonomy (NCBI): domain Eukaryota; kingdom Metazoa; phylum Chordata; class Actinopteri; order Cypriniformes; family Leuciscidae; genus Scardinius; species Scardinius erythrophthalmus. The sequence continues at coordinate 17,947,346 of NC_138243.1, forward strand.
GCTAAAGTAAAATCATGTTAATCAATTGTTTAAAAAGATATTTTTTTTTATAAATATTTATTAAATTAAGTTTTAGCATTTAATTACAGTTATTTTAGTACCTCAACTTAAACTAAACAAAATGAGATTTTTTTTTTTTTATATATAGGTATATATATATTTTATGGTTTTAGTTTTAGTTAACTATGGAAGCTTGTTTCAGCCACTGAATAAAAAAGTTAATTGTGAGTTTATCTCTCACAATTCTGAGAAAATTGTGTGTTAAATTGCAATTGCGAGAAAAAGTCAGAACTGCAAGAAAAATTCAGAATTGCGAGAAAAATTCAGAATTGCGAGAAAAATTCAGAATTGTGAGATAAAAATTTGCAATTATCTTTTACATTTTTTATTCCGTGGCGGAAACCAGCTTCCATAGTTAACTGATAATAGCCCTATTTTGTCAAGATTATTAAAAGCATTAAAAAATGCGGGTTCTATTGGTCCATGTAACGCTTCACAATTCACTTTTCAGACCATACCATGCAAATGCAAAAATGAAAAATTGAAACCAGACATTCATTTTTCTTGTTTTTCCAGTTACATTATCAATGGATATTTGCCTTTTTCTCCCCTTTTTTCAATTTTACTTTTGCTAAATTGTGACTTCAGAAACAAACATTTGAATAAATGAAATAAACCGATTTTCTATTTTTCCATTTTTCGTCTTGTAATTTGTGCCGTGAGCGGTACCATTAGCACGGGGGTGTGGCCGTGGACTAACTTAGTCTTTACTATCATTTCATTGATGTAACTGCTTTATTTACACTGCATGCACGTTTGAGGAGAAGTTTAAAAGACGGAACACGGGACGACATTTTTCACCCGAAGTGCCATCATTTTTATTATTAATAGTCTGTGCTAAATTATAACTTATAAGGCAGTCTCGGACCGGCCATCGGGAGCAATAAGCATATATTTTCAAGCATTAAAGCATTAAAGGTTTTTAGCTCTCGTTTGTAGGCTAATACAATAGGCTATTTAATGTCTATAGTGCTGATTCATTATCGAATGGCGAATTTAATGTGCTCGAATAAATAAATAAAAAACAAGCTGGGCAATGTGCCAAACGTAGCAAGGTATTTATGTTTATTTATTGAAAATAAATAAATATTATTGCTTTTGATTTGCAGCACAGTAGCTATAGCCTATATCGCCTCATGCTCATATCCCGGCGAACTGCTTCTATTGTAATGAACAGACTAGAGTTCTACAACTGTGCTAGATTTAAGGGCATTTTACGGGAACGAGAAGCGGTGTAGAGCTAAAGCACACAGAAGCTCAAGCGGATGCCGTGGTAACGAACAATGCCCGCTATAGTGAAAACATCTGCATCTTTATTGTATTGTAGACTATTACAAACGAGAGCTAAAAACCTAACAAAAAAAAGAAACTTTTTTTTTTCTATATTTTCGCTTGGTATTTTTATTAGGTCAATACAAACAGGTAGGGCAATGTGCCAAATCATACCCAGGCCACCGGGATTTCACTTTTCCCGGCTGCTCCCGATGGCCGGTCCGAGACTGCCTTATAATTTAGTACACGTAGACTATTAGCCTAATAATACAAGTTATGGCACTTCGGGTGAAAAATGTTGTCCTGTGTTCCGTCTTTTAAACTTCTCCTCAAACGTGCATGCAGTGTAAATAAAGCAGTTACATCAATGAAATGATGGTAAAGACTAAGTTAGTCCACGGCCACACCCCCGTGCTAATGGTACCGCCCACGGCACAAATTACAAGACGAAAAAATGGAAAAATAGAAAATCGGTTAGATTTCATTTATTCAAATGTTTGTTTCTGAAGTCACAATTTAGCAAAAGTAAAATTGAAAAAAGGGGGGAAAAAAGGCAAATATCCATTGATAATGTACTGGAAAAACAAGAAAAAAGAATGTCTGGTTTCACTTTTTCATTTTTGCATTTGCATTGTATGGTCTGAAAACTGAATTGTGAAGCGTTACACGGACCTCTATTGTACCACACTGTTGAACCATACGAAAATATGGAAACAGCAAATTCCAAAATGAAAATATTTTTGAAAACATATTTGAACATGATTTTGAAACGTTAACTAGGCTAGTTAAACCCTGAATCACCATATGTCATATTCATACAGAGAGTAGCATGATGCTTCAGTGCTAAACAGGTAAATTAAAAGAAGTTGCCCTCAGGTGACCAGCATGTCTGAGGGACACAATGTACAACCTGAGCCTCAGAAAATACCAGGAGACCAGATCACATCAAATGTCACAGACTGTCAACCTGTCACACATGGTCAGAGTAACACAGTAAGACGCAGGACACACACGCACACACTCCCCCCAGCCCTGCACTAGCCTTTGTTTTGCTGGTGGCGTGCCTCTGACCGCAGAACCATCATGGGAAATGTCACTCAGTCAAAACGTAGAGGGAGGTCAGACATTCTGACACCTCTGAGCTTTTCAACTGAGTTGAGTGTATTAGACCGGAGAACACACACATACAAGACTTACTTTGACTGCTTCACTTCCTGACTGTGCTTTATGACTGGGTGGTACAGCCAAAATATTATATTACAGAAGGTGTCATTTTATATCACAGAAATATTGCTCTAGCTATACAGTTATTTCTACAGGAAATTAAAATAAAGCATGCTTATATATAACCATACAGCAATGCATTTTTTTTTTGCTAAATATTTGTACTATTTTTGTATATTTTATTGCATTTTGTATTTTAAAGTAGTAGTAAATATTTAGCTAATAAAAGCTACTTCATTTTATGCTACTAAAAGATTATTTTCTTTTCTATTCATCTATTCATCCATCCATCCTAAAAGGTATCAAATTTAAAAAGGGGGTAGAAAAGAAAAATGCAATCTTTTTGAATGCGTCATGCTATAGAGTGCATCCGTTGTATTTGTAAGCAAACATCATGTTCAGTGATCTTAACGTTAAAGTCTATTTACTTCTAACACTTCAGATTCAACAACACGCAAGCAAGCACAGAGGCAGGTGTCGTCTCTGTTTGTTGGCATCATCTGCCTGACAGAGCTGTTCTCTGAGCATTGCTCCCCGTGTTTGTATACAACACAGACCGTCCTGCATGTTGCTTTCTATTCCGAGACGCCGCTGACGTTTTGACAGAAGCAAAGATGCTAGCACGCTGCCTGCCTGTCGTGAGGCTTGATTAAAATGGGAAGTTATTTGTTACAAAACCAATTACAGGACAGTTCATGATGACGCAACGTCTCCCCGCATGTCTCTGTATCTCTCTGAAGACATCTCGCTCTGAGAAAGACTAATTAAAGAGCATCAAAGCCACGGTTAGGAACAACAACAGTCTTGATGATGTAAGACGTGTCAGACAAAGTGGAAAATGTAAATCTTGAGTCATGAGCTTCTTAATGTGCTCAACCCTGACATTTATAGTGACAAGACATGTAAAAATCATGGTAAAAGAGCTGTTTTTTTCCTCCAAGACCTGCCGTAGCATAAGTTTATACACTCATCAGATGCACTGCTCTTAAGGGAAAAAAAAAAAAGAATGATACTGATTTCAACTCGTCTTAATTGAAATAAGCAGTGCACTTTGAAAAACATCTTGTGTACACGATCATATACCCTCACAGAATGGCCTATTCATTAATGCCATTTTTCCTTATATTCCGTCATATATCCATGGCAACAGGATTCGAATCTGTAAGGTTGAAAGATGTTTCAGAGAATAGGCGGGTGTTTTCTCTTTTACTCTTTCACATCAAATAAAAAGAACAAATAAATCGCACCGCATTCATCAAACATCTTCCCTGAGAGGCGTAAAGTTTCGCTGCAGAAAAACAAGCCCTAAATCAAAGCAACAGCGCCTGTCGTCAAGCTGCCGGCTTAGAGAGAGATCTATTATTTGGAACGGAACAAGAACACCAATCCAAAGCAAAAAGAAGATGGGGGCATCTCAAGCTGTTTCTGTTCAAACAGACCCCTCCCCCCTCCCCTCCTCTTTTTCTCTTCAGGCATATGTTTGGCCTCTCACCCGAGCCTGCTATGCTGGCTGACCCAGTGTTTGGCTCTTCTGAACCCCCTACGGTCAGCAGTCGTCCGGGATGCAAGAGGGCACGGCAATCGGGAAGAGAGGCCAATAACACCTGCTGCTCAGCATGATAGCAGCCTCGCTATTAGATTCTGGCCTGTAGTCACACACACTATTACTTCTGGTGTGTGGTTTCTGCCTCTTTTCCTCCTCTCAAACACACACACACACACACACACAGCACATCGCTGGTGTAGGAAACGATACCTACTGCACACTTTCATCTGCTAGGATGTGAGTGAGTGATTGTAAAACACATTTTAAAAGAGATTCATTGCATGGTTTGGCCTTCAAAAATATTCAGGCTGTTAAGTTTTCTTATAAAATGCTACCTTAAGTAAAGTATAACAGCAGTATAACACAGCTGTTGTATTTTGACAAAAATATCCTTTAAATGGTAACACTTTACAATAAGGTCTCATTGGTTAACATTAGTTCATGTATTAACTAACACAAACTAACAATGAGCAATAATTTATTACTGTATTTATTAATGTTAGTTAATAAAAATACAGTAGTTCATTGTTTGTTCATGTTAGTTCACAGTGCATTAACTGAAGTTTACAAATACAACTTTTCATTTTAAAAATGTTTTAGTAAATGTTGAAATTAACATTAAATAAGATTAATAAATGCTGTAGAAGTATTGTTCATTCTTAATTCTTGTTAACCAAGTAGTTAACTAATGAAACCTTATCGTAAAGTGTTACCCATTAAATTTAGTCAATATTTCATTGTCATATTTCATTAGAATTTTTGAGGAGAAAGTACAAAATTAAACCACATATTTAAAGATTGGATATATTAATTCATATAAGTTACTTTTACTTTTGAAAAAGTAATTACTTTGCAACCGTTTAAAAAACAACAACTAAAAATAGTTTATGTTCTATATAGTATGATTGTAATCCGGACGTACCAAATTCGTCATGCTGTCATTGTCATGTGACTAAAGGCCTGTTCACAATAAGAACAATAACTATAGTGATAACTATGTTATCACAACAACGCATGATATCATTCTGTTTGTTCTAAGCACGTCTGCCGCTTTAAATGCTCGAGAAATCATTCTGAAAGTGATGACAATGATATCTTATCTCTGTGCCGTTATCGTTGTAGTTATGGTGTGAACTATCATTCTTTTTACAGTTATCATCCTTGGTGTGAATGGGCTTTTACAGCATCAGTTATGGCGCATTCACTCCTCTCCCCTGGTCTCATGGGAAAGTAAAGTGTCCATTGGAGGAGCACTTCAGACTCTCTAATTTTACGCATGTTTTATGAATAACGTGAATTCGGACATACCGTTTTACCCCAGTAGAGAAGTATGCATATTTGGATGCAGTCACTGTCTTATAAATGTCATTCACTAAACTGAATCAAATTGTTCAAAAATGTTGATTCATTCAGGAACCAAACAAATGATATGTCTTTATGAATGAACATTTTAATAATTATATTAAAAAACCACTGTGTGTTATTCATATACTTTAAAAACAGCTGGATCAAGCAAAACAGATTTTGGAACAGAATACAGGAGTCTTAAGATTTTTAAAAGCCCATGAAAATACTATTATCAAGTGCTTTTGAAATGCGAACCTAGCCAGTGTCCAAAACCCCTGTAAAACCATCAAAATAGACCAACCTAACCAGCTTGGCCAGACTGGGTGACCATGAACCATCATGTTTTCATCAGGGGTATGAGTGCTTTTCATTGTGATTGCTGAACTGAATGTCTACAGTGGCCTTTCTCTGGCACTGGAACATAAAACCACAACACGAAATACAAACTTGCACAACTTCAAGTTGGCTGTGCAAGGCTAGCCAACCTAAAACATCCATGACAGCAACAAAGATCGCACCAGCACACAGTTGAACTAGTTTGTGCAAGCTGCGGTTCCCGCCCTAACCACGAACAGGAGTGTGACGTGCGATGATATCCCCCCAAGAGGCCGGCTTAATCAATGAAAGATGCTGAACTCTTGAACTAATCCTCCACAATGCCACAGTAAAGCTGTGCAATGTAATTGAGAGACAAACTGTATTTGAAAAAGATGTGCACGGTGAACTCAGAATGTCTCGCTCTTTTTTTGACTGGCTGGCTCTGTGAGCACTGCTTTTTAATCTTCAAAGTCCTGTTTTATAAGTATCTAATGAGAAAGCCCCAAAACAGAGAAACAAAACATTTATTTTCCCTGTGGAACAAAACAGAACCAGCTGGCCCGACTGGGTCCAATTAGATGCAAACTCATGACCGGCTGGAGGTGAACCGGAGAAACCTAGGATGCCCTGGCAGAGCCCAGCCCTAAACACATAAGGAACATGTTCTTTCTCTGTCCGACCCCCATCACGGCTGTTTTTTTCTGCTGTGGGGAACGAGTGTAATTGCTAATCAAATGTAAACAGTCGACAGAATCTCTGAGCATGATGTGGATCTCTAATCACTAACAGCTGGATTCTCAATACTATACTTTGCTGGAAATGACGGGAGGAAAAAAAAACAAGGGGGGGGGTGAGGTTGGGTGCGAGGGAATTGAGGCTACAGGTAAAGACTTTTCCTGTCTATTTGTATAATACTCTCAAAACCTTATACATACATACATACATATATATATATATATATATATATATATATATATATATATATATATATATATATATATATATATATATATATATATATATATATATACACACACACACACACACACAGTATATACAGTGCTGGTCAGAATTATTTGCCCCATTGGTAAATATGACCAAAGATGGCTGTAAAAACTAAATCTGCATTGTTAATGGACAGATGGAAAAAAATAAAAAAAAGTGCTTTTTGGTAGCAAACACTTAATGTGGGTTTGGTTCATACAGGGATAAAAAAGTACCCCATGTGTAAAATGAAATACTCTGCTGTATCTTTAATGTTGTGGGCCTAATTTTCTGCCAGAGGTCCTGGACATCTTGTTCAGATACATGATATCATGGATTCGATCAAATACCAACAGATAAAAAATCTAAACCTGACAGCCTGTGCTAGAAATCTTATAATGGGCCGTGTTTGGATCTTCCAACAGGACAGTGATCCAAAAACAAACATCAAAATCAAAACAAAAATGGGTCACTGAGCACAAAACCAAGCATCTGCAATGACCATCTCAGTCCCAGACCTGAACCCTATAGAAACTGAGTGGGCTGAACTGAAGAGAAGAAGCGGCAACATGGATCTGGGAATCTGAAGGATCTGGAGAGATTCTGTCTGGAGGAATGGTCTCTGATCTCAGATGTTCTCAAAACTCATCAGGCATTATAGGAGAAAACTCTCCTAAAGTAGTAAACTAAAGTATTTAATAAAAGGGGCCAGATAATTGTTCCCAATGTGTTTTGGAGAAAAACATTTATTTCATAATGTGATTTTCCCCCCACTTTCAATTCTCTTAATTCAATAAAAGTTTTTATTTAAATTTTTTTTTTAAATAAAATATCAAAAGGATAAACAATGCAGATTTATTTTTTACAGCCATCTTTGATCATACAGTATTTACCAAGGGGTAAATAATTCTGACCAGCACTATATATATATATATATATATATTCTGAACAAAATTACCCAAGGGCACAGCATCACTGATGCTGAAGTGTTGTGCCTGGTTGCTAAGGTGTTTCTATGCTGTTGATGAGGTGTTTGTTAGACCTGAGTGGTTGTTAGTGCATTGCCATGTGGCTGCTAGGAAGTTTTGGGATGATATTCTGGTCCCGACTAAGTGGCACTACTGGCCATATAAGATAAAAAGCTTTTTTTTAATGGTCGTATGCAATATTATATAATATGGTATATTATTATATTTTCATCTGCTAAAGTGAATTGCATATATGCAATATAACAAAATTTTGAATCTCAAGACTTATGTATATTAACCTGGAACTAAATATTTTTAAGCTTCTGAGGTTTTATATTGCTCTCTTTTAAGCAATAAACCCTTTTGTGAGACAAACTGTATGAAAAGCTCTTATCATACAGAGCAGAGTGAGGACTCTGCTCCTCCGGCGGTGAGTTTTTAAACAGGGATTTACACTGTTTTTGCACTAAGCCAGATTCTGCTCTAAAGGCATTAAACACACAGAAATCAGCTAAGGCCTAAGGGCAGTATTCTATTCGCTAATCATGTTCTTCAATTTACTAACTGGTTCTGATTCACTTTGTTTAAATAAGGCACAGGGTTTTTGATCAGCGAAAGGCGTGCAGAGCCTGATCCAAGATCAGCCATCTTTTATTCAGACTGAAGCAAGGATCAAATACACAGTGATGACCAAAGTAGAGAGATTGCAGAAGCTGATTTCATGAGACTGGGATTGTCTTGGGAACATAAGCCAACAAGAACAAAAAGAGAGAGCGTTACTAACTCAAGGCTAAAACCCAGCACTAATGCCAGGGACTGATAACACCAAAGAAGTGTTAATTAGAAGGCTCAACTCTTCCTCCTGGCCAATCACATTTTCACGGTCGCTCTGAACATGCTAATTTACATGCCTCCCGTCCAATCACATCAGCGCAAACTCTGTGGCTATGCTAATACTCGGTTGTCTGGAGCTAAAAGCTAATGCTAATCTGCTCATTTATCTCTGAGGCGAACTGCAAGGCATGATGGGAGCTGAAGCCATAATGACCTGATCAACCTTTCCTTCCCTCCTAGGGAGATGAGTGTGCCCCCAAGCTATCCATCGTTCTTTTGGAGTAATGAGGGAGGCAGGAACAGCCAGACAGAGAGATGGGAGCAGGGAGAGAGTAATGATGAGAGCCACTGCTCTCTGGGCTCTGACACACACCCCGTCCCGGGCACCAATTACACTGCCATTAATAAACAGGGCTAATCCTTCTAAATGTGGTGTCTGTGGACAGATGTGTGTGTGTGTGTGTGTGGACTGACCTTCAAACACACACATGCACATACATTCACAGCAGGGATTGCAGGCAGGCCCAGTTTGGCAGTCTTCTGCACCTCCAAACTAACTTTCCACATTGAGCCCCTGAGACGGGCAAGGATATAGACTATCTCCTTCATTAGAGCCCGTTTACAGAACTGCACAAGCAAAAGAAAAAAAAAATCCATTTTCTTTAAAAGTCTCTGGAACAGATGGAGGGGAATTAATTGCACCATTAAGCCCCAACAGAAAATACCATAGCAGCCTCCTCTTCAAATTGTGCATGTGTGATAAAAAAATACTTTGGAGAAAAAGCCAATTACTGCAACACTTGCTATAAAATAAAGGTTTCTTTAATCGGCAATAAACACAGGATTGAGATTTACATTGGATTGAATCTCACAAGAGCCATGAGCATGGCATTTAGCGGTTTGTTATGTCTTAGGCATGTAATATACATACAAACAAATGTAAAACAGGGTCCAAAAGGTTGACTTTTTTTTTTTTTGTCAAGTCTTTCTACCACAGGCCAGCCACACATTTTTCTTACTGGCCATGACAATGTTTTGCATTATATATACATTCTAATTTTTTATAAATTAATACATAATACATATATTAAAACAAACAAATTAAATGACATTAAAATTATACATTATATGAATATTTCTATTTTTTTATTAGAACTTCATTAGTAAACTATAAAATAGGCTATAACACACACACACACACACACACACACACACACACACAGAATAGCATCATATAAAATACATTTCTTCTACAACTGTACCTGTAACCAAAACCTGAAGACGACAACATCATGACTTTGTTCCAAATACATTTTGCTGGCTTAATGAGTGGCATACTCCACATATGTGTCGCCATATGGAGTTCTGAACTTAAAAAATCTGAGACAAGCTTCTCAATTTCCACCCACTGAATAAAAAAGTTGTTAGAACATCCACTATGTGAAAAAAAATAAAAAATTTAAAACAAACTTTATTTATAGTTGCTAAGTGATACTGTTAACTAGTCCCTAAGATGTTTAATAGAAATGTTTAGTAGAGATGATGATAAAGAGAGCTGGACTTTATTAGAAAGACTATTGAATTTTACATCAGTCTTTTAAAAATTCTGTTTAGTTAATAGTACCCAGGGGTTCACAATCAGAGATGATTTCAATTTTGGGCTTTGTGCCATGAACTAAACCGCAGCGAGTTGTTTCAGTCACTAGCACCAGCAGAGTTAAAGCATACGAGCGAGAGAAACCCTGATCTCTGAACTCAGACTCTCACAGCTGTGAGCTCTTCTATCACAGCAGTTCAGCTCAGCTGCTGACAGAGAGAAAGAGAGAGAGAGAGAGACAGACAGCGAGGGAGAGAGAAAAGAGCTTTTAAATCACCAGTAATTTCCCATCAAATATTTGTGCATGTTTGCCTGCGGCTAGTAATTAAAGTGCTTTCATCTGGTGGCTAATTGCTTCTAATGTATCACGCAAGAGATGCGGCTCAGGGAGGGATCACTGCTCCAAGGAAACCAGCTGATGAGTCTTAAAGGAGAAACGCAAAGAGAACGGGAAAGAAACATGTTCTTGAGAGGTCCATTGTGTATCCATGAATCAGATACTTCCCTGTCTCTGAGGATATTTACACTTGCTCACTTTCATGTTATCCCATCACTAAGAGATCAAGTTTAAACGCCCTCCAAGAGGCATCTGATTGCTCAAATCACCTAAGATTTCAGATAAAAAATAAATAAAAAAAAACTACATCAGAATACAGAACTTTGGGAGTCCAGAAGAAGATGCAGCACATAACACATTTGGAGCCACCAATTGGATTGAGAACTGGGGAATTTGGAGGTCAGGGCAACACCTTGAAGTCTTCATCATGTTCCTCAAACCATTCCTGAACAATGTGTACAGTGTGGCACAGTGCATTATCCTTCTGAAAGAGGTCACTTGGATCACCGTTGTCATGAAGGGGTCTACCTGGTCTGTGACAATGTTTAGGTAGGTGGCATGTGTCAAATTTACATCCAAACGAATGGCCGGACCCAGGGTTTCCCAACAGAACATTGCCCAGAGCATCAACCCCCTCCACCAGTTTGGCATCGTCTCACAGTGCATCTCAAAGTACCATCACTTTCCCAGGTAAACAGAGCACACGTTCACGCCCGTCCAGGTGATATAAAACAAAACAGGCGATATTCTACCTCTACTCCAAGGTCCAGTTCAGACACTTGTGTGCCCATTGTAGGTGTTTTCGATGTAGACAGGGGTCATCATAGGCACTCTGATTGGTCTGCGGCTACACAGGCCCATACGCAGTGTGTAAAAGTGGGACACATTCCTCGCATAACCATCATTAAAATTTTCTGTGACTTTTGCCACAGTAGACCTTCTGTTGGCTTGGACTATACGGGATAGCCTTTGTTGCCCTTGTGCATTGATGAGCCTTGGGTGCCCAACACCCTGTCGCCGTTTTGTGGTTTGTCCCTCCTCGAACCAATGTTGGTAAATTCTCACCATTGCTGACCGGGAGCAACTCACAAGCCTTGCCGTTTCAGAGATACTCTTACCCAGTCGCCTTGCCCTAACAATTTGGCCCTTGTCAAAGTTGCTGCCCATTTCTCCTGCATCTAACACGTTGATTACGAGAACTGATTGTTTTCTGACCATCTCATCTACCCAGACCTTAATATGTGGCCTTGTAAGGAGACGATCAATGATATTGGGTACACCTGTGACTGGCCATAATGTTTTGACTCATAAGTATATATATACAGTAGTGTAAAACTCTGACTAATTTCCCTTATTCCACTCTCTATTGATTTGTGTTTTTCAAGGAAAATCAGAGTTTGTCTCTCTATCCAGCCTCATCTTCTCTCCCTCTGGCCTCCTCTCTCTCCAACCTCTATAGCTGTTTTCTTTTAATGAGTAGCTGTAGATGACAGCTTTAATCACTGCCTGTGGCCGTCGAGAGAGAGAAAGAGAGAGAAGAGAAGGCTGTTAATGATAGAAGAGAGCCATTTGCATCTATCATTTCCAAATCACTCTTTATGATAATGCAGTGGAGCGTAGGGAGAAGACACACACACACACACACACACACACACTCACAGATGGAATGCATGGTGATAGACTGAGGCCCAGTGTCCTTCAACATGACTTCATTGTGCTTTTGAACACACACATACAATATGGTTAGCCACAGGTGCAAAGAATCAAAGTATTGAACATAGAGAATGTAAACAATCACTTACATTCTAGGATAACCAGCACAAACTGTGTCCTTACAGCTCTCATCTTTATTGGGCAATAGAAACATGCAATCAAAAACATCGCAAGGTCATGGGTTTGATTCCATGGAATGCATGAACAGACGAAAAAATGCATGAAAAAATATATGCCTTTAAAGCAATGTAAATAGCTAGATTAAAGTGTAAGCCAAGTGCATAAATGTAACTGTAAAACTATTAATGCTTGATTACTGTTATGTATCCAAAATGTCTGTGGGACAAAAGTCCCCTTAAAAATATGGGATTCAAAAATGTATTTCAAAATGGAAAAATGGGAAACAAAGACACTTTATGATCTAAAATGAACAATACATATTTATTCTTGACTGTGTTGATCATATGAACTACAGGTCAGATGCTGTTTGGATCATTCTCAATTCATGCAGGATGACATGATCATTAGGTTCATCAGGAGTTTATGCCGCAGTCATTAAAGCAAAACTGTGACCAGATACAAAAAATGGGCAAAAAAATAAAAATAATATAATAATAAAAATTTTGCAAATATATATGGAATTTTAAATAAGACAAATACAAAACAGAAGTATTCATACTAGAGGTCTCAGACCTTTGAACATCTTTTTTAAACCTGAATGGTAATGGTGAATGTTACACTTATTTAATGGTTACTCCTATAGACCTTTATAGTTCTAATTTAGTGTTACACAAGTGCCTTTCTTGTCATTTGCAAGCGCATACACCCTCCAATCCAAAGTTAAAACCAGTAATAAAAATGAGACGACAGACAAATTAAAGATAGCAATCATGTGTAAACACTATGAATACACTGTGAATCTTCAAACACATTCAACATACATACAGTAGTGCAGTTCCATTAAAACGTACAAAATTAACGTCTCAGTTCTGCAATGCTTCTTAAGAATAATGAGAAGATGCTTATCTAAACACAAGCTCTTGATTAAACTCCAAGTGATCTACATCCAGCAAAAGCAACAGACGAGACATCCAAAAGTGTCACGAAAACATCCCAAGCGCCTGTCAAAGCTACTCGGCAGAATGCGGAATCCTGAGCTAGATTAGAGTGACCTTGGCTGTTCAAAGACATTAAGCTGGAAAGACTTCAAACTGCACACAGGACAAAACAGCCCAAATCTCAACAAAGGGAACACTGGCGAAAGAAGAATCCAAAGCAACGCACACAGACAAGACAATAGCCCTTCAGGCAAATGCCTCCTTTCTCTCCCGGGTTCTCCACAGAGCCCTTCTCTCCACCCTCCCTCTTGCTTTCTTCTCCTTTCTTTCTCCCTTCCCAGCCCTTTCCCTCCCTCTCCCTGCAGATGGCTGAGGAGGGAGAGGGTTTTGCTTCAGTAATCCCCTGCCACACAGACGGAAAAGCTTGTTACAGCGTTGCTGATCACTGTAGAAAGTCAAAGTGGAGCCAGAGAGAGGTCAGTCGGAATTAGGCCACGTTTTAACTCCGTGGATTTGACTAATTCCCCCATAAGCCTTTTGAAACCCAACCTGTTCTGGCGATGCCCAGGGCTCAGGCTCGACTCAGGCACCGAAAACTGCTCAAGAAAATCTGCCTGAGCCTAATTTACACTGGCACAAAGAAAGCGCACACTACAACACACCTGTACACATACACACTAGCACCAATATTTTTACGAACGCACACACACTCGCACACTCTGGCAGGCACGTTAAGCTTTTCCCAAAGACCAGGCTGGAACAATCGACCAAAGAATCATTGATTTTCAATGGGAGTGAGGGGAATTTGAGAAGGCCAAACATGACACCAGAGCTCTGGGTCTCAGCTGCTTTAGAGCTCAGAGACTCTTTGAAGCTCTATCATGATAATAGGCCAACGACTCAAGGCCTCTGCGCATCAGGCTCTGTTGTTGTCAGTTACTCACTTTGAAGGGAAAAAAAGAGCTCAGTGCTGAAAAGAGCCGAACAAAGAACGCAAGAAATGAAGGTTTGAAATATTTCACAACAAAAAGCTACATTATTATAAAATGATAGCTCTTATAGGTAAAGGTTAGTAAAGAGAAAGTGGTTATTTAATTTATTCATTCCTATACAGCAGACATGCATGTCAAATTTTACTTTGATAATACTTTGTATTAAATTAGAAAATGATACAATATCGACACATTTTCACTGATGGCCTCAGACTTTCAGGCCCCATTGTACTTGTAACCGCATGATGTTGTTTGATGATAGTTTTAAAATATACTTTGTACACAAACAATACAATCCAGTCTGAAAAAAAAACAAAAAAAAAACATTGTTAATAATGATTATATAATGTTGATAAAACTGATCTGATTAATAATTCATTCGCAGCGGTTTTTATTTTTATTTCATTTTAAACAGTTGTATGTGCTTATCAATATATAAATAATGTAGCAACAATGCTTAATAAATGATGAAATCTGGTGCTGCACATGACTGCACTTCCCCTGTGAGCTCATAAACATCCATTCATTAATAGGATGCAAAAATCTCCACAAACTATATCTGAGCTATTACCAGTTAATTTGATTTTTACATTTTGTGAAGAAAATATTAGAGTGAAAATGTTTGTGGAGCTTGTCCCCATACAGCCAATATGGCCTTGAATAGTGCTAGGTGGGTGTTTACAGGCTCAAGTTAAAAAAAAAGAAAAAAAGGCAACCCTCAAGTCTATGATATTCTGGTCATTATAAATAAAGGTAATGCTGCATGTCGAGGGCGCACAAACTTCATTATGTTGATTTTGTGGAGCATGCAGTGGTATATGACCCTAAGAGCACTTTTCAGTCAGCATGAAACTGACCTTGAAATAAATTGCCTGCCAAGAGGTTATTAATGGCAACTGAAGAGGTTATTGGGTTAAGTATCGAGCTTTTCACAGTTTACCTGTCGTCTTTAGGATGACTTTAGCCTACTTTCACTTTTTTTACTCTTAGAATCAAACTTGCATGATGATTGATTTTTAGGAGCTAAGCTTGTTTGAAACACTTATCCACAATGCGGTATCTGATCTAAACGGTGGTGTAAGCATATCGTAAACATCAATGTTAAGTACTTCACAAACAACGACAATTTTCTCCTATGGGATTAAAAAACAGAATGTCTTCATCCTTTCCCAAGAGACTCCGGAGTTAAGATTTCTAAACAGCAACATGTTCGCATAAAAATCACACAAACGCAGTCTGAAACGGTGATCTGCATTCATAAGCAGCTCTTAATCCCTTCCTGTCAAAATCTGACTAAAAACAGATCTTGAGAGTATTCATTATGATGGCCTAATACATGCCGTATTATTCAAATGAGCTGCTGTCATATGTTTTTGTGTGAATCTCCGCTAGTGTGATCATTTGTAATGGACTGTTTTCGTGCCTGAGGGTTTCTGTCTAGACAAATATGAAAACACGTGTTTGATCTCGGTGCTGGGCGACAGGTACCTCATTCCACTCTGACTGCTCAAATATCCATCAGAGTTGAAGAGAGTCATAATTACCTATCAAACCTGCATGCTGCCAAGCCACATAACAGCTCAGAAACAGGAAGACTGTACAGATCAATTAAAATTGAAATGTGGAGATTAGTGCATGGGACACACACACGCAAGTGTACATAAACATATCCAGGCTGACACACAAGCACAGGGGTTCACTGGCATGTGGTTATAGCATTAAGGTCTATAGTTCACATCCTATAGATGAAGTGATAAAACCAGTGTTCCAGACAAGAGGCAGCACTTAACGCTAGTGCTGATGAGTATTACTGGGATAAAGCTCTGTGCAATGAATGAGTGAGTGTACATTTTAATGAGTCCATTAAGGTCTCTTTACTAATAACCAAGGACCGAATAAGCTCCCTATAAAGCCATTAGACACAGAGATGTTTAAGGACAGCGGTCAGGATTTTGTTTGTGTTTCCTTTGAATTTTATAGATGAATTGTGTGATTTCTACAGAAATAATGACAGCTTTAGGAACCCCCCCCCCCCCCCCAAAAAAAAACCTGTTAAATTGCGCAAAATGACAGTGAAGACTTTCAAAAGATAATTTTCAAATGAATGCTGATCTTTTGAACCATCTATTCATCAAAGGATTATTTAAAAATGCATCATTGCTTCAACAAAAATACTAAGCAGCACAGCTGTTTTTAACATTGATTCAAATGCCTTCCAAATCAGCATATAACAATGATTTCTGAAGGATCATGTGACACTGAAGACTGGAGTAATGACTAATAAAAATTCAGCTTTGTCATCACAGGAATAAAGTACATTTTATAAAATGAATAAAATATAATACATTAATAAAATAAAATAAAATCAAAAACAGTTATTTAACATTCTAATAATATTCCACAATATTACTGTTTTTACTGTATTTTTTAAACATTTTTATTGTATTTTTGGTGACTTTAAAAGACTTCAAACTTTTGAATGGTAGTGTACAGTTGTAAATGCTTGCTATATGAATGAACAATGCTTGATAAATAATGAAATACATGACTACATATGCTTAACTATGATAGCCATAAAGGGAAGCACAACACCATTAATTAACTAGGACCACTATGCAGAACAAAACTGTCCTGCACAGTCCTTGATACTGATCAGCGGAGGAATATTCTGCTGTGCTTGTATCTCTATACAGGCCCAGCCATGAACAACAACATGGCATGCTGTCAACACAGAGAACAAGTCCAAAAACCAAAGAACTTTTCTTCAAAATGTTGAAATGTGGATATTTTGTTGTTTATCCATCTGTTTGTCTGCATGCAACCATGGTCCGTCTGTATGTGAACGGAAAACTTTGGCACAGCGTGGAGTGAATTTGATTGTGTGGGCATGCATGAGTGTGTGTGGTTGGGTGCAGGGCTTCCCACAATCCCCCTCATTAACAGCTCATGCGGGTTGGCAAATGAATGCTCGAGCCCTGCCTGTCTCTCTCTCTGCTTGGCTCTCATTAGCAGCTGGCAACACCACATGAGAGATGAGTGGACACTGGCACAGAATGGCATTACCCGCTTACTCGCTGTCATACGCTCACACACAAAGAAGTCGCTGGAAACAGAGGAAGTGATAGAGAGAGAAGAGAGAGAGAGATAGTCCTCATCTCAGTAGATTTAATTAAAACTGGGGTGAGCAGATGGGGGGAGATGGAAGGAAGTCCAACAGGAGACAGCTCATCTGTCTGAGCCACACTCGTTTCCCCCATTTCTCCTCTCTCTCTCTCTCTCAGTTCCCTTTCTCTTCACCGTACATCTTGTTTCACTCTATCCTTTTTAATGAATCCTTGGCTTTCTATAACCTCCCAATTTAAAGCTTCCACTCTGGATGGATGACAGACGGCCAGTCCAGATCAGCAAGAGAATGTGTGTGTGTATCTGACAGTGGTAGGTAATTAGTGTATGGAGGTAAAACAGGTTTGCTCAGGCCTGTTGAGCTGGACAGAAATTCAGTTTTACAATCCAAACGGCTTACTTATAGGTGACTCTAAGTCTCATGTCATTCCAGACTTACTTTCTTCAGTGGAACACAGAAGACGATATTTTGAAAAATCTATAAAGTGAAAATCAATGAGGCCCAGTGTTGTTTTGGAGCCCACTGACTTTTATTGATGAGGTGAGGGTACTAAAAGACAAAGAGCTTAGCCCTTGCAATTGATATAATAAATTCAAGACTGTGACTGTAATTGTGGCAATTAACTCATTCAGAAAAGTGTTGATTATAGCAGGGTTTCTCAACTTCAGTCCTACCAGAATGCTTTAGATGTCTCACTAAATAAGGGTATGCTCACACTTGTAGTTCGGCTCTCTTGGTTCTTTTGGTCCGGACCAAAAAGAATGATAAAAAATGATACATTTAGTCCTGGTTCACTGTCATTTTTAACCACGAACCTAAAAACAACAACAACAACAACAACAACAAAAAACAGCCGTATATTTTGAGATGGAACTTGCGCGAACATCCAAAACAATGCTGTTCGCTTAATATACTCTTTGTATGTGCGTATATATGATGGTATTTTTTACCAGCTGAGAACTCATAAAGATCTTATAAAATGTGTAATGGAGTCAAAACAGCGCCAGGAATTCCTCTGTTGCACACACGAATGAAGATCTGCTGAAAGGAAACACAGTTCTGATGCCTGTATCGAAAGGGAAACAAAGTATCCTTAAGCATTCTGTCCTGTTTAGGGTCGCAAGTTTTTGGTTAGTTTAGATGTCTTTGGTCCATGTTGCGTTCATATTTCAGTCAAAGAGTTAGTTGGAAGTGGACCGAAACCACCTGAAAAGGTTGTTTGGTACTCACCAGAGCAATCGCACAAGAGTTCATTTAATCGAACCAAACCTGTCAAGTGTGAACACACCCTAAAACACCTAAATTCAACTCATCAGCTTCTTAATGTGTTGAATAGGGAGACATTTAAAACATTCTGGAAGGTTGGTCCTGAGGACCGGAGTTGAGAAACACTGGATTATACTATTCCATTTAGGTCTACTCCTACTGCGTCAAAATGTTTCATTTACAAAAGGACTTATTTAAACATTCTATCAACTGAAAAGAATCACGGGAAAAAAATGATTTGTCATCGTTCTGCTCTAATTCTTATTATGCAATATGCATTATGAAAAAATGAATTCAACTACAAATACAGTGTTATAGTCTCGTTAAAACATTTTAAACATTTCAATTCTGTAGATTACCCCCCACAACCAGTGCAGATGATGTGAAAATGTGCATATTCTGTGCCGATACAGCGGCTGTTTACATCATTCAATGATTTCACAGCATTCTCATTCCTGTTAACAACTTTAAAAATGATTTTATAGTATAGTGATATGATTTTATAGTATAGTGATATGATTTTATAGTATAGTAACCTTGAGCAAGACACATAACCCCCAATCGCTCTCCAGGCGCCACAGCATAATGGCTGTCCACTGCTCCGGGTGTGTCACGGTTTGTAGTGTGTGTGTGTGTGTGTGTTCACTACTCCCTACTCCTATTGTGTGCACTAACTTGGATTGGTTAAATGCAGAGGACAAATTCCGAGTATGGGTTACCATACTTGGCCTTCACATGTCACTTTCAATTACTTTAAAATAAGGCAAATCATTTCAAAACTGAAAGGCATGTTCTAAAAAAACAACAATAATAAATAAAGGACATGGTAAATGTCAGCTAAAATCAAATAAAAAAGTGCATAGGCGACTGTTTATCATAAAATTAATACTTAGAAATGTCCATGGATCACTTAAAACGCTTTTCCACTTTCTAGCCTTTTTACTTTTTTTCTTTTTCTTTTTTTGCTTAGCTCAGTTCTCTACTACATTAATCTCATTATCCTTTGAACCTTTTCACCACTGATGCCAAATGCAATTTGTATTCTGCGGCCCGGCAAAGAGCCCTAAACTGATTATCCCAGTATAAACCGTGGCAGTCCTGGATATTGTAAGGCCTGAAAGGCCCTTCTAGGCCTGTGAAAGGGGTTCCCATATGCCCTCAGAGTTTCATGACACAATGTTGCGTCTGCTTTGCAAGGAAGAAATTAAGCGTGTGAAAGTCTACGCAAAGCCCTCATTTTCCAGTTAATCAAATCTCTGCCTAATCAAATTAGCGCACATAATTCAGCTGGATGCGTGGCACAAAAAAGACATTATCCCCTCTCTCTGAAGCTGAAAAGAAGGGAACCAGCGTGGTATCTCTCCCTGGGCCTCCACATCAGCCGCAGTCAATAGAAGAGGCTGGGAGATGGGGACGGCCTCTCAGGGGGTCAGAGGGGAGGACTTCAACAGGAAGAGGAGGTCCGAAAAGGGGTGGGCAGGGGTGTTAAAGTTGGAGCCACCAGGGTAAGCAGAAACTGCAGGGTGGAGGGAGACTTTGGCAGCGATTAAGTTCCCAGCTTATTAAAAGGCCTGGCTCAGTTTTCTCCTCACGGGAGCAGCCCAACGCTTGCTAATGAGGTACTTGTTTAATTTTCTTTCAAAGGGCTGGACATCTGTGACAAATACTCTCTCCCTTGCCCCTCCCTTCACCTCACTCGGCCTCCCCACACAGACAAAGCCCATCTATCAATAGACCTACAGCGCCTCTCTGGTTTGATGAAGTGTTTTCCATTGTATACAGCAGATAATGTGTTCAGAGTACGGCAGGACTATCAGTATTACCTCTGATCTCTCATCCCAGTCAAAGCCAATCATGAAAACTCAATAGCGCTTTGAGTTCAATGGCGAAGCAGGCAGAGAATCTCCTCCCTCTCTCTAATTGATTTCCCTTCCATGGATGATACGTGCGTGAGGGAGCGTCGTGAGGGCCCGCGGTGATGGCGGCTCGCTGTCCTTTCCCTCAATCTTAAGGGCTTGTGTTTGTGAAATGCACCAGAGCTGTCATCTAGGATTCATTTTTATGACTTGAGGGACCTGATCTTAGACTGCATGGACCAGCTTATTTGCTTGAGTGCACTGACTAGAAGCACTTCCTTTGGGTAAGCAAGACCCAGAATGCACTCTGGTTATGGCCCTAAGACAGAATTGAAGCAAACATTTCCTGTGTATCCTCATCTAAAACCTTTAATCTTCATTACTGAGTCTTTAATGTTCATTACTGGCTTTCAAACGTCTTAGTGGAATCTATAATATTCAATTTTAAATCCAAGTAAGATATAACAAAAAAATAAATACTAAAATGTAAAATCATTGCATAAGAAAGTATTTTGACATTAACCCCAGGTTTCACAGACAAAGCTTAATTTTAAGCCTACAGTAGTCCCAGACTACAATGCATGTTTGAGCTGTTTTAACAGAAGGCAACTTAAAAAATGCCAGTGCCATTGTTTTGTCTCAAGATTAACACCAGTAATGTTTTTTTTTTCTTTTCTTTTTTCAGTAATGTTTATAAAAGCTACTTAAATGTCCTTATTGAACTAAAGTCTAATCCTGGCTTAATCTAAGCCCTGTCTGTGACACCAGGCCTTAATAAATAAAAAAATAAAATAAAAATGATCCATTTCACCTTTGACCTGCTTAAGCACACCCACACCTGTATATACCACTTCACACCTGTATATTTGCTTTCATTTCAGATTTATCTGGCCTTAAATGTCACATAAACAAGCTAATTGTGGATTACCGAATAGGATCAGTACTTTTTTTGAAGGAAATTAATACTTTAATTCAGCAAGGATGCCTTGATTTGATAAAAAGTGACAATAGAGACATTTATAATGCTACAAAAATGTACATTTCAAATAGATGACGAAACAATGCTGAGTTCTCTATTAATCAAATAATCCAACTCAGCATATTAGAATGATAAGAATGAATTCTGAAGGATCATGTGAGACTGAAGACTGGAATTGTAACTGCTGAAATTCAGCTTTGTTTAAAATGTTTTTTTTTTGTTTAAAATAAGAGAATAATTTAAAAAATATTACAAAATCTTACCAACCCCAAACTTTTGAACAGTAGTGTACATGTCAGTCAGTCACATGGTCCCTTCTTATATAATTGGGCCAAAAAACTGGATCAAACTTTGCACCCATAATCAAATGTTTGGCTACATTTAGTGTCCTCTTAACACATCTTCTACATTAGCATTTCCCAATAAACTCTACAAAACACCTCAAGACTCAATAAAAGAAATGTTAAAAATTATAGTGTTGATCTGAATCTGTGTATTTTTCTAAGATGTGTTCCACCTGAAAAATCTGTATGTCAATGTTAAAAAATAGCAGGGCAATGCAAATAATCATGATCATTAACAGATAATTAAGACCATAAAAGCTACAAAAGATTACATAGTTCTCTCCACTCTAGTTTAGTTATATTTCTCCCTCTCCTCTCTCCCTTTTGTCTCTCTGGCCTCTAATTGGTATTCAAAGGAGTGCGTGTCTTGTCTCTTGCTGTCGGTCACTTCTAGTTATTTTATAATACATTCCCCCCTCTCTCATTATGAGAACTGCCAGATTCATACTTGCACTTTGATACCCTCCCTAATGTAAGTAGACAGACACAGCATACCAACATGCTCCTCCCTAACCACCTTCACCTCTCTTTCTCAGAGACACTCATGTAGTGTGTGTGTGTGTGTGTGTGTGTGTGTGTGTGTGTGACTGCCAGACAAATCAAGCACCAAAACAGCTTCAATCTGCTCAATGTAAACAGGCACTAACAATGGCAGGAGGTCAGAGGTCAATCCCATGGATCAAGTCTCAGCTGGAACGCGGTTATTGCTGGATTGAGTCCACAGGGGGAGGGGCGCTGCTGAGGACAATGACGGAGGCTTAGCACCCCGAAGCCCTAAAGTCAGATCATAACTAAACTGCATGTTATTATAGCCTAGCCTCAAGAGAGGGCCATCTGTGCTGTCTAATGGGCTTCAGTGAGGCGGTCAGAGCTCAAGTTCATTTACGAAAATGATGATGATGATGATGATGATGACAATGTTAATGGTGCTACAAGGAAACTAGTCTTGCCACGGGTACCGGCAGGAAATCCAACCGAGCTACCGGCCATTCGCTGCACCCCGCTGTTATATTACGACAAGCTTTACAAAGTGCTTTTTATGAAGCTTTTTACTGTGGGGCATTGTTGTTGCAAGATATGGTTTGGCTGGATTTTGTGTTTATTAAAACACTGTATACGAATACAATAACACTGGATGATAGATTCTTTTAACGTTAAAATGTATGCATAATTGACACTGATATAGGAAAAACTATACTTTTTGCGCTTTTATTGGCAACAAATCAGAGCTGCATGATTAATCGTTAAAAGATCGCAATTTCGATTAAAACACCCATGCAATCTTATTCATAAATGACAATGATTCTGCTATGTCTAATATACCTTTGACATGTAGCTACAATCACATCGGAACATTGAAATCTGCATTCGCGCTGCCACTGACCCAGAGAGAGAAGTTGTCAAGTATGAAACAACTTCACAACACACATTATTTCTGTGTAACAATAATTCATATTATCACAGAAGTACTGGGATAAAAGTTTATAGTTCGTAGATAAACAATGATTGAAAGAAACTTGACGATTCAACTAAAGATTGTATCAACTACATTGTTACACCAGTAGGTGGCGACAAGTGACCGTTAAAATATTTATTGTCACTGAATCATTCATTCAAGAGAAGTTTTATACATTTAATGAATTATGTGCGCTACGACATTTTTTTTTTACAAATAGACTGCAGTAATTGCCATTTTGTAAGAACTTCTAGTCAGTTACATGTTATTTTGTATATCCGTCTATTCAGAATTATGGAAGAATTGGGATCTCTATTAAAAAAAAAAGAAAAAAAAAAGAAAAAAAAAGTGATTCTCAGTGTATCCAGAATCATGCAGTTCAGTTCAGTTCAGTTCAATTTTATTTATATAGCACATTTAAAAACAATCATAATTGACCAAAGTGCTTTACAAGATCCAAAAAAAAAAAAAAAAAAAAAAACTAATTATTATACAGACAATATCACACAAAGTACAAACAAATAACCAACAAGTCAAGATATCAAAGCTCAACTAGAATTGAAAAGCCAAAGTATAGTAATGCGTCTTAAGCAAGGACTTGAATGTTTCAGTAGTCTGAGCTTTCCTTACATGAATTGGTAGACTATTCCAGATATTCGGAGCAGCCACTGCAAACGCTCTGTCACCTTTGTTTTTTAGCCTAGATCGGGGCACATCGAGGAGCATCTGGTCAGAAGACCTCAGTGATTTGATAGGTGTGTGGACATGTAGAAGCTCCGTCAAATATGAAGGCGACGACCCACTTAAGATTTTAAAAACAATTAATGCAATTTTAAATTTAATTCTAAAACAAACAGGAAGCCAGTGAAGTGAGGCCAATACCGGTGTAATGTGGTCACGTTTTTTGGTCCCGGTTAAAAGTCGAGCTGCTGCGTTCTGCACTAACTGTAGCCGTCGAAGTGATGACTGCTCCAATCCGGCATACAAAGAGTTACAGTAGTCTAATCGTGACGTAATAAACAATGATTGAAAATAAAATAAAATAAAATGCAACTCTACAACAAATAAAAAATACATGTCGGATACAATATAAAACACAATTGTTTTTTAATCAAAGCTGAATACCATCCCAGAGTTCTATAGTGTTCATGTCAGTCCAGACGACCTCTGGGTGGCATGGCTTAGGTGTGTATCTGATGTGTTTGTGTGTTTAAGCAGTGGCCATGTCTTCTGTTGACCGTGAGGTGATCAGTCATGAGGTGGTGTGTGAGAGACAGGGCCTGATAAATGTACTGAAGAACAGATAAGGTCAGAAAGAAAAAGAGAAAGAAGGGGTCAACACCAGATTCATTAAGATCACCATTATCTCTGACTAACAGTGAACTATGGTGACGAGAGGCAGCGAGTAGGTATAAATATACTCTATGAAAGTGTGCACATTGTACAAATGTGGATTCTGCACACTCATTTCACCTATTTTAACACTTTTGCTGTAATTTAATGCTCATTTAAAGTTTCAAAATAGTTATAATTCGATAATGTTGATAAATGCAATCTTTAGCAAATCTCAAAATGAATATCCATTTTTCATACTATACATTTTAATGTTGTGATGCCTAAATTCACTTTAGCATTTAAAACAAATGATTTCCACTTTAGTTCTTAGAGCTTCAGTTTTTTTTTTTCACAAAAAATTCCAAACCTGTATGATTTCCTTTCCTCTGTGAAGCATAAAGAAGAAATTTTGAGATATTTTTCATCCATACAATGGAAGTCACTGGTCACCAAAACTGTTACCAGCATTCTTAAAATATCTTCTTTTTGAGTTCCGCAGTAGAAAGTCACAGATTTGGAATGACATGAGGTTCTGATGACAGAACTTACATTTTTGGTGAGCTATCCCTTGAATTTGTATAGACAAAATATAATAGAATTTTAATATCACCATTTATTGGTTACAGACCATAACATGAAAAATAATTATTGACGTAACAGGATCTGCCACTTTCCTAATTGCATAGGAAAACATTTCAGAACACAACAATGCATAAAATCGAACTTGCATAGCTAAAAGTGCTTGCATTCACATATCTTCAGGCTTTACTCATACTGCATGTTCTCAGCTCTTCATTAAAAGTGTAATGTATCAGAAACGTATCAGTGGTAAACAGTTCTGTCATGTTTTGCAGGTACTGAGAACCATTGCTAGCTAGAATAACAGAAACAACAAAAAAGCCTGTGGAAGTGTTTCTTGCAGAAATCCTGCCAGCAAACTCTCTGCCCTGGTGTAATGTGATCAGAAAAAGCCCTTCAGCTCCAACTTTCCCCTCCTGGGTTTCCTCCACTGTAGCAGATCATGTTTTTTATGTTGTGGGTAAACTTTGCTCCTGGCTACACCTTCCGCCACGTAGTGAATCATCATGCTGAGCCTTGGAGGTGGCCTTGAGAAAGCCGAACACGGGCACGGAGAGTTTTAAACTGAGCCGTGAGGGTGGATGGGGTGAAGCTCCTGACAGGCACTGCTGCTGGCAGTTACAGAGCATGTTAAATCATGCATGCAGGTGTCGGGGCCTACAAACAGACTGGACCTGTCCTGCCAGGCTTAAAGTGAACCATAGCATCTACCACTCAAACACTGACATGGAGGAGAGAAGGCCAGGGTAACCTCCAGCTCAGCTATTTCATTTCTGTCAGGCGTACAAATGTTGGTGCTGTGTATAAAAACACATTCCCACAGAATTTCCGGATGAGGCTGTTTTTGTTCCCCCCAGAAAAAGCCTTAGTAAAAAATAGATGCCATATTTATTTCTAACAAATTTCTAACTGCAAAATATATATTACACTCTGCAAAAGATTTGATTAGCCAAAAAAAAAAAGAGAAAAAAAAAGAAAAGAGAAAGACTTTAAGTTTTAATTGTGCATATCTTCTTGTGTACACTAGCAGAGAGACATGGACTAAATGTTACAAAAATCCAGTTTTGACTCTTTAAAATATGACAAATGCTCAGATTAAAGTTGATTATGTAAGATCAGAGAGTGACCACAATTCTTTGAAAATGCTGTTTCAGAAACATTCATGTAATGAGATTCTGATCTCATGTAGCTAAAGATTTATGAGCTTCTAAGCAATAAACTTATTCAGTTTGATAAGCAGTTGAACATGACATATCAAGAATACCCAACTGTGAGAGAGCCAGCGCTGCAGAGGATTTAACTGTCATTATAATATTGTTGACACACACACCATGGCAATGATACACTTCCTCAGCTAACAGCATTATAGTTCATTAATCCTGATAGAGCACGTAATTCATGCAGAAAAGCAGTAGGTGATGCATACAAACGAACACATGCGCAAATATACACTTCTGTAAGAGCACAAAATGTGTTAATCACATAGATTAGGATTAGCCTGTGACGTCTCCGAAACAAAAGTGAGATTAAAGCAGCGTTGAGCGGTAACATTTCTCAGCAGAAATCCCATTTGCTTCATAATGATACTACTGACGAGCATCTAAAGCTTAGCTGAGCTTTGCAAATGTAAACAAGAAATATCTCCTTACATTTCATATGAGTCACCATGCAAAAAGCTGCTTTACAAAGAGACAATTCATAGAAGTATGGAATAGTAAATATATTGTTAACTAAAACTAAAACAACTAACTGGCAAGTTGAGGCACTGAAATTACTAACTGGAAATAAATATAAACCAAGATGGAACTAAAAAATAGTTGAAAGAATAATAAAAATGACAAAAAGCACATAAAAATTGACAACAAAAAAGAAAACTTAAAAGATAAAAATAAAAAGCAAATTTAAAATATGAATAAAAAACTATATAAATATACTATAATAACACTGATAATTCATAACATTTATGAATTGTGCTAATAAATAAATCTAATTTATAGTTTAGTTATAATTTACGTCAATAATATAATAAACAAAAAAATTGCTCAAACTTAACACACCCTTTACTATAGAACAGAGTAAGGGGCTGTTCATATATCATGTCTAAAAATGCGCGGAAAGCGTGGCCGCGTCTCTTTTTCCTTCTTCCCACAAGCAATTGCGCTCCCATGGCGTTTGTCGTTGCTATACAACCATGATCTGCGCTCTTCATGATGACGAAGAAGTATCAGCAAAGGATTAATTGATTTCTAGCCCTTGCATTAGCTTTACTACTAGCTATATTTATGGAGATGAGAAATAAAAACCTGCCCTGTACAGCTATGATCAGCTGTTCGGCCGAGCTTTCGATGTTGTTACGGAAATGCCGAAGCTGAGCGGTTGGTACATGACCTGCAGTGCGCTTGCGGCATTCTGAAAAGTTGAGATGTTTTTATCTTGCCGCGGCATAGGCGCGCCTGGAAAAACGAGCACGCCGCAGCGCAAGCGCATCACGACCGCGTCGCTTCTATTATGAGCGCACTTGCCGCGCGCCTACATTTTAAATGGCCCCTAATTGACCTTCAAACTGACCCATGAAGCCTTTGCACTAGCCAAAGTCATGTGACATGAGAATGGGATTAAACCTCCATGTTAGTTCAAGTTAACATCTTTACACATGTGCTACCAAGTGTGGAAGGTCCACCAGAGCCCTGATGGAAATGTCAGACCTCCTAGCCAATGTCAACTGCTCATTGCCATCTATAGTTCATACCTCCAAACTGACTAGCACTGACTTGCTGAAAAATTCAAATAGGAATGCTGATCAAGGATCATTTTATGCTAAGCAGATCTGACAACAATGATTTCAGCCTAATTTTCTCCTAAGGCCCGTGAGCCCTGAGAGCGGTGGCTGTATATGCTCGAGCACAGTCCTGCTCAGTGCCTGCCATCTGTGGCTGATGCATTATTTAGCTTGCTCAGCCACTGATTAGCATTAAAGCTATGGTAATGGCCCTCCGGGCTCCTCCAGGTCTACCTACCTCCCAGTGCACCCTGAGGTCTCTCTCTCTCAGCTGATCTCTCTTTCACTCACTGCCTTCTCTCTGCATCTCTATCCTCTTAACTGGCCAGAGAACGGTTGCTTTAATTCTTTATGGCATGTGTATTCAGGTGAGAGACCGCATGAAACCAATATTGAAGTTTTGTGGCCTTTAGTCCATGTCTGTTAGCCTTGAAGCCGTGTAATATGCTAGTGCAGTGGTTCAAGTGGAGACCAAACACTGAACCAAAATCATTTAATGTACAAAAATCTCATTAGCATTGTTTACATTGTTAAAGGAAATACGCCAATAAAGAAATCGACTCTTGTCATGTGAGAATTTAAAAGTGGCCAATTAAATAGAGACAACGCTTAAGACAACTTCCTATGAAGCATCTTCGTTGAAGCCCATCCAGCAGGTTTGAGTGTGTGTGAGTGCCTTTGATAAGCTTCATTAATAAACATGACATCCTCTAATACACAGGCTGCGGCATATGGTAAAAGGCAGAAAGAGGAAGGGAGTGATTTGCTGTTTGCTCTGAAAAACAAACAAGCCAACAGGTCCTGCCAGATGGCGGCGAGTGCTGTTTGGGAGAGAGCGAGCAAGAGCGAACAGGGAACAACAAAGAGAAGAAGAGGAACCAGACAAAGGTGAAAGGAGCTTTAGGAAGGATGAAGAGTCGTCAACAGTTGCCACCAGCTTCTCAACTGGTAAACAAATAAAAACTTATTTATGCTGAGCTTTTTATACATTTGATGATCCTACCTCAGAAATTCAGTCAGAAACAAGGACAGAAAAAAACGTACAAAACACGATTAGGGGAAAATGAAAACATAGCTTGAGGCCTGCAATACATCTGAAAAACAAAAATAACGCAAAACAGAGAATACCAAGAAACTCATTTGATGTTTCTCCTCCTCTAAGTGTGTGTGTGTGTTTAAATGAAATGCAAGCTCAGCTAGGAGTTTGCTCACTTTGAATTATGGCAATTCTCATTAGCATAACTAAAACATTTCACATGGGCTGCCTGCCCCAGTAAGTGCACTGTGATTTATTTCCACTAGTTCAGCCACGCGGCCAACATTATCACTGATCAACCTGTCACCCCCTTAAAACATTTACACCCTAATTGGGTGTTTGTGGCTAATCATTTGCCTGTAATGGTGCTGTAGATTACTCTGCGGCAGACGGAAATGCAGCACAGTGCGACAGCTCCTCTTTCATTAGACTAGGGCTGCACGATATCGAAGAATTTCACGCGATACCTTGTAAAATAAATCAATATTCGATATGCAATACAATAATGCTTTAAGTGTGTAAAATCAATTAAGATAATATTTAAATACATTTGAAAACTGAAAATGATGGTGGATGATTAGTTATTTTTCTTATTTAAAATGTTCTTTGTTAATGACAGCTGACGGTATACTGTATTAGGCTGCTGTCACTTTAAGACTAATGCGCGGATCATTTTGACACACATCTGATTTCTTTCCCAACTGTTTACATTCACTTAAAACATAATCGACTGTGTTTACATAAATACTCGCTAAGGCATTTTAATATAACTGTGTTCGAGTTATTTGACTGTTTGAGTGTAATAAGTCACGAAAGAGAACTGAATTTGGCATTGCACGCTGTCAAAGAGGCAGCTTTCTGTGCGCAAGTCACAAGTAACAGCCGCATGCCCAGTCTATTCTCTGATATATGCGTCGACCTGAAACTTTGACTTTTTGAAGTAGCCTATTAAAGTCATTCAGAAATCTATTTTAATAAATTTGAAAATGTAATTTCCTCCTGTAATGGCAAAACTGGATTTTCTGCAGTTTTCAGTGTCACATGATCTTTCAGAAATCATTCTGATTCAATATGCTGATTTGGCACTCAAGAAATATTTCTCATTATCATCAATTTTGCAAAACAGTTGTGCAGCTTTAATTTATTGCATCCTTGCTGAACAAAAGCATTCATTTATTTAAGAAAAAAAAAAACATGTGAAAGGTAGTGTATAAATATAGATTTTTAGTGTTTTGTTTTGTGGTGGTGCAACTTGATGAAAAAAATCCTTAATCTTGCTCCATCTATCCATTTAATGAATACAAAGTGTGCCCTCCATGTTCTCTATGATGTTCAGGGCCAGCATCAGGGTTATGTTGGGCCTGCACAACCAGGTCAACCTTTAATGCAACTGTACTTTCTTTCCAACAAGCCCTTTAACAGCAGTGACAATTGCAGAGATGCATTATTAATGCCCAGCCGAGGACCCATGTTCAGAAAGGCCGCCACTAGTACTGTTTCCTCTCCTCATGTCTCCTCTAGCTCAATCTCTTTCTCTACCAGCTGAGACACAAGTAACTCAATGACATGTACAGCTGATATCCAAGACCACTGGATGTGGTGTTAAGCCTGGTGTACTGACAGTAACTACAAGACATTTATCCGTAAGATGACAACCTAATGTGACTGGCTGGTATATACTAAACCCCATCTTGGTAACACCTTTGGGCAAATATACTGTGTGTGTGTGTGTGTGTATATATATATATATATATATATATATATATATATACACACACACACACACACACACACACACACACACACACACACACACACACACACACACACACACACACACACACACACACACACACACACACAGGTGGCCACGCCAACACTTCCTGTGTCCAAGACAATTCCTCCCATGCCGTAGGTAACACTTGTAAACGGAAGACGGCACTGCCTCAAATCTCAACATGACCAGTACATTAACAATGCATCTGCTCACTCATTCTCCTTCATTCAGCTTGTCAAGGGGCCGTTTTAAATTAGAGAGAGACAGAAAGAAAGGGAGAGAGAAAGGAAAGTGGAGGTGAAAGATGAAGCGGTGGGCCTTGCAGGCATGAATCACACTCTTTTGAAGATGAATAATCCTTTTGAGGGCTAGCAGGCTAAGCTGATTTAGAATTCTGTTTCAGCTTTCTCCCATAATGCCTGTCTGCAGCTCCACACGTACTGGAAGTTAAAGTGAAGGCCCAGCAGACCGGCCGTCTGCAGGCCAAACCAATAATGTTTAGCTGCTATTATGTACAAGATCACACACTGCAACAAGACCTAACAAAGACATCTAAAATGGAGAATAAAATTCAAAAGATATTTTGGATGACTTTCTTTATTCTGTAGACACAAAAACAAGTGTTTTTAGTGCATTTATTGATAGTCCTATGTTGTTTTGGACCACACCGACTTTCATTGTATGGACACAAACTGTTGAAACATTGTTCAAAATATATTCTTTTGTGTTACACAGAGGAAAGAAAGTCAAACAAGTTTGGAATGACAAGTGTGAGCAAATGATGACTATCCCTTTAACAACTATGTTGTAGGATTACAAACTGAGATTGCGTAGCTTGAACCGTTTGCATTCATGTACTTTCGCACTGTATTTTTCAGGCCTTAGCTTCACCTTAACTATGAAGAAAAACCCACCGACTACCTGCTACGTGAGACAACACATATTACACACTCCTGAAAAAAATTACATTGGAGACAAAGCCTCATGTCATTTCCATGCCTCATTCTTCCGGCTGACGCCTCCAGCTCGTTTGCTCATGTCAGTGTGTTAGATTCCATCATTTGCACTCGAGACCGACGCCGATCACCTTCCTCTACGCAGCAATTAACATACATGGCTTGCTAATGTTAGTGATTAAGACAGAGGCAGACGCTGATTAAAATATTTCCCCTTGATTTGCCAACGGTAAACAACTTCCTGAAGACCAAGGTTGATGAACGTGGTGCTGCAATCAAGCTGCGAAAAAAAAAAAAAAAAAAACCTGTCTCGGAGGTGCTAAAAAGAGCAAGAGAGAAATAAAGACTGAAGGTTGGGGGAGTCCAATTTTCTTTCTTCACCCTCCGCGCCTCTCTCTCTTTTTTTCCTCCCGAAAGAAAAGAACTCTGACTACTTAATTGGAGGAATCAAATTTAGTCAAGCACCCTGTTGGCTCAGACCTACATCATTAAAGTTGCCAGCTAACAAACATCAAAAACCAGGCAGCATTAATGAGGCAGATGTATTAATTTCCCATTTATGAGCAGAGAAGCAACTCTCCTCCACCTCTCCCTCTATCGCTCTCTCCTTTCGTTTTCCCTCTTTCATTCTGACAGAACTATTAATGATCTTTAATGCCCCACAGGCAGTAATAGGCCCCACTGGGAGAGCAGAAATACAGCGATTTGTATGGAGGATTTAGACATAACAGGGGAGAGCGATGGGAAGAGAGGGAAAGGAGCGCCGTACGATCGGCTCCTGGGAGAGAGCGTTTGATCAGGCCGCGGTCTCTCCAAGGAGTTCGGCCCAGCGCTGGGATAGAATAATAAACGACGGGATGCAGATGAAATCAAACCGGCTGTTCGGAGACAGAGAGAGAGGGAGAGACAGAAAGTCAGGCGGCTTCTGATTGTTGCTAACAGCCTACAGCTTTTAACAAAAGCACCTCTGGGGCAGACGGAACCAGACAAACGTAGGAAACGGGACCGGGGGGAGGAAAGTACTGTCGTCAAAGACAATTAGACAGGTCTGAAACATAGATGCTACAGCATTAGCACAGATTACTGATGGGTTACATATTTAAGATGTCTTAAGGGCCAATAACTATTACAATAAGTTCAGCTATAAAGTTTTCATTATCATTCTACTGTTTTGAGAATAGAGATGTCCAATAATGACACAGAAGAACAATATCGTTGGAATCAATTTCAGAATTTTTTTTTCCAGCGGATAAACAATCGAAACACTGACAGCCAATCAGAATCCACACGACTTTAAAGAGCTCAAGCATTTAAAGCGGTAGACGACAAAACTGAAGCATGCATATATTAAATAGAACGTTATCATGCACTGGTGTGGATGCTAACGTAGTTATTCTTGGTGTGAATAGGCCTGTGAGTGAGTGACATTGTATAGACAACGTGAAGTCACGGGAATGATGTGACATCATAATATGCAAACTTCTCTGTGTATTTAAAACATCTATTTTGAAGAAAAGAAGCTAATGGGCAACATAATTATGTAAGAAATATTAATTGAATTTCTTAGAAAGAATTATTTTTTTTGGAAATAAGAAATAGGAAAAGGTTCCAATGACTGGAATGTTCTTACCACTGCAGTGCAAAACACAAGGTAGTTTTCCATTTAGATTTCATTTCTCCTAAAAATAACTTCCGCTTGTGTGTGTTTGTGAACTAAAGCTTTTAACAATTCCCCAAAGTGCTGAGAGAAACTAAACACACAAATCTCTCGCTGCCAGAAAACAGCCTGTTCTTTGTTGGTATTCTCATGTTTGCTGTTCTACAATAAACCACACCACAGATTAACCCAGATAAATAAGCTTCCTATCAAATGAACCTACAAATTATCCATGCGACACACAACATGCTCCAGAACCTCAAGCCTTTTTTTTTTATAATATTTTTGAAAGCTCTGTGCTGTAAGCCTTTTGTTTGTTTGCATGTTTCAGTGTTATTGTGCTAATTTAAGGCTTGCTGTGGGTCTCTGGAGAGATGGAGAGCAGATCTGAACACAGTCACAGGCTTATTAGCAGGACAATGATACTGCTTTCCTCCAACACGGCTCTATGCGTGGTATAATCAACTGCTGTGGAGACCAAGGCACAGAAAATAATGTTTTTGTAAATTCGATCAGTGATACACATTTGTTCAGGCTGATTTATTACAGAACTGAAAACTATTTAACCATTCATAATCAAAATCAAAACAAGCATTTGCATTTAAATTGTACAATAACAACAACATCGTAGAGTTGTTGAGAAGAGATACTAGAAAAAGTTGTAACACTACAATAATTAAACAGAATATCCTCACACTTATGTATAATTTGGGAAGTTTGATTTATTTTAGTGAATTGGCTCAGTCAGATGATTTATATACATTAACTAAATAAAAACTGTTTTACTGCACAGAAGCCCTATTTTATTTTATCATATTTTTACATATTATTGTTAGTGAATACTTAAATGCTGCTGTGTATCACAATGTTTCTGACTTAATTATATAAATTTGTTTTTAAATTGCAATTTAGTTTCAAGATCTGATGCACTGATACAACACACGCACGCACACGCACGCATGCACACACAATATGGCTGTCTATCTAGATAGCGGACTAATTTCCTGAGTGCTATGTGAATCTCCTGGTTGTCTATGGCTAGGTTTAGCCCAAAGCGATAGTGAGATAGAGCCCACAGCTGGGCCACAGAGATAGCAGCTTTCAGTCTGATAGCCTTTGCCCGCCGGACTGCCTGTATAATGAGGAATGAACGAGGAGGGGGGAGGTGTTGGTAACTATTGGTTTCAAATCAGTTGTGTGATGGTTGAGATCAGGATTTGGGTATAAGAATCTAATCAGTGCTTAAGGGAAACAAATACATACAGCTAAAATAAGACTCATTTCATGAAATCAAGGCAAGTTGATATAATAAAGATTTAGGAAAGTGATGGATTGTGACCAAATCAATGTGATGGAGGTCTGCTCTGAGGGGGGAAAACAATGATAAATGCAAATGATATATAAAACAACAACATTATTATGCATGGTTAGATCAGCAAAACAAAAAGGATAATATTTGTATATATAGAATATATGTATATTTGTGTACATATAGTATGTATGTATACACACACACACAGACACACACTACACTAAACAGTAACATTTTGAAATATAATTACAATTTAACATAAATGTTTTCTGTTTTGATATAGTTTAAGATGTAATTTATTCCTGTGAAGGCAAAGCATAATTTTCAGCATCATTACTCCAGTCTTCAGTGTCACATGATCCTTCAGAAATCATTCTAATATATTGATTTGGTGCTCAGGAAACATTTCTTATTATTAATGTTGAAAACAGTTGCTTAATATGTTTGAGCACACTGTGATGCATTTTTTCAGGATACTTTGATGAATAGAAAGTTCAAAAGAATAGCATTTCCTTGAAATAGAAACCTTTAGGGCCCTATTTCAACGATCTGAAACACGAAACGCAAGTAACTTTGTGGGCGGATCTCGGGCGGATCTTTGGACGCAAATCTAAAATGGGTTGGTCTGAAGTAGCTTCATTACTCATAGGTGTGGTTTGGGCGTGACGTGCAATAAACCAATCAGAGCATCATCTCACATTCTCTTTAAGAGCAGGCGCGCTTGTTCCATGGCGGATTGCTGTTATAACGGCGGATTTGCCAGGCGAACACCAGGAGCGGTTCACAGCCGAGGAGACCGACGTTCTCGTCAGGCCCGTAAAGGACAGAGAAGTGACATTGTATGGGGATGGGAGAAACCCACCCAAATTAGCTTCGGTTAAACAGGAGTATAATAATTTGGGTAAATGTGTAAGCTTGATTTATGCCTGTTTTTTCACATCTTCATGGACACCACAATGATTTCCCTCATGTGGAATCTTTTTCCTTGTAATTATGTATGGTTTGCAAAAATGGCAACTGCTGTGTCTGTGTGTAGACGAGAGAAGCAAAGTGTATGTGCGATGTGCACACGCTACATTATGGCCAAGCATGCGCCCTTAAAATAGCATCTGAACGCGCCACTGACTTTAGACTAGGTTTTTCCTGGTCAGTGGCGGAATTGTTTTCTAAACCTGCAAAATAGCACCAGGGAACGTTTGCGTCGGAACACGCCGCCTCTTTAAGCTGAACCGCCCCCGGAAGCGCAAGTTCATTCCCTAATTTACCAATGTGAGTCTATCGAGGGAAAAGTCTGCTGTGCGCGGGTGCAAAATAGGAATGATACATGCGTCGGCGTACAAAGTCAATTGCACTGGGAGCAAGATAGGGCCCTTAGTTACTGTTACTGCCCCTAAATAAATATTTTAAAATGAAATGATATTTGTCCCAGAGTTTGTTTTATGTGTTTGGCTGGAAATTCATGTTTTAGTAAATTTTCCCTATTCAGGTAAATGTTCATTATTTTGCATATTGTTGGGCCTTTGGAGTTTGATTTGTTTCCATAACTAATGTCCAATGAAAAATCTGGGAACCATGAATCAAAAACAGTTGAGAACCACTAGTTTAAGATTCAGAGATTCTGAGTACAACTGCTGGTGTGTGTGTGTGTGTGTGTGTGTGTGTGTTCCTGGTGTTTGATTGTGAGGCTTAATAAAGAGCAATGTCTTAAAATCTGAACTCACTGTCAACCACAAAATAAAATATTCATCTCTGGCATATGACAGATTCGTATCCAGATCTCATTTCAAACTCGTTCAGCTTTAAAAGCCTTCAAATACAGTGTCATCTCTCGCCCTCTTCGTCTTCTCCAAAGCGACGGCATCCGTCATCATTCCGTACGCCCTGATCGATGCCTTTTTTATCATGATATGTTACGAAAGTGACTTATGAAACTCCCCTCCCCCCGACGCCCGACCATTTCATCACTGCGGTATTAGGATTGATGGCACTGCAGCTAGGGGAGATTAATCAAGCCCAGAACACCCTCCAAAGCGTTCTGCGCTCGGCTGGGGCTGGCTGTGAGAGACGTGAGGGCACAGAGCCGGAACAAGCGTATCATTGGAACCGCTTTCTAGGGGACCTAGATTCATTCTGCCTGCAGGCTCTTATGATCAAAAGAGCATTCTTCTTCTTCACCACTGCCCACCCATCCTCCCCTCGTCCGCCGCCGTCGCCTCCCCCACCCCTCCACCAGCTATTCTCACTCTGGGTCTCCGCCAGGACTCGTCTCCAGAATTGATTTCCCAGGGACGCCACCTCGTGCTGCTGCGGGCTGCTGTAAGGGCTCTAACGATCAGGCTGTGGATCATTAGTTTAGAGCACTGTTTTCCACTGCCCAGAACCCTGAGGCTCATACATCTTCCCCTCCTGTGCCTGCAGCTCAGCCCTGCGAAAGCACCTCATCTCACACACACACACACACACACACACACACACACACACACACACACACACACACACACACACACACACACACACACACACACACACCTACCTTCCTCACTATCTGGCAAAGGCGTATCATACCCATCCATCTTTGGCTGACTATGCCGCTGCATTTAAGTAGAAGAAGTGAAAAATGCTAGAGAAAGAAAAAGGGAGGAAAGATAATGAAAGATGATGGAAAAAAAGATTAAAGGAATATAAGGAAAACTTGTGCAAAACTACATATTTTCCAAATCGACTACTTGGTGGGTTGCCAATTATGAATTGGTCTTACTTAATCATTTCATGTTCGCTTGACCCAGATCGGCACATTTCTTGTGAGGCGTTCACATAAGGTGCGTTCTTGTTTTTGAGACGGAATTAAACAGAGGTTTCGAGTGACATTTTTTAAGCTAACTTTTTTAATTTAAGTTGCATTTTAAGACATTTTTAAAAGTATATATATATATATATATATATATATATATATATATATATTATTGCATAAGTAATTTGATAAAAATGCAAAAAACATTTGATATTCAAAGTAGGGATGCACCGATTGACCGGTCATAAATCGGAACCGGACAGTTTTTGTATTTTTTTCGGCCGATTTTTCCGGAAGTGCACCCGCGTGCACAGATTACTTTGGAATCATTCGCGAAAATATCATTTGTTTGGAAGCATTGTACTGGAAATGCAGAGGTACCTGTCTGAGGCACAGAGAAGCGAGGAGCCGTTAGCTGAAGTTGCGCGAGAGTAAGCTACCTGTCCACGCACTGCACTAGCGTAGACAGTGAACGTTTGTATGTTCAGCTCAGCTTCTCACGTGTTGATGAGAAACGAAACAGACTAACATGTGACAAAGCTGAAATGTTTCTTTTTGTAAAGAAAAACTTGCATGCACTTTTGAAAAGCTAGAAGTAAAGGTCAGTTCTGTATAGGATGATCATTTTGTTACCTTAAAATTACATTGACTTAATTTGATTTAAAAAGCACCTGCTGTAGCTCTTTGTTTTACTCGTAGCACTAAACATTATTTGATGTAACATTAATACAATCGGTATCGGAATCGGCCAGTATGCTTGTAAAAAAACGCTCTCGGAATCGGCCATGAAAAATCATGATCGGTGCATCACTAATTCAAAGTCAGTAAACTAAAAAAAAATGTAAATGTAATCATCATTTGACTCAGATCGTGAGGTGCCTAAAGATTCACACCTCTACTTTTTACTGAGCCCCACCCCCCACAAACCCCCCCATTTAAGTTTTTAAATGCAATGATCATAAAATATCTTAAGACGCAACGCAATGTACAAATACATCTATCTGCTATGAGTATGGTGTCTGAAGGCTAATCTGAAGGTAAGCCAAGTTAAGTTTGCTGACATTTTATTTATGTTCAAGTTCACACAATTGATTACAGTTCAATGAATGAATAAGAGTAAGTTCTGAATACAGTGTTTCTCAATGTCATCAGAGCCACTATGAAGTGTCGTACTGGACAAAGGTGAAGTTAGCTGAAGCTAAGTGAACTGCACAAGAGAGACTGAAACTGTAGAATTCCACAAGGTAGTAGGCAATACCAACCCTACATTAAATATTACAGCAATAGAAAAAAAATGAAATTCCCCCAAAAATTCAAGCAACTTCTAGTGCTTTCTCAGCATTATATGTTATATAAGCCCTCAGCATTAAACACTGGAATAAAACGCTCAAAATGTAAGACATGATCCATCTCAGAGTCACAGCCCGCAAGGAGATGCGTGTCTAAAAGGTCTTTGCGTTTCAGAGCGCAACTGTGAGTCTGTCATGATGAGGGGCATAAAGAAGAGATTGTCGCCACTGCCGAGGTCCTTATTATCTTAGGCTCAGGAACAATGTGTTCTGATTTCACCCTCTTGCAGCCTGTCAATGAGCTGAATAGAGAAGCTGATTTGACTTCCTCAGGCACGGAGGGCAGACTCCACTGAATCCGCGAATGCCAATCGTCCACTGAGTCTCTCACTCGGCCTCAATCTCCTGCACTCTGTCCAGCTCATTTTCTTTTTCATTTGTTCTTCTATCTCACTCTGTAATTCTGCATAGAACAATAGAGCAGCTCTCTGGACTGTGATACGAAGGGCCATAAACGGTTCAGTAATGATGATGTGTCACTCTCTAAACACCCTGGCAGAGGAAGCCTGTCTTTACTGGCCTTCATCAGGCGAACACTAAATCAACACCGCCAACTCTCAAACGCTAAAGTAATCAGCTTTCCACTGTTTTAAATCACATTTCCAACAATGGAAACAAACCCCATCCAGCTATAGTGCTAATGCAATATTAACTCCCTGATGCTGAAACAGAAGAAATTACATTTAAAAGGTTGTTTTCGCAGTGATGCCATAGAAGAACCATTTTGGGTGCCTAAGAACCAGGTTTTTCTTAGTGTGAAGAACATCTAAAGAACACTTTTCCATTATAAGCAACCTTTTGTGCAGTGGAAACATGGATGTATAAGGTTCTTCATGGAACCATAGATACCAGAAACGTGCTATTTTTAAGAGTTTGGCAGAAAAAAAACTTTAACAAAAGCTTGGAAGTAATTCCTCATATTTATTTGGATGTGACTAAATTAGGTAAATTCATGTTTCACAGACAAATTTGTGACTTTAATCTCATCAGAAAAGCAAAAATACTAAAACAACAATAAAAAATGGATGACAGTGCTAAATGGAGTTCAAATCGAGCCGCCCAGCTATAATTTAATTTCGTAGCCATAGTCAGCCAGGCTAACTGACACGTCCTGGCTCAG
Source organism: Scardinius erythrophthalmus (assembly GCF_964197995.2). NCBI lineage: Eukaryota > Metazoa > Chordata > Actinopteri > Cypriniformes > Leuciscidae > Scardinius > Scardinius erythrophthalmus. The sequence continues at coordinate 17,987,312 of NC_138243.1, forward strand.
GAAGTTTCTGAAGCGCTGCTGGGTTTGGACCTGATGCTGATTTACAGCTGTGCTTTAGTGGATCTAATAAGCCGGGCAAATGCCTCCCCTCGGCCTGGCACCAGCCCACTGCCTTCGCCCTAATTATTCACATATTTTGGCAGCAGATTCCTTCCCTGTTTCCCTCCCTTCCTAACTCCCTGACGCTATGAAGAGAGAGAGAGAGAGAGAGAGAGAGAGAGAGAGAGAGAGAGAGAGAGACACAAAGCTCTTAATCAGAGTATATCAGTTAAAATAAATGAGAGCAGAATGAAAAGAACGCTTTGCTGAAATTCCCTGGCTCAGGCCAAATGAGTTGAGTCTGGGCCAGACGGGTGAGATGGGAGTTGGCTGTGGAGAGATGAGTGTGTGTATGTGTGTGTGTGTAACATTGCCAGAGGCTTGGGGAAATATCTCACTGGATATAAGATTTAGGTACAATAAGTGGAGAACAAATAACGCAGTATAACATACACAGGCCACATACTCACACTTATATATTGTCAAATAAACACATAAACAACAAGATTTACTGGTATTTTCAATATTGCATATACATTAGTGTTCAAAAGTTTGGGGTCAGTAAGATTTTTTACCCCAAAATTTCAATATATATTTCAAATAAATGTTGTTCATTCTATTCATCAAAATAAAAATAAAATGAAAAAAATGGTATAATGGTTTCCACAAAACTATTAAGCAGCACAATTGTTTTCAACACTGATAATAACATGAAATGTTTAATGAGCGCCAAAATCAGCATATTAGAATGATTCCCGAATAGAAAAAAAGTTATTTTAATTTATAATACTATTCCACAATATTACTGTATTTTTGATCAAATAAATGCAGCCTTGGTGAGCATAAGAAACTTCTTTCAAAAACCTAAAAAAATAAAACCTTATCGACCCCAAACTTTTGATTGGTAGTGTATATTGGCCAATATTTGATATTTATACAGGCATACTAATTTTCCCTTTTTTTGTTTAGATTTTCATTGCTGTCAAAATTGCACATAAATGTTGGAGCATGTGCGCAAACCGCTACTACGGCTTTGAATACGGCTGAAATGCTGTATGTCTCTCCTCTCTGTCTCAATGAAAAGATGCTTGAGTTTGTCTTCAGACCTTCTGAGCTCTGCACTGGGATGCCGTCTGGACCAAAGCTCCATCAAACTCCTCTGATAAGGCCTCTGCATGGTATCACCCACTCTCAAACGGCAATCACAGACTGAATCTCAAATGATATCGCTCTCTGACAAGGTGAACAATGCTGTCAGTGCGCGGTACAGGAGGATGCTGTTAATTTCTTGTGATAGACAGAGAAAAAAAGAGGTATGCAAAAGAAAGTGCGTCGATGGCTTGATGTGTGGGGAGAAATATGGTATCACAGCTTGCCTAAGGGAAGCCTGCCACAAATCTCCCTTAGTCTTACTTGACGGGCCTGAGACTGTCAGCGGAATCTTCTGATGTCACTTCCTCCCCCGACAGCATTGACATGCGTACGAGGGAGGGAGAGAGAGAGGGACTGCTCCTCGCCACTGTATTCTTTAATGTCGGCTCTTTTATCGAGGATTCAAGCTGTCAGCTGTAATCAGAGGACTACTGGTGCGGAGCAGAGGAGATAAGACCTGCCTGTCAACAACCCATCATACACTCCACACATATGCTTGCACTCATCCCACTCATCACACCATCCCCAGAGAGAGGGAGAGAGACAGAGAAAACACAAGAGACACAGGTAGAGAAAGACAAAGTGGAAAAATGAAATAGCAGATAAAAACCAGAAAGGGAAACAAGGGGACAGGAAATGGAGAGGTGGTCTCACGGTGGATGACAGCGAAAGGCTGCAACATTTTTTTCGACGTCTACGTGACTTCAACGAGAATTAAAATCAAATCCAAATCCAAAAATTGTACCCAGTAAACTCTAGGGCATATCTTAAATGTTTCCTGTGAATCCTGCTGAATCTATGGTGTCACAACAAAAGAAACTGTATTTCTCGAGTGAAGTGTGAATTGAATGGACAGAGATAAAAAGATTGACAAATACAGTCTGATTCCAAAACAAATGGCTCTACTATATCTGTCAACTATTCATTAAAACTGCTGTATGTATCTAATATATATATATATATATATATATATATATATATATATATATAGAGAGAGAGAGAGAGAGTAGCTGTGCGATATCACAAGTCTTTTGTGCGGAACTACTTCCTTCCACCACAGATTCAAATCTCAAGTTGACAGTTTAACAGTTGAACCCAAGCCTTCGTTACTAATTTTTTTAAACCTCACTTCAACTATCAATGATAGAACGCAGAGTTGCTTCATTGAAGCTTATTGTATTATTTACAGTCAAGTATTATGAGAGAGAGATAATCACAAAATCAGTTTGAATGTCCACTGAGGAAAGCGATATCTTTGTCTATGTCCTTTTAACAATTAAGGGGATTTCCCACGACGGCGCAAGTCAATGCAAAAGTCTTTGTTACTGACTCACTCTAAAAGTCTTTGCTGCCATGTAATGTGTAATAATGTAACTTTCACTGAAGTCAAATTCACAATCACCAATGGACCCTTTCTCAATACCAAATACAGCATGTTATCTATATAAAACAATATTTATTGAAAAATAATATTTAAATAAACAATATTAGCCATTCTAAAAGCATAAGAAGTTTGTACAACAGGAAATAAACAAGCATTTGTAACTTTGCTCTTAGCCAAAACGGTTTGATCTGTAAAAAGTAATAGATAAATAAGACCAAAAACTGCCTGTTTGATACACCTAAAATGAATTATACATGAATAGCTCATGTTTAAACATTATCTAACACGGTCAGGTACATGAACGCTGACGGCCTGAAGCTCACATGACCGAAAATATCTAAACAAATTGTCAAATATGTGCTATGCTTATATATTTCGCATGTTTGAGGTCTAAATAACTACATTCTCGCCTCAAAAAACTCTTAAAACTACATTCCATGACACAACAACAGTAGTATTTGTAAAATTATGGTTGTTTGCTCGTCTGCCATGATGCTTTCTGTGAGAAATGCTGCAAACGGAGTGATACAAACGGTGAAATGGTTCCTATGGTGATACTGGAAGAATATCGCATGGCTGGAAAAGGCTCTCAGCACTCAGAATCGAAAACCAGAACGAATCGTATCTATATAATCAGATTTACATTTATATATTCATGATTTACAAATAATTATGTCCTGTTTGGAAAAATATATAATATAAATCATATATATATACTTTAATGTTATTAAAATAAATAAAAATTAAATATGTAACAAAAAACATTGATTTGTTTATCAATTAGACTGCTGTAATGATTGGATGACACAAAATCATCCATATTGTTTGGATGTGTTGCATCCATTTGCACCAAACTGATAAGTATGTTTTAAAATGAGCAGCATTGGCAATTTTTTAAAAAGCTTTCATCATTCACTAGTCTGTTTATTTATTTTGCCCAGGGGAACACTACACAAGTTACATATCTTAGTATGTATCATGATGAAATTGTTTAATTCTGCATATTAGATTAAATTAGATGATTTAAGATATGATTAAAACAAAAATACACTCATCACACACTGTAGCTATAATTGATTTTGCTTATTTCACTCTACTGAGCTCATTACCAAGGCTTTAGGGCATTACTGTGGTACGCACACACAAACACACATGACTTCACTCCAGCAGCAGCTGTTAGAGAATAACTAATAACTATTCGTGCAAGCAGACAGGAGTCAACTGGCATTTGGTTACCAATTACTTCATGGCATCCTTCACCATTTACTGCTAAATAATACAGCTGATTGATAGTGCTAGATCATCCCTCAATGCTTTGGTGACTGATGTCTGATTTAAATTACACGTTCACTTGTGGCCTCCTATCAAATGTGTATGAAAACACTAGCTGACCTGAAATGAGTTTACAAATCCGAGAATGATACAGACTGAGAGAGCAAGAAAGATGTTAAGAGAACTCCATGAATAATGCATATCTCACAAGCCAAGCAAATATAACAGAATATATAATAACTCACAGTATTACCATATCTATACCCACACCCCTCTGTTATACTTCACTATCTTAAGAATTAATGTGATGAAAGCACACACTACGCAAGACTGTCGACAACATATTGTCATATAGCATCTAGAGATACAAGCAAACAAAAATTCTGTATAAGCATCTGCCAGCTGAACACAAATTTCAGGGGAAAAAATATATTGTATTGATCTGATATTTCATTTCAAAAACATTCCAACTAAATACTATAAAATTAATCTTAATTAAAGGTTATACACACATGTATGCATACATACAGTAGAGGCCAAAAGTGATGTCCGGCCTTGGAAAATTGTCATCACCTTTTTTCAAATAGACTGTATATATATATATATATATATATATATATATATATATATATATATATATATATATATATATATATATATATATATAATTTTTTTTTTTTTATTTTTTTTATTTTGTAAGCATATTACATAGTGCTCGGAGTAAATTGTTTTATTTATGACAATGCAGTGAAACATGCCAAATTGTGCTAACATAATTTTTGTCCAGGCTGTCATACAAAGAAATTAACACATGCAAAAGCAAGCAATAATCAATGACATATTAATAACTGATTATGTTGTGGTAAGTGTATGTTTTGTCCTGTTTGCTTTTTGTTTTTCTATGCACTTTTTTTGCATAGTAAAATAAAACCTGTAGCTGTAGTTTGGCTTTTTTGGCAAAAAAAAAAAAATGTGTCAGATAAATACCTTAACCTTATTTAGTGTTTTGATGGTTTAATTGAATTCGTAGCGTCATTAAGAACAAATATCCCGTCCGGACATCACTTTTGGCCATTACTGTATATTTGCTGGTATATTTGTTGCACATTAGAGAAACAGGTTCAGGTCATTTCAATTTCAGTTTCAACGAATATAAAAGAGCTCCCGGACGTTTTGTCGTTGATTGTTAAGTGTAATTTAATCTATAGCAGGTTCAATAGAAAAATCACAGATAATGGTAGTGTTATCATGTTCCAGAACCCTGTGCTGTGGTTCTTTGAAATGATGTTTGTATGCGAAAACATTCAGTGCTGGCAAGATAGATAAGTGTTTTAAAAGAGTTAATTGTGTGAATTAGTTTGGGGTTTGGGACAGTTGTCGCCCTGAAGCTCAGTGATTAGTATCAGTGTTTGCTTCCTGTCTCCCGCTAACTATCTTTCTCCCATGTTGTACCCAAACTCACTTATCCGCCTACAAATGCCTTAAGCTACTACAGTGCAACATTCACAGACACACAGACACAGACGCACACACACATGTACACAAACAGAGGCTATGCACCACATTAATGCTAAATGATCTGGCTTTAGCTGGCTGTTTTATTGAACTCTTTAAAAACCAGACCACACATTGCTCTCCCATCTCACAAACTCAACATACTTGCACCCCACAGCCGAATGCTTCCATTTAATCTCATTGATCCTATTTTCTTACACAGTTTGGGTTCCTATAATGTGTGGGAAACCAGCAGTGAGCTCCGGTGGTTTATTTCATATATCTAATTATATCTAATTGACCAAATTTTCTTGTCTTAGTCTCCCTCTCTTGTTTATTGTGGTCTCACGCTTGTTTCATGTAGCCTCACGCCTGTTTTCAGTTGTTTTACCAGCCAGTTCAAGAAAATGGCAAATTTTTGAGCTACCATGCCAGAGAAATTATTATTTGACAACCATGAAATATATATATATATATATATATATATATATATATAAAATGTTATGATGATTTTTTTTTATAATACTTAACAGATCGTCATTGAAAGAAACAAAAACAAACGTGTTTTTTGATGTCAAAATTAAATCTATACTTTCTTCCTGGTCCATTCGATCCTGTATGTCACACACACCCACATGCAAACACACATTATCTCCCTCTCCCCCAATTACAAATGAGTCCATTAGTGCGTGTGCAGTGCACCCTGTGCTGCCGTCCCATAATGGCAGCTGAGATTTCCATCATGATCATAACGGTTCCCTCGGCTGCCATCAGCACAGATGGAAGGTCTCTCTTTAGAAATGAGCTATCTACCCACCAAAGGGCACATTGCAGGCTTTGTTATTTAGCCCGCTGTGCACGTAATAGTGTGAGTGTGTGCGTAATAACGTGTGTGCAGCCACATGTGCCAAGTCTGTATCATGTTTCATGAACACTGAAAGGTAAATTGGTGATAAAATCACTCTATACTCACGTAAATGATGGTCAGACGTCCATATTTTACAGTCATTTCTTCTGGTGCTTTGCTACAGTGAATGGATGCTGTAAATTTGCATAGTCAATTGTGTTTTATGTTTTCCTGCTTGATTTAATTCCGAACCAAAGCAGACTGTTGGATTCATAACTGTCTTTGATTAATTTAAAAACACATCATATGGAAAATGGAAATGACACAGAGTCTGCAACATTTACATTTACATGTACATTTATCAGCTTTTTACCATCAGCTTATTACAAATGTTAATGTGAACAGTCTAATTAAAAAAGAGCTTAAAAGTAAATGTGTGAAACGAAAGTACTTGACTACTTCCTATTTGTCTTGATGTGGAAACACAGGATTCTGGGTACTAATGATGACAAACGCATAAACACACGGCTCAGCATTCTTCTGTCACAGTAAACACCTTTATCTTCAAACATTTGTTGTCATATGTCTAGGGGTCTTGGCAGTGCAGAGAGGATGTTTTCTCATGATTTGCGTTTGCAAGAATATGAAGTTGTGTTGAGAACAGTTTCTTCAGCTTACAGACCTTTACAAACTGCCTGAGGCTTTTAAAAGCCCAAAGCTTCAGAGGACGGACAGACTGAAAGGAAGCTAAATGCATTTTGAAGCACTACAGCACTGAATAATTAAAATAAATGTGACTTATATGTTTGTGTGCTTAAGGGAAGAACGTTCTTAAACCACCCAACCCCACCACACTCTTCCTTCAAACCAGGCGAAACATTGCATAAATGATTATAACAATTTCCTTTGTTTTTAATATTAACATTTAACTCACCAAAGGATAAGCCTGGTTAGTTCACCCCAAAAATGTACTTGTCTTGATGTTGTTCCAGATTTGTCCAACTTTCTTGCTTACCTTTCTGTTTTTGGCCATACAAAGAAAGTCAATAGAGTCCAAAACGACATTGGACCCCATTCACTTTAATTGCATGGAAGAAAAACTGAGGCATTTTTTGGTACCAATATGTACCTTAGAGGTACTTATATGCACTCTTAGGTACAAAGGTGTACCTTTTGAAAGGGTACCGCCCCAGTTGCAGTTTTTGTATATTTTTCTTTCTTTCTGAGAGAGTATCTTGTGTTGTTGACATCATTTTTAATACCTCATTGGTTCCCAATTCATTTTAATGTCTGGTTTGCTCCGGAATTTTAAGCTACCTCAAAGCAGTGCTATTTGTTAGACATTATATTTACATTAGCCTTTAAATTATGTGTCTGTACACTTATGTGACATTCGGTTTAAATAACTTAGAGTGAATCATTAGTTTCTAACTAAAAAAAACAACAACAACAAACTAACCATCCTCTGAGGTTCATTAATCTTCATTTCTCTCCAGAGGGCCACTTAGTGTCGGTGATCTGTCCTGAGTCGGAGCTGTTTACAACCTCACTTAGAGAGACTGGACGCAATCAATGGCTGTCCTGCTCTCAGAGCCCGAGGGACCATTGCTGAGGTGTTTAAATAGGACCTGATAACAGCAGAAAGACAGTGGAGAGAATACCACAACCATTGCATCACGCTGCTGTCAAGACGTCCACACAGAAATGAGCTTCAGTCACAATGCAGGACATCAACAGGGCAGCGGCAGCCTCATTATTCCCAGTCAATACTGGCTGTCACAAATGGCGTAGGGTGTGGATGAACACACACATACACACAAGGAAGTAAGCCAAAGTCCTTATGGGCATTATATTTACATATTTGCAGCTTGACACTCTGGACCCTTAAGCCTAGACAATGGGACTGTTTTAATAAGAGACAAAATGTCTCCCATGAGGCCTCGGTTGCACATCCAGCTGGGGGACTCCATTTAATTTCCCTCAGGCCGACGATGTCTTGTACACATAATTGGAGCCTCGCGAACAACAGGCCGAGCTCTTTTGTTGATCATCCTCCTGGGGTTAATCAGGACATAGACGGACAAGATTTTCCTGACCTGACCTGTTTTTGCAAAGCTGAACACCCTCCAATTATTCTGCGGTAACAAGCGTGTTAGTGAGCACTTGGGACAGGCGACTAAAGATGTGTCTACACATGAGTCTGCATGTCCGGTGTCCTCAGTGTATACGCCGGCACACTTGGCATTATGGTCATTCTTTCAATCCGTAGACGCAAAAATGCTCTGGGAAAACATTACAGTGAGGACAACACTGAAATAGCGGATAACAGATATTATACGCTATCAATCTATTCTGTTTTTAATTTGATTTTTGAGGACATACCAGTGTAATTTTAGTTATTTTAGTTTAGTTTTATTAATATTTTGAATTAGCCTATTTTTTTTTCTTTTAAATATAGTTTAATTTTTTTTATATTTTTTTTGTTTAGATTTTATTCATTTCATTATGTGTTTTTGTCATTTATAAGTATTTTTTTTTTTTAAATAATGCTATTTAGGTTTCATTTATTTTTTATCTTAGTTTAAGCTTTTTTATTTCCAGGTAATAATGTTAGTGCTTCAACTTCAAACTTATTTGAGTTTATTATAGTTTATAGTTTCATGGCGTCATCAAGCTATGCCTTTGTTATTGTTTTGAAAAAGTGACATCTAGTGCTGAAAACTTACATACTGTGCCTTTAAAGCAACAGAAATGTAATTTTCTGAAGGCAATAATTCCAGTTCAAAATGAAGTCTATGGATTTTTGCTCTACAAAACTAACATGCTAATGGACAAGAACAATGTGATTGCGTGTTTATGTATATGAGTCACTTTGTATGGGTCTGTGAGTAGGTATGAAAGTCCTTGACAGACATCCACCATGCATACGGCCTCAGTTTAACCTTGGACTGTAAGCACTCAGCCTGCGGAGGACGCCAAGTCAGAGACAGAACGAAGGGTAAAGAACAAAGAGATGGACAGAAAGAGTAAAATAACAAAACCCTGCATAACAATGTCTGAAATTTTCCATGTTCTACTGTTCCATGTTTTGAGGAAAAAGTCTGTTAGGAGACGTGGATCTGAGCCCAAGGTCTGAACGCATACATTATTTAAACTAGATAACAGTCAACCTGACTCATTAATATTCATGAGTGCAGATAGGCACATCTCAGGCCAGGTGAGAAGTGTCACACACCTACCAGTCTCACATGGAATAGAATATTCTAGAACACTTTACAGGTACAGGCTCACAAGTCACACATAGATCCATCACCAGACTATACAAGTAGTAATGTGGGAAATAACGTAGAATATATGAAGAGCTTGGTTCCAGAAAAATATATGAAGAGTCGGTATTGAAAAGTACATTGTTAATTTGATGTAAAATACGATATCCGCCGCGTTATTCTGTCATGTTTTCTCCCTTTCTTTCCAAACCGCGACAAACGCCAGTCTCCCTTCTCTGCAGAATGCGATACATCCGTTCAACCAATCACAGCGCACATTCCACGCATTGTAAACAGTAACGGCGGCACTTTGAATACACCCGGCTTTCTAGTTTTTCTTATCTACTTTGTACTTTTCAATCAACAAACAAACAAAAAAATTTTATAATTTTGACGGCATTGATGAATCTATGGTGGTTTCTGCAGAGGATAAGAAACGTAAGGGATCAAAATCGAATCATTTACGTGAGGAGATAAAGAAGATGAAGCACTCGGGAGGAGGAAAAATGCCGACTGTTGCTTGTTCTCACACGATGCAAGAGAGGAAAGAAGTGGGCAAACTTCAAGCCAAGTCAGCTTCCCAATTAAAACACAGTGAAAGAAGCATAAAGGAAGGATGTGCTAAACTTGCTCTCTGAAATTGGTGTGAGTGCCAATGTGCCTTCTATGATAATAGAAGATAATAGAATTGTATGCACATAAGACAATCAATTCAACACAACAAAGATGTCTTAAATATGAATGTAATTTACTGTAGTCTAATACAAGAGGTGTCATGTGCAAATCAGTTTTCAATTTTCTTTACAGATCTATTTTGAACAGTTTTACACAGATATTAATGTAATGGATTTATAGTATGCATAAGAAGACAAATTCAGTGTGTTAAAAATGAATGTGATTTTTATTCATTGTTTAAAACTTGAAGCATAACTCTGGCATTACTCAACCCGTAGCCCTGTTGAGCAAGGTCACTGTGAGCTATTGATAGCTATTCCTTTACCTATCAATGGCTTGTGGTGACCTTGCTCAACAGGGCCATCATTTAGGCCTACAAGTGATATAAAATGTATACTATAATACAGTATGTGAATCTTCAGTGTTCTTAATATGACAAAGTGCGTTGGAAATTGTCTGTGAAACTTTCTTGGTAAAGAAAACATTTTTACTCAAATTAATCAAAATGGATTTATTGCGTTTTGGAACCAAACTCTTCATATACATATATATGCATATGTGTATATAATATGTATAGTTTTGTTGTGATGCAAAACTGAATTTTCAGCATCATTACTCCTGTTTTCAGTACCACATGAACAATTAGAAATCATTCTACCATGCTGATTAGGTGTTCAAGAAACATTTATTATTAATATACATTTTAAAATCAGTTGTGCTGCTTGATTTTCTTTCGGAAACTGTGATACATTGCCATTTAAAAGTAAGTAAGTAAGTAAGTAAGTTATTTTAAAGAACAAAATTAATACTTCTATTCAGCAAAGATGCATTAAATGGTTCAAAAGTGACAGTAAAGACATTTATAATGTTACAAAAGATGTCTATTTTAAATAAATGCTATTCTTTTCAACTTCTATTCTTCATCCAGAAAAAAATTATAATCTAATCTAATCTAATCTAATCTAATCTAATCTAATCTAATATAATATAATATAATATAATATAATATAATATAATATAATATAATATAATATAATATAATATAATATAATATAATTAGGGCTGTGCAACGATCACATCCAAAATAAAAGTTTGTGTTTACATAATATCTGTGTGTGTACTGTGTATAATTATTTTGTATATATAAATGCACACACATGTATGTATATATTTAAGACATATTTGCATGTATATATATATACATTATATAGAAATAAAAATATTTGATATAGAAATACATTTTTCTTTAATATATACATGCATGTGAGTGTATTTATATATACAAAATAATTATACACAGTACACACATATACTGTATATTATGTAAACACAAACTTTTATTAAGGAATGCGATTAATCGTTGCACAGTCCATAATATAATATAATATAATATAATATAATGGTCCTCTAAAACCTTTTATAAGGTCTGAATACCTCACTTTGAAGTTGTTTGTAGATTGCAACACTGATCGAATCATTTTCATCTAAAGCTTTGCCACTGTATCAAAATTCACAAGGGATGTTTCCCTTCAATTCTATTTCAAGGACTTTGCAACCTTGTCTGATTCACACAGGTACATTATTACCTTTTATTGGCTTGTGCAAATGAATGCTGAGGTTGAGGGCTCCCGGGAAGGTCTGATAATGGAAAGTGTAAAATATCTTATGCCTTGGGTTGGAAGTCAACATGAAACTTAAAATCAAGAAGTCACTGAACTATTTCTCCAGGTTAACCTTTCTTTTATTCCATCCAGCCTCCCTATGCTGTGTTGGAAATAATAGTGTATGCTCAGAGAGAAAAAAAGCAATTTATGCTTTTTCACTGAGTGGATTGCTACACAACAAACCAAGAAGGATCTTGACCCTTTTTCCTTCTCCAAGTTCCTGACTAGATGTATAAAAGTTTTTTAAACAAGGATAAAGCAAGACAGAAAAGGTCTAATGGCCCGCACCAGCTGCGCTGTCGTAGCAGGTCTACTGTCCATCCCGACCCATAAGAGGTCAGACAGGAGTGTGCAGGGCCCCCCAAAAAGAGGAGCATTTTCTTCGTAGGGCCCCTACTGCGAGGTTGTGTCCCTAATGGCAAGAGCACACAGCGTGAGTCTCAGTCCTGGAAACAAACCCCAACCACACAACCTCCCACCACACTGAGCTCTCCTCGGGGACTATGTGTGTGTGTGTAAGGAATCTGGAGGCATCAGCAAGGCTCATCAACGGCCTAGGGGAAAGGAAGATGCTGAATCCACACTAACAAGTTGATCGTTGTCCACATGTTAGAGGCAAGCGTTAGCGCCTAGATATACACCATGACAGAATGAGGCTCTGCCTGCTGGGGGAGATGGAGGAGAGAGTGTGTGAGTGTGATTGTGTTAGCAAGTAAGGGTCGGTGGGGGTCATTACCGACTGCCTTAGGGCACTTGGATGCTTCTCTGCTTATGCTCAGCACAAACAACAGCTGCAAGTCACTATTTCCACTATAATAACACAAACAAACTGTTGAGTTTTCTAGAAAGAATAATGTTGATATAATGCTAATTGCTATGTGGCATCTACAAAATATTTTTAGGAATGCTGTGATAAAGGATTTTTCGCAGATATTAATATCAATTTACAGATATGATTATCAAAATTGTACATGTATAATGTTTTACGAGCTGTAAAAAAGAATGACAGATTTTATCATTAAGATTATTGACTATTATATTGGCCATTAATATATTGTCTGTTTACATGCGAAATTAATTGAATGTTTTAGTAACATTAGTAACAACAACAACAATAATAGTAATAATAATAAGCATACAAATAAATACAACACACATAATATACTGCAATACCCACTGTAATTATACATGTATATGAAAAAAATAATTAAATAAATAAATGAAGGAATATAAAAATAAATACATAAATTCCATTAGTAAATCACTAGCTGACAGTCCCCATACAATGCTGTTCTCAAACACAAAGAGGTTTTGTTTAATTGGTGTCACTCAACCAGCAGCGCTCGCCAGTACAATAAGTGGGCCGCACTCTTTCTCCCACAATGCACCACTGAGGCAGACAGGAATGAGAGGGACGGCCAGGGGTGAGGGGTGGTGTGTGACTGCATAGCCTGCTGACCTGTCCATCCATCAAGCAGCATGCATCACCCTGCTCTCTCTCCCTCGAAATCCTTCTGCTGTCTTGGCAAGTCTGAGGGGCTGTAAGGTCGCCACATAATTTTGGCGGTAGGCCCCTATAATGAGCACTGCCTGCCCACCCGCCCCCAGGATCCCAGCGATTAGCCTTCCACAGACACGTGATCCGTCTCCCACAGCTCTGGCATTTACAACGCTGACCTTGCCTGGAAATAACAAGGATCAAAATAGCCGGCAACCATAAGAAAGAAATTAAAGAAATAAACACGTCATTAGAAATAAAAGAAAGAGGGGGGTGCCGCGGCGGGACTGTAGCCGAGCAGCTTTAAAGGAGACGTGTCAGCGCCTCACCAAGTCCGGGACGCTGAGTCTCCCGAGCATCAATCACCCTGCCAGACCGGAGCCCCCCGGTCGGCTCAGGGGAAACGCCACTGACCCGACTGGGGAGCAAAGAGAGGGAGGGATAGAAGGAGCAAAGGAAGAAAAGCCAGTAAAAATTTAATGCACTCCGCAGAGCGGTCATGTCATACTTGGTTATGGAAAATAATCCCAGATGCTTGCAGTGGCTGAAATGGAGCTGTTATGTGCATGCCTCCTAACTCTGTCTGACAGCCGTGATGTACGACTACCATTACCGGAAAATATCACTTCAACTAACCCATGATCCGGCTCCACTCAGGGTCACATTATCCACGAGGAACAAATTACACCACTCCCCCCGCCGCTTCCTCGCTCCCCTCGCCCCCCCAACCCCAAAGTAAATACAAATTTCCTACATGGCCCGGTACAAATGCGGGCCGATACGTTAGCTATGACAACGCTCCGCGGAGTGACGGAGATGATGAAGTACATGACAAATCACGGGCTGACAGGCCACTCTACAGCAATCAGCCTCTTTCCCGGCCTCACGAGCGCCCACTCAAGCCTGTAAACACCCCTCTGCTCGCTCCCCTCTCTGTCCTCCCTCCTTTTTCCAGATGCAGGGAGGGCAAAACACATAATCTTTTACCGCTGACAACTCGCTCGCGAAGCTTTATTACCCGCCCCGTTTCACCGTGCGGAAGTGTGGCGAGGAGATAAAAAAAACTGTTTTATGTTCCAGTGCTCCGGCTGAGTGATGGAGAAACTAATGTGCCTCTCCTCCTCCTCCTCCTCCAACGCCTCAGGGCAAACATAGTCAGAAGACGAAGAGAGAAGCGGCGGATGAAGTGGAAAAAGACCGAGAAATGGAAGCCTGGATGCATACTATACATACTTTACATACGGGCAGTGCTGGGTAGATAATTGTAGTCCATTACAATACAAATCTATTACATTACACATTTTAGGTAATATAATCATGTTACTTTTTAATTACTTTTTTGTTTTTTTTTGTGTGTGTGTGTGTGACTATACAGCAGTCTGAAAACTGGAAGACTTTCCGAACATATATAGTTTTTATTTTTTTATGAGAAAATATTTCTTATTTAAAGATAAGAAAGAAGAATTAGGGAAAAATCAATGAATTACGAATTTACTGCCATTTTGTGAATATTAGTAATCATAATCAAAACAGTAACTGTAGTCTGATTATGAATATTTTAAAATGTAATATAATCTAATTACAAGTATTTCATTTTTGACATCTGATTACATAATCCAGACTACATGTAATCAGTTACTATATGGGCAATTCTGATCATGGTTTTGTGAAAGACACACATTTTCTAAAGCAACACTGAAGGTCTCGAATGAGATGCGAGTGAGTGAAATTATAGCACTTCTCTGACGCAGAGATGCTAATAAATCTGCAACTGCTTTCAAATGGTGTCCTCTGCCCTTGGCCACACACAGATGGGGGGAAAATATGCAAGAAGGAATGAAGGGCCCATGAAAAGAGTGAGGGGTGTTAAAAGAGTTCAGCGATAAAGGTCCTCTCATTTTCCCTTTTAAGGCCTCATCAAGTGCATTAAAACGCAAAAGGATGTTCATTTGGAGCCAAAGGTGGGATACTTTAAAGGTACTTAAGATTAATCTGTCCATGCTTGTGCGATTTGTCATCTCCAGCTACCTCTTAAAGGTAATGGGCTGATAATTGATTACTACACATAAAACCATTTTTCAGCACGCTTTTTGCTCGCTGTTAATGTTTTTTTGGCATTAAACACAGAGCTTCAGCATAATGCTTATGCTGTGATTATGATATGGTTTAAAAGCATTATTCGTGGTTAAAAACAGCAAGTTTAAAAATAAAAAGTCCATAATGTTATGATACATCACATACGATGAGAACCATATGATTTAATAATAAGGATTATTGTCAGTAAAAATCTTACATTCATTAATCTTGTACATCCATGTTATGACTTGCAAGCTTGAACGTTGGGCTTTATGTGATAATCAGTAATGTTTTGCATTGTATGCAAAATATCATTTTCCAGTACAAGTGTGTTCATGAATTTATAGCTGTACTATTTCCAACTTGTTTCAAGTTTTCATTTTGCAAAATTTATTTTTGTTAATTTTATTTTGTGAAATATAACAATCTTTTCATGCATCTATATCTATATTTTGTGATTAAAAATGTTAAGAAAAAAAGTGACCCTGGACCACAAAACCAGTCACATGGGTCAATTTTATGAAATTGAGATTTATACACCATCTGAAAGCTGAATAAATAAACTTCCCACTGATGTATGGTTTGTTAGGATAGGACAATATTTGGCCGAGATACAACAATTTGAAAATCTTAGGGTGCAAAAAATCGAAACATTGAGAAAATCGCCTTTAAAGTTATCCATTTATATTTGCGATTGTGCTGCATTCACTCACAAAAATAAATAAATATTTTATATTTACAGTAGGAAATTTAAAAAATATCTTAATGCAACATGATGTTTACTTAATATCCTAATGATTTTTGGCATAAAAGAAAAATCGATAATTATGACCCATACAATGTATTGTTGGCTATTTCCACAAATATACCCGTGCTACTTGTGACTGGTTTTGTGATCCAGGGTCACAAATATTATCTCTAGTAAATATAAAAAATAAATAGTAAATAAGCTAAAAACAAAAAATGGATTATTCCTTTATGACTGTTCCTGACTGAGACAGCAGAAAAAAGGCCTTATTGTTGGATCTGAAATGTAAAAATCTAGTTTTACTTGAGCTTTTTCTGTCTTTAAATGTACAGATCAGAGACAGGAAAATAGGAGTAAACAATGATGTGAAGCATGTCAGACTCAAACCTGCGATCTTCATTGGCTTATATGTCAAGAGCACATGTGCAAGCCACTGCACCACGGCTCAGACATAAAGAGGGATTCTGAGGGAAAAGAGGCACAAAGCCTGAGCACATGTGCTGATTTGTTGCTGGCTAAAGTCGGCACAGATTCACTTGAGCCTCAACGGTCTTTAAACGCTCTCAGATGGCACAGACCTGTTAGTGTTAACTGCGCCATGAAAAGGGGACGTTATTGGATCCGGGAGGTGGAATCTTTCCCTCTTTCTCCCTCTGCCAGCCACAGAAGACATAATAATCCCCCTTGAGCACCAGGTAATGAGAAGACAGGGTCCTACCTGCTCTCTCTAATAACACACACTTCTTCTGCACACAAATCAGGGCAGGGGCCTGGGGTTTGGTGGGTGAGCAGGTTGTGGGGAGAGGTGAGAACAAGATCCCTGGCACACCGAGGGAAAGAGAAAGAACGAAAGTAACGGGGCAACCAGGGACCCAAGCGGAGCCAAAAGCCTGGAAGGTGGAGGCCAGCCACAGTTGCCAGAGCCAGCCAAATGCATTCAGAGCATTCTGGACCCCGTTCGGTCTGCATGCTGCCAATTCATCCAGCAGCAGGAGAGGGAGAGCGAGAGGAGAGCGAGCCAGAGAGGGCAGACAGCAGGACTAGGGCCGGGTTCCAGTTGGAATAGGCCAGGCCCGCGTGATGAACAGTGTACAGACTGTACCATTTAATAAATCTCTCGCTCCGCTCCAGCTAACACAAACGAGATGTCAAAAGGCCATTAAACACTCTCACACTTTACGCAACACGTCCACACACACACACATACTGCTCTCATTAACATAAAAAATACATAAAAAAACATAATTATTTTATAATTAAATTTAATAAAACAGCATTCCATCAATTACAGTAATTAATCAAACCTGCATGTAATGCATCATTATTACTAAGTAAACTACCTAAGTGAAAGAAATAAATCATTGCTGGCGTTATTTTTACAGTAAGCTTTTAACTAGTAGCTAGTTCAAATATTTTATAAATAACAATATTAATAATATAAATATTAAAACAATATAAATGACATTGCTATTAAATATTTTATGAAATCAATTATTTTACATTATTTAATAAATAATATAATATATTAAATGACAGTTAAAGTTAAGCCTACATTTAAAGCTAGTAAAAAATAATTATAAAAATGAAAAATGTATACATTACATTTTTGTTATTAAATACTGTTTTATATATTTATACTGTATTATACATTTTATAAAACTATTCTTTAATTTGATCACATCAATTTCTAAAAATTATTATATAAAAAATAATATTTTATAAAACGCCGGTTCATTACTGGCCAGCTCCTGCGTCAGCATCACACGCATGTGTCGTGGCGCTCACGTGAACAGCGCCGGCCAATAATGATCCGCCGTTCTGAGGTAGAACCCAGAAGCGCTGCACTGTGTTAACTATATGAACAGCGTAGCAGACTGACATGGAGGAGAAGAGATTGTTGAATAAAGTTATTATTTTTGTTTGTTTTTTGTGCAAAAAATGTATTTCTCGTCGCTTCATAACATTAAGGTTGAACTACTGTAGTCACATGGACTATTTTAATGATGTCTTTACTACCTTTCTGGGCTTCGAAAGTTGCATTGACATTGCAGCTGATTCAGAAAGCTCTCGGATTTGTAATGCGAAATATCTTAATTTGTGTTCCGAAAACATGAGGGTGAGTAATTAATGACAGAATTTTCATTTTTGGGTGAACTAACCCTTTAAGGAGAGTGGGCAGGCATGCATGTCATTTAAGGGAAAAAGGGAGAATGTTCGTATCACTCTTGCAGTCAGAAAGTGATTTCTCCAGAGTGTCTTTTTTCATTTCCTGATTTGAGCCGGAGGAAAATAAAAAGAGACAGTTTGTCTGTGGATGAATAGAACTGACCCATAATGTGAAAAGTCGTCCTCCCCTACAGCCGCTGAACATATACTGTACTGTAACTGCTATTGGGAAAGAGCTACTGAATTCATTCCCATGTGAAAATATCACTGATGTGACGCTTATTGCTAATGCAGCTCAACATGCTGACGGTTTTGTAAACACATTTTAAGAGCTATTGACAGAAAGAGATCCCTCTGAAGTGCTTGCGAATGTGTGTGCGTTTGAAAGAGAGCGCTCTTGTTTCTTTGTTTACCTAATAAACCCTCCCATTGTTTTGACACATAATTAATCAAAGGCAGAGAGAATGACATGACATTGTGAAAATCATTAGAGGAATAATGAGAAGCACGAACGCAGCGAGCAAAACAGCGATTAATGTCGTACACCACACATCTCTGCCATGCCACAACAAAAGGGCTTTGACTGACATGGCTAATTCGACTCGTCGTCGTCAAACCATTACTGGTTAAAACAACAAATGAGGAAAATTCTAAAAGAGTGAACAAAATCATGCTGATGTTCAACAGACAGTAAATAAGCGGTGCAATGTGTCTTGTAAAGCTTTTTGTATCTTGCCTAGTTTGCATCAAAGTTAGCCTAGAGCCTAGTGTTTCAATTTTCATGCATTTAAATAATGGCCTGATTTAGTTAAAAATAACATATTGTATGTCTTGTGGGTTATATCTATATATAATAAATCTGTAGGAATTGTTACATGTTAATATGTGTAAAATGTAACTTGTGAAGCTCTTAATGGTTCTTTTCAAATTTCGCACACCATTTAGTCATTCATAATTAATGCAGAGTTAATTAAGGCCTTCTCACAGTCATTAACAAGATGGTAATTCTAATTAAATAGAAACACACTTTTAAGTAGAGTCTAATATTGGATTCTCATTGATTCAAGTTTGATTAAAAACGAATAAAGATGATTTTAGAAGTGCTATATGATGTAACATGGTATTAATAATACCACTTCTGGCACTAAAACTATAGATAACTAGCTTTACATTTCCTGAAGGAAATCACAATTTAGTATATTAATTACAATGTTTAATTATTTTTTTCCCCACATTTAAATCCGAATATTACATTCAGTGAGTGACCAAAGCGACCAGACATCATTCATTTTCAAGAAAGATTTGGCGAATTCTAGGAGAGAAAATTAACAGCGACCAGAGGCAAAGCAACAAACGATTTATGCAAATTAGAAGCGAATCGATACACCGTAACAACTACCAATAAGAGAGCAGACAGTGATCTGCCACCTAAAACATGGGAATGACTAGAAACCATCTCCAATGATGTATTGTAGTTGTCTTTGCATATTATGTAGAGATAAGAAACAGTACAAAAAACATTTCAACATTATTGTTTAATTCATAAAAAATACATAAATATAAAATATAGAGATTTCAATACACTGCTGTTGTTGTGAGCTCTGTATTAATAGAAACAATTAGGCACGGTCTTACCTTGTCTTCTTGGTCACTCTCGCTTTCACACTGTAAGACAAAGACAAAGGCAACATTAGAACAGTGCAGAATCTAATAGATGTGACAAAGCTGAAACACTGTTTTTTTTTTTTTTTTTTTTGCTTTTAAATATAAAGCCATTATGAAGTTGAAATTTGATTCCGGCAGTCTCGCACTGCACAGCTCATCAGCAGAGTAATAAAAGTCTAAGCAGGAAAAGGCTGTTCTTATCTCACTCAGTAGCCAGGCCTCATTACATCCGCCTATTACCACCAGCAGGGCTTTTTCTCCCAGACACCAACTAGAGTACGAGTCCAACTATCTTCACGTCTCATAGGCCACAGACACACTGCAGCTAAATACAGCTGCCGAGTACTGAAGCTTGTTCTGTACACAGCCTTTTACAATAAAAACAACCAAAGTCACTTTCCTGAAATTCAACAAATTGATTACTTGGTCAAAAATATCTAATATTAAAAGGGTTTAATTGTTGGCATTGATGTCTAGGGTTGGGTACTGCATACTTCCTGATTCAATTAGTCAATCCTTTGGGTCTATTTCTAACTTTTTCATGAATCAGACTACACTGGTTGCTGAGTTTGGAACAGTGTACTACTCTTACTATTACTGCCATATAAAGATATGATTAAATACTGTAGTAAGAGAAGTTTGTGGTTCCGAATTCAGCATATTCTGATTCACTAAAAAGTACCAGTTAATAAGAGTTGTTCATGTTCAGAATTGGGCTACACTGGTCAGTGGTCACACTGTATTTTTCAGAATCATTAAAAAGAACTGGCTCATAAGAGTCATTAATTTTCAGAATCAGTCTTCACTGGTTGCGCTGTATGTTTTTGATTCACTACAAAAACAGTTCATCATAAGAGTCATTCGAAACAGGCTACACTGGTCGTGCTATATCTTTTTAAATCACTAAAGTCAATAAGAGTATTTTATTTTCCGAATACAGCTACACTAGTCTTGTCGTATGTTGTTGATTCATTAAATAGAACTTGTTCATAAGAGTTGTTTGTTTTCAGAATTGGGCTACACTGGTTACACAATGTTTTTGATTAACTAAAAAGAACCACGGTCGTCACTCCAAAAACTTTGCAGTGCATACATAGCCATAAAAAAAAGACTATAGTGATCCAACTTCAAACAGAAAGTACAATTTTTTTTTTCAGTGTGCACTTAAGAATGTAACATTTTAGACATTACCCTGAATAAAAACAAAAAAATAAAAAATAAATCAAAAGAGGGTAATGGGGTCTTCATTCAAAATAAAGCAATGAAAAAATGAGCTAATAAACATAGAATGATATTAAAATGCTGAATTTAAGCCATTCTGTCCAATTTCAATTTCAAGGTCCGCTTAATTCTTTATCTGCTAATTAGCTAGCAGCACACAGATGACTTGGCTGGGAGAGATGCGTTCAGGGTTTGAGTCTGGACTCCCTAATGAAGGCCTGCTAGGGGCGGGGCTTAAGGTCTTCAGGGCCAATTACACCCAGTGGAGCATAAACCTTGTGGCAGCCCTGAATGATTGACAGTTCTGGGAGCCGTATTCCTGCAAGAACTGAAAGCTAGGGATAGAAAGTGAGAGGAAAGGACAGAGTGAGAGAGTGAGAGAGGGGAGAATATTTTCTGGCATGAGTTTCTCCCGTCTGACCTGATACAGGGCCTGCTGAGCAGCATCCAATTTACAGCCCCAGTCCAATGGGATTCGAGACATACGGGGCTCATGTATTATACATAACCAATACACACACACACACACACACACACACACACACACACACACACACACACACACACACAGATGTTAATAACCTACTGCTCCTGTGTGTGCCAGTACAGTAATACCGTTAGCATTACAGTGAAAATGCTATGAAACACAATCAGTATTATATTATTGAGGCTTTTGAAATATAACCCACGCTCTTCCCGTCCTTCCATGTACTTGGCCACAATGGTCAATTTAACATGTGCGACTACATGAAGCCTTCCTAAAGGCCAGAGGATTCCCTTCATCTAGCACAGTCAAAGTTCCTGAAGAGTTATAATAATGAGCAAAATATATTTTTTCCAGTGTGTTGTGATCCATAAAAAACACTGCCGGCATCTTCATTGGCGTGTCAGTGCTTCCCGCGCCCAGCCTAGCGCTTTGATTGCGGAGATATGAGAGGAACGAAATGACTCGCCCTTGCTTGTGAAGCAAATGGAACGCGCTAATAGAACTCATCGCATTACCCAATGCAAAAGTGCCATAGCTCATTACGTCAGGATAAAAGGATATCATTGTAGACGGTGAGCAGAATTGACTTTCTGCGCCGCGACTTGATGATTTAATCAACTGCTCTCCTTCGCTTCTCATCCGCGTGCCTGTCGCTAACACAGGTGCCGTTAAACGACACTCTCGCAAGCCAGCGAGTGGAGAAAGGGAAGAAATTGCTGTCATTATTCTCTCTCTCTCTCTCTTGCTCCTTCTTTCCAAGAATAGAGGTATGTAAATTTCCATACTGGTGCTGAGAGAAAAGATTGAGAAAAGGGGGGTGGGCCTAGATGGAAATACCCTTATAGTGGGAGAGTAAAAGTAACGGAGAAAGTAAGATTAGATCTGACAGGTAAGGGCAGGCAGCTTGTTTGTCCTTAACAGCGAGAAGCTGCACTTTTCATGAATGAACAACAACAACAACAACAAAAAACTAAAAGGTAAGATCTGTCGCATGTTGTGATTCAAAGTATATTAGAGCGTCTGAGTCGTGGCATAGTGCTTAGTACATATTGGGCTGTGGTGCTCATGTGGGAGATGCAGGTTCAAGTCCAGTGTCATTTTTCTATTCTTTGCTTTTCTCTCCATCATTTCCTGTCCTGTTTCATCAAAAAAAAGTGGAAAAATATATTGCTGTCTGACAATTATCCTATACAATTAATATTATACTATAGTTATATATATTATAATATAATGTAATAGCATATTCATTTTATAATATAATTGCTTCAGTCAAGAAAACATCCATTTAAACAGATTGAAGTTTAGAAAACAACAGTAAAGGATGCTGACAAGAGTAAATATGAAGAGATTGGCAAAATGATGGTCAGTCCAACATATTTAATTCCTCTAAAATACTTGGTATTACAGTCATATTGGATGGATTAACTTGGGAATCCATCTCAGCATTTTCAAGCTTTTTTTCTGGTGTGGTGTTAATTTCAAAGCCAAACACTTC
This sequence comes from Scardinius erythrophthalmus, assembly GCF_964197995.2. Classification (NCBI taxonomy): domain Eukaryota; kingdom Metazoa; phylum Chordata; class Actinopteri; order Cypriniformes; family Leuciscidae; genus Scardinius; species Scardinius erythrophthalmus. The sequence goes on from NC_138243.1 coordinate 18,010,461, forward strand.
GCCAATTGATCTTGGCTGCAGATCAATATAGCATGTTAAGCTTATTAAAACAGCCAATGGCCTCAGTGGAACAGTAGAGCCATCTGCTTTAGTTAGACACACACTCCTCAGATACAGCGAATGAGGAAGAGCTGATTAGGCCTCCGAATGAGACCAATAGTGTAACAGATCCTGTCTACCCCTGCTGTGTGTTTATGCATGGGGGCTAAACATATCTTGAAAATCCTCATGAAATCAAAAATGATTTATTTGATATATTTCAGAATAATAGTGAAGCAGGAAAGGTATGAAATCATGGTTCATTATGCACTTGTACTTGTGCTAACACTCACTCTTTATTTTCTTTCCCAAATATCAATTGAAAGGAATAGGCATTTTAAAAATGTCTTCAATGTTTTATGGTTTGTCCCTTGGCTTTATAACAAGAAACAAGCTCTTTGATACGTCACCAACTTCTTGTTACAACATGAAATGTCACCCCAGCAAACAATGTCATGGTTTCTTAAAAGTCTGGACTGGAATCAAAGTCCCTAATTTGGCTGGTTTTCCACTAAAATCGGAATGAAGCTTTTTTTAACACGAGCACAACCACACACACAACGACAAATTTCCACAATGGCAAAAACAGAGAATTTACATGAAAATATCTTCAAGCTAAATACATTTCATTTCATTCCTATTTGAAGTCAAATCTCAAAGGCCTCGTAAGTGCGGTACAATAAAGGAGCGAAAGCAATCGTATTCTGACCTCGTTTAACCACGTCTTTGCCACTGTCCAAAGCTCCGAGCTTAACCAGACTTCTCGAAACGAAAACCTCAGTGCCCACATCAAACTGTATGACACACTCTGGTGAAGGGCCAACACAATGAAAAATATGTGGTTTAAATTCAGCACAGCTATGAGCCAAACACAGCAAACACTCTGAAAATATGCTTCAAAAATATGTTTAAAAACAGCACATGAAGAGATCTATTCTTATTTAGCAGCCATTGATGTAAAACCGCAATCAAATGTCAAGTTAGGACGCAAAGTGTTCAACGTTCCATTTCATGGTCTATTTGCCATTGTGTTGTAATTGGCACTGTCAACGAACGCTGAAATTAATTGAGACTGATCTGTGCTTGATTACAGAGGCAGTGGGGGTCCGGAAGGTTGACGATAGGTTTGAACGCTCTTTCTCCCTCCGTCCCTCCTCCTTCTCTTTCCTTTGCTATTTTCACCCTCTGCCTGTCGCTCTCTCGCTCTGCCTGCGGGCTGTGGTGGGTGGCGGTGGGGGACAGCTTGAAGAATGGCAACCATTGCCAGGGTCAGCTCTGACAGTGCCAATTTGATGCGCTGCCACAGAGAGCTATGTGCCCCACCTCCTTCCTCCCCCCTCATTCTCTCTCTCCCTGTCCTCCTACCTCCCACAGAAAAAGCTGCGCGTCCTGATGGTTTTCTGATGCAAACCATGGCGCGGCAAAATGGTTTTTCCCCTCCTGCTGCCTGCTTCTCCATCTGCCACTGGGGCCGCGCCGCCGCCGGCCGCCTGCCTGTCACAGCGTGCAGTGAAATTAGCCAGGGAGGAGGCGCTCGCTAGTGCTAATTACGTTTTAATCATTGGAAATGTGTTGGCAAATCAAGGCCTGGAGCTCCCACTCTCTGCTCTGCAGTAGGAGTGTGTATGTGTGTGTGTGTGTTGAGCTGGATAGAAGAGGAAGGATGAAGAGAGAGAGGAAGCAAAATCAGGCACAGCCAGCACTGAGCTAAGAATCAGACGCTCTGAGGAGAAAATGGCGGCGTGCCTTGTACTGTCTGCTGAGAGTGAGGCTTTGAGTATTGGGCCACAGAGAGACAAGAAATTGAAAGAAAGACTGAAACCAACGCTTCATCCATACAGAATGAGGTATGCCACACTGAGCCGGCTACTGACGACCCATAAGTACCAAGGTGACATTTTAACAGGTACTGATGAGTCAAGCGTGGCCCTCAAGATATTGGGCAGATTCTTAAAAAACTGAATACTAAACCTATTCAAATATTTTAACTTATTCATGATTCAATTTATACAATTTTTGAGGTTAAGCCAATAAGAAGGAAATGATTTTCTTCTCCAGTGATAGTCATGACAAACTTGCATTTAATATGAGTTCACAAACTCATTTGAACGTGAAATTATAAGCTTACGGCAAATAGGCAGGAATGTTGGGCCACAGAAGTTTGACAGAACACTATTTTTTACATGTGACATGATCCATTTAACTTATCGTTGCTTAAAGAACTGGTATGAGTACCAATAAATACAGTAACATCAAGCATTTATAAAATGTACTTCCTTAGTTAAAATAAATGAAAACACAAAAATGTTGAAAAAATATACACATTATTTTACTTCATTTATTTATTTATTATTTTTTTGCAAAGTGGTATCATCCAAAATATATTATAAAATATATAACAATAGAAAACTGTTATATTATAATTCTATATTCTATTATAATTTAAATTGTAAAAATATTTCCCAACATAACTGTTTTTACTGTATTTTTAATCAAATAAATGAGGCATTGTAAGAGACTTCTTTCAAGAACGTTAATTTTTTTTGTAATTATTCCAAACTTTTGACTGATAGTGTATATACAGAATGTGTGTGTGTGTGTGTGTGTGTGTGTGTGTGTGTGTGTGTGTGTGTGTGTGTGTGTGTTTGCAACTGTTTAATTCATTTAGTCATAAGAAATGTCCAAAAATAGCATTCAATATATTTTCTCTAGTTTGGGTCTCAGGGAAACACAAAATGGTCTTTTTAGGCCACAATTTATGAAAGTTTAGGAAACCCTGATCAAACTGACTGCAAGCAGACATCATATATAAATCAAAGCAAATAAATAAATAAATAAATAAAGACAGACGACAACCATTATAACATTAATGTAGCAAACACAACATTGGAGATGCCAATGCTGCATTACACTATTTATGTATTAAGTGTTTATGTCATTTTCAGCTCAAATGTCCAACTTAAGCTAAACCTAACAGTGCATAAATGACAGATGTGGGTGGGTGACATAAATAACATGACTGCGAATCATCTACCCAATGACCCTGTCTCTGTGTTCTCCACAAGCCTTTAACATTAAACTCAAGTGAAATCTAACCTCACTTAGAAGAAAAAACACAGCAGCACTGCTGTCAGCCGCATCAGCGAGAAGGAGGAAATGTATTTCGACACCTTTGACTGGCTTAGGCCATTAAGAGCACCAGGATCCAAACCTGATGACATTCAGGGACTAATTCACACAGCATCTGCGTGACGTCCAGCTGTCATCCTAAAGTACGGCAGGATGAAGGAGCGGAGGAACAAATGAGGAGGGAAGTGTGACAGCCAGGAGGGCGTCTAGATACAGGGAAAACATCTCCTTCACCAGTGGAGTGTGGCCTGTCCTAGGGCAGCTCTCTCTCACGCCTGTCAGAAAGCAGTCATCTGCTGCCTGGCCTAATAACCTCCAGCCTGATCGTAGCGTCCAACCCTCTCCCTCATGCACCTTTCCAACATCTGCAGGCAATTTCCTCCCCGATATGACACTTTCTCCAGACCACGAGCACTGAATATGAACTAAAGGACTTAAGAGAGCACACATACTGAAGCTTTGTTCCAAAACCTAGAAATCTGCCAAAATAAAGCACACTTTAATCATATCTGGGCTCCTAGCACAAAGTGCTAGGAGCCCAGATATGTCCTTCATGGAGAAGGCAATCCCATAATGCACTGCACTGGGGGGAAAACAACGCATGGCAGGCAAACCAAGAATTTTTTTTATGATAAATGAACTATTTCAAATTAATACTAAAATGCAATGATTAAATAGTTGATACAAATATTTGATATTGCTATATATTATTATAATGATTAATTTTATTGTTTTGTTATAATATTCAATTAATATTTAAATTTGTTTACATGACATTATTTAGACAATATTATTTTTATATTCTGTTTATTAAAGTACTGTGCCAGTAGCTTAGCAACGTGCAAACATCAAAATCTATTAAAATCAACTGTTATCTTTGTGATGCAGAATTGCTGCCTATGTAGGTCCAATTTGGTCACTTATGAGGTTCCATGACAGTTTGGATGTTGTCTGCAGTATTGCTAAAATAGCACCGGTGTGGGAAATACTGGTGTATAAGAAAATTGTAGATAAGAAGCTGAATCTCAAGTATTGAGAGCCATTCTTAGACGTATATCAGCCACACACACTCTCTGTGTGATGCCGTGCCAGGAAACAGAAAAGGGTTAGCGGGTACAAGATGTGTCTGTGTTATGCCTGTATGCATGTATGTAAATGTGTCTACGTATCTGGAGGGAACGTCTACCTTTAAAATAACTTGTCAGCTAAGCTGCTCGGGCTGACAGATGTGAGATGGCGCCCCGAGGTGGAGCTTGGCACAGACAGATGGTGCCACAGGGCAACGCGCTTAGCTGATCAACCAAGGGTGGCACTGTCACCCAGCCTGCCAGCCACAAGTGAGAGTGGGAGGGCAGGGTAAACGCTGTGTGTGTGTTTGTTTGTAAAAGAAAAAAAAAGAGTGGGAAGATGAAATCATATGTACAAATCAGTAAAGCATAATTTATTCCTGTGATGGAAAAGCAGATTTTTCAGCATCATTACTCCAGTCTTCAGTGTCACATGATCCTTCAGAAATCATTCTAATATGCTGATTTGCAGCTCAAGAAACATTTCTCTTAATCAATGAGGAAAACAGCTGTGCTGCTCAATATTTTTGTGGAAACCATGATACATTTGTTTTTCAGGATTACAATAGAAAGTTAAAAAGAACGACATTTGTTTGAAATCTAAATCTTTATCTATATTTGTAACATTATAAAATTCTCTACTGTCACTTTTGATTAAATTAATGCATCCTTTTGGAATAAACGTTTTAAATGCTTTCCAAAATAATAATAATAATAAAAAAATCTTACTAACCACAAACTTTTGTACAGTAAACACACACACACACACACACACACACACACACACACACACACACACACACACACACACACACACACACACACACACACACACACACACACACACACACACACACACACACACACACACACACACACACACACACACACACACACACACACACTTGACTGAATGTCTGCATTACTACTGTAGACTTTACAGCAACAACATATTTAATGTGACAAAAGAAAGCAGGATTGTCAAGGACAAAAAGTCTTTTCAAAGGGTTTTAACCAAGAAACATGATGACAAGTTTTTATGTACATTTTTCATGAATCTGTTTTAATTCATGTTTAATTCATCCAATATTTTATGGAATTTTTTATCCACAATAAAGTTCTTCGGAAGATATAACTAATGTTTAGTTAGCTAACAATCAACACCTAGGTAGACAACAGCACAATAATTAATAAACTGTGCTTCTGTCCCTCACTGCTGTTTATGTCAAATTAAATATGGCATCTTTCTGACTAAGGTCTATATCAAGATGCCAGACACTTTTCTTTCCCCTCATAAACAAACAAACAAACAAACAAACAAGCAGAGTCAGTGTGAATTTCACTCCCACAGACATTCAGTGCTGAAGAAGGTTAGGCAGCAAACAGTTGCTAGCTTAATCAAAGATTAATAGAAAGATTTTCAGACAATTAAATACATCAGATTGCATTGTTTGTACCATTATGGCTCCTCCCTGGGGAACAGTCCACTTTGTTTGCATTTTAATTACTGCATGCACAGCTGACATTTGCTCTGATGCCAGCTGCCATCTTTGTTATGCTTCTCCTCGTACCCTCTGGAAAAGAGCAGTGAGGCGGAAAAAGTGTGGATGAATGTATGCAATTGTGATATAACTGAATATCCCGACAGCACAAAGACATATATAGGGCAACTGGACAGTGCACAAGCACACAGGCCAAACACTAACTACTTATTTTATCATTGAGAAAGTTTCATTGACAGATATAGACATCACACATGAATGAGCAATATTCTAGCTTTCCTTCAATTACTCTTCATCATGCTCTCTAATTTTCTATCAAACTGCAGTATCTCTTTTTTTCTCTATTTCCCTGTGCCTCCCCCACTTTCTCTCTTTCTCCAGCAGGAACGGATGTGTAGCTCTAATCACTTTGCTCCCCACACCTGACGGCACACTATTAACTCTAGGTCTCTCTGGTGACCCTGCGGGTCGTTGCCCATCACATCAAGTTTTTATTAGGGAATTTTCCTCATCATTAGCTCTGGCCCAGACGCCCACCATTAATATTCATTCTACTGCACACTTCCATCATCCTCTGTCTCGGTCTTACTACAATCCATCTGAAATGCTGCAGCACATTCACCACCTATCATTAACAGAGCTCCATTCCACCATTGATAGTTGTTTGGGAAGACACACCTTGACCTGTTAAATTCTGTCTGTCTATCTATCTATATGTCTGTCTGTACATTTTAATAATACGTGTATGCACATTTGTATATTTACTTACAAATTTGAGTGTCAATTGATCTACATATTTTATGAATCACTTTGGCCGAATCATTTCAAAGTCCCCCTGTAGTCAATCATTTTATACCTTAAAACTAATCTTTGATCACCAAAAAGCTTGAATGTAACTCTACATCCTTTCTTCATTTAGTATATGTGGAACCATGAGTTTGCAAATTAGCCCCGCCACCACTCACTCATACAGGCTCATCCACAAGTCGATGTATCAGAATGGTAATGCATTTTATGTATCGCTCTCTACAACGTCAGACACATAACAGTAATCAATATGATTAGCCTTTTGCTTGACTACGTTATCAAACAGCTAATAATGTGTTGCTAATGTTACACAAACCATGTTCCCATTCGCCATTCTGCCTTCTAAAAATCAGTATCCTTAGAAACGCTTTGAACAACTTAGAACTTCATTGGAGAAAGGCATATAGTTCATCATAACATCGTAATATACATCATATACAAAATTCACCCACTATATTGCTAAATGTATCCGATTTTTCATATCAACAGAAAAATATAGAGGTATAACCTGGCTTCTACCCTGCTTTGCAGCAGTTAATGATATGCTAAAGCCCATCTGCATCTTGACGTGATTGGTGACAAGGTAGTTTGTGATGTAAGAAACACAGACGATTTCAAACTGCATTTTTTAGACTGTCTTTTTTTCACTGCAGCTTTAAGGAGAAAATACTCAGCAATCCTGCTGACTTATGAATTTGCACATGGTTTGTCTTAAAAGCATATTAAAAACACCACATAGACATATAGACATATAAACATCTTTAAAAACTTGATTTCACCACAGGGGGTCTTTAAAAGTATTGGATTAAAATCTGAACTGTTTAATAAATTGCTTATCTACAAAGGTATTTACAAAAACAGCAGTGCAGTAACTGTTGAACTGTTAACTACAGGCCAGACCAATGAGCCCCTCAGCTGGAAGAGACACACACACCCACGCACACGGACAGAGGTGATAAGACAGTCTCACACAGCGCCAGTGGACAACTCTCACTCTGATAACCCTCCTGCTCCAGGGATGGTTGTCTAAACACACAGACACACACAGACCGTGGTGGTGAACAGAGGCCTCTGCTAGCCACAGGCACCTCCAGCAATTAACTGACAATTCCCTGACAAGCTGACATAACCCCCATGAAGCCTGGGCATTTGTGGTTGTATGTGTATGCATTCCTCAATAAAAAAATATTACAAATTACACACAAACACAGACATATTACGCACACATATACACACATAAACACAATTTTTAAAAGGCCATAGTATTAGATATTAAATCTCAATTTAAATATGTACAAACAAACAATTTGTGCTGCCAACACACACAGCTCAGATGTGCTGGATGAAGCAAAACTCTAATATTTGTATCTTCCAAGTGCCGAACAGCTTTAGTTTTTGTGCCATTATCATTAGTTATGAATTAATTTTCCCAGACATGCTTGATCCAATTGTTCTCATACAATCACCATAAACACTTCTCAACATGCAAACAAGCCTAGATGAATAAACACCAATGGAAACGTCTCGCTCTCGACTTGGCGGCCCTGCAGAGCTGCCAAAGATCTGCTTTGTAAACAACAAAAATATTTAATTTGAGAGAGTGATGCTGAGCAAAATGAAATTAAAAGGAACTCATGCTAACTGTTAAATTACTCGCAGCGCGCTAAATTACATTTGCTTTTCCATCGGAGAGATCAAACGGGAAAACTCCAGCACTCCAGCGCTAATTATTTACAGTCTTCACCTCCCTCCCATCCCAGGAGGCTTAATAAACACACTATTTCTCTCTCCCTCTCTCAAGTTTTTGCACACACTTGTTTATTTCTGTTTTTTTTTTTTTAATAATGATATTACCCCACCTCTTTTCCCTCAACTTCATAAACTCTGGCGTCAAGAGCCAAGACTGAGATTCGGATTGTAATCCTAGTGTACACTGGGGCTTCTTAAGAAAGCAGACCATCTAAAGCAGGGTGGGCCCTGTGGGGGTGTTGCTGTGGCAGCGTCGCCATGGGAGCAAGGGGTGAGTGACACGAATGGCTGTCACTGGGATTAATTAGCATGCTAAGTGGCGGAGGGGAGCACTAGGCAGCGGGTGTGAAGCAGAAGCCATCTGACATGCACACACACCCCAGAAGTGTGGATTTTCACCAAAGGTGGCGGCAGTGCAGATTGTAATCGCACCCCTGAGAAGTGATCTCACACATATACTCCTCTCTGAAGAACAAAATAAAAACAGAAAAGGTGTCTGCTCGATGTGCATTTAAGAGGGCGAACAACATTATTTCTAATAAGTGGCAGCCAAAAAGACATCAATTACTCTCCCTTATCTTTTTCCCCCATTCTCCTCTATTGATTCCATTTTATTTTAATAGCAAAACTTTAAGCAACAATCTCAAAATTCTGCAGAAAATTAGCTATTTGCCATATTTCAAGGGATGCAGCTATATAAAAAAATTCTGGCCAATAACAGTAAGCTGATAATTATATTAATGTCATGCCGATAACCAATAAATGGCCAATATTAACATTCAATACTACTTTTGTCTAAATACATATTTAAATCAAATAAATCATTTTAAATGCTACAAATTATTTTAGGCATCACATAATATAATGTACAGTCGAAATTAATTTTGAGATGGCTTACAATACCATTTACCTGTGTTGTCAAATTATTTGTATTTTTAAAGACTAAAGGAATAGTTCCCTTTAGTCTTAGTCAGAAATACATTCTGTCATCATTTACTCACCCGTTCTGAGATTTGTCCATATAATTGAAGTCAATGGTAACCAAAACTGTTTGGTTTGGAATGACATGAGTGTGAGTAAATGATGATTTTTGGCTGAAATCTCAAAAAGTAATATAAATGTAAAAATGGGGGAAACGAGCATGCATTATTAAATATACAATACTGGCCAATACTGATAAGTTAAAAGTACATTAAAATAAAAATAATAAACTAAACTAAACTCCAATATCGTACGATAACCATTACTGTACCAATTGTTGGTATGAAGTATGCAATTACAACAATCACAAAAAAGGGCCTGTGGCCCTCTGGAGGGTCTCTGGAAAAATGCAATTCTATTACAAACTGAACACAGCATCAATTCTAGTACAATCTATGTTCTAGACATTCTAAACGCACTTTAGTATTCTAAAAATGGCTTTGGATTCTAGAACTCCATATGAGTCTGACCCCTCTGATCATAATCTCTACAATTAGAAGAGGGGTTGTGCCCCCCTGCTTGGCCCTGTGCCGTCATGTGACCTCAAAACAGCAGCTGAAAGACCCGGCCTATTGCACTTCAAAAAAGAGCGAGCTTCCGCCTGGCACCAGCGCTGAGCAGATAAGCCTAATTAAGAGATGGAGAGATGAGAGCGGTAGAGCAAAGCCCCTGCCAACATCAGTCTCTCTGCTCAGCCCATTAAAACTACAGAGCAGGACGAGGGAAACAAACACAATCAAAGCCCTGTTCCTGTGCGTTTCCTGTCTAGAAATTGGCCGTAGGCATTATCTCAAGCTAGCACCGCATGCTCGCACTGGAACATGATCCAAAAGCTACAAAAGCAAACTTTCGCCCGCATGCAACACCTGCTTGCGATTAGTGTGTTCGACAACACTCCCCTCCCTTTGGGCTACTTTGTTTGGCTTTAAAGTTCTGTTTCTTAACATGATAACTAACATCATGCAAATAATCCCAAAGTTAATCAAAGATTTGCCGGTGGATGTTGGCCAGTCTGCCCTTATTGAGTAAAACCGCAGTAAGATGAAACGCTCATATCTCTAGACTAACCCCAGGGCTCTTGTTATCATATCAATCTGCCCGACAGGAAGTGGCCTTTAGTCTCTGGGTTTCTACAGTCCTACTATCTTAACATGGCGAACCGACAGAGCAGCAAACACTAAAACCGAATGCTTCTAGGTGCACAAGCCAAGCAAAATCTTGTCTGTCAACACCACATTTATTAGTCAAATTCTTCTCGAGCTAAGGCCCGCTTTGCTTTGGGAAGGAATTTGCGTGTCATGGCCTTAATGGTCAGCAGTTAGAGCCGTTAGTGAAGAAGTTACAGTTACGGATCTTCAAAAACAGTAGCCCTGTCTGTTGGAGAGGGTCATAGGATCGTGTTACTACTCCTCATGTGGTTTGGCTGTGTTATTCCAGGCCACCGGGTAAAGCCGCGCGTGAATGTGTGCACGTGTGTGCGCGCTTGCTCTTTTCCATTAAAGCCTGACCTCTGTTTCCATCCTGCAAATTCAGCACATGGTCCCCTGTAACTCTTTATGACAGACCTGATCTGGCTTTTCTCTCAGAGAGAGAGGGAGAAAATAGAAAATGAGACAAGGAGAGGCAAAAAAAAAAAAAAAAAAAACCTGAAGTGTTTTGTCAGCCATAATTACTCTTCAATTATGAGGTCCAAACATGGAATTAGGGGGCACTTTGTTGTTGGAGCAGACGCTCTTTGATCAGGCCCTGGTGGAATGTGTTTCGCATTAGGGGCCCGGTGCTGTGATGTATGCGTCCTGTCAGGTCCAGGATAACAGTAACAGGACCAGGGCAGGGTCACCCCCACCTGCTGAGGATCAGGTCAGAGGGGTTATTATATGTGACTGAGCTACAGCTGCTCCCCTGCCCCCTTAACCTTTGGACGTGCTTCTTTTCCCCATCACTGCCAGCCAAAGACCCCCAAGTGCGGTTCTGCAGTCCATTTAAGGGTGTTTCTTTAACGTTGAGCCCTATATGTCCACTTTTATGTTTGTTGGAAAATACGAAAATTCATTCAGATATGGATTATGTTTAAAGCAAAGAATAAAATAAACCATTGCAATACTATATCCACCACATCCAAAAACACGCATCATTACCAATCAAAATGTAATTTAGTCAAATTGTGTGATAATATTATTTGTGTATTTTAAATAGATTTAAGATCCATAACATGATATATATGAATTATTTTCATATAAGGTGGGAATTTTCATTGCTTTCAGAAAAAAGGGGCAAATCAAATAAACTATTAAAAGTATGAAAAGTGTGTTTTAAGAGAGTTTTACTTTATTTGTAGTTCAGAGGGCCAAGAGTGCTCGAAGAAACACCCTTAATCGTGGCTTAATGGTTAGAGAGTCAGACGGGTTTGAGTATGGGTTGCCATACGTACTTGGCCTTCACTTAAAAGGAATCTCTCCACCTGAGCACATATTGTAGAGGGGCTTGAATGACAAACAAACAGGTTTTTGAAAGCATTTGAGTGAAGGATTGAGAAAGAGAGAGAGAGAGGGAGCGAAGGATGAACATAGACATGAGTTAAGATTTCAACCAGTCAACTTTATGATTCAAATTCTGTCCCTTTATGGTCATAAATTACACAATAGTCATTTTTTCACTCAGGTAAACCCACTTCGCCATTATGTAAGCCAGTTGTGATATATTTGTCAAGAGCTAAACTATTTTTTATTGTGCTAAAAACATCCTGTGCATATCACACTGTCAGAAACAGCATAAACGAGCTGACATTTAAGATTCAAGCCATTTTCTCTTTGTCAAACAGTTGGTGTTAGGTTTCAAACACTTCTGCAGAGTCTCAAGCAAGTCGGAGAGTCATTCTTCTGCCCGTCTTAAATCCCTCCATTCTCAGGAGAGCTTGGTGAACGCTGGCGGTGGCCCACGCTCCAGCCTGACAGCCATCTGCCGAGTCCCATCGGTCCACTGGCGAGTGATACAGAGCAGGCAGGCGATCTCTCCCAAGAGTGTCTACATGGCGTGTGTAAAAGGGTTGTTCTGTGGCTTCGCTGAGAGCCCCTTGAGTCACTGTTTCGGGCTGGAGGCCCAGGGGAGGAGGGTGGTTGTTTGTGAGGCAGAGGGAGATAGTGAGCCCACTCCAAAGCTGCCTCCTCAGGCTGTGGCCCTCTGGAGGGTCTCTGGAACGTCTTGGAGCCATCTGGGGAGAAGTGGAGCGTGGCAGAGAGCAGCTGGACCCTCTGAGCGCCTATTTAGGTACTGGCAGCCCTGAGGCACCATCAGTCACATCACAGAGACAGAGCAGGGACATGCAGAGAGGGGCAAGTAGGAAACAGACACCCTTAAAATATAATTGCCCACAAATCACCAGCCCATGCCCCCAATATGCCCTTTGCTCACTATAGAAAAATAGATTTTACTCTAATAAAATTAAGCCATAAAGGCATGCCATATTATAAAACTTATAAAGCATTATAAAATACTCGAGCAAAATATTAGCACAAACTAATCAGTTCTTTGGCCTCATAAACACTCTTCTTCCAAACTCAAAAAAGCAACTGGCTCTTTATATGCAAAGAATGGCCACTGCCACATTAGCTATGTTTACATGCACCCAAATAAACCATTACTAATCAGATTGATGGCTCAGTCGGAATGAAAAGCCTTAATGTAATTGCCCCAATCGATATAATCGAGCTTGATTTGGATCGGATTGAAATGCGTGGAGAAAAAATAAATAAAAAAAGCATGTAAATGCCTGAATACGAGTAGCTTCTCAATCATACTGAACAATTCCTTGCACACCTGTGCAGTGCTGTGATACATTGGTTGACCAGAGCCCTTTTATAATAAAAGTTTTTTTAGGGTTGATATAAACATAACTTTCGAGAATATTAAATCAGATTGGATTCATTCAGGTTGATGAAAAGTAGTGCATGTAAACAAATACTGAGTGGTATAACTTGGCGGTCCATATCTGACACATATATAGATATGAGAAAGGTATGTGTGAAAAGAAATAGACTGTGTTGTTTTTAACATTTCAGGAAGAACACCTCTGTGAAGCAGCTAAACGCAGAAATTACTGCAGCTTTAAATAAACCACCACACGCACAAACAACAAGCCGTCTTATCACATCACCTTATCGTACTTACAACTGTCAGCATCCCAGCAGCATAATTATCTGAGCCTGTCAGCCCACACTTATATATATATATATATATTTTTTTTTTTACTTGCGTTTTTGGGGTGTTTTTTGAGCATATCGGATGAAAGATGAATCTTGGGCATAAATCTCACAGCTGGCAACCTTCGTCATGAGATTTCTTTGGCTGGAAATGTAAAAGTAACTGCAGACGGCAAATCATTAAACAAACGCTGTGATGAGTGATTCCTCTGTTAGTAATCCGTGTTCTGGTCCAAATGGCTGACAGATGAGCTACCACATGCTAAACTTGTAATAAAATGTTTGAGAGATAATTGGGAAGGTCGTGGTAAGACTCTGGCTCTCTGCTCCATCTAAATGTGAGAACCAAATGCTCTCTTTCTATTTCGCGCCGTCTCACGTTCACACACAAGCCCTCCGGTAAAAACACAAACACAAGCCTCTAAAAGACATAAAACTTAATAGGCACCATCCTCTCAGTGGTGCACTTGTCGATTGCTCGCTAGAGGCGGTGTAGGTGGTTTTCTCCTGCCGTTCGGCTGTCTTGATGCTTTGTGTTCGTCCCAGGAGTCCATATTTATGAGGCTAGGGAGACAGCGAGGGTGATGAGGGAAGAGATTGCTGGAGAATGAAAGAAATGAGATTTCTATACCGAGAGAAAGAGAGAGGGAGAAAGCTCCTTGTCAGGAAGAGCATTAATTAAAGTGTTAAAGCTAAAAGAAGTATTGACTTCCTCTTTCGTTACAACCCCCACCCCCCACCTTCCTGTGCTCCCTACGGTACCGTCTTCTACTGCAGGCCTAGAGAGCTGACTGCAAGAAAAAGGCCCACCAAGACCAATTAAAGCCTTCAGCACCAGGCTGAGAGCAAGACAAATGGAGGCAGAGAGGCTCGATTACAAGAAACCTTTGTACCAATGTAAAGCAATTAGAGCGCTCTCAGGGGCCAGACTGCACGGTACCTATGTGTCATGGATCCGACATGCCGGCTAAACCTCCCAACAATCACTCTTTTCTGCTGCCTCGGCCCACTCAAATAGTCGTATTAGTGTCATATATCAGCTCACAGGCCAGCTATTGGTTTCAGCTGGGGCAGGAGAGAACGAGAGTAAATGAGATGGCTAAAAAAACGGCCAACCTTTGAACTTCCGTGACAGAAACAATATGTTGGAATCTACGCTCAGCCCAGAGGGATCTCCTCTTTAGTCCGGCTAAAAATCACTGTTTGTTTTAGAGGTCAAAGGGTTCAAACTTGTCATGTTGATGCTTACTCTTGTCTCTGATTAACTACTTGTCTACACTGCTAATAATAGTCTCTTATCAAGTTATAATATATTTACATGTATTTTTACAAGTTTGTTTTGGGGTTGGTATGATTTTTGAAAAAATATTGTATTCAGCAAGTTGATCAGTTGATAAAGTGACAGTAAAGACATTTTTAGATTTCTATTAATCAAAGGAATCATGGAAAAAATGCACCACAGTTTCCATAAAAATATTAGCAGCGCTGTTTGTTTTCAACTATTACAATAATAAGAAATGTTTTTGAGCACCTTAGAATGGTTTAAAGGATCTTAGAGGCATCTTAGAAGGAACGTATGACACTGAAGGCTTTGCTTTTGCCCAGTGTATTAAATAAATATACTGTTAATATGCATAAAATATAAAACCTTGATAGGAGACTATCGAAGTTATATTGGCCCAAATAAAAGTGGTGCTGCCTGTCAGAAGGAGGTCATGAGCACTGGTGGATAACAAAGTGTTTTTTAATGTAAATTTATGTTCATTAGTTCTATCTACAATTAACCGAGTGAAAATTCTCTCTGCGACCCGAGATTACGAAGTAATTTTGACAAATGGCAGCAGATCAGTAACGACCTTTTTCTTTTATGGCGAGGCAGCAGAGGCTGAGGATATTTATTACGCCTTTTTAAGAAGCAGGTAGAAAAGAATAAATGTGATGCTGTCATAGTGTGTAATGGGCCCAGTAATGTCAGACTGCAGACTGCATAATGATGATCTTTCTCATGTAAAACCTCACAAAAAGTCTCTCTTTCATTCTCATTCTTGCATTTAGCACCACAGTTTAGAAAAAAAAAATGACAAACTACTTCTAAATGACAGCTTTTGTATAATGAGGGGTTGTAAAGAGCCCCTTGCACCATTTTAAGGATGTTCAGAAACAGACATACACATACATGCAGTGATAGATTGTCTTATCTTTCCATGTCACTATAAATCCAAACCTTCAAGTTCAAACCTTGGCTTTATCCTAAGTATGGGATTGAGGTGATTTCCCACTCTGTCTCTAGAGTATCCAGATTTTCCTTGATTCTGGGAGAGGCCGCCATGTTTCAAAAGCTCCCATTTCTTACATCAGTCAAACAAAAACAATTTCTCAAAGGAATCAATCCACAAATGACAAGCCAAATTGTTGAAAAAGGCTAAAAAAAAAATTCCAGGAATCTATGGCTCTGTTGAATGTGGCTCTGAAACGAGTTTAGGACTTGGCCCAGACATAAGGCAATGAAGTCAACCAAAATTACCCAGCAATCATGGCAAGCTCTCTGGATATTAGCCCACAGTAAATCAGCCTGACGACGGAGATTTCCCTAACTGCAGAAATATGGGAGGCTGTCTCTCATTTTCTCTTGGTCTCAGTCTTATTTTCTCTCTCTCTCTCTCTCTCTCTCTCTCTCTCTCTCTCTCTCTCTCTCTCTCCTCACAGTTTGGGTTTGATGGAGTCCCTTGGCATTGCTGGGTAAAAGCTTCAGCAGATGGCTAGATACTTGGCTCAGGAAGAGAGCCATACTTAATTTTTTTGGCAGAACTACAGGCATATGGCAAAAGTTCACGTCAAATGCTGCGCTTCGCAGGCGGAGACCATCTCCAAAAGATGGAGGAACACAAGGCAGAATGTTTTTCTCCTTTCCACCATTTAAAACTAAGATAAAACAGAAAGAGACGGAGGAGTTGTCAAAATAGCAGGCACTCTTGATTGATTTGCTGCGGTGACTGCGAATGTGTGTAATTCAGCAGGAGACCGGCCAACTCCACTCATTTCTCAGATAAACACGGCCACAATAACAGAGAGCGCGAAGATAAACATGGTTCTGCTTAAGATAAACTGCGCAATCCGCAGCGCAGAGGAGCCTGCCAAAACTGCACTGCCCTCAGCACTTACTAAAGCGAAGACAGTCAAGTCGGTGATCTTAGTAGGAGAGCAAAGAAAACACAAGGCCTTTTGTCTCTGTCCAAAAGATTAGCTCCGAAGACATTTGTGGAGATTGGATACACATTTAGGATTTAAGGGATCGTTTGCAGGATTCAAAATCAATAAAGGCATGGATTGTGGAGCCGCTGGAGCCACGAGCGGAGGAAAAATCAAATAAGAGGCTCTTATCCTCAGAACATCTCCTGCTGGCAAACACATGTGGAGATATGATTATTCTGCTGGTCAGATTGCGGTTTTCATTTTCTCAAATTCAGTTTAAAATTATGTCTGAAACTATGTCTTTAACTACATGGAGGGCAGGCAACCAAATGATAATGCGGGGGGATAAGTCACGAAACTACTGTTTTAAGCATGTAAACTGAAAATGTAAAAGAGCCGGAATGAAACATAATGAAACTCTTCCAGGAATGAAACATAATGAAACTCTTCCAGCACCGTTTGAACTACAGACAAAAGCGATACCTAAAATCATGCGGTTTGTTGAGGAGAGGTGTTCTATTACTTTTCTAAGCTATGGCAACCACCCAAAATACTCCCACAGACATTTTCTCTTTAGAGGCAATGCAAAAAAAAATAAAGTTTTAATCATTCCTTTCATCCCTAGAAAATTTGATTTGTTCTTTTTTTTTTTTTTTTTTTGTGTGTGTAGCACAAATTGTCACATTCACGTTTGTTCTGATCATGCATAGAACAATTTTGGAGGGAAGGACAGAAAAAAACAAAAAAATTCTTTCCACATCAGACAACAATCACATGGCAATATCATTATTTTCTCCTATAATTTATCCTCCCATCTAAAAGCTTGGCATTCTTGTAGCCAAGAAATGATCCCCTGTGAAATAAAAAGGGGCCTCTATCAAATCCTGATGCAGAGAAACACTTTGCCTTGAAATAAATCACAGGGGAAGAAATCAGACAGAATAACAGCAAAAAGAAAGAGTGTTAGAGAAAAAAAAGATGAAGAAAGATGACAGATTATTATTTATGTATGTATATGTATGTATATACATACATACATACATACATACATAAACACACAAACATACATGCAGTTTCTTAAACGGTAAAATAATTGTGTGTGAAAAGAAAGTGTGCATGAAATAAAACTCCCTGCACCTACAAAAATTGGGTTTTCCAAACCGTGCATGAAAGAGAGGCCAAGGACGTTGTATCCCAAGCGTTAGATTGGTTTCACATCAGATGATTAGCCTCATCCATGCTAATTACACTGAATGGAAACTAATTAGGAGGAACCACTCTTCAGCTAATGAGGATTTGGGGCATTTCTTAGGACATTATTTAGTGACGCACAAATCCTCCCTTAAGCCAAACTACAACTCAAAAAAAGCTTACACCATTATTTAGAGTTATTTAGTGCCATTTAACACCAAGATATTCTGCGTTTCTAAAACTAGAGCCAAAAACAATGCTTAAATCGAATCGTTGATGCTAATTAAGTACTTGAATAAAAAAAACACGAATTGTTACTTTACATGTAAGAGAATATAACAGTTTATGTGATAGCTTTTCTCTCTGAGAGTACAGCTCTTTTATACCGAGCAGTTGATGTTTTATTTGTTTATCTAATGCTACTTAACAGAAGTAATTTGCATGAGGTGCTGTTCTTTATATGACATTATGAATTTCATACCACACGTCACATTCTCTGCAAATGACAAGTCCAAAGATGAATGTGAAATGATCTTTAATTGGAGAGCACGCACACACATCAAACCTCTCTCCACCAGCTCCCGGGACCCGCAATTAGACCCGCGACAGCAATCAAAACCCGATGACAATACCCACAATCCCCCTCTGCGGACATGTTTTGCTAACCTCACTGAAGACCCTAGCAGAGGTCCACTTATTCTGTCAAAAGAGCCCCATGTCTAAAATCAAAACAACCCAATCAGCAGACACACTGGTTCTGGTGTCCCACTGATTAAACACACGGTGTGTGTAGGAGAGAGAGGGGAAAAGAGCGTGGGGAGAGTGCAATTTGCTAAATTACAAGTATTCTGAACATGTAAATATAGTTTAATTACAGCAATTAAAGAAGATTACTGGAGATTGGCAGATGGGGGATGTAATGCTCTTTTAATTAAAGTCTGAATATACTGTAACACAAACAGAATGTTAACCCCACTGAATGGAATGGGTAGTTAGACCCTGACAAATTGTATCCCCATGCCTCTCTCTGAAGACTTATAATTACCAGTGTTTAGAGGGAGAGCTCGTATGTGTGAGCGTGTGTACGTTTCTGTCAGGGTGAAAGAGACAGCGGTGGAAAATTGAAAACAGGCTTTTCTGGCTGCAATTGCCGACTCTAGGAATAGCAGATTGAATTAGGGTGACATCAGGAAAAACATTTTGACAACAGTTGATGTGGCATTAGAACCAATTAATTGGGATTTAGTGTGTGAGATCACTCTCTGTGAATTGGAAACAGTCTTTTGACTCGCACATGAAAACCTTGGAAATGAGGGCTAACGAAAGTACGAGGCCTTGGCGGGGCTTCAAAGCACCAAGGAAGGGGACGGGGGGAGAGAATCAAGCTGACACACATTGAAGAAGTTCTAACCGATCTGGGGATGAAAGAGACTCCAGTAAAAATGGTCATAGATTACGGTGGTGGTTTTACAAGAGGTTTGCTCCTAAGTAAACTTTGTAATGCCTAACAATCAGAGCTTTCTGAAACTCCATATGTGTCTAATGCGCAAGCCTTCACATAATACAAACAGCTGCTATGTAAGTCTATACGTCTCTACATATGGAACACATCCAGTACCATTGTCCCACTCCTAACAACAAAACTAACATGTATAAACAGCATCAGGTGGTCTTTTCTACCAGCATGGCTTCAACACGCTTATGGGAAAGGCATTTCCACTGGATCTATACAACAGTGTAGCAACATTTTATAAATTCATGTCAATAGTCTATTAGAAATTCTAACAGAAAGATCAATGACCCTCGCCCAGGGCCTCGCAATAAAGATTGCCTTTGGAAAGCCATTTAAGGGCTTAATCTCTTCATCATGTGGTATTTGGAAGCCTAACTTTGTTCTTGTTAGGCAGATCAATTGCATTAATTTACAAAATGGGGGAAAATGTCACCTTTCATCCTTTAAGTCAGCAACGAGCGAGAGAGCTGCATTAACGAGTGTGACCGCTCCACTCCCTCATATTAGCTCAGAGAGGTGTCATGGGAGACCTGACCTACAAATTTTAATTACCGCATGAAAAATGCAGGCCCGCCGACGAACAGTGACATCGAAAGTGCAACCAAAGAGCCGTCTGGGTGAGTTAACGGTTCCCCGTCTGGACTGTAATGAGAGACTATACGCACAAATAAGAGATCAAACACAAGACAGAGGAAACATAAGAACAACATATCAACTACATCATATGACCAGGCCATGCACAACCCAAAATGTGTTACTTACATGAAAAATAAATGTGAAAAAAATAATTCATAATCACAATAAATAAGTCTTAAATAAATAAATTCTATAAAAATGTACAAAAAAAAAGAAAAGAAAATGCATGTATAAAATTAAATAAATATTAATAATAATGGCAATTGTATATTTCAACCTTTTGATTGGCATAACTTTTTATTTTATTTTAAATAAATATATTACACACTTTCCACATTTCCCTGTTTTCCCCACTTTCCCAATCATTTCCTGTCATCTGTCAGCTAAAATAATCAGTAAATAGTGATTAAAAAGGCTAAAAATGTGACATAAACTGTGGATATGTGTTTTTCTAAACCATGGAAAGAACTCACGACAGATCAGCGTTTACTGACTGTGTTGCTCAGAGCTCTCCATCTCATGTTCATTTTAATGCAGACATAATGGGTTCTCATGGATCAGTGCACCAGTATTGTGTGCATCTTGTTGCTGTCGTGCATCGGAGAGGTTGGTTGTTTCTGTGAGATAATTAAAGCAACGTGAGCAGCAAGAACTCGCTACTTCTAGACCCACAAAGATTAATCAGGGGATTGTTTTTTGGAAGGCAAAGCAATTTGTGTCAGATGTTGTTTGGGTTGAATAACATAGGGTTAACTGACACATATAATCTCTCATGACAACGGCTGACTGAGTGATGAATTCGCATTAATTATGCCAAAGCCCTTTGGTGTGGTCAAGTAATAAGATGCATTGCTATAAAAGACAATGAACAAAAGGCCCATTTTTTTGAACAGGGGATCAGGATTCCATAATGATGCCACATCCTTTCTGGACTGTTTGTTTCAACTGCTTTGAGTACTACATCTGATAAACAGTACCAGTGGTCACAAAAAACAAATGGGAATGGAAACAAACAAAATGAAACAAAACTTAGCAGGATGATAACATTAAGACCCAATAGGGCATGAAATAGTGAGTAATTGGGATCTGTTCTAAAAAGCATGCTTTCATTTGGGAGTAAGCAGATGGTTGAGATTAGTGGTTTTGAAGTTTAGCGTGCTGTGAGTTGCAAATAATAGAGCTGAGCTTTACCAAATTCAGCACAGAAACCACAGACACTACATTCCCACACTTGACATCAATCAGGGTGTCCTGCCAGAAAAAGAGAAGCCACAAGACAGACTCGGCTTCATGATGGTCGTAATCAATCAGTCTTCAGGATAAATCAATTATAAAGTTAACTAGATTTTATTTATTTGAAAAAAAATTTTTTTTTACAATATCTAGTGCTTGCCAAAATCTTTTGCCTCAATGCTAGGGTGCTCAGAGTGGTTTACAGCACTTTGATATGTGGTTACTAGGGTGTTTTAGGTGGTTGCTTAATGGATATTCTGGTCTCTCTGTTTAAGAGATTTTTCTGTTATATTTTTCATGTGACAGATTGTAAGTTTTTCTAGTAATTTTCAAGTTTTCTTAAGTAGAAGAGAGCATGATCTAAAAATCTAATTACATTAAAATTAGGCAAAAATGGTACCAGAGTAGGCAGCTTCTATTAACTTCTGTGATTCAGTTCAAACTCTCCTTTTTAACGATTCAAAAGTTCTACATGTAATAAATGGTTTGAGGCCAGTAAGATTTATATTTTTGAAAGAAGCCTCTTAGGCTCACCAAGTCATTTATTTGATAAAAAAAAATACATTTTTAGCATTTTCTAAATATTTCAGAAATCACACTAATATATTGTTGTGTTGCTCAAGAAATCTTTCTTATTATTATCAATGATGAAAACAGTTGTGCTGTTTAATATTTTTGTGGAACCCATAATAATTTGTTTTTTATTAGGGCTGTCAAAAGATTAATCGCGATTAATCGCATCCAAAATAAAAGTTTGTGTTTAAATAATATATGTGTGTACTGTGTATAATTAAATTTGTATATATAAATACACACACATGCTTGTATATATTTAAGAAAAATGTGTAATTTTGATATAAAATAATTATATTTATATATAATATAAATTATATATAAATATATACAGTATACGTATGCAAATATTTCTTAAATATATACATGCATGTGTGTGTATTTATATATACAAAATAATTATACACAGTACACACACATATATTATGTAAACACAAACTTTTATTTTGGATGCGATTAATCGGGATTAATCTTTTGACAGCCCTATTTGTTTATATAACAAAGCCCTTTAATGTTATTTCACAAAAAATATAAAACCATCAAGATATACTGTATTATGAATACTGTCAAAAGGCTGAAATAATACCAACCAAGATATACTATAATTTTCCCCCAGCCCTACCTAGCACTTGTGGAGTAGTAGTTATGGTCAACATTAAAGTTTTTCAAATTTATGTGAAGTAATGCAAAGCTGCACTAGTTTGGACAAAGCCTCATAACTCTGCTGGCCTTATACCTTACCCACAATTTCTCTTAATCTTGATTTCTGAGTGTGAGCTCACCAACTGTGAAAGCTTCATTTACTGTTCAGTTTTGCCTGCCCTCCCATTCCCTGCATTCTTTCTTCTACACGTTGTACTTTCCTTTTCAGTCTATTATGTGGAAATGATGGGCAGATCACAGGTCTCCTTCAGTCATCAGTAGGTTAAAGAAACTAATAGCTTAAAGCCTTTAAATTGTCACGTAAGCCAGTGGCTTTTAGACAAATTGAAGAAAATAGGCCCCCTTTCCAGGCCCCCCCCTGCGGCAGAATGTGCGGGTGAGTACAAAAGAAGGCCCTTCAGGAGGGGGCGTGAAAGGGAAGGTAATGCATTGCGTAGGTCTGTAAAGCTGCACATCCAATACCACCTGCTATTAGCTTTCTTACTGCCATTACAGCTGTCGAGATGGAGGGCCTTGACACTTGGAAAAAAACAGATGGGAAGTTAGAGGGGTATGTAAGAGCAACTAGAAGATTCAGCCCTTTCACCTCCCTCCCCCATGCACTGTCAACTGACTGTCAGTCAGCGAGGCAATTTGCCTCATATGGTTCAGAGACAGAGTGAGGAAGAAAAGCTATGAGGGATGCAGTTGGTGAACAATAAATGACATCTCTTGTCTCTCTCCCATCTCTGCGTCTTGATCGGTGTCTCATTATTTACATGGCTCTGAGGGAAGCCAACTCTAAAGGACGAATTCAGATGCTGAAGGATCATACTGTAAGCATCAATTCTCCACTGATGGGCTCTATCTGTAAACAAATGTAAAAGAGCAACTGGCATCAAAAGTGTATCAATTTAAATTAGGAATGCACCAATATTAAATTATGGCTGATATTTTGATATGGCCGATAATCAATAAATGGCTGATTATTTATATTATATATAAATATATACAAACACGTAAAAACTAAAATCAATCTTTTAAAATTTGAATTGTATGTTTTAAGTGTGATATGTAAACAAGTGAATTTAGACATCACAACATTATATTGTACGGTATGAAAAATGGATATTCAATTCGAGATTTGCTTAAGATTATATTTATTCATTAACTGGTGTTTTTAAGTAAAAATAAGAGGAAATGAGCATGCACAATTCAATATTCAAAATTAGTTGACCATTATCGATCAATTTAAAAATCTCTAACATCAGCTGATATTATACCGATAAATATATTGTGCAATGCCTGATTTAAATGCATTTAAAATCATTTAGATTCATCGCACACTAGAACGTTACACTGCCAGTTTTCAAAGTCAAAGTTTAGTACCATGTTTAGTGCATTTGTCATAAAAGTCAGTTATACTGTACTATTGTTTTTGGTTATTCTCTGAAATGACGCCGTGGAACTCTACAAGGCATGGAGAGCAAGTAAAAGCCTCGTTTCAGGCTGTAAAATGCCTCATTTCCAAAGAAAAGCTAGAGCACATGACCCCTGAATTTTCCACATATGTGAATTCGGAGGTGATGTGGTCTAGCTTTTCTTTGGAAACGTGGCTTTGGCTAGGTCTGTCCCATAGCCACTCTATTTAGGGCTTTTTTTTTTTTTTTGGATCCAGAGTGTTCGGAAAAGAAAACCAGCAGAAAAGAAGCTAAATGGTCCCTTTAATTTAGCACATACAGTATCACATCTCACACTGTGGAATTGTGCATTAAAGTTAATGGGAAAGAGATTGAAGGACTGCCTCATTGAACTGTGCTGATTCAGGCCTCAAACCAAGAGCCCAATAATGTCTGCAAATCTACATCAAACTTAACAGTTCCTTAGAGAAGCTGTATGAAAAGTCTTTGACCTCATCTGTAATGCTGAAAGCAGCCAAGTTGATCTCTCCTGCGACTGGCCATGAGATCTGTGCATTGCTGCTGCTGCTGCCTTCCTGATTTACTGAGAGTATTGTTCTAACCTCAAGCACCTTACCATAAGGCCTCTGGAATAATGTGTCTGTATTTAAATTTAATAGGGAACTGTGCTTGCGAGCACCTCTGGTGATCTCACAAACTGCTAACACCATCTAGGAGTGTTTTATATTCATAAGACTTCAATTCACTCCAGACTCAGCCAGGGAATATATTAATATGATAACCAGTCATTAATCAAACCGCACCACGAATTCAGAGCACATGGCCTGTGCTTATAACATCTAAGACTTCATTCCCATGGAGTTTCCTTTTTAATGATATCGTTTCCCAGTTTAAAATTCAATCGTTTTTAAAAGGACACTTTAAAGAGGAAATTTTTAGTGGCTTTTTAATGCAATTATGACCCAGCGTTTGAGCAGTGTGCAGCTGAGAAACGCATGGCTTTCAACACCCCCCAGTCCCTCAGTGCTCCCTGTAGACTGCAGCTAATTGAATCGAAAGTTCAATCTTGCTGAATTAGTGGTGTGTATAAGAGAGACAATTTATCATGTCCAGTTAAGCAAAATGGATTTGAAAAACATTAAGAGGCGCTGATTGGCTTCAGCACATCATTAGTTGGCTGTTTTGCTGCCCGTATACATGATGAGAGAGAAAAAGACAGGAAAAGAGAGATGACAGACCAAAGCCAGCGAGATGGAGCTTAACTCAGGTAATTGACATGAGGGAAATGCTCAGTCATCTCTACTCATTAGAAACAACCGCTATGAAACACTGGAACAAGACTGATAATTAAAGCTAAATAGAGGTGCGGGAGAGCTCGAAATACTGACTGACAACAGATTTGCTAACTTTGTTGGGGAAATGCTCATAATATCTACCCTATTTCTTAACAATTTTAGCTATAAATAACACTACATTATTTTTGGCCTGATTTATAGTCTGGACGAAAGTCAGAGCCAGTTTGCAGATTTGACATTGACAGATTTCACAAAAACATTGCATAGTGTATGATAACTGATCTATATAAATGACTGGATAGTTCATGACGTCATAAAAAGTTGATATTGGCGTCATATTGGTATTCCCTTGTATTACCTCACATTCTATTGAATTAATAGGAAATCATCTGATTTTAATGAGAAAACAGTACCTAATGAGTTTTAGATCTGAAGTCTCTCTGTACATTCTTACAACGCAAACGTCCTAAACATTTAAATTTAGATTTATATTATATAGTGCAATTTAGTAATAGGGGATTGTATGTTTTGTGATTTTTAATGTATATTAAGTATATTCTTATCAATGTCTGCTAATAATCCCAGATATATGTCATGCTTAATATTTCCTGCATAATTATGTACATAAAGAAATCTATTTTGTGTTAGTTCAGTTACCCGTGTCGGCAGTGTGCCATAGTTCACCCAAAAATTAAAATTAGCCCATGATTTACTCACGCTATCCTAGGTGTATGACATTCTTCTTTCAGATGAATACAATCAGAGTTATATTAAAAAAAATTCTGGCTCTTCCAAGCCTGATAATGTGAGTGAATGGCTGTTGAAGTCCATTAAAGCGCATCTATTCATGATTAAAGTGCTCGACACGGCTCTGCGGGGGTTAATAAAGGCCTTCTGAAGTGAAGCGATGCGTTTGTGTAAGAAAAATATCCATATTTAAAACTTCATTGACTAAAATAACTAGCTTCCGGCAGACGGGCGTACACATCGATTTACGCCAAATTTACGATTTACGGCTGGGCAACCGCGTTCGTCATTACGTTGTGCGTCAAGTTCAGTGTTGGCGTAAATCGATGCATACGGACGATTGTATTTGTCTGAAAGAAGAATGTCATATACACCTAGGATGGCTTCAGGGTGAGTAAATCATGGGTTAATTTTCATTTTTGGGTAAACTATCCCTTTAATGATTTCTAAATATCGCTTATCCTGCTGGAAAATACCATTAACATTACAGAAAACATTTAAAGTACCAATTAATGTATACATATATATTTAAAACTATTTATTTGCGACTGATATATTGCAAATCGGGTGATTTTAGGTCAGTGTTTTGGCTGTAAGTCAATAATGCCCTCTGTCGATAGGGAATCGTAAGATGGCCGCTCGAACACTTTCGGTGGGCCAAACATGACATTTTGAAAATAAAGTTTACAAAAGAAACATAAAGAATACTGGACACATGGCTTAGCATTTAATGGTGCTTAAATAAGAAATACAGGTTTGAGTTCAACTCGCATCATTTCCTGATGCAGTTCCATCCACTCCTCAGCATCATTTCCTGTTCTCTCTCTACTGTGCCTATAATACAAATTACAAAAAAAGACTTACATTTTTAAAAATTAAGGAAAATGAACAAAAGAACCTGAATGGTAAAACACAGCAAGATTTCAAAACAAGGAGGAAGGAAACAAAGAATCCACAGTAAAAACCCTGGCACCAAAACAGTCCCTTGTTCCACACAAAAATAACACGCTCTCTGCCATGATGTCTTTACCATGCCTTCAGCTAACCGAGCATGTGAGGAAAACAGCACTCAAGAGGTATCCGTGGAAAAGGTAGAGCCCAGACGAGTGTTACTCAACGGCCCTTAAGAGAGACCGGGGTGGCAGAGAGAAGCTGGCCTGACTCAATCCCGCTGAATAAAACATCTAGCAACAATCCATAACGCTGCCATAGATAAATCTCTCCTTGCTCCCTCTGCCCTTGGTGAGAGATCTGTCTAGATTAGCTTGACATCAGGGCTATGGGGAGAAATGGTGTTTATCTGAACCCTAACAAGGGGGCTCTGAGACTGTAAGCAGTGAACTGGGATCGCTCAAGATGAAACACATTGCATGAAGAGATTGTGGCCTAGTCTGATGGATATACACTGGAAAAGAGAATGGAAAAGAGACTCCACACATGCAGTATAAATACAACCCTGTGCATTTAAGGGATAGTTCACCCAAAATTCTGCATGGCCATAAAATGAAAGTCAGTGTGGTTTAATGTTGTTTTGGGCTCCAATTACCTTTGTTGTATGGATAAAAACAATGGAAACATTTTTCAAAATATCTTCTTTTGTGTTCCACAGAAGAAAGTCCCAGAATGGGCAGCTGCATTCTCAGGGGAGAGTCCAATCAGGCTGTGAAGAGTTTCTTCTGTCCTTCAACAGGCAATTAACACTGTGTCCATTACTGCCCTCAGGGGCTTACACAACCAGCCATGCAGCGAAAAAGGCCGGGTGTTTAAGGCTCTAGGGTAGGGGAGAAGGGAATCTTTCAGGTCAAGGCCTGGAGAAGAAATCTCATAAGAGAAGAATAAAAGAGGAAAGAGAGCCATTGGCTGCCGCATACCAAATGGAAAGCAGGTGCTAGTTGTCACCCCGTGGGGATTTTCCCTCTCTTCTGTTTTTCACATAACTCAAGCATGGGTTTCAAAGAAAAATACAGCTGAAAATTTGGTATACTGCGTCCCGGTCAGCTGTACAAGCGCATTCACAGAGTGCCTGTCCTTGGATGGCTCTCCCAACGCCCATGAGACAAGCCCTCTGGTCCTGTTTGTGTGTTACAGACACACAATGTTTTCCTCCGACCAGATCGGTCACAACTCATAAATGTTTCAACAATGTTCTCGTCTTTCTTTGATCTGAGGGTAAGTTGAGAAGCGGTTGTTCACACTATGCAATGCAATCTGCACTTCCTCTATGGGGAGATCCCCTACAGCTTGACTTCCATGATATTTTTCTTCTCTTTCTCCCTCTACTTTTTTTAATGGCTCTTGGAAGTTTTATCGGGTTTCTTTATCCACTAAGTCTCCAATTACGTGGGATACAAAAAAAAACAAAAAACATTTAAGGGCGATGCAATTTGCAAAATGCAATTTGCTTGAACCTCCAAACCACCGGAAATGAGATCTGAGATCCCTAAGAGAGTAAACAGTGTCTGGCATGTAATGGTCTGCTTTTCTGAATTGTTAAGTCTGCATTTTCTAACTGAAGTGAAATCTAGTACTTTGTGGTGTGAATATTGATTCAAGACTTCATAGGAGAGGAGTAAGGGAGAACTGAATAAACGGAAATTAATGGGGATTAAACAAAGACTCATTTGCTACTTATGTCACATTCCTCCTTGTTGCTCAATATGTGTGCTGACGATCCAGACATTTCAGACAATCTCTCTCAGCTGCCCCATCTCTCCAGCAGAGATCATTATGCAGTGTCAACCCCCTGTTGACAAGTTTACCTGCTCGCTCTCTCTGCACAGATGCTGTGGCGGCTGCCGGCGGCGTGGAGCTCAGCTTGGTGCGAGCTCCGAGTAGAAAGATTCTGTCATGTCTCAGGAGAGTAGGGTAGACGTTTTATAGCTCAGCTGAAACTCATAAACCGAGCCCCCAGCTAGCTGAAAGCATGACAGCCTCTCTATCTTCGTCAGAAAAAGATGGAGACCAGGTAGACGTGAAGCTTCAACTGAGAATGAACCACATCTAATCACCGTTAACATCAGCACTTTTTACAATCATGATTTAAAACACTGATGAAAGAACATTTGATTTCCAATTTCTCTTTCTGCTTATTTTATTTTGCATTCTCTATCCTGGTTTATGTATGTGAACAAAAAAAAACAGCATAAAATTGTATCTATAAAGCAACCAATAAAGCAACAGTAGAGCTTTGAATGTGTGCTGCATGTGGCAACAGTTCCACTGGCCTTCGCATTAATTCCCTAAAAACCAACTTTTCATTGCTTTGCAACTATTCAAGGCCCAGACTTGGCAACCTCTCCAAAGCTTTCCATTTGAAACGGGTAAAGTGTTGCCAATCTGATGTTTAAAACTCCCCCTTGAGGAGACCCAGAGACTGTGAGGGGATCAATGCCACCGAGTCTTGGCACGCACAAAAGTCTCTGCTGCCCAGCTCTTCACAGGGCTGGACCTGGGGAAATGCAGTCTGTGTTGAGATCTGGCCAGAAGGGGGGAATTAAAGAGGGTTTCTGTCTTTGGCAGAACTTCTTACATCAGTGCCTCATACAGACAGAAGCCTAAACCCTTTCAGAGAGGGAAACATTGCCTAAAATCTCAGATGAAGGCCAGTACATAGCACAGTTAACCAAACTAGGCAAAATATGTACAACTGATGCTTCTCTATCACAGTTTCATGCATATAAGATATTAAATACAATTCTATAAAAGATCGTACCACCATCAACTTGGTAGTTGGCAATATGTGGACTGGCAAAACTTATGGGTCAGCATCTTTCTGAGCTATTTGGCCAAACAGTTATGATAGAAACAGAATACTTTTTTTTTTTTTGAAGCCATGTTTCTCATGAACAGCTAACACTCTCCATTAAAGTTCCTTCAAAATATTCTATACAAATGTGGGAAAAGGGATGAGATGAGTGTATGGATTCAGTTGGATGCATAAAAGCCACAATAGAAGACAAGCCTGCAACCTTCAGTCAAAAAAAGGAAAGGAGACTGTTTTTTTTATGGATATCAATGGAGATGGAGAAGAGGCTTCACAGAACCGTTTTTGTGAGGAAATAGCTTATTTAATGAATCGACTGCCTGTCCACTAATCTTCAACACGTTTTGCGCTAAATAATACTTTTGTTGGGAATGATAGGCTATGTAGATTTTACAATGATAAAAAGGTTATTTTATGAGAGAATGCAAAGAAGGGAATGTTGTGACAGGTAGGATCCATTTGCGACATTACCATAGTATTTAATAATAATATTGAGTGATATTGTATATGGTCTAAAGAAAGTATAAAATACAGATGTACAGATTTTCAGGTTTTACCAGTTATGATAAGACTTGAATTGTAACTGATGTATGCATATGACGCTGATATTATGCATTTTAATGAATAAAGACAACATGAATTTAATTATAAATATTTGTATGTTGTTTAATTAAAATAAAACATTAAGTGTTTTGTCAACTGCTGTGTGCTTAATGAGGATGATATAACGCTTTGTCATGAATGATGGTATACAAATACTTTTAATTAATTAAATATGTATTCAATTACAATTAAGTTTTTAGTGTAATCTTAAATGTAGTTTTTTGCTGCCTGCAATGACTAGTACTTTGCAGCTAATAGAGATATTCATGTTTTTTTCCTACAGTAAAGCACAGTCCACAAACAATGCAGTCCTACTGTACCTTTACTAGCGATATCACACCTTCACAAGACCAACGCGCTAATATTCAACAAGAAACTGACTGTCATAAAACTTTGAACTGCGTGCACTGACGTCACTGCCATTACATATAGGCTGAGGTGTCTCGTGTGATCCATGTAAGCAGAACGCTTTCTTCGATGGTAAGAGACACCCTCTCATCTCCCTATAATAAGACAAATCTCTGGAGGCATGCTCCAAACACACTCTCATCTCATCCCTATTCCCACATTTGTAGTAATGACACTATAACACAAACCAGAAATTGTAACGCGTTAGCTATTTGAGAATAGATCTATTATTCTATTGTCGTGTGGTTAAGTTCCTCTCTCTTGCAACATTGTAATAAAGCATACTTTATCAATCATGCTACACATGATCTATTTATCTGAAGCAAAACTTTGAGGAGAAGAAAAAGAAAACCCTCAAAGTGATAATTAACTAATAAATAGGAGAGATGTACAAGTCTGTTAGATGTTGCCTATGAAGCTGCCTCTTTCACCCAGGGGATGAAGTCTGCCCAGCATGATCATGGCACTTTGAAGAACATCAAAGTCCGAGCTAGCCTCTGGTTCCTGGGTCCTACACACACACACACACACACACACACACACACACACACACACGCACGCACACGCACACGCACACGCACACGCACACGCACACGCACACGCACACGCACGCACGCACGCACGCACGCACGCACGCACGCACGCACGCACGCACGCACACACACACGCACACAAACACACACACCCACCCACACTTGCTTGGTAACATATCCTTACTTCTGACACCTGGGAAAAATTCCTGTCCTCATTATCTGGTCTCCATGGTTAAAAATGAGTGACAGACTGTGGGTACCATGGTCGACATACTGTAACAAGAATGGGGCCATCCCACAGAGAGGAGCCATTATGTCATCATTTCATCCAATCATTGCCTTCCCGTTCCTCATATGGTACAAGCGTCCTTGTCTAACATGACACATCTTCCTTCCTTAGGCGGCCTATTCCAGTGTTGGTGACAATTCTATACAAAATGTAATAAGTTTCACATATTTGTAAAAGTGCGTCCCGGTGCCCCTGTTGATAACACTGCTCTACAGCCAAAATTCTTCTGAAACAAATGTAGTCAAACTTGACTAATTCTGGGTCACTGAGAAGGAAAATTATGTTTAAAATTGTTGATTGGCTCTATAGTTTTCAAGATATGCTATTGGGTCAGTATACAGTAGGACCCTTGGCTTGTGAAAGGCAGAGGGTAAGTGAGTAATAAAGGGAAGGGATATCCATTTAAACCAGAAAAGACTGAAATACATCTTTGACTGGATCTATGAATGAATCTACAGTATGACTAGGTTTGGACAGTACTTGCTTTTTAGGCAAAACAATGAAAGATGCAATTTGAAGCTGGATTTGCATCATACATGATATGAATTGCATGATGTTATTCCTAGAAATCATGGATGATGCGATCATAACAAAGCTTACATCACTCTGCTGAATAAATTGCCCTATATCAAACCTGTCATACAGTGTCGTGCTCTCTTATTTGTCGGTGTTTAGACAAAGTGAGCAGAGATGCCTCATACTTGTGTGAACAGTGCAGATAACTTCAAATGGAGCCCATCAATGCTGGTACACTATTGCAGGACAGTGACAAGAGATGCTCCATTTAACGAAGAGATGAGCCAACAAGCACAGAGTAGACACTCAATAGGACTAAAATAGGACTAATAAATTTGATATATATAACTCTTTTGCTGATTTTTTATAAACAGGACAGGTTATGGTGTATATACTATACACAAAATATATATAGATACAAAATGTAAAAACTCAAATATCTTGGAAACTGTAGACAAACGGTTGTTTTAATTGTCATATGTGAATTCAGTACATTAAAATACATAATAAACAGCACATTTTATCTCTGAAGCAGAAGGCTTTTAAAAAAATTGTAGACCAGTGTAATAAGTGAATGATTTAATTTTTCTCAGACAATGTACACTGTAGGCTACTGTATACATGTTTAGTTTCTCATTCAAAGATTTCCTTGTGTTTCTAGGAGGTAAGCAAATGCTGACATGCAGAGATTTTTGCATTGTTCATAGTGCCTATACCACAGAAATCCTGTATGTAGGGTAAGATGCCCACAATGCACAGCCTTACAGTTCTCCTAATCCACACACTCGGCAGAGAGAATGAGATCCTGATCCAAGTGTGTACATGCACAACAAAAGATGCTGGAAAAAGACAGAAAAAGACTTAAAAAACTAGCTAAGCTTCATTCAAACACATACAAACAAGCACATTTAAGTGTGTCTTTGAGCGCAGTACATGGCACAAGCAGAACCCTACGCATCTACAGGCGGGGAAGAAATATACTAAAAAACACTGTATATGTCACTTCTGAGGTGTGTATGCAAAATGAACCCAAGTCTCTTAATGTTGAGAAATTCAAACTTCATGTGAACACATTGAAAATGCCCCTAGCGACCAACATCAAATAAAAGACAATAAATACATACATACAAACATACAATATATGAATACAAAACTAAGTTAAAAGATGTTTGTGTATATTGTACCTCTCGGCTCTTTTTTTGTAATCATATGCGTCAATTACATACAGGTGAAGTTATGAACATTTGTTATGATTTGGTGTTAAACTTTAGGATATTACACAACAATCCATCTCATTATTTTACTCACATCTCATGCTGTGCTTATGGGCCTACAGTGTCTCATGTAAACATTGCTATACTAACTGATGAGCTACTATTAAAAATATACAGCAATTTGTAATGAGATTTTATTATTTTTTACTGAGATTGTCCAGGCGTGTGTGGAA
Organism: Scardinius erythrophthalmus; assembly: GCF_964197995.2. Classification (NCBI taxonomy): domain Eukaryota; kingdom Metazoa; phylum Chordata; class Actinopteri; order Cypriniformes; family Leuciscidae; genus Scardinius; species Scardinius erythrophthalmus. The sequence goes on from NC_138243.1 coordinate 18,043,936, forward strand.
TACACATGGTCTGTTTCTTTTAGCTTAGAGATCTGTAAACAGTTTTTTTAATAATAATGATATGATACCCATATGTACTGACAAGAATACTGACAAGGTAGCTAGCATGCTAGGTTCTGAAACTGAAGGGTTCACTGCTCCCTATGTACGCAGCATTACATGTCAGAATGTGTTTATCTAGAACACTCTGAACAACACTTCACTCATGTAAATACATATACATACATGAAGAAATATATAGATATATATAGATATATATATACCGTTCAAAAGTTTGGGGTTGGTAAAACTTCAAAATAATTGTCTTATGCCCACTAAAGCTGCATTTATTTGATAAAAAAATACAATAATAACAGTAATATTATGAATTCTAATAAAAAAAAAACAGTTATGCTGCTTAAAGGTTTTTCTAGGATTCTTTGATTGAGAGAAGGCATCTTTTAAACATTATAAATGTCTTTACTCTCACATTTGATCCATTTAATGCTTCCATGCTGAATTAAAGTATTAATTTCTTCATTAAAAATAAAATGAACAAAACAAACAAACAAAAACTGTACAAATGTATGCATCTGGCTTTTCCCGCCACACTGAAAATACAAAACGTACAAAATGTTCTCTACTTTGGCTCTACTATATTAAAAAAGTGCTACATAAGCACAAGTGAAACAGTATGATGACACTACATTTGTGCAGTACTAAAGTGCAGGCTAGCAATGAGGTGCTCTAGAATTCAGTTTATTCCAGATCAGGGGTCAGGGGGGATTCAAAATTATGTTTGTTCATCTCAACAGACTTTTGCTTGTTTTCACAAACACAGCAGTCACATCAGGCCACTAGCTCGGCAAAAATGACAGCTCTGACAAAATCTTTTCTCTCTCAGCATTACTCTGTCTACCTGACAACTTCTGCACTTATTTTTTTGCCAAACCAATTCTCTATCTTTCCACTGCAAAAGCCCCTCCTCTCCCCCTCCCTCCCTCTCTCTCTCTCTCTCTCTCTGGAGGGGAGCAGGATCTCATTAGTAGCTGCAGGATAAAACGCTGTCCTCTCTATACAGGTTCAAGGTGATGGAAGATTAGACTGTTTGGCCCTGCCTCATCCTGAATGCAGCGTGCGTGTCTCTCTGCCCGTGAACACCAAATTACATTGAACCCGGGGAGTCTAACTCCATTAATTTTAAATGGAAGATTAATTTAACAATATGCAGCGGATATTTGTTACAAACCCATCATGTGAAAGTGACGTTTGGCAATAAATTTACGGGTGGCACATGCTGGCTCTGAAAGCCCCAGCAAAAATAAATCAGCAGGCGTCTCTAGCTTCGTCGTTCTCTAATGTCAGACACACACGGTCAAACTAATGCACATTCATGCACACTCACACACGCCGATGCTTTAACACTCAAGCACACGCATACCAGCATGCAGCACCTCTATCTAGCAGAAACCAAGGAAAACAACAAAAATACTTTCTATACAAAAATACTACACCTTAAATAGATTGAATTATTTCTACTATGAGCAATCCTAGACATAAGATTAGTCAGTCATTGATAAACAAAACATTTGCAACCCATTTTACTTCTCTAATGTGTCATATTTCTGTATAATCAAACTATTCAATATGCAAAAATGCAGGATGGGACCTGATTTTACTCATTAGGTCTTGATTGGTCATGAAAAGTGGGCGTTTCACACCAAAATGGAGCCAAGCCTGAATTGCGGTCAATTGAACAGGAGAGATACTCCTGTAAACACCCATTTTGTGTTTGTATTTTGACTCACACAATGCTTATTTACCTATTTGATATAGTTGCCGGAAAATGTATTATATTTAGAGATGCACCGATATCAAAATTCCCTCAAATTTCAAGTTATGGCTGATAACTAAAAAAATGGCAGCTGTTAAAATGTTATTTTATCTAAATAAATGAAATACCACAACTAAAATCAATTGATTGAAGAACCAATTGATCACAACATTATGTATAATATGAAAAAATATATATATTAATTTCCAGATTTATTACATTACTAGTGTTTTAAAAGATTATACAAATTGCAAATGTAATATAATGTAAAAAATAGAGGAAATGAGCATGCACAATGAAATATCCAAAATCAACAGATAATGATCAATAATAATAATAATAAAATATCTCTAAATTGATAGAAAACACCAATATTTGTGCATTCTAAATGACATAACTGTTATTCGACATTAAATTACTGCACTGCAAGATTCTAAAAAGGCCAACAGTAATCTAAAACATTGCCTGCATTGCTATTTAGTTGTTGGTTAATATCAATTTATTTGATTTTAAGGAAAGATTACAAAAACAAGCATTTTAGCAACATTTTTATCTAAGTATATTATATTATAAATGTACATAATTGTATAATATTATGTACTGTGTAACATGATAAGACCAGGAACAAGTGTAAAGAACTTTTGTTCTTTGCAGCACCTAAGAACATTTTTTTTCACAGCAAAAAATTCACAGAGGAAAGGGGGCCATCCATTTCAGATCAACCCTATTTGCTTCCTGGTGCCTCGCTGAGCACATTAAAGTGTGCCAAACGGGCTATGTGTGTGCATGCGGTGTGTAAGAGGGACGCCCATCAGGTCTCTGTGATAGGAACTCGGCATAGCCAACATCCTATTACTATTTCCAACCTAAACAGCCACCATAACACACATACGGCAATTTGCGACCCAGAGAGAGGGAGTGAAAAGAGAAACCAAGGTTATTAGTTAATCTTCACAAACAAGCAAAAGAAAACCTCCTTGAAAAACAAACACCCCCACAAACGCCCCGTGGCCCGCTGTGCCCTCGCTGCCCTTATCCACCAGCGTCAAACGCCTCGGTTCATCTTCGGGTCTCTTTAATGCAGACTCTCTTCTGGGAGCACCCTGGCTAATTAGAGGAATTGATAACCCCTGCGCTTATTAACGAGCCAATATATTTTGAAGTCATTAAAGATAACCAAGGCAATAAGTTTGGCTTTAAGCGCCACTAGCTTTCACTGCCTTCATGTCACTAATTATAAGGATTGAAAGGGGGAAAAAAAAGAAAAACGGAGGGGGTGAAGGAGATGGAAGAGAGAACGTGAGACAGAGAAAAAGCAATTCCTGCCTACTCAACTGTAAACGACTGGTTATTGGAATCTTTAAAACAGGCAGCCAGGAGAAAATGACATTAGCAGCTCTCCCTTCTCCCTCCTACCAGTTAATGAAGAATTAGAGCTCCCATTTGGCGTATTATTGGGGTTCACAGGGGGTTAGGTCGTCGAGGGATGTGTTTGACAACGATGTTGATTTAGTGCTGGAGAAGCTCACGACACCATGGCGGAACATCATTCAATCCTGTCACTAGCACTTATCTCCTTCATTCTCTTGGCAGCAAGAGAATTCGGGTCACCCTCCCGACTCACAGTCCCTGTCTATGTCTATGCCACTTCCTTTAAGGTTTTGACAGCATGCTGAGGTTTATTTTCGTTCCCTATTTAGTTTTGATCAGCAGGACATGTTTTCATTCTATGCTGACTCTGAAGGCCTTACAGTGCAGTCTGTGATTGTTTTAGCGGAAATAACTCAATCTCAAGAACAAAAAAAAAAAAAGAACAAAAAAAATCAACTAAAGTTTTGCATTTGAATATGGAAGAAGCAACAACAGAAATGTGGCTGGCAGTAATTTAATACTGTAGCATTTCCTGCATTACTAACACTAATGGATAGTCCCAAATTGAATCATATTTTTGTACTGATTTTTAGGGAAAATGGCCTGTCACTTTTAGAAACTCGGAACTGTACTTTCAGAGAGAAAAATAAAGAGATAAATGCTGCGTTCCAGCAATGACTGATGCATGGTGTATAACATTTTACTCTGACTTGATCATTCTGCATCAACAAACAGCTAATCATATTTTCATACAGATGGGTTGGTATACTTTGGTTCTCCTGTCTATTTAGAACATGTGGTAAAGTACACATATTATGAACCCAAGGTGAACAGTAGTGATTTATGAATCTGGCTAATGGCATGAATGATGTCAATGTTAAAACAAGAAAGATGAAAAAATATGCGGACACCCTTTGGCCCCAAAATATATTTGGACACATTAGCCACACTAAAAATGTCTTTGATTTACATGTAACATTATATCAAACAAAGTGGCATTCATTTTAAAGAAAGATTAAACAAGCACAAAACATCTACTAAAAATGACCTTGAGCTTATTTGCTTGAAAATGGTGTGATTTTGTTTTAACCTAAATTATTTAATTCAGTAAATGTAGTACGCTTTAAAGTGGCATCCAATATCTTTTTACGGCCACTGTATGCACAAACCAATCTGTAGCAAACAAATACGAAAGAGTTTCCATTAAATGTGCCATCAAATTTTCATTTATTAACTGGTCACAATCTTGAGCATTTGGGAGACTAAATAGAGTAAAACTGTTTTTGCAAAACTTTCACCCACATTATGTTGGCATAGAGTCAACTGCTAATTGTCTCTCTCATTTTACTGTGCTTCAGTCACTGCCAATCTAATAGGCCCTAAGTGTGCCATTTTCAGTGTAGTAATTAATTAAGCTAATCAGAGGATCAGGGCTACTCTGACTGTACGCACACGCTTTCACCTACGAGACGATTACAGAGGACAACACAGGCCACTGTCAAGCCAAAGGGAAGCACATCTCTGTGTTGTGTTTAACTCAAATTATTAATGTGATGTGAACAGGATGAGATGCAAGAATACAGATATTGATGCATTATTACATAAACAAAAATGATATATTATTAGCACTAATTAAAGCATTCAAAACAGTCTGTACTGTGGCTGAACAAGTGGGTTGGAAACATATGCATTGATAATAAGAAAATATTTCCTTTTTTTTTTGCACACGTTTTCCCTCCACCTCCACAAATATCCCTCCTTCCTGTTAAAGCTCTGCCTGTTCTAGAAATAGGATGTTTCCTGTCACTTCGTATACCTTACACTGTTTGTCAATACATTCGGCAGCACGGAGCTATTGGAAGGTGCCCATACTCATTTTTAACCATTTAATCTCCAACCTTAACTCAAAACCATAGAGAAAAACAACAACATAAAATATGAATATACAGTTGGGACATTTTGTAAAATGTAATAAAATCAAGAATCTGTGATTTGTTTATTTTATTTTTTTTTTTTTTATGTGCGAGACCTTCGAGCCCTCAGATGGCATTGCATGAGAAACCATCACGCTATGTGTTAAATATAGCCACATGGACTCAGGAGTACTTTGGAAAACCATTGTCACTTAACACAGTCTTCCGCTGCATAAAAGAAATGTAACTTGAATCTCTGCTATGCAAGGAGAAAGCTCTTTTCAATCCAGAGATGGCGCCTAGTTCTAAAAGACAGTGGAAATGTCTGCTGTGGTCAGATGTATCATCTTTTTTTGGGGAAAAACTGACTTTGAGTTCTCAGTCCCAAAGACGAAAAGGACCATCAGTGACAAGTGCAAAAGCAAAAATCCTGCCACATGGTATTGGGGTGCATCAGTGCAAAAGGTATGGGTGACTTGCATATGTGTGAAGGTACCATTTACGTGGAGGAATATATTGGGATTGTACAGAGACATACAGTATACTGTTACTGCCATCAAAATCTTTCCTGGGAAGCAAGACAATGCCAGGTCTCATTCTCCACATGCTAAAGTGGTATTCAAATGGTGGACTGTGGTCCGGTTCCGGACCCCAGCTTGGTTCCATCCAGACCACGGCACATAATTGCGCCATTTTACAGTTTCTACAGTTTAAAGTGAACAGTAAGTCAAAACAATGCAATGATCTTTCACACTACATTCTCTAATATTTTTACCTCAATGGAAATGTATAACTGTTCCAAAATAAGTATTGTCCGGACCTCCGCTGGGAAGGAAATATAGAGACCAGACAGACCTCTTGGAACTTTACCTGAACAGATACCCCTGCTCTTCACCGTAGAAGGGATGTGCTTGACAGCCCACCAGCAGTTCAGATCTGTCTCTTATTGAAAATGTATGGCCCAACATGAAAAGGAGAATCAGACAACGATGACCACAGACTACTGAGCAGCTGTCTTGTATCAGGCGTGATTGGGCAAAAATTCCATTTGCAAAACTTCAATAATTAGTATCCTCAATCCCCAAACATTTAAAAAGTGTAATTAAAAGGGAATGTGATGTAACACAGAGGTAAAAATGCCTCTGTCCTAACTTTTTTGTTGCAGCCATCAAAATCAAAATTTGTTTATATTAACAAAATACACTTTTGTTCAAGTGGTCAGTGAAAACTTTGAAAATCTTTTCTTTGTACTTTTGTCAGTTAAAGGTTAAAGAGAATTAACAAATCACAGATTCTTTACAAAATGTCCTAACTTTTCTGGAAATATGGCGTTGTATGTGGATATATGGGGTTGTATGTAAATAAACAAATAAAACAATGAAATAAAATATATTATAAAACATGAATATAAATTATAATAATCATATGGGTGTCTACTTAAGACATCATCTCTATTCCACAAAAACATCTTGACAAGCTAACCTCACAAAACGACTAGTAGCTTGTTTGGTGATGATAGTGGGCCATTGTGGATCATCTCTAATTTAGACATACTAATGCTGAGTAGGGCCATCAGCCCACGATTGGCCGATAAATTGTAGCTGACACCCCATCTCAACCTTGCCAAATCTCATCATCGCCAAATGAACAGAGAGTGAGATGAACAGATAACAGGACAGAGTGATGATGTGCAGCAGAGAGTGAGTTATCCGTAAATAATGGCGTATGGTTTTTTGACATAGTCCTAAGCTCAGATCTGTGGCTTGTCAAAAAGAACTTCAAATGTTATTTTCCAGACAACTGAAAAGGAAATTACGGCAGTTAGAAATGATTAGAAAACAGACAGTTTACAAATCAAATTGTTAACAACTACAGCGAGTAAAAGAAAAGGTGAATATGCATCAAATGCAGGGTTAGATTTGTCATGCGCCACTTTGTCACTCACCAAACTCCCACATTTCCTGAGATGGTAATTAGGTTTAATTTGAAGCAGCAGTCAAAGACCACATCTATGTAATTTTCTAATTAAGATTAACATTTTCATCTAGTGTTAATTCAGTATTAATATAGAACGAAACAAATTTAAAATAAAAGAAACTACATTATCAGCATTTGAGGACCATCAGCCTGATTCTTCATATCCATCCTGTCTGCCTCCTTTCCCTGCAAATTAAGCCCGTTTCAAAATGCCACAGCATCATTTTCTATGTTCAGGGGGAATATAAAGCATGCAGCGCTGCGCTCACAGCTTTGCCCTAACCAGGCCCCTAGAGACCCGCCGGATCTACTTGCCCATCCATAACTGGATGACACCTTTGGGGACTGTTTCCCCTCTTCCTTAACCTCTCAGCTCATTACAGCTAGTCTCAACAGTGCTGCTCTAACCAGAGGTTTGTGCTTTACAAGCTATGCGCTTGCTCTCTCTCTCCAATCTAAATAGATGGTTCAGGGTGGTTAGATCAGTAGCAGGTAGAGCGTCAGCCTTGGGGAGTCAGAGTTGCTTTGCAGCGTAAGCCACTTTTTAATATATATTTAGCATTACACCTGGTGCACTTTAGCCACGGAAGCGGAATGGCTGCCCCTGTTTTGCAGGGAGGTGTTTGATGAAGCACCGTTGGGCCTTCACGGCTTGACGCCATTCACCCTGAAATGCGGGACTGCTACCAGGGGCCTCCATTAAGCCCTGCACCTGTGTGCTCATGATCCAGATATGAGAGAAGCATCCTGAAGATCCAGCAACTTCAAAGACTCAGGGAAAATGCTGAGGGGAGTCAAATCTAATGACTCCCTCTGCCCCTGGTTATGTGGTTTAGCGGATGGATCATGAACAAAACACACTTACGTCAATAGGATTAAGAGGAGGAGGACCTGTTCATTGAGAAGAGCACAGAACTGAGAGGACAGTAACCGATCAATCTACAGGGTGGGCCATTTATATGGATACACCGTAATAACATGGGAATGGTTGGTGATATTAAAGTCCTGTTTGTGGCACATTAGTATATGTGAGGGAGCAAACTCCTCAAGATGGGTGGTGACCATGACATATACTAATGTGCCACAAACAGGACTTTAATATCACCAACCATTCCCATGTTATTACGGTGTATCCATATAAATGGCCCCCCCTGTATAATGACTATATATAAAATCTAAAGCAATAACGATAATAAGTCAATTTCACACGTCTAAAAGCACTCCAAGAAACAAGTCATCAAAATACAGCGCTACTTTTGAAATATAATAAATATGATGCTTTTTTTTTTTTGCTAACTTTGCTAATTTTGATTGGTCATCATGTCTACTATTAATTAATATCAGTGCACTTTTTTACTGTAAAAAAATGGAGGAAATGTGTAAAATAGCTGCCTTAAAATAAGCTGCCTGTCTGGAGCTCTTAATGAAGTTTTATAAAATGGCAAAATAGTGCACTGAATCCTGCACACTCACACTAAACTACAGTTCTCATCAAGAGAGGCAAGTTCAGGACTCCTTCAACTTAGCAAACATCATTTAAAACTTCCTCATTCAGCTTCTTTTTCCTTCATATTACATTTACATTTGGCAGACGCTTTTATCCAAAGCGACTTACATTGCATTTCAAGGTACACAATTTACATTCTTATCAGTTCTTGCTTTCCCTGGGAATCAAACCCATGACCTTGGCGTTGCAAGCGCCAACGTTTTAATGTTTGAGCTACAGGACATTTTCTGGTTCTTGTTCCCCACCTGAAGGTGCAGCAAGAAATCTTGCTTCATTAACAAACTTTCTGAACATCAGGAACTGCAGATAGCTGTCTTCAATGGGCCTTTATAACATTTCAGAACCTTCTTATGTTAACATCTCACTTTTTTTCCACTGGCACCCGGTTTTCTCCTGCTCTCACTCTCTGCTGGGGTCTGCTAAGAGACCTGCATGTTTTGCTAAGAGCACAGCAGAAAGCTGTCATTATTTTTATGAGATCCAAACACCAAACCCAGACCTAATGGGCTTTAATGGAGGAAATGTTGGCTGTATATCTTTTAGACAAAAACAATACACTCACTAGAAACAATCACAATCACTTGCAAAATAACTGCATAGAGAACATAGAGATATACTGTATGCACCTATACTTGTTCTTAATTTAATACTGTAGACAAAGACAGCAAATAATTCAACCATTAAAATTTAAATACTTGTATAATTAATAAGCAATAATGTAATTTTTCATATAGGAATGTTATTTGTAGGGTTTTTTTCTTGCATTTTCAAAAAATTTCACACCATTAACTGTACATTAGGCTGTGCAGTTTTATCCAACAAATAGCGTTTTGAGCACTTCATAGTCTGATTTGTTGCTGTGTGCAACAGCAATGAGCCTCAATGTAATGTTTACGAATAATAATCTATGCTAATGCCTTCATTCAGGACTGATTTGAAGAATGGACTTGGTCATTGAGACTGGCAGCTACATGGCAAACAGTGCATGGAAATGTCTGACTGACAATCTGGATTTGACATGTTTCACCACCCTCTTATGAATAAATATAATTTATACGTACGGTCAAATATCTGGTAGAGGGTCACGCAGATCTGCAAATGAAACCGTTATTATGGCGAATATCAAAGCTTTAATACTATAAACAAGCAAATAAATGAGCAGATGAGTGACTTGTTATATAAAAGAGGAATGAATAGGAAATGAGAAAGATGGCGGAAACCTCCGAGGACAGATCCGCTCTGATTTTTTACTCTTTGAGTGTTGTAAATTAAATTCCCTCGTCAAAGCTCTAATCATTCATGGCAGATGGAGTCTTGCGCTCCCCTTTTAGATCCAAGGGAATTCTAATGGTTATTGTTTCTGTTTAAATAGGAGATTATTGCATTTTAATAAGTCCTCTCTGGGATTTGAGACAACAATGCAGTTTTGTGAATTGCTACAGAAGGCTGTTAGTGTGAGCTGGGGAGAGATCGACTCACTGAATGTGACATGTTGACTACTGCACCCCTACACTCCACCCTCCATCACCCCAACTTCCCCTTTTAAATGGGAACGGCTGCATACATATTTACCAGCGAATGAAGGATCCGCCACGGGGATAATAATTTCATCCGCCAGCGGGGAGGGGAGAGGAGTCTAACTGTGGATTTTCATTAAAATGACACATCTGTTCAGCAATTTCAGCAAAGTAATTCTGCTGAAAGTTTTATCGCCTAATTTTCATTATTCACTCCACTGGGCTGAATACAGGATTCATCTTGTCGAATTAACACATTCAACATGGCTTTTTTTTTTTTTTTAACAGCAAAGGGAGACAGGAAGGGGGAGCGATCAACAAATTGAATTGTCAGTGCACATGGATTAAAACATGATTTGTTAAATCCAAAACAGCAGCAGGAGCACAAAACTCAGACTTGAGAATGAAACTTGAAATGTCTTTACACATCATCACCCAAATCCCCAAGTTTGGTTTTTACTTTTCAGAACTGCTGGTTTGAAGTCACTGATGAGTTCAGCCATTGTAAAGGCTTTTAAAAAATGACAAAAAAGTTATGAAAACTTCCAGACCAAAGCTTATCCACTCAGAATTTAGGTTATGAACTATCAGTTTTTAAAATTGTTGAACGGTTTCAATTTTTATCATTAATTAAATGAAAAATGAATGCTGTGGTTTGAATTATTTAATAAAAATTAAATAAAATCAGAACCTTTAACATGTAAAATAATAATAACAGTAATAATAACAAAATAATATATATTAGCGGTGAACAGTACATGAGCGCTGAATGGCTGCTGACTCTCCAAAAGCGTCTAAACACATTTTCAAGGGGCAATGTTTAGATATAAAACAAATATTTGACATAAACAACTACTGTACATTCTCACCTAAATATCAATAACAGTAGAGTTTCTAAAATGATAGTTGGTTTGCTCCTCTACCATTGACGCTCGCTGTGAGAATGCTGCCAGTATAGACCCGGCAAAAACAAGTGGAGTGATAAAAATTGTGAAACTGTTTCCGTGTGATTATAGTAGAATATCGCATTGCCGGAAAAGGCTCTCGGTCAATCAGATTCAAAGAATCAGAACTAACTGTAAATATATATATAGAGAGGCTTTGATAGGCTCTTAGGTCTTCAGGTCAAAACCAGGATAACAACATAGCTTACCATACACTCTTCTATATCTCCGCCCCACTCTCTTACCCACCTCCTCTAGTAACTGTTCTTAGCAATGTGTCTCCAGGGATGATCATCTTTCCACACAGATGTCCAGTGAAGCATGCAGCAAATTAGACACTGTGAGGGAAAATGATACCCCTTTTCTTCGAATCTCTCTCTCTCTGCCTCAGTAAATTATATAAAAGTATACTTGAAACACAAGCTGTTACAAATGACCACTGACATGTTTTAGTGGCAAAAATTTTTTAAAAAACCCTACCTACTAGAGAGCATTTTTAGGTGCTCCTGTCAATTCGTGGACAGCATATATGCCTTGTAAGATACATTGTTCAGGCTAAGATATAAAGTAGAATGTATATTTAAAGCATATATTGTGAGCTCTACTGTTTTAAATGCTCAAGCTCTTTGAAGTTGTGTGGATTCTGATTGGCTGTTTTTATAGTTCATCAGCTGGAAAAAGTCATTCTGAAAGTCATTCTAACGATATTGTTCCTCTGTGTCATTATAGTTGTAGTGTGGACTTCGATATTCTCAGAATTAGAACAATTATCAAAACTTTATCACACTTTATGTGAATGGCCCTTTATTCAGCACTGGAAAGAAACAATTTCAAAATAAGATCATCTAATTAAAAATGCACATTTCACACAAACATTGTGTGTGCATATGAAAAAAAGAAATTGAGTTAGCATATGCAAGTAGCAAACATCTCCTTCCACTAACCACTATGATTCAGTCACCAAGTTTCAGAAAGGTCTCCAGGGTTCTTTCGACATGTGAAGTGAGTCTCCAGTACATTTTACAGCTTGACTCACCACTGCTTCAGTGAAAAGATTTTTTCCATCTCCAAAAGCTTCTAAAAAACAGTTCAGTTAGCAGATAAATTTGCCTTTCAATGTAGTTACAACAATTTAAGCCTTCCTTCCTTTCATCAAGTTAAACATTACATCTAGATTTATATAACTATCCTAAATTGCATGTCAAAATACAGGACACAACAGAACAGAACGTTATTATAGAAACGAGCTATGCTAGATGATGAATCATAACAGTGTGCATTGAAACATCTTTGGGACCAATAATCAGATGGCAGTTTCTACAATAATAAACTGTCCCTAAACAGTTCCTCCTACTCTCTTGAGGCCTGTAACGTTATTGAATTTAATAAATCAAAATAGGTGATGTCTGTCTACTTGTGAGATGTCTTCTGATGGCTTCCTCAGAGATGGAGGATTAGCATTTTCCAGACAGCATATTATTCCCTTCGGCATTGTACAGCTAGTACTGTACAGTTCCAGATGGACAATGATAGATATAGGCAAGGGAGTGACTGTTACCCACTCATGAGCATCCTAAAATAAAATCCAGGTACAGTATCCAGGTTAAAAATGAATGCAATAATTAAAGAGTAGGTGCACCATAATTTGTGTTGGCAATTATGCTCCCATTCAGATGATTTCTGCATGATAGCTTAAAATATTCATTATTAATGCATTATTATAATCTTGTCAATCACTAAACTAAAATGTGTTGGAAAACAGATGGAATGTAGGACTTTTGTACAAATTGTACAAAAATAAACAAGTGAAGTCTACAAGGGACCTGTATTGACAGATCTTGAGAGAAAATACTTAGTAAACATGATTACACAAGTGGAAAAAGAACTGGAAATATTAATACATATCCATGAAAAATCCTTCATTGACGAAGGGACACTTTACTGAATAGCTGTGATATGCGATGGCTTGGTGGCAGGAAGAAAATGAGGTGCAAAAGAAAATGGTTCCAGATTTATGTGTGGCGGCTGGAAAATTCAAATAGGCAGAGATAAAAAGGGTATTTTTCAGAAACACATATCTAAGCGAAAAAGGGGACCTAAATGTGAAAATAATGTATATGATTTGTGCAGGGCGAGGATGTTCTCCATCCTCAGCGGAGGGCTTGTAGAGGCACTATTTCACGGATTATGGGGTGAGTCTATGGAGAGAAGATCACCAAAGAATGACTCCCCGAGGGGCCTGGTGTGGACAGAGAAGAGAAGGACAGAATTTTCCATCTCATAAATTTAACGGCAGGCAAATATTCTTTAATGCTTTCATACATAACGACTGTCTCCCTGCGAGTAGATAAAATTGCTATGTGTGTCATGATAACATAAAAAAGACTTTCATTTCCCATGAGAACATTGTGCCCAGAATTAAAAAATATATAGCTTTAATCATTTTAACGAAAGTTTAAAGAAAAAAAGTTATGCGTACAATTCACAGCTACACCTAATAAATGAATGGCATTGCATAATATAACACAATTTATTTCTATTATGTATCCAAATAGTTTGTCTAAATTTTGAACAGTTTATATATTATTCTGAGGGATGCACCAATATTAAACCTTTAAGCCGATATGACAAGCTAATTATTATTTTCATCTTATGGCTTATTACTAATATATAGCCAATGTTGAAATTGTATAGTACTTTGTCTAAATAAATGTAAAATAAAACACTAAAAACTATTTTCTACTATTAAAAAACATTTATATGCAACAGTATAGTGACAATGAAGAAAAAAAAAAGATATCTAAATGTAAAAATAAGGAACTGAGCATGCATAATTATACATTCTATAAAGACCATGGGCACATCAATCCACACAACACAACACAACTAAATGTGCTGACCGAGAGAAATTGTGTGAACAGGGCGTCTTGAATTAATTTGTCTTTGAAAACATCGCGCTTTCAAACAGGCAGAACAGAGTGACCTTTTCAGTGAATAATAATTAAATTGTACAGCTCTAACCGCTTATAATCTATGGCAGGCCCAGAACAGGCCCTGCACTCTCACTCTAATTGGCAACATAAATAATAGCGTGACGAGCGTGTACGTGAAGCTCTCCATCACAATGACCCGCTGACATTGCAGAGATGGGGTGTCTGAATTATCTCGGGGCGACGGACATCTGACAGGTGGTAAAAGGGCCTGCGATTTGACTGTAAATCACAAAAAGGCCTTGCTGACACACCAGAGGGGGAGGAGAAAAAGCGAGAATGATGAGATGGGGGCGGGCAGAAGGCTGTTCTCCAATAGACACTGTAAATGAACCAGATTTATCTACAGGCTCAGAGCAAAGCCTTTAATTGCTTCTACTGGTTGCACATTTGTGAAGGACGCTGGAGACCTCACCTGGTGCACGGTAAATTGGGATTGAGCCTCCTAACCTGCAATTCAACCTGGAGGGATAAATGGGCTCAGCTTCCAATCCAATCAATTTGCTTAACTGCTTGTAATCCAATCAAGCACCCTGTCACACAAACAATATGCACACAGCTTGTTTCTCCATAGTGCATTAAACCTCCCGGGGGATCGAGCAACACATTGGCAGAAATCCCAAATAACCTACCTGGCCCCCTGCTGTACCTATTATTGTCTAATTCACACCTTAGTGCAGGGCAAGCCAATGTGTGACTGGACTTGAGCACTGAAACCCCAGTCAAGCAATTATAACTGCAGAAACACAGTCACAGGCTTTTAATCCCATGAAACATCAACCAGGTTTAAAAGGACACAGGTCAGTTTTCTTTTTTTATATTATTATTTAAAAAAAAATTAATTCTACTTCCTTATAATTTCAAATTGCAATTCTGAATCCTGTTACCTCAATTCAAATTTAGCAACTGAATTGGAATTTTAAAGCCATTCTAAATTCAATTCAGAATGATGCACAACCCTGTTAAGCTCTGAAAAGTATAAAAAGTATAATTAAAGTAGTTTTTTTCTATGACTTGTGAAGTCAATAACGATCATTGTGAGACACCTTCCATGAACATTTGTTTTCAATGTATGAGCAAGTGCTCTAATTTTAAATACATGTGCTTAGACTGAATTGTGCTCATCGTTATTAAATTAATTATATTATTGTTAAAAAAAATGTATTTCTTGCACAGTTTTTTGGCATCTACTCAATATGAAATTTAGTGATGGACTCTAGGCTTATGAACATTAATCCAGACATGAACCCACACACAGACACCTTCACACACTCCCCTGCTGTTTAAATAGTGCTGATCTTCTACAAAACAGGGAGTTCGGTAATCACTGCTCGTTTCGATTGGATTCACGACGGGGGGAGGGGAGAGGAGGGGGGGACGCTGTATTACATCGCTCTGTGGGAACTATCTAATTCAGACCTCCACATAACTCTGCCTAAAAATCAATAGACTACAGTCCAGCAAGAGACTGACGGAGATAGAGAGACACAAAGAATGAGGAAGAGAGAGAGAGTTGGGCTGACTGTAAAAGAGATGGGGGAAAGACAGACGATACTCTCCCTGAAACCCAGAAGCTATAATATCCATCCTTGGCGGTTCACTTGACATTTACTTGCCCTGCTTTTCTCTGCCTTCTAACTCCCGGCGTTCCGACTCTCATGGGTCTGTCGACCGGGTGAGCAGATAACAAACCTGTCAGAGCGGGTTTAGGGAGAGGATAAATCTAGAGCCAGGCTGAAGGATGATGGGTTCCAGAGGCCAACATGTTTGTGTGTGTTACCATAAGAGGAGACTAAGAACATGTGTGACTGTATGTGTGCGTATTAGCAACCATCAGGACTGACATATGACACCTTGGGAGAACAGCAGTGGCGTATAAGCGGCCCTTGCATCTAATCTGAGGTCTGGTCTCGCCCCCCACACAAGTCTCTGTGCCTTACAGGAAGAACTCACAAAAAGCCTTTCAACAGCCCTGCGGTCAGGTCAGAGCACCGGGGCAGAGGGATGAAGCGAGGGAAGGGAGAAAGACAGAGTTTGAGTGGTGTTAGTGAAAAAGACTGGGAGGTGTCTCTTTAAGGGCCTGATAACATTCTCTGTGATGGGCTCCCCAGGGTCTCTGAAATGTCACAGCTTTGAGGCCATGGGCTGTCATACCCGTAGACACCGGGGACTCTGGGACTGAGAGATATGCAATAGACTTGCCTCAGAGCCAAATTTGAGAACACAGCATTTCCACTTCACTCTCTTGGTCAAATGTCCATCAAATCAAGCCTTAAAGGAATAACAGTGTTTGGTTGGGTTTACACATTAACATTTATGTGCACCACAAATTCTTTTTTTTTTACTCCATTCCTATTGCTAATAATAATTCCACTGCAATTACAATCAGACATTTACAACATTTGATCAGATAAATGTATTTGACAAAACAATAAAATAATAATAATTGAAAAAAAAAATTTAAATACATAAATAAATAAAGAAGGAAATAATAATTCTAGCTTGGAGAGACCATTAAAATCTATTCAATTAATGACAAAAAATATACTGTATTCATATTTGTTTTAAATGGTACTGTCACAATAATAAGAATAATAAGCAGCTTGTGTCACAATGTCAACACAATTTACCAACTAAGGATGTGTTACAAACTGTTTATTGTGTTAGAGTAAAGCTAAAAATAGTCTGGACTTTAAGTGATTGACACAGGACTGATGACCTTCCTTTTAGGAGGACCGTGTTAAACAGTTTTGGTGTACTGACTCGAATGTCCCGGTTCTACAATCGGAATGATGAAAACGTCCTTTGGAAGGTCTAAAAATTGCACATCAATTACCTGAAGCAGTGAGGCCTGTCTTATGTCCCAGCCACCATTTTATAAAACCATAAAATGTCTATACTCAAGTCACAAAGCATTACATCAAGGACATTTACAGGAGAGACAAAACAGGAGAAAAAAGAGAGAATATATAAGGATAACATTTGCTATGACTTAAAAGGGATGAGTGTTAGCACGCTCTGTGACGATGACAACAAATAGGCCGGGAGACATCTTTAAATCCTCTTGAAGAGCACATGAGCATGCCTCTCTGGGAGATTTGTGTGTTTATTAACGAGCAGCACGCTGTGGTTTAATCAGTGCAGGGAGAATACTCGTACTTAAAAAAGGCTGCACGGCATTTATACTCCTGCGTGCTTGTAGGATTTGCTAATAATGTGAATTCAATTCAAAGCAGGTGTGAAAATAAAGAAAACAAAGTGCAAAAAAACAACAAAAGGAAACACTTCAAAAATATAGTCCAAACACAGTCCAATGCTTTAGTGTTAACAAACCAGGTGATGCTAACAAGGGGGTGGGTGCAAACTAGAAGTAGGCAAGAAAACAGAGCATACAAAAGACCGTGTTCTCATTTTCTGTCTGAAAGCCCCACCAGGACCACTGAAACTTGCTTGATTTCCCCAGTCCAATTATAGCTGTGCGCTCAGTTCTTCCAGAATAGCAGGGCAGAGCTGAGGGACGGCGTCTGCGTAAGCGAAGAAGGGCTAATAGAGTCCCTGAAGCTGACTCCATTTCGCTGCTCCAGCTAATGGGCTGTGATATTTTCCCAAACTAACTGCTGCTGTGCCCTCTTAGAAGCTAATCTTGCCTTGTGCTTTGGAGGCCGGGCCACGCCACGCCACGCTCACCCTACCTCACTGTCCAAATCTCATCTTCCCTGCCTTCAATCACATGACTGAGCCAGAAAGGAGAAGACTCAGCTCCCTGACTAACACATGCATGACGTGCCAAACCATCCTCATTCAGGCTGTTTTGGGCAAAGGTTCCTTCTCGTGTCAACACACCCTACAACGCCATGCTGCCTTGAGCCATCCAAGGAGATTTTTAGATTTTATACCAGACCTGAGAGACAGAAAGCGATAGGCACAGTTGTTGAAGGACTCTATTTTAAAACCCCTATATAGCTATCGGGTGGCTAATAGCATCCTGGATGCTGCGGTGGGTAGAAATGGGCAGAAATAAATCCAGGAAGATGGCTCCCTGGTCAGCCATACAGCAGACAGCTCACCCCATTCCAGATGGTTGTAAAATAGACCGGTGGCATTACAGTCAGAGTTTGGGACTGGCCATTGACTACATATTAGAGACCATCATATTTTTGTAGTCTCAAATACACCATGGCCCATTTCAAAGCATTTAAATGAACCTGGCTCACAATGGCGGTATAATTGCTACTAAATCTTTCAATAAAACTGATTCGTGGACAATTCTGTCATGAAATTGCTACTCACCGCTCTATAGGCAAGATCAACGGGTAGAGCCCTTGCAATTATTCATGGCATTCAAGACCCTAAAATGTTCAGTGCTGGTTATAGATACTGCAAAAATCATGTTGAGAGCAAAGCAATGGTAATTAAACGAGCACAGAAGAACGAAATTTCACATGATGAGATGCACTGCGTTCATTACACACCCTCCATTCTAGTCTCATCACACATTTAGAGTATAGAAAAGACATTCGCAAAACGGTCCATTTTTAACAGGCAGTTGCAAAGGTTAATTATTTTCCTAATTACATCTAGAAATGCCATACATTTGTTTTTCTCCCTAATTGACAAGAAAATTAATTGTGAACTGCATTAGGCACAGAGGGTTAATCTCAAGTCTGCAGTATAAGGTGTGTGAGTGCCTCAATGCACAGAAAGTATAAAAAACCATTATGGTTCCCCACTGCGGCATCCTTTAAAAGCACGTAAAAGCAGCGTACATTTCAATGCAGATTAGAGAGAAAAATCGCAACTATGCCCAATATCCTGTGGTTCTTGAAGCTGCACTTGAGACAATAAAGGTCAATAATTCTACACACAAACCAGCAGAAAGAGCATAAGGGGAAGCATAACCTCAGTGCTAATCAATATTAATTCCTTTGCCTCTCTAATGACAAGTTGTAGTCAATGTCGGTCCAGACTCTCTCTCTTGGGTTCAAGCATGCTGGGCTTGTTCTGCAGGCACCTGTCTGCCCTTGTACCTGAGCTGTATTATGGGCGATTATCACACCACGTCCCCCAGGCAGAAGGTCTTCATGCGTCTGCGGCATTGATCTCATTTGTTGAGGAGATAAGGCTGTAATTGGATGAGGCCTGAAATCAGATGGAACTCCATGGCAAGGCCAAGGCTAATTCCACTATCCCTGACCTGCCTAAATAGCTAGGCCACGGCCACAACTACAGGGGGTTAATCCTGTCCAATCCCACCCCCAAGCCAGCTCATCACCATCTGGGCCACTGTCCACCTCTCTTCCTCCTGTTTGAGCCAGGCCTCCAAGCCATTGAGGCAAGAGAACAAGTGTACCCGACCACCCAGACAAGAGCCTGAGCCAGGACCCTAATTGCAAATGCATAATCTATTGAACTGTGATGCTGATCGTAGTGGCTGTCTGCAGGATAAATTACTACATAAATATTTAAGCTCACATGACATTGCCAAACAACCACAAACTCTGAGGTCCTACACAGCAGGGTGGTAATGTTGTTAGTTTTTTTGAACAAAAGACCCAAGGATGGCTTGAATATACTCCGTATCTTAACGATTTACTGATTTGCACACAATATTTTTCACCTTTTCACATTACTAGTGGTCGGACAATATGCCGATATAAAGCCAATATTTCACACTAATTCATTTAAAGATAGTAAACAACACAAGTCACATGCTGCCATAACATTTTTAATTTGACATAATTTTACTGAATAAGAAATGAATGTAAAAAATTAATCAATATGAAACAATAATTTGAACTTAATAAAAAAGACAAACCTGTACAATTAATAGATTTTTACTTTGGGATTCATTAACCATATAAAGAAGTTTGTTTTGTTAACACTTTACACTAGGGCTGGAACGATGCGTCAGCGTAATCGTTCACGTCGATTGTGCATGGTTTATGTTCATCGCTAATCCCATGTCATGTTTCGCACAAAACAAAACTCTAAAGCATATGCTAATGGCTAGTACGTCGCTTAATACGAGCCAGCACATTTTCAGGACTCACAACTGCATTCAATGACAGTATCAAAAATGGCGATGTCCATAACATCAGGAAGTTTTATCCCAATTGACAGCGTGTTGTTAAATAAACGACTCCAATGGAGGCGTGAGTTCATCCATCAGATATTTTAAACAACCAACAAGGACTTTAAATGCTTAGTAACCGAGTGCAGAGAGAACGTTTGAGCCTTGAGTAAACTAAATCCGTCATGATTATACAGTTCACCTTGGCTCTCACATTATATGATGTGGCAGACAACTAGTTGTCCAGTGCGGTCTGTTTATTCAGCGTGGGTTTGTTCGAGAATGCGGTTGGGAGTCCTGAAAATGTGGAGGTGTCAGTTCAGTTACAGAATTGGGTTGTCACGCTCGTAAAAAACAAAACGCTGTATGAACGCAACAGTATTAAGCGGCGCTGTCATACTATCCATTAGCATCTTTGCTTTGTGTGAAATATGACAGGGGATTAGGGATGAACATAAACAGTGCGTAATCGACGTAATCGATTATGACGACGCGTCATTCCAGTCCTACTTTACACTAATGTTCAATTCGTTCATTTTATTTGAAGGTATAGAAATTACAATCCTGTCATCATTTTCTCACATACCGTTGTACTGAAAAACTGGTTTTGTGGAATATACAGCAACAACATCAAGAACAATAGAAAAAACTGTAATGCAACGTATAACTTTGACTGCTCGGCATGTTTTGAGAGAAGTGAGATGAAGCAGTGTATCAGGTGAAAAGCAATAAGATACCCTGAAGATGAAAGCTTCACAAATCCTTTGATGACTCAGAGTTTGGTGCATAGTGCTGTTTTTGATCAGACTAACTAGAACGAAGGGAGTTTTGCAGAATGCAGTCAGGGGTTTGATAAAGTGTCGAGAAACTCTGCGAAAATATCTCGCTCAAAAAAAAATCCTCTTAAGCTTGCGTGCCTTGTAAAAAAAAAAAAAGCTTTTAAGCCCAAAGACACTTACTGTGACGTGTCATTTCTAAAAACATAAACTCTCACTTAGAATGAACATTCTTGTGGCGTATTTTCATTTCCAGCAGTATAATGGACAATAATAAGCAAAATCATGGAGACCCGCAGTGCACCCAGTTCTGGGAAGTGAAGAAATTCTTCATAACTGCAGCAGCAAGAATATTCCGGAGATAAAAATATCTATAAAACTGTAAACTATTTTTCTCTCCATCCCTCTCGAACACTCAACTCAACAGTACCAGCGGGGCTAGAAGGTAATTCGACCGGCCAATTTAAACATGTCATGATTGAGCTGGAAAGAACAAACGGACATCAAAGAACAAACCTCGAGTCTGAGAGAAAGAGCAGCGTGCTGGCAGGAGGCTGAGAGAGGGACGAGAAACAAGTGGGGGGGGGTTCGATTCGTGTGTCATTACGACCACACCGCTGTGTTGCTATTCTGGATTCCTGGGGTTTGACATCTAGATTGCAGATGGATAAGTGTGCCTTAAAACCACATCCCCCATCAGGGAAAAGAAAATCATTTCTCATAACGGCATCTATTTACTGGCACGGCCTATCTCTCCCACAGGGCCCGAAACAAATGAAAATGTTATTTCTCTCCTCATGAACTCCCACCTTTTCTGTCTGCCTTTTTTTCACTGCCAGCAATTTCATTCTCCCTCTAAATTTGAGTTAAGTCCATGACTAGGGGGAAATAATGTCTCTGGAATTATCTTTCCGAAACTATGATTCCAAGGGGCTGTGTTCCTCTTTATATATTTATATACCTTCACATTTATTTACTCTGTTCTCAGGCTTTTTGCCTTGCGGTTTTGGAGGAAATTGCAGTGGCTTCTGATATGGAAGCAATGCGACATACAGAGGATCTCTCTGTAATCCCCTCAATCGCAGCGAGGCCTTGACGGGGACCGAACATGCCCTCTGCCAAACATTTAAACAGCCCTGATGCGGACAGAAAGCCGCACACAACAGCGCCTGTCAGAGAGGCATTTCGAGCGCCACTCAGAGCTGATGCAAAGCACAATATTAGCTCAACCCTTTGAAATGTTAAGCCTAGAATGACACAATTGTAAGCATTGCAAAACAATCAGATAAAGTGCTTTTTTTGTGGTGAACACACATGATCAGACACGTTGAGCTGTGCTGCGCAAACGGTCAACACAAGCTTGAGTCCAGCTCACAACATTCCTCAATCCTGTTCCTCACACTTCTCAACATCACTTCCTGCCAATCTCTGATGGTTCTCAACCACTGTCCAACACAATATTCAAGGGGCCCTCATATATGCTATAATATTTCAATATGTTCTTGATGAAGTTGCTTGTTTCAATCTTTTTTAATTAACAGAAACGCGTCAGTGCATTGAATTGATTAAAAACATTTATTTTTGTGATTCCAGAAGTTTCATGTTCTTTAATAAAACATTAAAAGAGAGAAATATTCCATTCATACCTCAGATTTATGTGCTTTTTAGAATTTTAAGTTAGATTATTTTAATATAACCTAATTTAAATCATTTTTAAATCATCATTGTGCATATTTAAAGTTTGCTGAGGCCTTCTGGTTGAGAACCACTGCTCTATGGCAACACAGTGTGATGTAAAAGTCTGAGATCACAATTAAAATATGGGATTCAAGAATTGGAAATTGGAAATAAAAAGAAAGGTGAAGTAAAAAAATAAAATAAACTAAGAAGTATGATGTAAAAATAAACAAAGAAATAAATCTTAAAGATTAAGCCCCATTTCATACAAGTCATTAATCAAAAGAGTTGCATTTTTCACTTAAATTGTTATGCTATTTTATTTCCTTTTAAATATTGCACATGACAAAAATGCACAATAGAAGCATTTTAACTATTGCTCTTGGACTTGTGGATCCCATGTCCGGTCAGGATTCAGACGTCAGCTCTGGGCAGGGTTTGAGGTGGATGTTTTAATAGCTTGTTCTTTACAGCACTCTTTAACACTCTGTGTGTACTCAGCCTCTTCCACTCAAGCATAAATCTCAACAGAACCGTGACAGATAGTTCTGGAACCTTGGCTGGATCCAGAACACCCAGCAAGGATTTATGTTTCCCCAACCACCTGCGTGGCCTGACATGCCATTTAAACTGCTGCTGGAAGAAAATCAAAACCAAGAAACTACTTTACTTTTTCATTCCATCTCGTGTTTTTTTTTTTCTTCCTTTGCATATGAGGAAAACTTGTGGTTGTTACACTAAATCACAAAGGCAATAAAACTTGGCGATTTGTTATATATCACAAATCCTTTACATAATCACTTTAACTTTAACAGAAATAAGAGATTTTCTTTATTTACTCATTTCCTTTGATCATATAGCTCTGTGCTTAGACTGAAGTCATGAAGAAACGTTTGATTTTATTCTCAACAGACACGCTCTCTGATCACAGTCTGACCAGATAGTGAATAATTGAAAAACACAGCACAGTTCATTAACTCAACGTCAGTGAGCACAACGCCACTGTGACGCCTGCAGTGTGTTAAAAGCCTCTTTGAATACAGTCTAGTGGTTCGGAGTCCAGCGATATACCTTCTCACTGCAGCCCAGCAGACACATTCACACATTAAAATCCTATGAGGGGACGAAACAGCTGGAAGGCCAGGCATGGAGATAATGGCCATTCAGACCACAATATCCGATTGGCGTACAGAGCTGTAAAGCAAGGAAGGTGGTATTTGAAGGGTCAACTTTGTGTTCTATATTAACACTACATTTATGTAACAAATTAAATCTGTTTAATGCCAGCAAGATGGCACAACTGATCCTTCAAACAGGAAATTACAGATAGATAGTTTGGCTCTAAAATCTGTTTGGATGGGCTACATTTGAAGCTGTTGAATATAGTCAATACACACAACCTACAGTAGTAATAAAATGTATTCTGTAAAAATGATATGACCAATAAGTCATGGCAACATGTTTTTCAAAATAATTAAACCAATTTCAACTTCATTTTTTTTAGTAATACGCGATTCAACTAGACAATTTTTTTTAATGATTTGAAATTACTTGTACAGCCAACATGATTATACTTAAAAATGTAAGGCAGCAACTGAACTTAAGTTTGGTTAAGTTGAAGCAGGTGGATTTGTTTTTATGTGCTTGGCAAACAGCTAATGAATAGCCTTATATAATGAACGAATAACTACATTATTTAGTAGATAAATTGTTTATTGTGATTACTGACATTGGGAAGAAATTGACTTAATTATCTTTAATTATGAATCATTAAGATTAAGATGTTATTTTCAACTGTTTTTGTCGTATGGTGTTGTTTTTCCAATCTATTTTAACACACACACACACACACACACACACACACACACACACACACACACACACACACACACACACACACACACACACACACACACACACACACAAACACACAAACACTATACATACATACATATATATATATATATATATATATATATATATATATATATATATACACACATACATATATATATATATATATATAATATATATATATATATATACATATACAGAGTTTTTTTCTGAACAGAGTTCAGATGCAAAAGCCTCTAAGTGCCATCTGAAATTTTCTTCGAGAATGATCTTTTTTATCAAGCTCGTATATTAAAGTTTAATACTTTCACTTAAATGCCAATGCAAATTACCTATTAATTGTCATTTAAGTTAAATTACTTAAATATACAAGCTTTATAAAAAATTATCATTCTAGAAGAAAATTTCAGATGGCACTTAGAGGCTTTTGCATCTGAACACTTTATATACTGTATATATATATATATAAACCTATTATTATGATCACAAATGTATGCATTTAGCAGACGTTTTATCCAAAGCGACTTAATATACAATGAATGCATCCATTTTATTAGTTTATGCATTCCCTGGGAATCAAACCCATGTCCATGGCATTACTTGCACCACTGTTTGAACTACATGAATGTTTATTAAAATCAATGTAGCGAATCCAGCACAACAGTGAGAGATTTGATTGGCAGTGCTGAACAGTTTCAGCCATGCTTTACGGGGAGAAAATGGAGAGTAACCAGGCCTACAACCTCACAATTCGAAACCTTTCCAACTTCTCCTCCCACTTTCTCTCATCCCCGGAGAACCTCACACAGTCTTTCCGTCAGCACCTGGGTCTGCTGAAGATACGGCAGCACTACTTGGCCTGGGCAAGGCTGTCTCTATCCATCATAAGGAAGGATCATTAAGGACTGAAAACACAAGTTGCCTCTGAGGAAGCCAAACAAGCAGGGGAAAAAATGTCAGGAAGAGAAAGAAGTCTGGTATATTTACAGCTTAGGCTTAGGGAATAGGGTCATGGCAGCTCAGTTGAACACACACACACAAACACACACAGAGGCTCCAGGTCAGGGTGATTTGTAGGCCCGGGAGATGTGTGCTTGTGCTGGTGTTTGTGAAACCGACTGATGCCTGTATCCTGGTGGGAAAGGTTTATTTTATTTTAGCTCATAGTCATAGCAATGTATTTGACAACTTTTCTCAATTGACGATCGCTCCATAGAGGGTGAGGGGTGTCGAAGCATTTCACCCATACGTTGTGTGTGTGTATCGTACAACGAAGACACAGACATGCTTTCTATACAGGCTCTTGAGTCAAAAATCTTTTCTTTTCTTCTCTCTTTCTCTGCCGCATTCTCGCACATTCTGAATATGGTACCCACATTGGTCTCTTATTGCTATGGCAACAAGCTATTTCCCTTGCTCCTTGGGCCCCGTGCTGTCATTATCCAATCAGAACAAGACCTTTGTTAAGATTCCCTCAGGCTCCACTTATTCAACTCACTATGATGAACTGACCTTAACACTAAAGGGAGACAGAGAGAGAACGACAGCAAGAGAGAGATTCCTCCAAGCTATCCGTCTTTATCTGGAAAAAAATAAATAAATGAGGAAACGACGGGCATTTAAATGGCACTGCAATCTGCACTCTGATCTGAAAAGAAGACAAAGAGAAAGAGACAACCCAATCTCTGCCAGCACTTTTTGTTTGCTTCTCTCACTCCCTTCCTCCTACTGTCTGTGGGTGAAAAAAAGAGGGATTTAGAGAATAATGGAACAAGGTTAGCTGGTGATTGACTGGATGCTGTTAAACTGGACTGGATTTAAGGGTACTGCGCTGGTAGCTGGCTCTGGTTCAGACACTGTTAACCAGATCAAACAAAAATAATCAGAAACACAAAAAAATAGACATAAGAGAAGAAAATACAAATCTGTAAAACAGACTGAAAATGCACATGCTCCAACACACTGAGCAATGGAGGGTCATGTAAGTATAAAGTCAGTCTCCGATGTTCATTAGTCATTTCTTGTACAATATATATTTTAAATTGTACAATATAATATTTATAACATTGTAAAAAATAAAATGTATACAAAAAATATTAAAATAAATTAAAAATAAATAAAATAAAGTGAAATAAAAACCTGTGACGATGGAGGAAAAAAATGCAGTACATTCATTCTACTATTCTTGCACTCTAGAGGTTAGAAAACTTGCACCTGATGCTTCAGAGCCTCAATATGATTGGTTCCCTACTTGATAGATAAGTGCTGACTGTATGTGTAGATATGTTCATTTGTGTTGTCTCTCTCCCATCGCCCATGATGGACAGTTAGCTGTTCGATAATGACAGCACAATACAGACAGGCTGTGATGAAAGCAGACCACCCTGTCACTGTGTGTCAAAATCTCTTGCCACATTCACACAAAAACAATCTCAGGTTCACCTCAGTCCACACCTGCCAACAGTGGAGGAATTGAGGAAGATTTACGACAATAAAAATGTCTTAGCGTCCATGAGACTCAAGAGGCACATCTTTGATTTGGAACTGTTCATGTAACTTACAACAGCGAAATTCAGATTATAGTTGATAATTCAATAAATTCAAAGTAAATTTTTAATCATATCTGGACCTTTGAATTGCTTAAATTAAAAACACAGTAAAAGTCCCCCTTGAAGGTATTGTACAAGGAATTGTAGTAAGGTTGTTTTTGCCGACAGTGAGGTTTTGTTGACATTTTGTAATAAAATATAAATTCTAGCAGTTGGGATTTGCAATATAGTACAGTATGCATACAAATAAAGTTGGAAATAATTATATATACACACACACACACACACACACACACACACACATACATACACACACTTTTTTAATTGACTGACAGCACTAGTTAATATACATATATCTAGTCCTTAAAATAGTCCTTGAGCAACTTAATAAGGGTGACTTCCACAAAAAAAATCTAAAGGAAGAGTGCTATCCATATAGATAAGTGTGTGTGTGTGTGTGTGTGTGTGTGTGTGTGTGTGTGTGTGTGTGTGTGTGTGTGTGTGTGTGTGTGTGTGTGTGTGTGTGTGTGTGTGTGTGTGTGTGTGTGTGTAGCGCTGGCCAGTTTAGACATAATAGCAAAGCAGAGAGGGACGAGTGGCAGGTTTATTGAGGTGCTGTCACCAGCCATGTTTCAGGTCAGAGTGACTGACAGCTGATTTAGAGCAGTGCTGTTAAGCTCTAAAGCAATCATAACCACTACTGTTCTTTAGACACACTCCGTATTCCTCATGCACACAATGAACTGACAGTTATAAACACACTGTTATCCAGACAGGCAAAAACAACCTCTTCAAATGCTGGCACACTAGCACAAATGCACAAACAAATGCATTTTTCTGCCACACACAGACACACATTCTACACTCCTGTTCAAACACTTTAACTCCTGCCATGATAATAAGCTAATTATAGGTGCGGTGCAACTGCCATATCTGAATGCACGTCTCTAATAAGGAACATTTCAAATTAGAGAACGAGCGAGTGGGAGAAGAAGAGAGAGAGAGAGATCAGGAGTGACGAATGGAGACGGCAAAAGAACTACTAGATAATTGATGCGAGCAATTACAACTTCCATGTCGGAGCAAATTGGTCGGCATTTCTCAGCATGTAAGGGCCCCTGACCTCATTATAACAACTGTGTAGAAGAATAATCAAAATTAGCAGCGAGGTTTGAGGATCCGTGACAAACAGAGAGCGGAAAGTTTGACTCTAATGTAATCTGTTTTGACTTCAGCCACCAGAGAGCAATATCCGCAGGTCAAATCTTCAGCAGAAACATGACCTCTCCGCAAAACGCTGAGGACTCTTTCCACATCCCGGCGAAATCAAATAATAACAGTAATCATTAAGAACAACATCTATATTATATGACATAAATCTTCTCCAGCGGCCATAATAACAGGGTGGAGATTGTTTTACCACATAGCGAAAGAATCCCCCAGCACAGGCAGAACTAATCATCTACAGCCACTAACCACGACGCTGGATTCAAATATGTTCACTGCAAAACAGCAAGAGGGCTAGAAATCCTTGCAAACCACTCAGAGAGTTCCAAAGTGAACACACGGGACCAAGAGAAAGAATGATTTTTTAATAGCGTTGCATTTATAGAACATTTAGATGAAGTACTGGAAACACATACATAACTATAGCTGCAATGTGTTTATAGTAAAGCTGTACAACTCTGGGGAAATTGAGAGTCACTTTAAAAAAAATCGAGATCACAATTCTCCCACAATTCTGAATAGACACCTAAACAAAATAATGTAATTTAGAAGTAATCTAAACACAATGTTAATTGCCAGCCCAACGTATATTTGAATGTTCCGCTGTGATCTTACTTGTCAACGGTTTCATAGACATAGCCGAATTGTTGTCATTTAGGAATAACATCGCGAGGGTGTTTGAGATAGTGATTTATTAACTATTAATTGTGCAGCTCTATTTCACATGGATAGTTCAAAATTATCACCCTGTGCTGTGAATTTACTGTGCTGAGGATTCATGTTAAAGATACAATTAACTATACCTACAAAGCTTGAATTCTGATTCAGTTTCTTCACCCTCGAAATCATCGAAATTTGGCTCATCTATTCTGAATGATTGGGATGATTCATTTGAATTCTGTATAAAAATTATGAATCTGAATTGTGCTTCTTCAACCAAAAAATCAGGTTCTCATCTATTCTGAATAGAACTGCTGACATAATGAATCCGAATTCTGTATATGAATTTTAAATGTAAATTCTAAATCTGAATTCTTCACTCTGAAATCTGGCCGATTACACTCATCCACTCTGATACATTGCCAACAGCATTAGTCATGCAGATTCTGATCAGACATACGTGTGTGTGTGTGTGTGTATGAGTGTCGAGAGCACGTCTCTTTACACCACACACACGACCCCCACACATGACAGACCACTAAACAGGCCAAACTGCCACCTGACCCTCAATGTAAATATTTCATTGCTCTGCCTCAGTTAAGACTGCACTGAATGATGAATGAGCAATAAAACGTGTTACCCAGAAATCCTAAAGTACAGTCTCTATGGCGACCAAAGAGCAGGTAATGTCATCGCTTTCTCTCAGCCTTTCGGTTTGTTTCACTGTCTGTCTGTGCCTCTCTGTGTCAGATTAGCAGGCTGTAATGAGAGTTAAAGAGTCGCTTTAGGATGGTCCCTCTATAGGAGGGACACTGCAGTGATGATGATGTTAAATTAACTGTCATATTTAAGCCTTTTAGTTTGGTTTTGTTCGCGGCTTGGACTGAACTCATTATCGTCTCCCACTTTGTCTCTCATCAGCAAGATGGTGACGGGTAGGCAAAGACACCAAACGCACAGGGGGCACGTACGGCCGTCCCCCATTCCTCTCGGCAAACACACACACACCTAAAGAAAAAGCATTAATGTGCTGTTTACTGGAATCCGGCGCCCTGTAATTGCCAATTTATTTGATAGGCAGCCGGATAATGATGGCATTTCACTCCTGCCACAGAGACTAAACACATGTGTGTTTGATTCACCCTGTCTCTACCACACATCCCCTTCTCTCCTCTTCCCTTTGCCCTGGCCTCCAGCCACCCTGCCTGGGGAAACCGTGCCGCCATGCTGGCTTCAAACGCGGCTGAAAGGGGACCCGGGGCGTCGGAGCAAATACAGCAAGCCTGCCAATTTATCCAAGGTTTGGGGTTACTGCTGGTGAGAACAAGGCTGATGCACCATTTGTAGCTTAATGAGCTGGCAGCGCATGGGGGCAGGGGCAGGGAGAGAGAGGGAGAGGGAAGAGAGAGGGTGAGAAAAAGGAGGAAAAGAAGGGGGGCGAGCAAAATGTCCTGAGTGACCTGTTTTGACCCCAGCTTCCTCTTTGTCAAGTGAAGATCAACACCAGGCTCTTTCTCTTTTTTTTCATCAATGCAGTGGATAGGAGTAAGAGAGAGAAGACATCATTAGAACTCTGCCAAACAGTCTATAACGAAGAGCAAGAATTACTCCTCAAAACCCCAACTCAAACTCTTCTTTCATTTCACTTTTAGGAAAATTGTGTGCGTATGCAATCAAGAATATATTCAAACAATAAACACTTTTACATGTCAAAAAATAATGTTTCTCTTCCTGCCTCTCCAGGGCCTGCATTTCTTACAGAAATTGGGGGAGGGATAATATTTGTCACTTTTTATCATTTTTTTGTTTACAATTATCTCACCCAAATGTTTGCTCACTCAAGGTATTTGTGCTTTTACAACTGATGCAATTATGTGCTAAATCATATTAATATTGTTCGGAAGATACAGAAGCGTAAAAAGTCAGTTTGGATGCTAGAGGGTCATTCTTGTTGCACAATAGCCTATACAGGGCACAAGGAAGTTAGATTTTAAACTTTGAATTGGCTTCAACTGGAAAACCGAAAAGTGCAGTCATATAAAATTTTGCGTAATTCACCAAATCTCACCAACAGGCCAAACAGATCGTCACTCTTTTTAAGGAATCAAGCCCTCATTCTGACAGTGGTGTTGGCTTCTAAATCCAGCAAGATCCCCCCCCCCCCCCCCCCAAAAAAAAACAACAACCCTTTGAGCTCTTTATTAGGTGACTCTACATTATTTAAGGCTGTTATTAACCGTATATCATTGATATTGTAATGAAATAAGTTTAGTTCATAATGTTACTCTTTTTTACCCAATATAGCATTTTGTACCAGAAGATCATACCTCGTACAGAGTATAACACGTGTCAAAACTACATCTCACCAGCCTGCATTCATTTTAAACGTGAGTGAAAGTCTTGTATCGCTATAGTGAATAAATGTTTGCAGGAAGTTCCCACATTACAAGCGGCAAATCCCCGCAAACCCGGGCCAAAATTCAGGCCCTGCTCTCCATCTCTGTTATCTAGTAACTCTATGCTGATATGAAGTGGTTTTATGGTGTGACTGTGAATAAGCTGCTTCCACCATCCCCTCAGGACTAGCTCTACTTTGAGTGTGACCCTGAGAAACTGCTCAAGCAAAAAATCTCCAGCACCTTTCAGCAGCTCCTGTTTAGAATTCAAAGGGTTTCAAAACATTCAGTGACAGGCAAATCCACTTGCCAATGAACTTTGAGTAGACGGCATACTCATTTGATGAGAAGGATAATTCATTATTGACGGTGAATAGACTATACTTCAATCCCTCACAGCCTTACTATTATTCATGTCAAAATAAAAAAATTCAATGAGATCCTCAGAGGTGATCACCTTATTCTTTTGCTAATATTTAAGTTAAAATTATGATTATTAAATATAATAAAATAACTTATGATTGTCTCATTGACCATGAAATTGTACAAAAAAAATAAAAAATACTAATTATATAATGTGTTCCTTTATTTAGTTATCTGGTTCAACTTGCCGTTAACTTGAGTCTTAAAGGGAGAGTTCAAACAAAAATAAAAAATTCAAATTTTCATCTCTACTGGAGTTCATGTCCAGCCTGCATCTAGATTAAAACAAAACTTTTGAGTTCCATCATAGAATAACAGCATGCATGTTTGGAACAACATACATTTTCTTTTTTGAGTGAACTATCCCTTTAAGACTCAAGTTAAAACCCATCATACACAACACATTCTGCATATCTTTGTGAGCTGTTTTTACCTGTCCAATAATCAAACTCAATCTTGTGTTTCATCTCTAACTTTATCAGTTTCCCCCATTCCACTTGCATTTCTTCTTTTCCTATCTCCCCTTCCTTCTCCTTGCCCCCCTCTCATGCTTTATCTCTTCGGTCTTCCCTCTCTTCCCTGACGAGGGGCTGCAGGTATCATTTCAATTTCTGATGTCAACATCAAATTACTTATTTCATTTCATGCCTGGCCAAGCATCCTATAGCTACACGCAGGAGTGGTCGCGCTCAACTCGTTCTGCCGTGTCTGTTCCGACGACTCGCCTCGCCCTCCAGCTGACAGCTCTAATTATGCCCGATATCTGATAGTGCCGGCACACACTCACAAACTCACATCTCCACTGCAGGAGCCAAAGCTTGAGGTTTGAAGAGGGCCAATGCCAGACTGCCTGAGCTTTCACACGGGCCTGTGTATAAGATCCATAAACAACTGTAACATAACTTTCAGTGCAATGTAAACTGTATAGACTGCTTTCACATGGTTGAATGCTGCTTCAAGAGGGTTAAATATGGCTGTCTGCGTGTAGGGATGCACTGATTCTGGCCGATATATGTATGTATGAATGTATGTAATATATATATATATATTAGGGCTGGGCGATATGGCCAAAATTTCATATCCCGATATAGCTCATTTGATATCCCGATAACGATATACATAACGATATAGCAATTTTTCTGTTAATTCAGTTCATGAATAGTCTACCGTAAATCCTCTAATATTGGCCTGTATTCCATTACCGGCCGGGTCTCTAACATTGGCCGGTCTCGCTGTTGGCGGAGGTAAATAATTATTAGAACCAATGTTTTTCTGGGCAGGCCACAACATTATGCTTGTGATAGTAACATGCAAATACCACAGGGGGGCAATGTTTGCTAACGAATCCAAGCCATAGCTACAGTAGCCTGGTCATGTCAATCACTTCGCTCTTGACTCGCACGTGACGTGAGACTTCAGTCACCGGCAGGCTAACGTTGTTTACCATGGCAGCCGCGGAGCCAAAGAGGATTTTTGGCGAAAATCTATTTTTTAACCCCCTGGGTTCGACAATCGCGCCGGCGCGATAGTTTTTTTTTTTCTTATAAGTGCAAAAGAGATTCAAAATATTCTGTTGACTTTGATCTTAATTACGGAGAGCGCGCGCTATTCAAAAGCAAATAATCTGAGGCAATCCACGCAAACCTGTGACAGTGAACACCCACAATCAGTTGGATATGTTCACTTTCAGGTTCACCTCGTTTTCATTTCGAGGAGCAACGGATCCGGTTGAGGAATAGGTCAGTTCTATATTTGCTTTGTTCTAATCGCAATCTGTACACGCAAAAAGACTGTTTAAATATGAATCGCGTTTCTCTCTCTCTCTCTGTGTGTGTGTGTGTGTGTGTGTGTGTGTGTGTGTGTGTGTGTGTGTGAATGAATGAATGCACAGATGCGCGCTGTTGTGGAGCTACTAACGGGTTGGGTTGGCTGGTCATCTAGTTGAGAATTAACTTACCCTGGTCTGAACCGCGTTTACTACCGTCTTCCTCCATGTTTGTTTATGTATTGCAGCGTGCATGGGCATGCCGTGAGGTTAATTCTGCCGTAAAACGCCTTATCGTGGCGTAAACGATAGAGCCTTATATAAAACGATAGACATTTTCTATCGTCCAGACGATATATTTCGTCATATCGCCCAGCCCTAATATATATATATATATAATTTCCAACTTAATATGTATGTGCTTTGTGTTTTTACGGTACATCACTGATGTCCAATCATGGTCACTGCTACATTTTTCACTGTGTTCCTTTCTGTCGTCTCCACTTCTCCGGTATATAAGCACAGTCGCGCTTCAGCCTGAGTCTCCACTGAAGCTGCCAGCTGAGTAAATAGGATGTTCTTATCACCACCCGAGCACAAACACATACCAAAGCCTGCAGGCCTGAGGGTGCAGACAGTCTCCGCGCTACTCTACCTCACACCCTGACAACACAAGCACACACACACTGAGCTCAAAGAACAGCTCGGCTCTTAAAACACTCCTATTGTTCCTGTTGGCACAGGGCCTTGTCTAGACCAATGGAGTGGATAAGAGAAATTGTAAAATCCTGTTTAAATATTGAACCTTGTTGTTCGTAAGAACGAGACAGATAAGAAAAGCCACCAACTGACAGATAAAAATCAGGTGTCAAGACAAGACCTACCTTAACTCAGGTATTAAACTTTTTTTTCTGGAAGCTCAAACTTTCATGCAGCATCTACACACAATAGCAATGGTAAAATTCTACACTAAATGCCAGTTCTGATAGATTTTGCATATTATTTGTGACTGCTATAAATGCAGAGTTCCCACACAGATGGATTCACTGAAAAGAAGGAATTGTTAACAAATCAGAATTCACTAAGGCAATCAAACTTTACACAAGCAAAATTTAGCTGATATTTTAGCTAAATTCTTTTTCCAGTCATGGAAAACAGAATAAAAAAAATCCATGAAAACTCTTTAAATGAGCATTATAAACTATCAGGGGTGTTGACTGAGTGTGATTTCTTGTCGGTATGGTGAGTGATGCACGGATTTGATTGGTCACTCACGTCTGTCAGTCTGTCTCTGGAGCTGCTCCGGATGGAGGGTTTGGATTCTCCACTGACGCTCTCACTGTCGCTGTCTTTGCAGTTGTTCTGGCCCGGCTTCAACTGGAAACCACAAAGACGGCAAAAAGAAACAATCAGATACAGCAAGAAGAGAAAAGGCACTAAATTAAGTTATGTATCTAAATAAATTACATATAGATAGAGCACAGACCAAAAAAACAAACAAACGGAAGCAGCTCTGGTAAAAGCTAGCTATTGGATGTACACTACCGTTTAAAAGTCTCTTATGTGAACCAAGACTGCATTCATTTGATCAAAAACAGTAATATTGTGAAATAGTATTACAATTTAAAATAAGTTTTTCCTATTTTAATATATTTTAAAATGTAATTTATTCCTCTTATGGTAGAGCTGAATTTTCAGCATCATTACTCAAGTCTTCAGTTTCACATGATCCTTCAGAAATCATTCTACTATACTGATTTGTTGCTCAAGAAACATTTGTTATTATTATCAATTAATAAATAGAAAATTCAAAAGAACAGCATTTTATTTAAATTGAGATATTTTGTAACATTATAAACTGTCACTTTTAATCAACTGAATGTGTCCTTGCTGAAAGGATTAATTTCTTTCAAAAAAATGTGCAAATCTGATTGATCTTACTGTGCAAATCAGCCAAATACAAACTGACAACCATATTTTGCTGTTGTGTGAACATAACCATTAGGATGAGTGAACATTTGGGAGATGCTAATTCGGATCGGGACATCTCTAGATTCTGTCAGGATCCTTTCATGTAATTTCATCACTTTATGAATACCGTGGGCACACCGGTCTCGAGTCCCACGGAGGAGCCCCAGAAGGATAAAAGGAGGAGTGACGACAGTGGAAGACGAGAGAGGACCAGGCCTGGACTTTGTGTTGTTGTTTTGTTTTAGTTTTTATGTGGCAGTCATCCGTCAGAGGCTGCCGCTTGTCATTTTGTTGTTTATGTTTATTTTGTGATTAAACTTTTACGATGAACGTTCGCTGGTTCCTGCCTCCTTCTTAGCTGAACTTAAATTTTGTTACAAATACATTGGCCAATGCTCCAAAAGAATAAATTATAAACATTAAAATATAACATATATTCATGCAGCAAGAATAGGACACCAAAAATGGTAACCCAAAATTCTTGTAAATCTGTTGAAGATATGGCACAGAGGGTTGAACATACTGAAACTGGGTTCAATCAAATAAAGAGCAAAAATAAATAAACGGCAAAAGCGACTCTGACCACTGACATCTACACGGTTTTATCTGGAGAAGCCTGACTTCATATCAGACCTGTGAGAAAGAGAAATAAAAACCCCACCAAACTACATCAAAAGCAGTTTTCCATTCAGTAAGCCACACTCCCCATGCAAGACCAGAGATTCACAGCAGGTGTCCTTCAGCACGCTAGAAATCATAAAGACTAAGAGCAGAGTGTAGAGGAGAAGGACGAGGGGGAAAGCGGGAGGAGGACATAAAATCCAAAAACATCTGAGCCCCAGTAAAGTCTGGAGAACAATGGCATACTCCTGGGACCCGGCAACTGTCATCAAGGTCTGCAATTTACGTCTTCTGAAGCTTCGCCATTCAGACGGGCTGTTTCCGTACCCCTCACACTGCCAAAAACCCACTGCCTTCATCTCTCAGCACATGAAAACCCAGTTTTATGAGTCGGGATGAGCTGTAAATGACTGCAGTGTCACTTAATGGAAAAAGCAGAGCAGGCCACGGCACACTGGGGGGTTGTTTACCAAGATGGAGAGATAGTTTGGCCGCTCATTTATTTTCCTATCTTTCTCTCCCAGACATTCCCTCTTTCTCTGTCTCACTCGCTCTTTCATACTTCCCCATCACGTAGAAGAATAAAAACAGATTCTTTGCGATAGTTCTTGACAAAGGCAGTGGGACGGGGGAGGGAAGAAGATGAGGGTTGGAGAATATCTCTTTTCACTGGTGCAGGCTGTGGGTTGTTAAAGGCACACAGGCGGGATAAGGGACTGCGGGGAAGAGGGCCCTTGAGTAAAGCACATAATTAAAATGAAACTGTTCCCTTTCTGTAGCCATTAGCTATGTGAAAGGATCTCTCTCAGAGGGAGAAGCTCAGTGACTCCAGGCAGAGACGCTTGCTTCTACCAGCAGGCCACCGTGATAAGAGGCAGGCACTGCTCACAGAGAGAAAGAGACTGAGTGAGAGTTGGCAGTAACAAAAAGGAGGACAAGGGACTGTAAAGTTTGAAGTTGAGGGAGGATGGACAGGTCAAATAGGTGCATTTTTATGTATGTGTCGTTTTATTCCTGTTGAGAAGCCTTGTGCTTCAAGGTCAAATACTGTCTTTAATGTCTTTATTTATATTCAGCATTAAAAATGTAAAATGTAAATAATAAATTGGAAAATAATAAAAGGACAATGAATAATAATTACAATATCAAATGAAATACATATGATAAATAAAAAAATAATGTGTTATTGTATTTGAAACTACTGTATTTAATATCGATTCCACATTTAGCTATTAAGCAATTCATCCTAATATGGATAACATTTTGTCTAAGCCACTTGTTTTCATTAGACTTATTAAAAACTTTTGTTTTAGGGCAAGGTATTGCATACAGTGAGTATTATTGTACTTGTTTATTTGTATTTGGTTTATTCAACCAACTTGCAGCATTTTTGTAATCAAAAACTTGCAACAGCTTGTGTTCCTTTTCAAGTGACTCTGGGCAGTGAGTCTGAAGACACTGGTTAAGAGCTCCGGATAAAAGTTTAAATAAACAGGTTTTAGTTCAGTATTGCTTAGTTAAGATGACAAGAAATGCATAATGGATACTGGCTGTAAAAATCCCGCACATCTATAGTAATGTGATTCATTATATGGCTCTATCTGCCTGAGTAAATGTTCAACATGCATGTATATACTTCTAAAGAAGAAGAAAACACCACTAAATAAATTACTATGAGAAAGCACTTGTAATTATTCTCCATGTAAACAATGTTGATGTCTATGTAAAAGGATGGTACATATTTACTTACTCTAGTTAATAATCAAATATTAACACAGATATCAAACCCAGATAAACTACCTTTAACCAGTCAAGCAGGTACATCTTTTACATGAGAACTGAAAAGCAATGTGGGGATTTGTTACTAGGTTTCCCCACTCAATTCCACTTAATGCCTCTTAAATAGCCTTTGAAAAATGAAGTACTTTTTTCCTGAAGGCACGCGGGTCATTTCTTATGAGTTCTCTGAGTAATTTTTGAAGAGATTTTATTAATAGAGGTGTTAAAGAAAAAAGTGCAATGCTGGTAGCCACGATAAATTACCATCATCAAAAGTTCAGTGCAAATCGGGTTTCCACCCACAGTCGATAAATCAGAAAGCTGGAGCAGTCCTGTCTATAAACCTCTATGTCCACACATTGTTCATTACTCCACATTTACAGTTTAACAGGGCATCTCACTAACTCTAAAATTAGTCTGATGTCTAGACACATAAAGTGTGATATCTATTGTGTTCATTTTTATTGTTTCTATGCTCTTTCTGGCACTACTCAGCTCGGTTTTGGCATATGATCGTTACCTACTGCTGCTCGCTAGATTAACTGTCATAACAAACGTACAGTAATGCAGTTCCCTGTAAAAATGATCGTTCTTTGGAAAACAAGCATCTCCCATATGTACACGCCTGTGAGTGTGTGTACATAATAATGTTGTTTAGGAGTGTGTATGTGTGCATACGGGCGTCTGTGGGTTTTCACAGTCTTGCTTGTGCAATCATAATGACGTTAATGAAGACTGACAGTTCCACCAGGTTGCACCATAAGGATAAACTCCTTTAACAACCCTGAGAGCAGAGCCTTGGTAAAGATTCCCCCTCCAGGAAGATAACAAACAGATGGTTTTCATATTCCAGCAACTAATTCCTCAACAATTAAAAACACAGTAAGACATTAGCATCTAATGAAACATTTAAACTATCAGTAAGTGCATCTGCCATTAATTTCAACACAGTAAGTTCTTGTTTTGCCTCAATCTGTTCCCTGTTAGGGCTGATTTCTCCCTCCCCCCTGTCTGAGTTTACTGAAGTATAGAATTAACAACTGTTTTCAATAAGCAGTCAGCATGATTCCCTGGCACAAAAGCCTCCACGCTATTAAAAATTAATTTATGCTGCCAAGGCTTTGATGTGAGGCAGTAATGGAAAGAGCTTCTCGTTTTGCCTTCCTCATAAAAAGGTCAAAGAGACCTGTGCGCGTTAACCTGGCTCTTGCAATCGCCTGCAAAAAGAAAGTCAGCCGTCAATGGTCGTTTTATAGATGGCACAGTTTTATAGCGCTGTAATCACATTGCACTTAGCGAGTCCGTCTGAGAGAAAACCTCCATGAAGGTAGTTTGTTTCCAACGGGGCATACGGAGGCCAAGCGTAACAGCTTTTGACTGAATTATACTGATAGAAAGTCGCATTAATTCACACCAGCTCTTTGTGAACAACTTCAGCAATACAACAAGACTTTTTATTTTGAATTTACTGCGATTTCGCCGTGGCACCTGCACTGAAGCTATGCATCCATTACAAGCGCTGTTACAACAGTCCATAAGTCTAAATGTATCTTATAGGGACATAGCACACAATAGCTTTGAGTTTCCATATAACAGACAGTTTTAATGGCCCTTTAAATTTGAAAGTGGGAGTGGTGGATTTCAATGGCACTACTGGAGAACGGTGCCTTAATCTGAAATAATACTGACATACATTAAGAGCTTGCTTGTAAAAGCCATATTAGTTTATACTGAGATGGAAGCACTCGTAAAGAGGCGAGAGCTTAGATGAGCATCCTTTCAAAGTTATCAACAGCGTGATGGTATAAGGAGATGCTGTGTTTTGCTATGCATATTCGAAAGCAAAGAACCCATTGGAAGAACAAAACAGCACAGTTTCTGTAGAAATTCACTGACGGTTCCTCAGAGGTAGAAACAAAGCTCAAATAATGGGATAAGCATCCTTTGAAAGGCTCTGACTAGACTCTTAAAATGGCTTTTGAAGCTTTTACAGGATTATCGTTAGCACATGTAGTCAATTACTTTCTTTGCCCACTTGCTGAAAAGTGCTTGCCGGTGTTATGATACAATTTTACAAGTCTATTGAACTATTCCCACAGGCTCGGCCCACAACCCGATGCAGTCAAACACAAAGACTGACTCCGCCACATTGGCCTTTTAAACGGCGCCGTTCGCAAACCCCAATACTCTTTTCATCTAAAATCCTACTTTGAACAGCTCGGCTGACCCTTCACTTCCAGTGGAAGCCCGAGGGATTCTGTTGCTATCGGCTTCTGTTCTTCCTTAGTTACGCACTACAGCAGCTGTGCAGCTTGACAGTAATAAAACCTGGAACAATTTACCAGCTTTTATTGTTCTTCTGCGGGTTTCAGCACAGCTAACCTGTCCTCCAAGGAGCCGAAAGAGAGAGTGAGAATCCCACTAGAGCGCCAATGAAAGAGGATCTCATTTACCTAAAAGCGCTTATAAATTTTTAATTTGCTTTAACAAGTAAATTAACAAGTCCCTCATTCGGGAAGTTTTATGGCTGCCTGCCACTGAGGGACAGCCATGAAAGTTTTATAGATAATCCACTAGTGTGCTTGGCTGCTTATAATAAATTGTCTATTTCCTGCTGTAGAGTCAAATCCCTCAGTTTCCAATGACTACACTTTAAATATCTCCCTCTCTGCTTTCTTTTCAGTGCAATATAACGCCTGTTTTAACACTGGAACAGACGGCGGCCCGTAGAGGGAGAATTATACTGTTACATGTGGAGGTGAGGAGGGTCTGGTCTATATAAGTCAACACTGGCTTACATTCCGAAGACAATGCTTACCACTGTACCCTCCGTGATTGGCTGACAAGATAAAATGATGTCATCATTTACTCACTCTCATGTCATTGTAAACCTGCATGATTTACTTTCTTCTGTGAAACACAAAAGAAGATATTTTGAAGAATGTTTCAAAAGAATTACATTTTATCACATTTTATTGATTTGCATTACCCATCAGCTGTGATGAAATAACTGTAGCACTCAACCTCTTATATTGGGGGGCACAATTAATTGAAATAAAACTGAAATCACAATATGGGAGTGCGCTTGGCTGCTTATAATAAATTGTCCATTTCCTGCTGCAGAGTCAAATCCCTCGGTTTCCAATGACTACACTTTAAATATCTACCTCTCTGCTTTCTTTTCAGTGCAATATAACAATATAAAAGGGATAATTATACTGTTACATGTGGAGGTGAGGAGGGTCTGTAATAATTATTATTTGTATTATTATTGTAGTCTTATATATATAATTACATAAATAACATTTTGGGCACAGTAAAAAAAAAAAATCACATTTAAAATGTCTCTTTTTAGATCTTTGTGATTCAGAAGAATCACAATTCCCTACTCTCCTGGCATATTGCTCTACAATACGTCTGTATATAGGTCACAACACACAGAGGTCTTGACTCTGTTCCCAATTAGTGAATTAAAAGGCCCTGCATGAGTTCACTGGACCTCCATCTGAGCGTTCTGGTTTTCTGGCAGCCGACAGTAGTTGGATACAGCTGTGAGCAGTTAACCTGAGTGAGCTTACCCCAACGACAACAGCGCTTGACAGAAGGATGCAGGGGACATCATAGCTGGTGCGGCACGGCTGCAAATGTTCCGTCATTGCTTGGACAGCCACTGAGTCACCCCGCCAACCCGATCGGCCCCGCTATGACCTCCTCAGCTCTGAGGGCCAGGGCTCTTAACCGCCGCAGACAAGCTGCCTGTATCGCATCCGATCTAAAGTAACAGCCTGTCAACAGGGATCAGAGCTCGGGTCAGGCTAAAAGGCCTGCGTGGCTGTTTATTAAGGCTAACATTACGCCTGAGTACGTACTGCAGCGTGCTTCCACTCACACATTGTCATGCTTAAACTAGATCACCCTGTCCTCGCAAAGACACTGGGTTATATTCGTCGCCTTTCTCCGTCAGTGCTCCAATCGACATCTACATTCCCCCAAAGCCTCAATTCTGTAGGTGACATCACATCCTAAATGTCAGCAGAAACAATTTTGCAGGAATATTGCAGCTTTCATCAGCGTCTCTCGTTCCCCAAGGTGCGATTGCCATGGAAACGCTGCGGGCCCCCCTCTTTGCGGTTGCTAAGCTCAAGTGACATGCGACGACCTTCAGTGACCTTGTCAGGAGCTGCTGTCGTGATGGCATAAGGGATCTTAACTGACGATTACCATTAGCTTTAACCTGCCTTTTATTCCACCTGTGTGAGAATGCGACGCTTTTAGGAAGCAAGAGAGAGGCTGCGTCTCTCAACAGAGGCCTGAGGGTAAATGAACCTTGAAGGAAGGGGAAAAAAGAGAGAGACAAAAGAGAGGTAGAGGTGGACAGGGAGTAAAAACAGTGCAGAGTGCAGTTTAAACCTCATAACTCACACAAAGAGCCACGTTTACTCACTTCAGCTGCTGCCTCGAGGACAAACCTGAGGACGCATTTATATGGATATAAAACTTAGTGATGTACAATGACATTATAGACAAATCAATATGCTTTTAACATCCATCCTCTGCTTGTGCTCAGCACTACTCCAGTTCCACTCCTACAAATGGCTCTATAATGTGCTGCTCCTGCATACTGATATATGGGGACAATTCCCAGATTTAATAATGAACTGAAGAGCAGAGGAGGGAAGTGAGATATTACGAGCGACCGGAGACTTCAATTCTCTTAGATCATATCTGAACAGCTAGTCATGGTGCACAGAATGACAATAAAAGATAAGGTCGTCAGTCTGTGAACACCACACAGAACGGATACGACTAGTCAAGGAATCCGTTTACCTGACCCCGATTAGACCATTTATTGGGATGTGTTTACATAAGATGCGTTTTTACTATGCAAACTACCTAGCAACTATAACACATAATCCTTCTAGCATACTAATTAAAGCACAAAACTGCATAAAATAAATTAATACATAGGATTAAATAAGATAAATACAGATACAACAAGAAACTAATATAAAAAACTAAATAGTAGTGCTGTCAACTAATTAATCACACATTTTTCTGTAATTAATCACACCTAACCATGTAGTTTTTCGACCTTCAGAATATTTTTCCAAGACCCTTGTGATGGTACATCGACTTACAATAGGTTTAATGACACGTCTGCCATAGCCTGTCGGGGTCTGTATCGCTTTTACTGGCACTACGGAACTTCGGGGTTCGGGTAGTAACCCGAGCACAAAAAGAACTAAAAAAAATTCGACTGCTTTACGGCATACCTCACTTCCCCCTCACCCCCCACCCCCCATTTCCTCAAATTCGGACGTGAGAGCCCAAATAGTGTTTGTTTCCCGGCTGGTATAGCGTGTGTATGTTGTTGTCATGGCCGAAGCAGCAACGAAACCGAAGAAGGCAAAGGTTTTGTCGGAGGAGACTAGGAAGAGAAAAAGGGAGAGTGACAAAATCAAAGGCCGGACGAGGATCAATATTGGTCCAGCGTTCACTCGCTGGCGTGAGCTAAAGGAGGAGGAGGGGTGCCCGACCGATGCTGACTTGGCCGTCATGCTGTTGGATTAGTAAGCATATTGACAAAAAAAAAAGTCAGAAGTAAGCCAATGTCTAAACGGCGTGTACAAGTTTGGTAGGGGCTACATTCTTGCAAGTAAATAATACATGATTAGACGGACAAAATCATCTTTTAGGCTAACTAGCCAAATGACTGCAGGCTGATAGACATGTTTGTTTATTTATTTTTCTGGTGAAAGTGTCTTGCCTCAGGCTATAATGCAAATCGATTTTACAACTTGGCAGATTCATCTATGGTAGCTTAATATTATAATATTGATGATATATGGCTATTACCTTCCACACAAACATTGAATTGAATTAGCATATCCATTCTGTAAAACAGTAGCCAATAGGCTACTATAATGACGCTGGCTTGTAAACGTGAGCTACGCAATCTTGTGACGTTTGAAAAAAATAAAACCCATGAAATTATATTCATATGACATGCTGAAATATATGCTACTGTACCTGGGATGAAGACATTTCACCAGTAACGCAGGCAGTCTGCCCAAGACGTGAGAACTCCTTCTGCAGAGTTCGGGGGTATCGGCTTGTCAACAAATGCACGTGTATCCCCTGGTGTAACCATGACAGATTTTACGACAGTAGTAGAAGACAATACTGTTTCCCAACTGTAGGGGGACCCCGAGAGCAAAAGTTACATGGTGTTGCTTTAAAGTGATGTGCGCATGAGTCGTGTGTGTCACACAGACAGGAGATTCACATGTAACGCTAGCCAAAGAATGATGGGGAAAACAGCTGCTGCGTTACTAATTGCGTTACATTATTTTTCTCGTTAAACTGAACAAATTAAACGCAAGCGTTAACATGTTAATTTCGACAGCCCTTATCAATATAGATAAAGACAAAATGTGGAAATAAGCATAAAAAAAAAGGAATAAGGAAAAAGAGAAATTGAGAATAAATAAATAAATCTAGTCAGTTGGTGGACAACTAGATGACTATCTTGACCCATCACTAACAGAATGACACTGAAGAGATAAATACAACTTGGCTGATATGAAGCAAATGAACAAGGTCTAGGAAGCTAAGCAGATATTTCCCAGAATGCAGCAGATACATAGAGGGCAGGCTGTCACAGAGAAGCCAGAGAATTTAAGCTAGCAGGCCAAGTGCTTATCACTACATAACATTTCATCAAAGAA
Source organism: Scardinius erythrophthalmus (assembly GCF_964197995.2). Taxonomy (NCBI): domain Eukaryota; kingdom Metazoa; phylum Chordata; class Actinopteri; order Cypriniformes; family Leuciscidae; genus Scardinius; species Scardinius erythrophthalmus. The sequence goes on from NC_138243.1 coordinate 18,088,464, forward strand.
ATTTGTGTGCAATTAATTACATTCCCAGGCCTCCGCGATCCGGCTGTAGTTGTTACTCGGCTATCGGCTTTCAGGGCTCGCCATCTCACTAAGCCTCGCTCACAGTGCCAAGTCACATCCCCCAACACCAGCCAGCCTCAATAAAAGAGAACGAAAAAAAAATCCCCTCTCTTCTCAGCTTGCAGGGGCTCTCATTTCTCTTTTTTATTGCCATTTATTTTCCTCTAGGAATTCACTGCCAGTATATTGGCAAGCCTTCCAGTAGATGGAAGCAATGAAATTTAGCGCGGACACTTAACACCGGGTCAAGCCATGCGCGCGGCTCATGTGTGGCGGTAATATGATAAACAGGGGTATCTAGTGTGGTAGAGACCACTTTTATTTTTTGTCCGTCTGTCTATGATGAAAGTGACAGGGAGAATGTGCGGCACTGGTGTGGAATGCTGTTTATTTTTTTGGTTTCTATATTTATACATTTTATATGGCCTATTTACATCTGTGGATGTAAACAGGTCAGGACCGGAGTGTCACCTTACAGCCCATGCAGACGTGGAAAAACCTCTAAGTAAGCATTAGCATGCTAAACAAACCAACAAAAAATGGCTAACAGAGACTTTAAGTGCTTCCACTCTATTATTAGACAGACAACAAATAGAACACGACACAGCTTGAAACAAACTGGTGATTTATTACACAAGTCATGTTGCAACAAAGTATCCTACTGCTGGCCTAGTGATTGGGAGCTGAATTTGTGAATCTTTTCAAATGATGTTTCCCTCCATCATTCCATCACAACGTTTACATCCGCACCAATAATGGGATTTTTTACAATAATCAGAGTAAGGACTTAATCACAGTAAGATTTTTACATGACACCAGCAAAACTTTGGTTTACATGACATTTTCATTATTCAAATTATTCACCAAGAAGTGTGGTTATTTTTACCGCCATTCTTCACATACCCCTAATCATAGCACAAATGATGAACTCACATACAGTAGGTGTGTTACTGGCCACTGTTTAAATCCACTTGCATCCATCCGTCAAATGCAAAACACATTTCTATGGACGTATTGGATATTATTCTGCACTTTATGAGGGTGCACATAAACACACTTGGGGCCCTATCTTGCACCCAGCGCAATTGACTTTGTACACCGACGCATGTATCATTCCTATTTTGCACCCGCACAAAGCGGACTTTTCCCTCCAGAGACGCACGTCGGTAAGTTAGGAAATACACTTGCGCTCCCCAGGGCGGTTCAGCGCAAAGAGGAGGCGTGTTCCGGCGCAAACGGTCCTTCATGCTATTTTGCAGGTTTAGAAAACAATTGCGCCACTAACCAGGAAAAAATAGTTTAAAGTCAGTGGCGCGTTGCGCATGTTATTCATATGCTATTTTAAGGGCGCATGCTTGGCCATAATCAATGTAGCGTGTGCACAACGCGCACTTTGATTCTCTCATCTACACAGAAGCAGCAGTTTTCATTTTTGCAAATCATACATAATTACAATAGATAGATTGATAGATAGATAGATAGATACATAGACAGACAATTTATTATAAAAGCATACATCTAGCTTACACATTTACCCAAATTATCATACGCCTGTTTAACCGAAGTTAATTTGGGTGGGTTTCTCCATTTCAATGTAACTTCTCTCTCTTTTACGGCCGTGACGAGAGCTTTGCTCTCCTCGGCTGTGAACTGCTCCTGGCGTGCGTCTGGCAAATCCGCCGTTACAATAGCAATCTGCTATGGAAAAAGCGCGTCTGCTCTTAAAGGGAATGTGAAATGACTCTCTGATTGGTTTATTTCACGTTACGCCCAAACCACACCTATGAATAATGAAGCTACTTCAGACCAACCCATTTTAGATTTGCGCGAGTTATTTATCCCGCCGGGAAAATAGCAACAGCGCCCAAGACCCGTCCAAGTTACTCGCGCTTTGCGCTTGACACTTGCGTTTCAGATCGTTAAAATAGGGCCCTTCATGTCTTTGCACTGGTATAACATAAGGAGAAAAAACATTTAGAATACAAAAGTATTGTGTGTCCAGACTATTAAACAGTTTGTCTGTTTAGGTCTAAACCCTTTTAACCCCTGCTGCTAACACTCAATTGACTAACACAATAACATTGACATATACAATCAGTACCATAAAACAAGAGAACAGCAAGTGATCTGATAATAATGGTGTTTGATGTGTAAAAGCACAAGTACATGAACCACTGATATGAAAACATAAAACATATTCATACTGCTAGCGGAAACTATGTAAGACACTGCTATGATACCTGGCAAAACAAACGCCAATTATTTTTCTCTGGGTGTAAGGATGATATTAACCTCATTTGCATCGCATTTAACTTGTCATGTTACAGCTTTCCAAGTCAAATTATGTTTAGTAGGTAACGACTACTAAATAAAGTAACAATTTTATTTTAAAAAATGTAACTGAATCATCAAAGTGGCCAAAACATGTGACCTCAGTTACACAGCCAAAGTTTAAGCATCATCGAAAGTTAAGACATTTAGATAAAAGGTCATGAAAACAACACTAATGTCATGTGATTTTCTTTCCCGTCATTCTTCCATTGTTTAAACAAAAGATTGCATTTAAAAACAGCATCATATCATGATACTATTTATAAATCATGTGCGCGCAGATTCTGTGGTTTGGTCTTTATTATGGGAAACATGCATGATGTAAATTATGCATGAGGCCTTGATCTGTTTTGATGAAAAATTCTCTAAGCGTTATACACACCATTAGTTTCTTCAGGTGCTTGTCTTCATTTTTCAGAGTTGCCTGTAAAGATAAGGTATAAAGCCTCCCTTCATGACACCAAGGATCTGGGTGGGCCATTCTGGGAATGCGGGACACAGGTGATCAGTGTGCGTTTCGGAGTATACGATTTACACTGTGTTTAAAATAGCTTCCTGCTCTCATAGACCTGTCACCACCTACATCACATGGGAGAGAAAACCAGGGCTGGGGACAAACCGTCCCACCAGTGTCAGCCACAAATTACAGCATTCCCAGGAGAAGTTCTGGCCTCGGCCCCGTTTCTTCTTGCTTCATACTGATGCTGCTATTTTGTGCCACATTAATAATAATAGTGTGAAATTATAACCAGACTGAAATATATTTTTTTTATTTGTTCAGCCTCTGGCACAAGTTCATCTTAAACAAGGCTGTTATCGTCCATCTTTTTAAGTGGCTTAAGGCTGTTTGACCTTCTCAGCCATGCACGGCATCTCTCTGTTTGTGTTTAGGTCTGCACTTCCTTTAGCAAGTAATGGACTTCCTTCAGAGCATAAATCAGAGTCATATGCTTTTTTCAATCTCATGTTTCCTCAGTTCACTCCATGCGTCTAGGCATGTTTTTCCTACACATACACACAATTTCCAACATATATTTGAATTAGTTTTAGTAATTTTGTTTAAACATAGTTTTTTTAAACATGTCTTTTTTTTTATTACGTTTTAGTTTTTTAGTTTTAGTTTATTTAAAGTTATTTTTGTAGTTCACACTAAATGGAAATGAGAAATGTTGCCTTGGAAACTAGCTGATTATTCCTTACATATAATATGATTGTGTCTTATGTAAACACCCCCCAAAAAACACGGCCAATCAGGGTCAGGTGAACTCGAAACCATAATATCTAGCAATTAGTGGACTAGTCATTTAAGCAACCCACCGAATAGTTGATTTTTAAAACGTAAATTGTGCACACCTATAGTCTACCTCTGTCAGAATACATTTCGAAAATCTAGCTAATTTCCTTAATTTTCCAGCCAAACGCTTCCATTGCTTTGCTAGACAACGGCATCCTTCATCGTCTCTGTCTGGCCATGATGGGCTTTTCTTTTTTTTCTTTACATGCTCTTAGGGCCACAAATGTCAACCAGAGGAAGGCAATTATGAGACTAAAATTACTTCCTTACTGTTATCAATCCACTCTGTGGGCCAGGGGACTGGTTAAAAGCTACCATGTAATGGGGCTCAGTTAGACTTTTCTCCTGGGCCTCCGCCAAAGGCTGCTAACCTTGCTATTAAAGGCCTCGACAAGCTTTGTCAATGCAATCTTCTGAATGCTTTGAGTGACAAGTGATCGATACTCTCTACTCTCTGGGGTCATCGGTGGTGACAGAGCCCTAAGTAATAACACAACCCTGGCTGCCTCCTCCAACTTAAACGCTTCCCCTGACACAATATTTCTTTTTTGTCTCCGAGCTTGCGAGCTAAATTTTCGTGCCAATCGAAAAAGGGAGGATGGGAGGGAGGAGGTGGAGGAGGAGAGAAATGGAAGGAGGGTCTGACAAATGGCTGTATGTGTGTGTGCGTGCGGATTGATGCCGACCGGGGCGAGAGCGAGGCGCGGGGGAGGGAGGTGGGGGCGCGGAGAGCTCAGATAAATCGAAAATGACTGGCTGGCGAGTTGTAATCTGCCAGCGCCGAGCCCCCTGTAGCAACAAGCCAAATGAAAAAGCATGCTGACAGACCACAGAGATGGAGGGCCTGCGGTAGACTGCAGGAGGGAGGGAGGGAGGGAGAGAGAGCAGTGGAAAGGAGAAAGGAAGTGAAAGCCAAGCCAGAGATATTGCGAGGAAAAATGCTTGCTCTCGTGCTTGACGGAGAGTATGCCGCACTGTCATATATGATGAACCGCGTAATTTGTGGATTTGTGATTTCTATATAAAATGCAACAGAAACGATGCATGTACAACTATATAAGAAATTACATCTAAATTAAGGCGGTTAATCAGTTTGCCATTAAATATAAACTCCACCTGAACGCAAATTAATTCATCTTATTAAAATATGCTACTAGAGCTTTAATTGGGGTTACACACTCTAAATGCATCCATGAATTAAAAAAGCTCCTATATGCTCATTTCTCACCTGCCGTCTCTGAGAAGCACACAATTTAACACACTCGCACACACTCACACCCACACAAAGGCAGCTGTCCTGTCCTCTACCAGCAGGTGGAAAACATTCTGACATCGAACTCCGACACAAGAGCTCCACCTACAGCAAATTCTGCTCCACCCACACTGCACACTAAATCTTCTTTGTCTGAACATGGAGATCCACCCATCTAAAGGCTGCACATTCTGTATTTACTGCACAGAGGGATGTCATATCTGGCTCTGACCATTAATTGTAGATCATGGGGCCAAGATGAATGGGAATGTCAGTCGCATTCCACCCACTTCTTCTCACCATTTACTGTTTACTCTCCACAAAACGACTGTGCTATAATAACAATAATGATAAAATTGATTTCTCTCTCTCACACACACAGAGAGAGAATAAAAAAATTCAGCAAAATATGAAATATGAATGTAATAATAATAATAAATCATGTTTTTATTACACACACACACATCTGTATGTATGTATGTATGTATATATACAGTGCTGTGCAAAAGTCCCCCCCCTCCCCCCGTAGTGTGTCAGTAGGAAATATCAGTTCACATTTCCAAACATTCTTTTTGCCATTAATTGTAAGAATCCAGTGAGATTTCTGTATGCACAAGGAATCTGACAACAGCCGGTATGATCTGATCTCACCATCATCGAGTCCGTCTGTGATTACATAAAGAAACAGAAAAAACTGAGACTAAATCCAGAAGAACTGCGGGAACGACTAAGACTTTTGCACAGTACTGTATGTATTTATATATTGTTATATATATTGTACTGTATAAGCATATTATATATATATACACACACACACACACACACACACACACACACACACACACACACACACACACACACACACACATACACAGTAGTCAACATTTGAAGTTGATCAAATACGTTAATCAAAGTTGATTACTGTATGTATGTATGTATATATATATATATATATATATATATATATATATATATATATATATATATATATATATATTACTTACTTACAAAAAGTAAGTAATACTATTTTATTCTTTGCTGACTTTCTTAGGCAGCTGGATTTTAATTTTTAATTTTATTTTTTTTGTCATGCATGTTTCACATTCTGAGCTCCATAAAAGTGAGAGCAGAATGAACTCCTCTTGCCTTTCTAAATCTAAAGACAGGCTACCAAGAGATTTTGGGATGTACTGACCCCTAGCCCGCCAGTCTGCATATCCTCAGCTCACACTGCAAGGTCAGACTGACTAACCGGCCTCTGAGACTCACAGTCTTATCACTGACTCAATAACCTTGCCTGTAAAACAATACAAGACAGGCTCCAACACATCCCCACACACAGAAGCATTACAAAATAAACACACACAAACATAACCAGGAGCAAAAAACTCAAGGCTGTGAGCAATACTCCAGACTAACACTGTCTTCATAAGCTTTTCACAAATTCATATGCATATCCAAACGCACACTCTCTCTCTCTCTCTCTCTCTCTCTCTCTCTCTCTCTCTCTAACACACACACAAATAATTCACTTTTTTTCTTGAGGGGAGGAAGCTTTGCCTTGTCATTCAGAACCACCCCTTGCTACTGAAAGTAAAGAGATGGCGGGAGGGATGTAAGTGAGAAAGGGCGAAACAGACAGAACAAATTCAGAGCAGGCGATGCCTCCTCCCGTTCCCCCCCAATTTCAGGACCCCACGGCTTCCCGGCGGATTGTGTCAGAGAAAGCCATCTCCTTCCCAGCAGGCCGTCTATTCCCCTGCCTGGGCTCAACTTCCCCTCCTGCCGCCCCACTTCCTGGCTCCCCCCACTGAGCTATCTAGGAAATCACAGCCAATGGCAAATCATTTGTCTCTGCGGTGTGTTCACTAAGTGTTCGCTGCCCTGCAGAGGGACAGAGCAGGACGTGAGCACATTTCCTCTCAGTAAACACAGCAAATGAGTTTTGCAACCCTGCGAGCGGCAATTTGGTGAAGTAATACAAAGATGGAAAACGCACCAATCAAAACGGTTTTGTGAGTCTGCATGAGAAAATTAGGTTTTGCTGTCATTTGAGATGCCCAGATAACTTGACTTTGCCAAAAGAGCATGCAAATGTTTTTCCTTGTTATATCAACACGACACTTTGCAAACAAAAAACTCAAACGCAGAATTTGAATTGTGACACTTTGCTTTTGTCAGTTAAATAACAGTTTGTTTGACCTCTTCGGCAATGTGATTCCAGGATGAGTCTTGTACAAACATCCTCCATACAGCAGTCAGGTAGATATGGGAGTTGAAAAATATGCACACATTTCTCACCTCCATCAATGGCACGTCTGTGAATCCATGCCTGAGAGATAAGCGAGGCTTAATTAAGCTTTGTTACATTAATGAGGGGTGAAAACAAACACATCATGCCTGTCTCTGGACCTTGGCCGAGGCTGATAAGATTGACTGCCCTGCAAGTGACTGATATCAGCATGACACCCTGTGTAAACATTGGGGAAGAGGATATACTGTGTGTGGGTGTGCGTATGGTTAAGAGTTATGCGTTTTAGATGATTGGTGCTTGTATTCAGAGGCCTGAACCTCTTATCATATCGTCTCTACACACTTACAGAGGTGTCTGTGATAAGCTGCAGTTGCCTGTGCTAAAAAATGATTTACAGCTGCTCACGATATCTCTTTTACTGCCTCTGACAATTTAGGATTTACTGCATTATGACACTCTTTAGAAAATTAAACAAGGCCCTGGCTACCCTTTAGTGCAAGCCATGGAAAAGGGGGTACACTATACATGAAAAGCCATTGAAATTTGTAAAGATTTCAAAGCAGTTTCAGTAAAATAAATCTGAATCTGTATAAGGCTAAAATTTTGATTGTTATTTGCTTTAGTTTCTCTTACATCAGCATAAAAGCTATTTCAGGGGTGCAAAAAAGATCATTTTAATGTATTATGAAGACTGATAAATCACACAATAACATTAGGGACATATTTTAAATAAAATAAAGAGGGTCAGTTTAGATTTCACATCTATATTAACTCTAAATAAAAAAAACATTATATCATTTAATAGAATTGCAATATATCTGAATGACTATTAGAGATGAAAAGAGAGTAAAATATGAACTTGATGTCCTCAAAAATTTAAAGGAAAAAATAATGCAGCACATGCATACAACAACAAACATGTGAGGAATACACACCACAGCCTCTGCCCTGGGCTTGCACAAGAAGAAAATGAAAGCCAATTGTTGTATGAATAATGCAGAAGCTTGCAGAATGCAAATGCAGGACACAGGATTTATTTTAAAGCCTAGAGCCACAAAGGGGGATTTAAAAAAAAAAAAGCAATTGAAGGAAATATGAGGTACAAACTCTAAGGTGCATGTGAGATTTGAGAGGGGTGTGACATTTAACTTTCGTATGAGAAAAAAAAAGTCTTATCAGGGATACATTGAGTTGGTGTACGCACAATAACAATGCTCTACTTTACAAGCTCCCCTTGTGATGTGATATTGATGCCATGAACACAGAGCATTGGTTAATCCTGTTGATCCTGTCAAACTTGCATCTTTAAGACAGCAAAATAATCATCTGTCCGTGTACATAGACATCAAGTGCCTGTGAAGAGACTGTTACCTCTCTGCTGACCTGCAGGTGGTGCTACATGATCACTGATCAGATCAGGGTGAGGCAGAGGAGGATGAGGCAGGGTGGGATAGAACACAAAAGCAGAAACACACGTAGAGGAGTATAAAATATAATATGACAGTCTCCAGAGTTATTTCCATTCTCTTAGAGCATGCGTGGATATAAATGTGACAGAGGCAGATAGAGAGAAAGAGAGGAAGGACGAGAGGTGATGAGAGTGCATGCAAGGTGTGACTGCATACAAAGTGTTGTCCTACAGGAACTATAAGGATTTTATAAATAAATAGAAATTAAATACTATATAATACATATTATAAATTATAATTACATTATAATTATTAGAAAACAAATATATATGTTTTTAAATAGTCTATTTAATATTAAAGGGCACCTATTATGCAAAATTCACTTTTACATGGTGTTTGAACATAAATGTGTGTTGGCAGTGTGTGTACACAACCACCCTATAATGATAAAAATCCACCAAGTGCTTTTTTTTATAATCCTCATAAATCATAAGCACTGTCTCAGAATGAGCTGTTCTCAGATTCGGGGCAATGTGACGTCACTTTGCACAGGCCCCTCCCACGACTGTTGATTGACACTACAGTTTGAGCATAGACCCGCCCTGAGTGAGCTGGACACAGAGTCCGCCATTGTTTGACGCTTGAGCAGCTGTAGACAAGAATGTCTCCTAAGCGATTGAGGTGTTTTGTTGTTGGATGTAAGAATGAACATAGCAGTCTTCATTTACTCTCGTTGTTACTCGAGGATGGATCTCACCAACTGTTTGTGATCAAGCTTACACTCTCCGGAGCAACAGGCCTAACGTGACTGGACACGGAAGAAATGAAAGTGAGAGCGCACACTTTATGACAGCTCTTCGAGTCATTTTACGGATATAAGGTTTACCAGTTTATTTAGCACCCACTGAAAAGGTGTGTATATTTGTTTACTGTTAGTTGTAACGAGTGTTTTGTGTACTTCGCTGTGTATGCTGATGATAATGAAAGGGAGAGAGAGAGAGAGAGAGAGAGTTTATGGATAAGACTTTAATGCGCACTTCTTATACTATGTTTATTCAGCTCTTACTGTGATTCTCTGGAGTAAAACTGACGCTTCATCTTTTGTGTGATGTACAATAAACTTCATTGAACTCATCAGTATATTTTGGTCATCATTCGGACGGGTTTTGCTACAGCAGGCTTGTATTAGTGGATAAAAGCAGATGACAAATAAGTTATAACCATAATTAAACTAAACTATACCTGTTCTATCTCCATACAGCATATATTCTCTGGCTCTGTGGGCATTATTGTCCGACTCCGAGTCGAAATGAACACCGCAACTGAGAGTTTCTGTTCTGACATTATCAGATAAGATTGTCCTGGCTCTGAGCACGAGCTTGTGAGGCTCCGCCCCCTGTGCCGTGCAGCAGCAGTTAATTTGCATTTAAAGGGCACACACTAAAACAGCGCGTTTTTCTGAGCCCCAAAAAATGACAATTTAAACATGCTGTAAAAAATTATCTGTTGGGTATTTTGAGCTAAAACTTCACATACACACTCTGGGGACATCAGAGACTTATTTTACATCTTGTGAAAAGAGTGCCCTTTAAAATATATTTTATTACACATTTACAACAAATAATTAATTTGATTTTTAATTAGATCTTCAGCTGGAAATTACACAACTATACGTTTAGTTAGAATTTGTTTCCAAAACAATCAGGTCACTTTTGCAATTTAGACATTCTTATCAAATACATGTCAAATGTCAAGTCAAATCACGCTAATATACGGTAGATATGCCTTAAAACTAACATACACCACTAAAACCACACAAACTATCTAATTAAAAGAATATATAACTAGATGATTCAGAATAAAAATGCTCCTTTTGTCAGAACAGAAACATTCGGCCTTAAAGCTCAGATATTTATAAGGTGTGCTGGGATATTACAAATCAAAGACTTTTAAACCACAAAAAGATCCATTCTGGGTTCATTAGTGATATTAAATTAATGTAAAGATAAGAAGAGCAATCTTACAGTCCTTATTCTCTGCTTCCCTCTCTCCCGTTCCTCCCCCCGGTTCCTTGTATAGCTGCAGGCTAATTGGTGCGATTTTAGATAATTATTATTAAAAGCAGAGCAGCGTGGAGGCTTTGGCAGATCATTCCCCGGGGGGAGGGGTCTGCTTACACTGAGAGCGCCAATCGGCCCCGCATCACGCAAAGCATTTCCTTTGTTTTGCCCTGTGTTGCTGGAGCGTGTTATAAGAGAGAGAGACAGACAGACGGAGAGCTCGCACACACCGTTACACTTCAAAACAAACACAAATGAAGAACGAATGCGATGTACGTATACTGACAACTGTACAGCACCACACACACACAGCATAAGTTGCTATATCACAGACAGACGCTCAGTCATCTGCTCTACAGAAATCCTCTCCAGGTTCTTAGTGTCCAAAACTTCAAAGCTTTATTTCAATGATCACACACACACACCAACATAATCTGTTCTCACATAGACATGTGAAGGCCGCATCCAGGTATTTTTACACTACCAATCAAATATTTCAGGTCAGTAAGTCTTTTTGTGACATTTATAATGTTACAAAAGCTGCTGTTTTTTTTTACTTTCTATTCATCAAAGAATTCTGAAAAATTATATTATGTTTTCCACAAAAATATTAGGCGGCACAACTGTTTTCACTATTGATTGGTTTCTTGAGCACAAAATCAGCATATTAAAATGATTTCTGAAGGTACATGTGAAAATTCAGTTTTGCCATCACAGGAATAAAATACATTTCAAAATATATTCAAATAGAAAAACGTGTTAAAAATTGTAAATCAAATAAATGCAGCTCTGGTGAGCATAAGCGACGTAAGAGATATAAACTCGGTTTTTTTTTTTTTTCAGAATTGCGAGTTTATATCCCGCAATTATGATTTTTTTTCTTCAGAATTGTGAGATATAAACTCCCAATTGGGCAAAAAAAAAAAAAAGTCAGAATTTTTACATAAAATGTAATAGGTTTAAATATTTCATGTTGTAACTGTAGGCTAATACATTATGCCCTTAATGAACAGCATATGTGAATATTATGTAGACCTAATTGTTATCTTCAAATTCATGCTTTAATGGTAGACTATCGCAGGTTTCATCAGTCCAGTCTGTCCGATTAATGGCTTGCAAACATAACCGTCTGCGTTCAAATGGTGTCTTCGACGACGGTATTCTTTCAAAATGAAGACTATATTTTTTTGCATTACAATCCTGAAATCCAATTTTTATCCTATTCCGTGGATCACTGTTACTGTTTTTCTGCTACCATAATGTGTGTGCAACTGCAGTGAAGTAAATGTGAAGTCTACTCCCAAATGTTCTATAATGTCATATTATATGTATCATACACCTTCAGACTATACATTTGCATTTAAGCACTAGCAACTTATCACTTTAACATTCATTAGCTAGATGAAAATGTGTAATCTACACATCGCTAGTGTCACCAAACGAATCAAAAAAAATTCTTACCAGTTTTCTATGACTGGAAATTTTGAAAATTCTCTTCTGCAGTGCCAGAGATTGTGGTTGTGTATGAACACAAAAATCATCCAGGATGCACATGTCATCAACTCACCAAAATGAGTATACCATGTGGTCACAGCATAGTACTTTCCATTTACTATGGCTTGGGATGCAATAATCAAATACTATGACCGTATGCGAACTGGGATACACACACTTACACAAACTCTAAGATAGAAGAAGCATAAGTTTCCATAGGTTGAACAGCACGTGTTATTCATTTTTGTAACCAAAGCAATCCTAATTACTAATTTTGGGAGTGGGGGTCTGTGCCAGTATTCATGGGATCTGTGCATTTAGGACCCCATTATTACAGCAAATCCCATTGCATTAACACAAAATGACTGCACACTACTGGCAAACTGAAGAAAACTCCTGTAGACAATTAAACTGATTCCAAGAATTAAACTGAAACAGAGCAGATAAAGACAGCACATGCATTATTTAAGCTATATCGAACTTCAGTTTTAAAGATGTGATAAAACATTAAAAAACACTATAATGAGGTTGATTTTCCTAAAGTCATATAAATCCCATAAGACATCATTTATCAGTGAATCAAACTTGAATGAATTCAGCCATACTAATCCTGAAAAGTTCATCAGGGAAGGCAAATGAGATGCCTGAGCAGTCTCATTTACAGATCTGAAAAATCAGATACATTGCAGAGTAGACTTAATACAGGGAGGAAGAAACAGGAAAGGGTGCAGGTATTAGTTGAAAAATAAAGCAGATCCTTTGAGGCTATATGTGAACATTTATCCTCATTTATCTGTAAATGCTCAGCTAGGTGTGAAAATAATATGGATAATTACATTCAGCGAAAAACTGGTCCTACTAAAACATGAAATCGGCCTGCACTTTTCTTAAGACTTAGCCATGCACAACATTACAGCAGGTACTGTATTCACACACAGACACACACAGACACACACACACACACACACGCACACGCACACGCACACGCACACGCACACGCACACACACACACACACACACACACACACACACACACACACACACACACACACACACACACACACACACACACACACACACAGTACAAGAGCCTGTGGGCAGAGGGTCCTCCTCAACCAGACTCTTCTTACTCTTCCTCTCTGGACATGAATAATGCATGAGAACATGTAAATACGTTATCTGGTGCATGCATTAATGATCACAGGAAGACTGAGGGTCTTTCAGCTCCCATGATTAATAAAACATGTAGACTCCGAAGACTGACACCCTTTAGTTTTTTCCAAGTGCACACACATAAAGATAATTTATGTTGTCTGTTAAATAATTGCGTATATGAGCGGGTCAATAGAGACGTCAGTGTGGTATAGTGCTTCTCAAACTGTTGATTCACAAGTTGATTTGATAAATAAACAATCTCTAAACAAGTTAAATGGGTTCTTCGCTGGCAAAATGAGCTTTCAATAAAACTCAGCTGTCAATACAGTCAAATGTGAAAAAAGTTTTGAAACCTGACAAGAGAAAATGGAGAAAAAAAAGCTGTTGTCTTCCCTTTGGCCAAATATGTAGAAAAACATCAACACCCATAATGCACTCTGCATCTCTGCATACTGCGGCGGAAAATCTGAATCGGTGGACTTTTGCTGATATATAAACATGAATTTCTCTGTCCAGGTAACACAGAGAATGAGTAAACATTGTTCATTTACATATACTGCTGACATTGTAAAAAGCAGGTTGAAAATTGGTGAAGTTACATTTTAATTACAATCGGAAAAAAGCACATTGAATTAACCAACCAATTAATTTGGCTGATTAACTTAATAAAGAAAGGAAACAGCAGTCTGGCAAGGTAAAAAATGGTATAAGTGAGACTATTTCAAGATATAAGATCTAAAATAAGGGTAATTTTACACTATGTAAAATTGCAAGCAATTGTCAGCATCATTTTTTGTAGGAAATAGGGTTGTGACGTGTTATTTCTTTGTAACTGTTTGTGAAATTTACCAGCAATTTCTGATTGAAAATTGTTTCAAAGCAAAACCTACACCAATTCTTTTTTCAAGGTGCATACAGAATCTATTTTCTCTTCTGTCCATTTAATTGAATGTCCCTCTTACACGGTTTCCTCTATTCTCATTTATCCACATGTACAGCACAGGCTCTGTGCGCCCAATAAAGTGACAGCTCTGCCTTGTCAGGACTTTTCTCCACAGAGTTTAAGTCACCCAGGCAGCCTGTCAATCAAAATGCCAGAGAGATGACAGCTTCTCCCATTCGCTATCGTGTTGCTGCGACGACAGGGTGACCTTTCATTGCCTCAGCAGCTGCCAGGCATCTTCCTCTCATCACATCGAGAGTCAGAGTGGAGAGGGATGAAGGGGAAAAAAGGAAGGAGACGGGGGGAAAGAATAAAAACAGGAGTGCTCCCTGAGGAGGAAGATTCGGTGCCGGTTTCAAAAGCCAAGCAACATTTTGGCAACATTGATGTCCAAAAATGCTTTCTAGGAAGACAACCTACTAGGTTTTGAAACAGCCAGAAAGACATGTTAAAATGGCTAAGAGTGCACTCTATAACCAAGATTTTTACACCAGTTAGTGACGTCTGTTTCATAGATGAATCATTTTTTGTTCTTTTGAATGACTTGGTCGAAACTGATCTGAAAAGTTGTTAATTATGTAAGTGATTGTAAGTGTGCTGGGTAAAATGTTGGACTCAAACAAAAATATTTAATTGTACACAATTCACAGTAACCTCACTGTAATGAACTATCCAAATGAACGGATTCTCTAAAATGAATGTGATTTGTAGCAGGTGAGATCATGGCGCCTACAGTGTGACCATTTTCAAACATGAAATCTGAAAAAAATAATCAGAAATCTCAAATAATGTCTATTATTTCTGAAACCAGGCAAACTTATAGAAAGTGGAAAATGAAAAGCAGTGAAAACAAAATGAAAAGAACAAATGCACAATTTGTTGAAGCAAACATTCTGAAGACATAACCATGAATTGATGATAATGTAAATGAGTGTGAGTTTCTGTGGATGGGCGGGTGAAAATGTGTCATATTTTTGAGATGCACACACACACACGCGCAGGAGGACAGCAGCATCTGGAGGCTGGGGAGGCATCACAGCACACGGGCTGTCCGCTTGCCTTGCTCAGAGAGTGGGAAAAAGCGGGAGGAAATCTGTTTCCTGTCATCACCCATCTTGTCAGTCTTGGTACAGACATCTTGCATCCCCTCGACCAGCTGTTTGCTGCTCACTCACACAGATGGCTGCTTCTCTTTGATACAAACTCTCTCTCACTCTCTCTCTCTCTCTGTTCAACTTTCCCTTCATCTCTACATCTGACACTAACTTTCCTAAAGACTTACAGAATGCTATCTTCAAAAAAACAACATTAGTGCTAGAACAAAGGGATCAACAATAAAGATGGCCAGCGTGAGAAAGAGCTAAAGATTAGGATTTGTCAATTCAGAAGCACCAAACAAATCAGTAATGTTTTCACTGCATGCCACAACAGTGTGTAGAATTTAAAGGCTTTAATTATTTTTTAGTAATTTGTTGTTTGCTTGTTTTTCGCCACACAGCTGAATTAAGACTTTTTTGGGGCTTTTTTTACATTATGTCACATGAAAAGGAAAAAGATACCTCAGTTTAACAGTGGCAACTACAGCTTAAAAGCTCTGAAAAAGCAGTAGTTTTGGGGATCTGTCATCTATCCACTGCAATAACCCAAACACAGCTGATGAATTAGTCACAATGACACTGTTTGGGCCTCAGAGCCTATGTTTAGCCTCTGTCAAAAAAAAAAATGGTTAGCCTGTAAGACACACTGTACCACTTCAGACTAATAAAATAAAATAAAAAATGAAATATGTACTCTACAAAACTGCTGCATTTGTATCAATCTAAACCAATCACTTTTGAAGAGAAAATTTAAATAAAAGTATGTAATTAGTTGGTTTCATTAATCAATGAAAATAATCTTTTTTGGAGCTATAAGAAATGTGTATTCACAGGGTGAGGCCAACAAATCCAAGCTACCACCCGGACAGAAAGACCACCCATCTCTAAACCAGCCTAACATGGCTTCCATCAACAGCAGAGCAATGAACTGGTCATAGAGCTGGGGTATAATAAAAGCAGCCCATAATCAGTAAAATTTCTGCTTCTTCTCTGTGAGAGCCGTTTACAATTCACAATTTTCCAGCCCGCAACTAAAACAACAAAAGCATTCTGATGCAATTAAACCAAAACATAGGGTAGTGCACAACCCATGAGAAATTCACAATATCTTATTTTCCCTGTTTGTTTTTGTCCTAGTTTAAAGAAGGGTGGATTGTTCCAGTCCTCTCTTTTGCATAAGGGAGCCTGTCTTTAGCCCACACATGTCAGAAGGGGGGTAAATCAGTGGCATTCTGGTCAACAGGGCTGAACCTGCGGCCCATGAGTTACTCTGCTTTTAGAACAACACTTGGACGCCTGCCGTCAGTCAAACCTCTTTGATCTAGACATGGTAATGAGTGCATCTCATTCACAGCACACGTGAACTGGTCATCTCTTCCTCTTTACTACTAGTTATAGCATAAACATAAATGATCATCAGAAAGAATGTTGAAAGAAACAGTACAACTTAATGAAATGTATCATGTCTCATGTAATGCATCTCACTCAATCAGTGTTTCAGCCACATAAAGACGTCAATAAAACAGCATGTAAACAAAGCCAGCGTCTTCATTATTTCATGCATGTTTTAATAAATCTGCCATAAATCTGTACCATTTAAATGTTTATATTTCAATAATAAGTTGGAGTAGAAACATCATTATATCATTACAAAGTATATATAAAAATGTCTTATGCGCAACTGAAATGTTTGTATGCAACTCAGTTTTTATTTGAGTGTTGATTATTAAATTTAATTGATTATTAAAGATTAACTGATAATAAAAAATAAAGTAAAAACTATTTTTGGTGTCACTTTTGGGCTAAATTAATTTTTTTTTGGGGGGGGGGGGGTCGGTACATTATTATGGTAGCCTATATCAAAAAACTTTTGCTATAAAAAATTAAATATTAAAAGATATTTAAAGCCCACTTGCATGAAAATGGTTTAACAATTTTTAATTCCACAAGTTTTCATTTTAGTTTTAGTATTAAAAAACAAACTAAATAAAAACATTGATAGAATGAAAACAAATAAAACTGAACTAAACTGAAAGCACGAATGGGAAAATAAAAACAAACTAAATTAAAAACTACTATAACGCTTCACCCCAGTAACAGGCCTTTTTTTCTCATTTCAGATCTCAACAGTAACTATGTAGACAATTTTGAGCAATCCAAAAGACAAGACGAATTTCTGAGAAGTTTCAACACCTGAAAGTACAGTATCAGCCTACCATGACACACTGAACCCTCACATTTCTGCCTTGTTCAAAGCTCAATTAGTCATTCACTGGTCTGCTACCCACATTTCTCAGCTCATCTCTCTGTCCTCATCCATTGCTCTGTTAATCAGCTGTGAAGTGAATATTTTTACTCTTCACCCTTGTTTCATGGCCTGAATCAAAAGCGTTCTCTCAATCTCTACTTTCACACACCAGGGAGCAGAGCAGTCAGGCGGTTGTCATGGTTCCCTTCTCTCATCCGCTCTCCTGTCCAGTGTATGAACTCCATCTCTCTTCCATTTCAAACCCTCTCTCTCCCTGTCTGTCTAGCACTCACACACACTGAGTTATGAGCACTGTTAGGTGCCGTGTTAAATTAAAGCAGTTCACATGTCATATGAGCACACTTGGGCATTAGAATGAGAGGAGCACAGAAAGACAAGCGCTGGAGAAAGAGAGAGAGAGAGAGGGAAATACAGGCTTCACATAAAATGGACGGCCTGTGTGAATAACAGTGTCTTGAACAGAGCAATATGTGACTGTCACGGTCAAATAAAACGGTACGCATACAGTATTTTTCACACACTCACAGGTCGCACTTTTCACAGTTCATGTCAGTCATGTCAGACAGATATTTCCACCCCTCAATATTCACACCTATTCACTTCGATTACAACTACCCTAATTTGCAAAAGGGGCTTTTGCAAACGGCTAGTTAAAGAGACTCAATTATAGGAAATAACCACCAGGGCGGTCCTCTGAGAACTAAATTTTCTCCTAGGGTCATTTTCCTGGTTGCATTCGGATCGATAGGAACTCTGAAGCGATGTAAGCGGCCAAAAGCAACGTCATTTAAGTGTGGCATTCAACAATGTCAACAACTGGAGGATGGAGGATAGGAGTTTTTTTTTTTTTTTTTTTTTTTTGGTGTGGGTTTCGCGATAATGAAGACATTAGTAGACGTATAAGTTATGCGATTGAAAAGGGGCAAAAAAAAGGACTACGAGACAAAATCTCCTATGACAACTTGCAGTGCTACATATCACCGAGGTGTGACAGGTAAATGTTGTTAACAACTGCTTTCTTTATCTTTATCTTTTAAATAGTTTGTGGAGTAAGTATATGTAAACTGTGGGTTTACATGGCTTTTTTAGAATGGGGGGTGCCGGTGTTTCGTATGGCATGCGTTCGGCCAATCAACGTACACTTACATCACTGGTAGGTCCTATTGTGCTGGATTATACACTTTAAATAGGAGTTAAATTAGTCCCCCCAAAAGGCATTCCTATAACTAAAATCGTTCTCAGTTCCTGCGGTGTGAACATGCCAAAAAGTACTTCTGCCAATAGTTATAGGAATTGTGAAACGTTTCTCTGGTGTAAACATTTTAGTTAGTTTACAAGGTATAAATCCATCAACCAAACAACTCTAAAGAAGAATTAATAAAATGTTCAATTATTTAATACAAATTACCGCTAGGGCTGGAACGAAGCGTCGACGTAATCGATTACGTTGATTACGTAAATGAGTCGATTTGCATGGAATACTTAGGCTCCTGGGCATGCTGAAAATCAGCCGTTATTACAAAAAATATGGGCTCCCCTACCTCAAAACGATGAGACAGCAACCAACGCAAGTATTTGGACTATTACAGTGAATTTTTGCACTCACTCACTCACTCACTCACTCACTCACAGAATTTCAGTCTCACTCACTCACTCACTCACTCACTCACAGAATTTCAGTCTCACTCACTCTCTCACTCACTCACTCACTCACTAATCCATAAATCAATCAATCAGTAAAATGTAGGTATTTAATTGAGTATAAATTCTTGACATTTTACAAAAGATAAGGTACAGAAATATTCCCCCTAGAACAATCAAGAAGGTACACGATTTCCTGTCCTAGTTCTCCAGCTTCTAGATTGCCCCTGGGACCTTTGTGTAGACAACTGAGC
Source organism: Scardinius erythrophthalmus (assembly GCF_964197995.2). Lineage (NCBI taxonomy): Eukaryota > Metazoa > Chordata > Actinopteri > Cypriniformes > Leuciscidae > Scardinius > Scardinius erythrophthalmus. The sequence continues at coordinate 18,107,977 of NC_138243.1, forward strand.
TCCTTAACCATTAGGTACCATCATCCCTGTTTGACCTTCAGTCCACTGTAATGCATCAGGTCTGTGGGTAACTGGATCAAGTTCATATTTCACAGTGCTGATCATATGGACATGTGACCTTTGATAAGGTTTTGCAATCTAAGAGAATTTATGAGCTACAATCCAATAACAGAATGACAGATGGACGGATGTAGTTTTTTCCAATTGACCATTTACGTAACTGCCAAAACATGCAAACCAGGTCTACATCTTATTTTTCACGGTAACACCATCTATCAGTTTCTCTCCCTCTCTGAAGAATAGAATATCAGCCTCCATTAAAGTTTAACACAGCTGACAGGACAGAACAGGACAGGGGCATGACCTGATTCTCTCTCTCACACACACACACACACACACACACACACAAATCACATCTGTATGACTGTTACCATCTGGCTCAGTCTCAGCAGATTTCTGTTAATAGTGTCAATAGTGATGTCAAAGAAGCTCTTTTATATTACACAGCACATGTGGTGCATAAGGGCAGCTCTTAAAAGTGGAAAACGTGTTTGAATGAAAATTTAAACCTTAGCCCTTGGTGGCAGACTCCAGCCCAATTAAATATTCAATGCTTCAAAACGCAGGCATGATTATTACAAAATGCATGAGAGGGATTTCAGACCATCACACACATACACAAACACAAACACTCAGCTATCAATATAACTCCAGCACTGTTATCAACAGATCAATGACAGGTTTAAGATTACAGGACCAGAGTGTCTCGGGAAGACAGAGGGCTGCGAACCTAGTTAAACCCAAGACCGAACACTGAACGAGGAAAAATCGGAGTTAAAATAGAAAAAGGCAACAGACATTGTTCTGACTCACCTTCTCGTTATATTTGAACTTGACATAGAACCAGCTGGACTTAATCATGGTGTCGGCTGTTGGCCCGGAGCGTGTGGTGCGCCTGGGGGCAGCAGTAGAGGTCAGTCGGGGTGAGAGGTCCGGTATAAGAGCAAAATGCCAGAGGATGGAGATCTGAATGCGGTCGGTCTGCTTCACCAGAGCTCAATCCCTCTGTCTGCTTGTGCTTGTTTCTGTCCTGCTCTCTACTTCGCTCTCTCTCCCTCTCTCGCTTTGCTTTCTGCTTGTGCCTCTCTCTCTCATTCTCTTGGCAGGATGTCAGCCCAGCTCTTCAAATACGTTTCAGCTGTGTTCATCGGCGATGACACATGCCTGGGAGCCAGAAGATATCCAGCCTTTCTCTTTTCAGTCTCTCATTCCCCACTCTATGCTTCCAACAATCTGTTTTCTGTCCTTTACGGTTTTATGACAGCTTGACAATCCTCTAAAAAAATATAAGACCAAAAGTCTCTGAATGATTCATTTGGTTTCTGCCATATTCCGCTACTGTACTTTTTTCCAGTCTGTGTTTTGGCTTTTTTTTTTTTTTCCTAAGCCAGCCATATCATTCATGGCAATATCACACTCTCATCCACTTTTTATCTTCTGGCATCTTCTACTTATCTGTCTTTCTCTCTGTATCTTCTCTCAATTTCCACAGATGTATCACTTTAAACATACAATATTGACACATGTTTTGGTGGGGTCCAAATGTCTTGAGACTACAATGAAAATCTGAGATTCAAAATCTAATGTAAACCTAAAAAAAAAAAACATAGACTATTACAAATTTGGAAACAAAGAAACTTAAAAGTAAAATGAATAAAAAAATATTTTATGTCATTAATCAAATGGGAAATGTATTACCCTTAAGTGTCAGATTTATTTTTTTCCACTGAAGCACAATATGCTTTCTCAAATCACACTGTATAAGATTATCATCAGGTTTTGCTCAAACCTGTATATTTAAATGAAGTCATTCGCTAAATAAAAGTCAATGATGTAATGTAACATTTTCCAGTAAAAGATGTCAATGTGCTGGTGTGGATCTGCTTTGTGTCGTATCCACATTTCTAAACAGTATGTAAATAACCTCTGTTATGACTGACTAACTTCTTTGCCACCATCACCAAACTGCTGAATACTAAATAGTTTTGATATGTAAATGTGGATGGTCATTTGTTAATGCGCTCATGATTGTGACATCAATACCACTATTTCTAAATGACCTATTTTTGCAGCTTAGCTTTTATAAATGCTCTGGGTGAAAGGGAGTAGAGATGATAGATTGTGCCAACATAGTAAATCAAACTTGTTTGCCAAAAAAAAGAGCAAATATTGTATGACCTGACCTCTTTAAGCTCCAGCTAGACTAATATAAACACATCTGGCAGATAATGTACTGTATACCATTCTGATAGGCCTCCACTCCAATAAAACTTTACAACAAACATAAAGATAAACTAAATAAATCCAGACTGCAGGGTCACATGAATGAACCACACCAGCAATGTGACTCAGCAACTGTGCCATTTGTTGGAAAAATGTTACGTCACATCATCCATATCTACTTAGCGAATGACTTCATTTAATTATATATACAGTAATCCTGTATGTCTATCCTGAAATAATCATCAAACCACAAAAAATAAACACAAAAAAACCTAATTACATGAACTACAAAATAAATAATCCAATCTTTTTTGTTTATGTGTGATTTCATTACTAAATAAAATGTAAGTAAGCAGCATTCACTAAAATATTTTATAAATGCATACAGTTCCCACATCATGTTTAACTGTAATGAAGAAACTTTCAAGTGTGTACACACAATGTAATAATTATGTTTTTCCAACAGCGCATTTGAACCTAAACACATGCCAACCAGAATCAACAGAATGAACTAAATTTGGCAGATAACCATATCAATCTCACACATGCTGCCAAATCCCCTACTGCTTCAAATAAAAAAGCCAATCAAACATGTCTGACATTTATTTACAACTATTATAATGTTTTGAAGTGTCACAGAGTCACAATTTTCAGTGAAATCAACCAATGAATGGATTACGAAAAAGACACACTCACAAACCTAAACAGTCCTAATCGCTAAATCAATTTCTAAAACCAGATTTAATTGCTAACCCCCTACATTTCGGAAATAAGAAATGTAGTCTAGGGTCATCATCTGAAAATGTAGCAACAAACAGGGAGATATTAATAGCAGATTTAGGACACCCACAGGCCCCAGAGCTGTTTTAGCAGTTGATCCATCCCATGTTGTGCACTGAGACCCATCGACATGGTAATACTTAGTGACAGTGCATCTGCATGCTCACATCAACAGCCACAAACACACACACGCTTCACTTCACTGTGCACCCCGTGGACAAAACACAAAAAGACAGAGAAAAACAGTAAATAAATAAGATTAGAGAGATGTTCTGGTGCCCATTAGAAAGAGACACACACGCATCTGAGACTAAAGCAGAGAACGAGAGAGAAATAAACACAGCAAGGACAAAATATTTCCACAATAAGTGCCTGTTGTGTTCTAAGACTCTGGAAGCACTCATCTTGTTAACATAAAATATTATTGTCTTTTGTCCTGTCAACAGCTATTGTTGTCCTGTTAAAGAGCATCAAATGTTTAATGATCTACTGTAATGCAAGCCTGAAATCAGTGGCTGTGATGAACTGCAACAAGCTCATGCTTCAAAACAGCCACAATAACTTTATTAATGGTCCACTAATAAATGTCGGCCGATGCGGTAGTGGTTGTGGACTTTATACCGACACCTATTAGCACTGATGTAGCATTATAAAAGCAAAGGTGTAACAATGCCATTGTATGAACACCATATTCACAACTGTATATTAACCAGCAGTAGTGTTTGGCGTCAGGGGTCAGTAAGATTTTTTTTTAAATAAATTAATACTTTTATTTATCAAGGATACAGTAAATTGATAAATAAATAAATTTGTTTCCACAAAAATATCAAGCAACATTTTTTCTTGTGCCAGAAAATGGCATACTGGAATGTTTTTTGAAGGATTATGTGACACTGAATAATGGAGTAATGATGCAGAAATTTTTACAATATCACTGAGTATTTTTGATCAAATACAAGCAGACTTGGTGAGCATAAAGAGATTTCTTTCAAAAACATTTAAAAATCTTACCAACCCTAAACCTTTAATCAGTAGGGTGAGTAGAATAAAACAGCTTTAGACCACTGATGTGAATGAAGTTTTAGAGCACCTAATGTAGTGTTCCTAAAAGTAAAATATATTTACGTTATTTTAAGTGCAAAAGGTGTGTGGGGGGGGAAACACTCACTTATAATGTACACTTGCTCAAAAACAAGTCAGTCATTCATTTTTAAGGCAATGGGCCATGCTAGTTCAATTGAAATTGATAATACTGTAGAATTAAAATACTCTATAGTAAATGGTCTCAAGTGAGAAAACACAAACAGCGACTCTAGTAGAGGAAAGCAAAATGTCCACACTCTTGCATAGACACACTGACAAACACACATCCGCACAGCAATACACACATACAGTCCATAGTATCTTTTGTGCTTGAGGGTAAGCGCCTCAGGCTTAGCGGAGCAGCAGGAAGCCACATCCTCAGCTGTGAGCTCACTGCCACAGATCCAGATTTCAACAGCTCTGGGTGCCTGCGAGAGATAGTCTGCCTGACCCCCAAGGCCCTGCCCTGGGCATGTTAACAGAACGACGGGCCATCCCACCGCAGCTCCCCTGGCAATCCTGAGCTACACCCCTACAGCCCCTCTAAATCTTGCAAATTATCCATTTAACCAGATGCCAGACGCTGAGAGAGAATCACAGACAAAAGACCTCCACTTCCACATGCTTTTAGTGCTTCATTCAATTCAATCTTTTTTAACATTTTCTGTTTCAAATGAAAGAGAACTTACATTAAGTAAATGAAAGGGAGGAAAAGAGTGAGAGAAAAGACAGAGAGAGAATACAAAGCGAAAAGAAAGTTGCCAGTTGGTCATTAGATGTAGATCAGTCCGTTAATTTAAAGGTCCCATTGCATGAAAATTTCACTTTATGAGGTTTTTTAACCTTAATATGAGTTTCCCTAGCCTGCCTATGGTCCCCCAGTGGCTACACGTTTTGATAGGTGTAAACCAAGCCATGGGTATTTTTGAGAAAATGAAAGCTCAGACGGGCGAATCTAGAAATCTTCCCCTTATGTCGTCATAATGGGAAAGGTTACCTCCCCTTTCTCTGCTTTGCCCGCAAAAAGAATTTGGCCCGCCCATGAGAAAATGAGCTGCGCGAGCACGATATTGGTTTTTCCTCGAGAGACATCATTGCTTGCAAACGAGCGAAGCATGGCAGTTGCTCAGTGTTTGGATGTACAAATGAACAATAAAGTATTTTTTAGCGCAATTTTCCACCGGACAAAATTGCGTTTGTTAACTCATGATGTCTGTTCTGTGCATCCGTGCGCACCAATCTTGCACTTCTATCTACTCCTCAACCAGACCACCTAGAGACTTCGGGTTTTCGGCATTATGTTAAGGAAGGTCTAATCTCGGGAAAGCACAAAAAAAATCCAGGAAAAGATTTACTATCTCTTAGTGTTGTGATCCCATGAGGTGAGAAAATTGCGCTAAAACACTCACCGAGTTTTTATTACTTGTTTAGTTCCTTCATCCGAGCCTCTGAAGAACCAGTGGGTTATGTGAATTTCTGATGTGTAATTGTTCAAGTTCAGACAGATAATCTCTCTTTCAAAGTCGTTCAATACTGTTTATGCATCAGTAAATCAAGCCAGTGACTAAACAATCAACTTCAAGTCGTTTCTCTTAGTAGGATGAAAAAAATCTTACTTAAACTGTGATTAATATATATACAGAAAGCGATCAAAGAACAATCCCTTTCCAATCGCCCAAGCTGTCAATCACACAGCGCGAGTTTATCTGGACACTTGCCAAAACTCGTTATGAAATCAATGACGCTGTTACACTGCACAACGAAGCTCTTACTGTACTTACCTCATGTTTGCATTGGTGAAATCATTAGTGAGAGTGCAGAAACTGCGTTTCAATGATAAGATCTTCATTCACGCGATCAACAGGCTGTCATCTGCACATTGCTCATCACTGCAACCTTTTATGTGATGGGAATAGATCTAAATACTTAAAAAACTTCTCACAATTAGTTAATCCCGATACCAATAGTAAAAACGTATAATAGCTGTAATAGTAAAAGTTTTCGAGAGAGTTCCACATGTAATGCTAAATATTTCATATGCAAGCATGTCAGCTAATCACAGCAGTGGGCGTTTACACTGAAGTCTCACAGCAGACACGCCCCTTCAAACAGAGCGTTCAAATCAGAGGCTAAAATCAGGCTAAGAAATATGCCTTTTATTTCTAAATTATAACAACTTTTGATCTAAAAAACATACTAACATTATAAACACACCCCAGGAAACATTCTAAAATAATAAAATAATCCATGCAATGGGACCCTTTAATAAAAACCTATGACATTTTCCCATTCATGTCCGTAGCAGGGAGATAAGTTACATGCAAAGTGTAATACTTATAAAGCACCACCAATGTACAATTTGCATTTGAAACACTAATATTAGCATGGATTCTAAATAACAATGGACTAAAATTTCAGCAACCAAAATATTCTGTCCAAAAATTATTTTCGATTTTGGATTAAAACTAAAGATCCATTTTGGAGGGCTGTCATCTTATTATGACAAATAGTGTGATAAGGGTGATTAATTAACGAGGATGAGTAATTAATGACAGAATTAAAATTTTTGGGTGAGCTATCCCTCTGTTAAAGCAGCAGCGCAGAGCACATGTTAACTCATCATCTTTTCTTCTTTACTACTACTTACAGCATGAAATAAACATAATTGAGCATCAGAATGTATGCTAAAAGAAACTGTAAAAATTACTGCAATTTATCATGTAATCGCCCACAAAACCTCTCACAGTACAACTTTAACATAGTAGGATGTCCTGTTACTTTATCCTCTACAGTAAAAGACCTGGGTGTTATACTAGACTGTCTTTTGAAAATCATATTTCATATGTTACAAGAACAGCCTTTTTCCACCTTAGAAACATTGCTAAGCTACGTAACATGCTATCAGTTTCTGATGCAATAAAGTTAGTTCATGCATTCATGACCTCGAGACTAGATTACTGTAATGCTTTATTTGCCGGTTGTCCTGCATCCTTAATAAACAAGCTACAGTTAGTCCAAAATACCGCCGCTAGAGTTCTAACTAGATCAAGAAAATATGATCATATAACACCAATTTTATCATCACTACATTGGTCACCTATAAAGTTCTGTATTAATTACAAGGTATTGCTACTGACTTATAAAGCCCTAAACGGCTTAGCTCCAGTCTATTAACGGGCCTTCTATCGCCCTATAATCCATCGCGCTCTTTAAGATCACTAAATTCAAGGCTTTTGGTCATACCTAGGATATCCAGATCCACCAAAGGAGGGAGAGCATTTTCACATTTAGCTCCAAAATTCTGGAATAGTCCTCCAGATACTGTTCGTTGCTCAGACTCGCTCTCCCAGTTTAAACTAGATTAAAGACGCATCTCTTCAGCCAGGCATTCATATAATACTTTTAATCTTACAGTTAAATCCGACCTCTAGTTCATAGACGCCAGAGGAGAACTGGCCCCCGACTGAGCCTGGGTTCTCCCAAGTTTTTTTTTTTTCTCCATTAGGTCACCTGATGGAGTTTTTTTCGGTTCCTTGCCACTGTTGCCTTTGGCTTGCTCAGTTGGGGATATTTAATTGAATTAATCAATCAACAATACTATTGATCAGCATTACCAAACGTGGACGTTTTCCACTAGAAACAAACATTGATGTATTATTTTAATTTAATACTGTGAAGCTGCTTTGATACAATCTGTATTGTGAAAAGCACTATATAAATAAACTTGACTTGACTCATTAGTAAAAAAAAAAGAATAATTCAGTGCATCCCTAGTTTTGACGTGGTAGATAAAAACATCAGAAATGTCCCCTTTAATCCAAGGTTACCACCTGTGTCGGCCCACAAAACATCTCAACACAAAATAATCTTTCAGATGTACTGCACACGCTATTACTGTGAGAACGACAAAATATTATGCAATACCAGTGTGGCCATACCAATCTAATTCACAACAAGGCTAAGGCCTTTCAAAAGACACCGAAGAACAAAATGTGCAGATCTTGGAGACTCTGTCCCATGATCCGTAGGGATATGTTAAGCAAAGCTCTCAGAGAGGTTAGGCAAACGTTTGTCAGCTGTTAACAGTCGTTAAAGACGCACAACGGGTTTAATGTTCTGTGGGCTTTATGAACAGTGACATGTCTGCGTGTGGAGCTCATTTCTGCTCTCCAGGCAGCGGGAGACTTGGATGGAGATAAGACCGCCCTAGAGAGACAGAGATGAGGGAACAATTCCACCATCCAATGACTTTCAGACGTAGGGGCCACTGCCAAACCCTCTCCACAGATTGCGCTCTTCAATTGTCCTAACACGAAACGGGGCTCCACAGCCCAGGCTTCGCACGCACACCTCCCGCCCTCTGCTACAGCCCAGCTGGTGAGTCTTTAGCAAGCGAGGGATCAGATGAAAGAGAGGAAAGGGGAGATAAACTAGTGTAATTGCTGGCAGATGACGAGAAGAACAATGGAACAAAGTGTAAAGTGGAGAGGACCTGAACCAGAAGAGGTAAGAGGGTTGCGTGTTTGCCACAGGTCTTGAAAACCACACAAACAAACTCCAACTCTGGAAATAAAAGTTCCTATGGGACTCGAACACACAAAAAACAAACATATGCAAAAGTATGCATGCAAAATGTATTTAAAAATGTAAATATATAGAGTGTATCTAGTTTGCTTCCATGTCTATGTGTCACTCAAGAGAACGAAACTAGTCTATGATGACACACATACAAATATTTCCCTTGGCATTTACAACGATGCAAATAACTGCATGATTACAGCAATCTACATCCACATATTCCACATGGAATTACCAATCCCATATTGAAATTTTGTTCTTTGATATTTTTAATTTATATAAAACAATTAAACTAGAATTAATTTTGAGGAAGCTTGGGATTATGTTTTAAAAATATATTTATATAAAAAGTTTACACAGAGAGAAAATAACTACCACATTTTTTAAGTAAAATCAACCAGACAGTTATTATTCAAGTTGAGAATATGATAGATAGTTAAAGTGCTATTTTAAAGGCTCCTAGTATTGTTTTGGAGGTCTCCTACAATAGGTTTACATGCATCCAAGGTAAAAAAAAAACACTGACCTTGCGTGCAAAATGGATTAGTATTCACAGCGCAGAAAGCAGCGTCTCAACACACTACTACTAGCGCAACTCAACCAGGCCTCATCCGTTTTTGTGCACATACCTTGGGTGGGAATTATTTAAATGAGGAATATGATGATGTGTACATTCCCAGAAGAAAACTCAAGACTACAGTTGAGGCGTTTCAGGGAGTTCAGAAACAGTCCTTACTGATATAGAGAATAACTCTCTTTGGAGTGGACTTGGTTCTTTTTTTCATGGTTAATAAACAGCATCATCACACACACACACACACACACACACACACACACACACACACACACACACACACACACACACACACACACTTATGAATATGTAAAACAGCATAATAGGTCCTCTTTAAATAATTTAAAATTTCACATTAAAATTAAACTTGAGCTTCAGTGCATTTAAGCGAAAGCTTTATAGAGAACTAAATTACTTAATTTACTTAAAGATTTACGATTCTGTAAAATGAATAAAACAAACATAAAAAAAAAATCACCACTACACAACAAGGCAGTTTGTCTGTTCAGTCTAACCAATTTGAGCTAAAAGAGCTGGCAACTTGTACAGCCGAGCAGCCAAGTAAATTACATGTAAAGTAACCAATTTACCGAGTGAACTGTCTGTCAGTTGAGGCCAGAGACCAAAAAGCACATGAGCAATAACAACAGCCGCCCTAAGAGAGTCAAAAGAGACAAAAGGCAAAGATAACTTCAGTCAACTTTAGTCTAAAACCACACAGCTCTTACAGCGCATCGACCCAGGCCACAATTCTGGCCTGTCCTCATATTATGGGATTTGGTTGCCAAGGCTGAGTGCAAAGTAATACGTCTGCTGTCCAAAACTAGCTGAGGGGAGAAAAAGGGACTTACTGTGCAGAGTGGCCAAACCTAAAACAATATTTATAGATTCTGCATTAAAGCTCTGCACCAGGAAGAGGTCAATTTTAAGAATTTAATGCTAAACATAATATGAACTACATTTTTAAACTGCACATTCATTTTCTTTAAGTGAAACTAATACAGAATCATGTAACTGTAATTGGTTTCTCTAATACATTTGCAAAAACAAAATTTACATCAATATTGCACAAAAATGCAACTAAGTATTATAAATAACCTTAGGCTCAGTTGGGGATGGGGGGCCAGTTCTCCTCTGGCCCACGAACGAACACGGTGTGATTATGATTCAGGCTGCATTAGAAGGTCAGAAGTCAAACTATGGATCGGTAGTATTCAAAATATTACATCCAGTTTTCTTCTGCTTGAAGATTGGATTCATCACGCCATTGTAGAGACAAAGCTGGTCATAAAGGTCTCTGCAGAGAACTTATCTGGTTCTTGTGGTCTTTACTGAGGATCTGTGTCGAGAGCTGTCGTGCAGTGCTATGGCGAATTTCAAATGGCGCTTTTGCACCCTTCAAGGGCACCTTGGGAAGGGGATGCCATTTATAGGGGTGTTCCAAACAGAAGTGAAAAACTGACTTCTTCCACAAAGGGCCCTTCCACAAGTCCGTTAGCGAAGGGAACATGTGATGATCACTTCAAGGAAGTAATTTAATTGTTTATGGTCATGTGACCCAGGGTGACAAGTCTTCATAAATCATTTTTAGATCTAGATATGGCGAGAGAGTTGGAGATAAGGTTGGTAATTTAAGAGCATTAGATCCCACCCTCCCTTCAGAGTGCTCTACAAAGCCACGCCTCCTTCAAAACACATGAAAATACACAGTGTCTGCAAAACGCCAAGAGACGAGAGACAGCGTTGAATTACCTCGTTTCAAAGCACATACAGTAGCATTACAATAATAATGAACGTAAACAACCTAGCTCTTTCTTGTACCACCTGACTGCTGCAGATTCATTACGCCATTGATAATGTTGACATAGAAACGTATAAATCCGAGTCTGAGGACGTGAACCGCTTTGGGTTGCCAAGTCTAAATTACAGTTACGACATGGTGTGAACGCAGCATAAGCACTCAGTGACTGTCGTCTTCAACTCTGCATAGCCTCAAGCAACATGCTGATAGCGTGTGATGTCTACACGAGCAGTGAGTGAAGAGGTATGGAATACATATGTTGACAAGCAGGTAAGACATCATATCATTGCACTGATTGGACAAACATTTTTTGGCCATGAGATTCATTTCAGACCACTTCTATTATTGATTGCTATGAGGATGTGAAGAGAGTTTCAACCAGAATACAAAAAAAAGATGAAAACAAAAAGCCTACCCTACCTTTAACGTATAAACAGAATAATTTAAGTTGTTTTGTTTTGTTGTGATATATTGCACACATTTTCATCATGCATTTCATATTAAGTTTAAAAAAGTTTCATAGGCAAGAAATGTGTTTAATGCTTGGTGTTTATTGCTTAACTTATAATGTTAAAAGCAGATCGGGAACACACATACAAAGCATGTTTTAAAAACTTAATTATAAATGTACATTTATTTGTATTGTATATTATCAGCAATAATAAGATATTCCTGTTGTCGCTGCCTAGCTTCGTAGTCTCGTGGTCAAATATTATGTAAAGGTAATGAGGAAATGACATGGTCTTTCATTGCTCCCTCCGCCAAGTGCATTCCAAAAGGCTTCATTATTACACAAGTGCTCTGCTCCCCACTTCAAGCCCCTTCGGAGTGAGTAAGGCATAGTGATGCTCACTTCTGAATTGGAATTTGCCCCAGAAAAACCCACTCACAAGTCTCTATGATAATATAGTCTCTAAACATGGCTTGGGTCCCTCCTTCAATGCGGTCTATGGGAATTTGTGACTGTTTTTGTCCGGCAGTCTTAAGTTATGCATATTTAATATCTAGAGTTAGTGTGTGCAATAGTAGTAGACAACACTTAAAAACAAATAACAAATGAAGCTAGAAATCAATCACACTGCTAAATAATGCCTCCAAATATTTCTTCTTTTAACACAAAGTTATCTTGGAGGAAGAAACAATCTTCAGCTGCTGCATTAAAACCCCATCGTTCTGAGAGACAGAGTGCATGTCATTACAAGAGACCTTAGCAACTGCAATCACTGCAAAACAGCCCGAGCAGAGCAGACCTCTATCACAGAGCGATCGATGCGGACCTGTGAACTACATGTGCTGCATCGACAGGGTGAATGCATCAGGGAGAGCGAAAGGAAGATGGAGGAAGGGGGATGGGATGCCGCAGGCCATGTGGGGGAGAGAGGTGCTAAAAAAGGTTGAATGAGATGAAGAGGAAAAAAAGTGCTACAGAGCTCTTGTGTCTATATGATACTTGCCCGGTCGCTCCAGTATAAACACCCTCGCTAAACCACACGTACACACACACTATACTCCCTGCTGTCAGGCTGCCTGTCTTTTTGAGGCACTTCTGACATGTGCATTGTTTAGCTGCAGGAAAGAGACTGTCTCTCGGGGAAGAATAAGACACGGATATAGACTGTTCTCTGCACTCAACCAAGCATCGGTGGATGTATGACAGAAGTCAACCAATTTGTAGAGCTCACTAATACCAATTTTTATACACAAAATACAAAACAGCATTTTAAAGTCAACAACAGAGGTGCACTATATTTATTTGGTTTTAAACTAAGTTAGCTGCTGTTCTCTCTGTGCACGAACACCAGCAGCAATAGCAGTCTGTAGCTGAGAGCTGACTAATTGAGAGAACTTATTTAAAGGAAGGCAATCGTTACAGAGAGAGACTGCAGTCTTACCTTCAAAGACTAAGACTGAGGGAGAGAAGGAAGAAAAGGGAATGGGATGAAGGAAAATAAGAATAGAGAAGGAGAAGGAACGACAACGAGCAAGGAATGAAGGAAGTGACAAAAAGATAAATAAAGAAAAAATAAAGAAAGGATTAATTATTTATGGAAGGAAAAAGAGACAGACCGACAGACAGACAGACAGACAGACAGACAGACAGACAGACAGACAGACAGACAGACAGACAGACAGACAGACAGACAGACAGACAGACAGACAGACAGACAGACAGACAGACAGACAGACAGACAGACAGACAGACAGACAGACAGATAGATAGATAGATAGATAGATAGATAGATAGATAGATAGATAGATAGATAGATAGATAGATAGATAGATAGATAGATAGATAGATACCCTTTTCTAAAATCCTAAACAAAACTGCTGAAAACATTCTTCACTCAGGACACCAGAGGGTGCCAAAGCATCATCTTTCTGTTTTCTCACACACATTTGTCAGCTCAATAAACCAGATCCTCTAATTCAGTTCAGCTGGAGGTCAAAGTGGAAGAATTAAACATCTGTTTGGAGATGTTTCTGTCCTTCCTGTCAACAGAACACTCAAGATAATGAAGATATTAACAAATTGATGTCTGGCTCTCCAGTCTAGAGTGTGTGTGTGTCCCTGCCTGCACAAGTGTGTTTCTGCCCTTGTGTTTAAAGGCACATTTCTTAGATATCACCTGCTGTACTTGTATTCTCAGTTTAGGAGTTATTTTGTCAGTAAAACAGAACAATCCCGACACATCCCAGAGACAGTTGAGAGTAAGACAATATTGTAAACAAGTTTAAGAGAGTTACAGGCCAGCAAGAAAAAAAATAAACGGAATTAAATCAGAATCGATTGCGAGTGGCCAAAAGCTTTGACTGCCTGAGGGTGGCTAGGCTGCAAGTGTACAGAGAGAGATTTACACATGCTCTCCTCAAACCATCTTCAACAACCTGCTCCCATAGACACAAGATATGGCATTTGCACTCTTAAAATACATATTTGCAACTATTTGCATATTCATAATGACTTTTTTATAGTCTATTATGCAATCATATGAAATGAAAGATTAATTATATATGTAATTAAGGATTTCATATTCATCAGTATGTGTTTTCACACTGCAGACTGCATGACCATTCCATTTATGCAGTCTGATTAAAAAAGGAGAAGATAAAAATACGAAATGTATAATAAAATGAAAACCACTAAAGTACACAGGGACATGCATGACACTGGAGAAAACATTTTGTGCTCTACTCCACATTAATAACCAACAATCTCCCACAAGGTTATTTAGGATTCTATCTATTAACGTCATTTATGACATCTGTTCCTCTGTCACACTTGTTGACACAAATGTTAACGAAGCGCTGCAGTGATGTGGAGGAGGGACAGTGACACGCGCATGTCAGCGCCAGCTCTCGAGGCGGTCGGCTTCTAGCACCAGTCAGACGAGCCGTTTGCCGTTCCGTTCACCATCGCCGCTCTTTATCTGGGCTTGGCAGTCATGTGTTACCTTCATTTGAGCCCCTCAAAAGAAACAGTGATACAACTGAGAAGAGTTCCTCAGAATATTCCCATCTAATGTTACAGTTTTTGCATCTAATAGTTGTATTTGTATTACCATAGAGTAATGAGCCTCTAATGACAGATGAAAACCAAATAAAACCCAAATAAAATACAGCAACAAATACTTCTTATCATTGAGTAATGATTTGGCTATTTTTAAATCAGAATATGTCACTAGTGATGGCTCCATCATTAGCGAATTTTCACTACAAGTTGTCTCAATGAGTTGTTCATTTTGTGTTGACCACGCATGCGCAACATCCTATAGGTTCTGAACAGGAAACAGAAATGATTAGTTCACCTCTCGAGTCTTCGGGTTCGGGTCCTAGTCGTTCATTCATCCTGTGACAGCCCCATAGAGGCTATGCTGTCCGTAACAGAAAGAGAAATGATTAGTTCACCTCCCGAGTCGTTCGTTATTTTATCACGTGATGTGACAGCCATATTGGATACAGAATTTAGTTAATAACTCCCAAACTTCTTTTCAAACAAGTGTGTAGTCAGTTTTTTTTTTTTTACTTTTTTACTGTCACGGGATGAACGAACGACACAAACCTGAAGGCTCGAGAGGTGAACTAATCATTTCTGTATTCGGTACCAACTGCATAGCTTCAGCGTATGGGGCTGTCACGTGATGAATGTACGACTCCAACCCGAAGCCTCGAGAGGTGAACTCATCAATTCTGTATCCGGTACCGACTGCATAGCTTTAGCTTATGGCAGGGTTCGTACACCTTATCCAAAGTCAAATTCAAGCACTTTTCAAGCACTTTCAAGGTCAATTTTAAAGCTTTTTCCAGCACCTTACACCACCGTAAATTACATACCAATACATAGTCAAAATTATTATTTAGTCTTTTTATCACATTAAAAGAGATAATGCTATAAACAGCCAAAATTGTGTTTCATAATAGCAGAAGGATCAGATATTTAAGCAAATTACAAGTTTTATTTTTCAAAATGTATCACTGTCAAAGTAGATAATGCCTATGAATAATACTTTTCATTATATTAATGTCCAAATATTGCTTCCCAGATAATGTGATTTTCCGGCTGTAAAACTGAAGTAATTTCAAGGGCTGAAAATATGAAGATATAGGGTTTGAACAGAAATATTTTACAGGCCTTGGGTTTGGGACACATTCTTGATATAGACAAGGTTTGAATAAAATCTGAGACAGTGCAACAACAACCTGTAATTCCATTTTAACTCAGAAGGCACCTGCCTGATAAATAGCCTATATTAATTGAAAAAGAAATAATGTATTTCATTGTCAAGACATATGGAGATGTGACAAAAGAACGAACAACAGATCGGGAGGTGATGTAAACTAACAGACTGCATAGCCTGAAGACCCAGCTAAGCAATGAATTACTCCTTTTCTGTTTCTCATAATTTGGCCTTGGTTGCATTATAGTTTTTTTTCTTACTCAAAATGTGATCAACACGTTTGTATGTAGATGTGTTAAGGAATTTGGAAATTAACATGTAACATTTTTATTATATTCTGCTGAAATTAACAAAATGATTTGAAAAAAAGATTAGTTTTGATGAACGAGATTCAAAGATCCAAGTCAGTAAAATGATCCGAA
Organism: Scardinius erythrophthalmus; assembly: GCF_964197995.2. Lineage (NCBI taxonomy): Eukaryota > Metazoa > Chordata > Actinopteri > Cypriniformes > Leuciscidae > Scardinius > Scardinius erythrophthalmus. The sequence goes on from NC_138243.1 coordinate 18,124,174, forward strand.
CTTCCCATCACTACGAGCCTATCATCATTACTTTGATATGATACGCACTGCCCCCACATCCATTCTTTTCTGGAATCTGATCGGTTCATGACAAATCAATCAAACTGTAACTTGAACTTGATTAGTTAGTTATGCCTGCGACAGACTGCGATTTCGGCAATCCTGTAAGATCATTAAAACTCACACTGTTAGACACGGATCTGATAAACTTGGGTACGACAAGTTGACTATGACTGGACATGTAGCCATGTCGCGTTGATCAATACACCATTTCATGTTGCATTTTTATTGGCTAGTCAGTAGACGAAGGTCGTAGCAGCAAACACACTGTGAGATGAAAATGCTACATTTCTGAGACTTGTCAGTAAATTATCACAGGCTATCTTTGGTTGCAAGACCGTGGCAATGGCCATCTTTAAATCTCTCTCACTCTATGATGTAGGACCACCGTTTAGGAGACACGACAACAGAAATCGCCACGATTGGCCATCTTTTGTCTGGGACAGCCCAAAATTGTACAATGTGTACCGAGCATTAATATAAGCACTCAAATTCAGATGTACTGTAATAATATTTATAGTGACACAACAACAAAAATAATAATAGTTTTTATTTTATTATTATTGTTATTTTTTATTATTGTTGTTGTTGTACTAGTCAAATTTCGATGTAATGATACAGTATTTTCAGTGATATATTAGTATTATTGTTATTCATGAAATCATGAATAATAATGAATATCATGAAAATCATCATCATCAACAACTGGGCTGCTCATTGAGTAACTTTACTAGATTTATAACCTGTCCCAGTTGAACAAAGAACAGACACAGGCAGACAGAGAGATGTGGACTGTGGCTCAGTGGTGGTCATGTGACCATAATTAGATTTTATTTATTAAATTCAATTCACTTTATGGCCAATTTGTTGAGCTATACCAGAACACACCCAGATCATTCATTCACTCTATTCCTCTCACACAGAACCCTTCACTAACATATTCTATTTCAACCTCCACTTATAGTTTATTTTGCCTCCTATTCATGTATGGTGTCTTTAGTACCTCCAAATTCTGCTGCACTTATGTAGGCCATAGGGAGAGCTTGCTTGCTTATCCAGAATTTACTCAGCTAAAGTTGCTCTTCACCGCTGAGTGGAAACCAGTTTTTCTTGCCATAGTCCAGTTGATCTTATCATACGTTATGTCAGGATTTCAGCGTTGAGAACAGTTCCTTGATCATCGCTAGGGTAGAATCTCTCCCGGGAGCTATTCAAAACGAGCACAGAAAGGGCCTGAACCTCTGAACGGCTTCCCTGCAGGAGGCTCTGTATTCAATGCAGGCTGGAATTTATGTTTCTCTGTGTGCTATGTGTACTGGACATGAAATATCACCCCATCTGTTCTTACCATAAAAGCTTTGTGCACTTCTCTCTTTCCACTACCTCCTCCTTCCTTTTTCATTCGGAACTTGCCCAGCATGCCTCTCCATCTCCCTCTCTGCGCCCAATCTCCCATTGCCTCAAATAACCCTTGTGCAGGTACCTGATCAATAGTGTCTTTACAGGTCCATCTAAAACTGCACACCTCCTGGTGCTTTCACAGGTAAACGCCTGAGGGTGACGCAATTTCTAGCACTCCTTTAGTTTCAAAGATAAAAAGTAATACCCACTCGCAGTTCCAACGTCTCTGCTGGTTTTTGTTAAGCTTGGGGTTTCATCCAGAATGTTACATCATTTACTAACCAGGCAGAACACATAACCTAATCACTTGGTAGCCCTGCCCATCATGAAATCTCATTGGTCCACAAAATCCCTCCTCCAAACTGTCAACAAATATCTTCTGAAATGACTGTGATTGCCATTGTCATGTCATGCAGTAACTTCTTGTTACATTCTTGCTTATTCAGACCATTATATCCTTGTTGTATATGCCCACATGATTATGGGAATATCCTGCTTTCTATGCCATTCCACACTATAAATATTGTGAGCGATTCCTCCACTCTGGAATATAGAGATAATAAACTCAGTATAATCCCTCTGCGGGAAGAAAATATTATCAAAAGCACTCTGTGGTGTTTGATGGCCACTAAGAGAGAGAACTGATTCACTGTGTCTTCTTCTATTTTCTGATATAAACACCCAAACATGTAACATCCAACAATAAGATCTCAAGGATGATGCCATCCATCTGCATCTTAGCAACTAGCAAATGTTAAAGACAAACCTAGAGTAAATCTAGAAGAGATATGCTGCAACATATTAAAGCAAATGTTTTGAAGCAAACAAATCAATCTCTCAAGAATAATCAAGATTATTGATTAGGCACATGGATTAAAGATTAAACTATCACATTCTTGAATGTGATCACATTCTTCTCCTATATTGTTCCAGTCAAATGTATGCTTCAAAAGCAATTCAGCTAAGAAGATAGAGGTTATACAGAGGAATTACAGTCAAATCAGTTTGATCTTGAAGCTATACTCTGGAGAGGAGAGGGGAAATTATGTTATCATGGAGAATGTGTTGTGACTGAAGAGAACGGGCAGAACAGTCTTTAAAAATTATTTTCCATTTTCTTGACTGTGGTTATAATAACAGTAAAGGAAACAGTGATAAGGTTGATTGCTTTCCATAAAACATCCCAAAATGAGTTAAAAGACCTATGAAATATACTGCCAGGTTTGATGAGATAATGGTAATTTACATTTTAGGTGAATTATAAGGGAGGGACCTTTTGATAATATTTCGAGCTGACCTTAGGGTCACAATAGGGTGTTGAGCATGGCATAGGTTTCCACAAGATGCCCACATAAACGTGAAGTTGGATTCTTAAACACTGGTCTTCAATTCCAGTCCAGATGTAACAGTTGATCCATGGAGAGCTGAATTCCATCTCTATGAGCTGATCAAGACCCTCGTTCTGGAAACCTTGGCCAGACCACTGGAAAAACAAACACAAACTCCGAGAACTACCAGCTTCTCCATTGACTCACATCTCCTCTGAAGTTTCTAAGAATGCAAGAAATAAAAAACTGAAAAAAAGTATTATACAATATAATCCTGGAAAAATGTTTGGTTAGCAACCCTTCCCTAAATATGGGAAGAATGCGAGAATTGAGCAGAAGAAAGGTAAGTCATGAAAACAACCAAAGTTTGAGGTGTTTATAGACCTTATTTTAACACTACAGAAAACAACATCTACAAATCACAGCTCAAGTTTTTTCCCCCCTTTTTTTTTCTTAGTTACTGGTCAAAGGTGGACCTAAGCACCTTGACCAAGATGGTCAAATATCTAAACCAGTCTGAGCTTGCTCAGATGAGATATTGACCACAAACTGACTGGTCACATGTCATGAGTAGCCTACTGAATTTAACTCGGCTCCTGAATAATTATTACAATTGAATGTCACATGACTAAATAAAATGCACACTGCAAAAAAGACACTATGAAGCTACTCAAGTCATAGAGGTGAACATAGCTGTACTATGTAGGGGTCGACCGATTATCAGCGTGGCCGATTATCGGCGCCGATATTAAGCATTTTTGTTGTTATCGGTATCGGCCATTTTCAAAACCGATTTGCCGATAAAACAATTTTATTTTGAAATGCGCGATCTGGCACTGATCCAGCCACCTCAGTCAGAGCGCACCGCTCTGTGGCCTTGACTAATCTCCGCCCATTTGTTTGAGTCAGGAGTCCGTACGGCTGGCACGGCTGGAAAATGTTCCGCTCTCACACTGAAAGCACTTACAGGAGCTGCTTCAGTGATTATCACACATCAGTTATCTCTCGAAGGTAAGAAAGCAGTAGTAGACGCTCATGAAGTTGCATTAAATCACTATACTGAAGTTGCAAAACACCTAAATATAATCGATTTATGATGACAAGCCCCGTTCACAGTTATTATACTGTGAATTCCCGGTCAATGTCCGTCATTGCAGTGACATGCTTTAACGGAGCTTCACATCAGTGCTAGTGAAACTAAAACCTACTTCTCTCACCATTCGGCCAACTTAACGTTATATTATGAATAGATTATCAACATGAATGAATTCACTAACGTCTGCTGCATTTTTTGTGTTGTTCACATCGCTTCACTGAACAGCGTCCGTTCCGTTAGGGCTTTTAGTAAAAAAATTGTGCATATTTGGAGAAATATTGCTTTATTCTCACATGATAGCAAAATAATTTGTCATACAGATTCAGAATTACCATTATGCAATTTTGACGCCCTGACGCGACGCAAGCTCCCTATTCCTGATTTAGTTTTCTCAGACTCCGCGCTCTCTCATTTGACGAATAACGTTAGTTGTCAATCATCTCACATTGCACGTTTCTGGATGACGCTGTCCTGTATACTCAGGGGCGCAACCACCCAGTTTCAGAGGGGTATGCAGCAACAATTTTGGCTGCATACAACAATAATATCCTCAATGCAACAATAACATTGAGGAAATGCAGAAATTATTTAGAAACGCACAACAGCAGCTACGTATAGATTAAAAAAATAAAAAATAAAAATAAAATACCATCGCTTTGGCGCCCCCCTGGTGCTGCGCCCCTATGCGCCGCATATAGCGCATACCCACTTTTTGCGCCACTGTGTATACTTCCTAGTTTGTATCGCCATGATAAACAGTCAAACAAACATTTCACACATCAAAAATAAAGAAAAAAAACCCCACACTATTACAATATGGTTTGTGTGTGATTTTAAATGCAATTCTGGGTATACTCATATGAATAATGTTCACATTATGCATGCAAAAGCAGGTGTAGCGATTAGCTGCAAATAAAATGCTAAATATACATACATATATATATATATATATATATATATATATATATATATATATATATATATATATATATATACATATATATATATATACACACACACATACATACGTAAATACATATATATGTATATATGTGTGTGTGTGTGTGTATGTATACATGTGTGTGTGCTTTTTTAGTTAATCCATTGATGTGCATTAGACTATTAATTGAATAGTCACCTCTATTATTTGGATGCTCCCAGCACTTTTTATGTTTGTTGTTATTATTAATATTAATGTAGTTATTATGAACAGTTCTCAGAATTAATGTTAATGTTAAAATGATTTAAAGAGAGTCTTTGTCAGAGGCCTTTTTATTCTTAATTTTGACATTAATTTTCATTTTTACACTAGACACATATCGGTGCAAAATATCGGTTATCGGTCTACTTGATCTGTAATAATCGATATCGGCATCGGCCCTGAAAAATGCATATTGGTCGATCCCTAGTACTATGACTGGCTAAATGACTCATCTGATTGTCTAAAGAGGACATAGTTCAAACAAAATTATTTGTGTATCAAAACACACTCAAAACCTTTTTTTTTTTTTTTTTTAAGATAGTTCTGACTCAATATTTGTTCAGAAGTGGCACTGAGGAATGAGAATTACACTTGATGGTTCCTTCACTTGATATAATGGTCCCATTATGACAAATGGAGAAAGTAATCGTTATCCACTGTAAATAAAACAAAGATTACTGGAGTACAAGAAAATACTATTTCAGATTTTTTGACATTTCACATTTAATTCAATGTGTTACTTCTTTTTGTGAAATGTACTCACAATTTCTGAATGAAAATTGATCTACACCATTTTTTTTTTCAGTGTTTTCAAACAACCAGAGGAAGCTTTTTACATTCATTAAAAAGTCTCTACAATGGTTAAGTGTCATTTGTGTGTGTGTGTGTGTGTGTGTGTGTGTGTGTGTGTGCGTGCGTGCATGCGTGTGTGTGTGTGTGTGTGTGCTTTTACATTCGCTAAAAGTCTCTACAATTGTTAAGTGTCATTTACTCTGTCTGTGACTCAGCAAGATGGTGATTAAGGATTTTACATTGTTCTTCATAAGAAAAAAAGTGTATGTGTGTGTGTGTGTGTGTGTGTGTGTGTGTGTGTGTGTGTGTGTGTGTGTGTGTGTGCGTGCGTGCGTGTGTGTGTGTGTGTGCTTTTACATTCGCTAAAAGTCTCTACAATTGTTAAGTGTCATTTACTCTGTCTGTGACTCAGCAAGATGGTGATTAAGGATTTTACATTGTTCTTCATAAGAAAAAAAGTGTATGTGTGTGTGTGTGTGTGTGTGTGTGTGTGTGTGTGTGTGTGTGTGTGTGTGTGTGTGTGTGTGTGTGTGTGTGTGTGTGTGTGTGTGTGTGTGTGTGAGTGTGAGTGTGAGTGTGAGTGTGAGTGTGTGTGTGTGTGTGTGTGTGTGTGTGTATATATATGTGTCTCTTCCTGAAGGGCCATTCATTTTGATGTCAGCTAAGTGGGTAGGTTTGACTGGCATGCAGTTTTAGCAATGCTGCTCTTTAAGTGCTGTAGTGAGGTGCAATTAATACTGGCTACACAAGTAATCCAACTGACAGCAACTGTCCGAGGTATTACAATCCGAACACGTAAACTGCTCTTGCTTAATTTCAGCAGATGGACTGCCCACCCTTAACTTGACGGACGGGCGGCAGGAGGGGTGTCTATTATCCTGTCTTTAGCCCAGTCACCACCGCAACAATGCTTAACAAGCTTGTCTGCGAGGTTAACGCTTCACCCAATCCTGTCAAGCCGAGACGTTGTAATACATGGCAAGTGGAAAAAGAGCTAATTCCATCCCTTCCATACAGGGAGAGAGAGAGAGAGAGAAAGATGAGCAAGGGGGAGAAATTAGAACCACACTGTGATAGGGGGGACATCATGGCCTAGTCTTGTCAAACTGCATTAAGACTCAGAGGAAAAGGAAAGGCTGGGGGCTGACAGGAAGTAGCATTACCATTACATTAGCACCATTATCACTGCTTGTGTGTACGAGTAACTGCCACACAAAGACAACATTAGGGCACATTTCTTTGCCAAAAAATAAAGAAAAGAGAGGGGGGGGGGGGCTTGTGATAGTGATAGCTCCTTATATTCATATGGGCCCAGGACAAAATATTTTGATGCCAAGGATCCCCAAAAAGGGGACTGTCACATTAGCTATGCTAATGTCTCCACACATCTTTTGGCTTTTGGCAGATCACACTATCTGGGTTCCGCTCTTCATCTCTGCGCAGTGAGAGAGAGCGGTCGAGCGAGGATGGTCAGCATTAAGGCCTATGATCAGCACCACTCACCTCCATGTGCTTCTCTTTGGGAGGTCGATGGGCGCAACATGCAAGACACACAGAAGCTTCTCGTGTTTCAAGCTCGGTCTGGCTAACATGCTTGTCACAATGTTTAAGACACGCAGCTTCAAGTGCGAAATAAGTAAAAAATACTTGTGATACTGATGATGGATCATTAAAAAAAATTATACCAAATGTAATTTTCTTACTCATTGTGAAAATCAATGCACAAAATAAACTTAGTGGGTGAAATAAACTGACAGCTCTAGAGAAAATAGAGATAGAGAAAGCTGATACAGAGACAGAAACATCACTATTTCTATTCACAACTCATATTAAAGGCACAGTGAAATCTGACATTTATTAAAATGAATTTATGTAAAGATTTTATTAACTACACTTACATTAAAAGTTTCATATTTTTAAGCCAATAAACTGTTTGAAATGATGGCTTTTAATACTGTAATGTAATAAAATGATTAAAATATACAGTCTTGGTGCTGTTCCTACATTCATTTGGATATTTAATGTGAAAAATAAGGATCAAAATATATTACACATTTTAATGTAAATAATATAATACAATACAATAGAATACAATAGAATAGAATATTAAAATCCACTAACGAATATTTATTATCTGTAAACTTTCTCAATCAATAACTTAATCTTGGACCATGTATACAAGCCTCCTGCTTTCTGGAATCGGACACTTAAGGTCTGGAATCTCTATAATAACGTTAATCAACAAAAGACAAGAAAATTCACTCGCTTTTCTTGGCTGAATAACCTTTGTAAGTATAGTTGTATATTTTATTTATAATGTGCAGTGTGTTATTTGACATTTGATTAAAGTTTCTGTATCTGAATAAATGAAAATCTTAAAACACTGTTTATTTCAATCGTATCTTTGTTCAGTTGTTATTTATTCATGGCAATAATACTTAAAATAAATGTGAATAAAATCTATGTTTTTTTAGTTTTTTATTACCTGGAATTTATTAATTGGAATCGAAATTAGGAATCGATAAGAATCGGAATCGATAAAATAAACGATACCCAACCCTACTAGGCTGTGTGTAAATAAGAGGACATACTGATCAGGACAACATCGGCCCAGTGTCCTCTTCGGCAGTGTCACACTGTGTACATTTCTCACACAAACAACTGAACACAGCTCCCAGCGGCAAGGCCAGAGAATGTGTGTTTGTGTCTGGCCAGATGGGCCTCTCAGCATGCCACTGCTGTCACACACACACACAACACTTCACATTCACACATACTGACTCATAAACACATGTCTTGCACACACACAACCTTCCAGGCAGATGACAACCATGCTAACCTCATCTGAGCATGGGCCTGTGATTAGTGCATGAACGCAGACACCCACATGAGCTCTCTATGGTAGGACTAAGCAACACTGTCAATATTCAATATGTCAAACAGCCATTGTAACCAATTATACTGTAAATGTATAATGTAAGTATTAAAACGTACTGTACAATTATTTTTGTTAAATGCTGTATTAAAAAATTATCAGCACACTGTTCTTCCCAAAACTGACACAATGTATAATATATATTATTTATTGTTGTTTACGCCAGTCTTCAGTATCACATGATCTTTAACAAATCATTCTAATATGCTGATTTGCTCAATGCTCAAGAAACATTTCTTACCATTATCAATGTTAAAAGGTAATACAATACTTGTGTGGCAACTTTTTCTTTTGTAACATTATAAATGCCTTTACTGTTACTGTACTTTTTATCGGTTTAATGCATCCTTGCCGAATAAAAGTATTAATTTCTTTAAAAAAAAAAAACTAATTTGTACTAACCTCAAGCTTTTGAATAGGAGTGTATAGTTCTATAAACAAAAAACTGTTTTAAAGTTAAAAATGCTAGAAAACATATCACATTTTAACGAATCGCTGAGTGATTAAGTGATTAATTGAAACAGTCTGAACTAAAACCAAAGGCAATTGAATGCTCTTAAATGCTATTCATTTTGCTAATGAAGTTTAAATCAGAGAAACAATTGATATAGAGACATATTGGCACAACAAATCTAATGACACAGGAAAGTGTGGCCATATAAGAAATGGCTAAAATAAAAAGTGCATTAAAATCGCTGCAATATATATCGCCCAGCTCTAATCTAGGGGGTCATGTGGGTGCACCAACCAAAATCATTCCCTGTCCTATCTACTACTCATATCAATATAATGTCAATATTTTTCGAATTTGTCACAGTAGTCAATAACAGCACAACAGAAGATAACTTCATTATCAAATCAAGAGATAACTCCTTTAAAACACAACACTCTGAAGTGAACCGTACATACAGTAGTTGTGACAGCTCTCATAATTAATATTTCTAAACATTCCAGCAGCCTCTAATTACCACTGGGTTATGAGAGAAGCATGTTCATATATCTCTGTCATACATGCCTATAAGAGCTTGACAAAGAGGTGGATGTTTTCTTTTCCCTGGCTGCAGGGTTTTATCAGGAGAAGGTAATGCATCATGGATCTGAGTCTGCTGCTGGGGTTATGTTTATATCTGGCCGCTGTTTGTGAATCTGGGATTTACTGCAAACAGAAGAGAGCTAGATAGCCCTGCCTATGTGGCTTTGGTCTACCCTCCTGTCTGAACATGTCTCTGCCTATCTGCACATGCACCACATTATAAATGTATGAATGAACTAAACAAATTCATTTCATTTTTTTAAATATAAATCTATCTATATACACTATAAAATGTACTTCATTCATGTGATGGCAAAGATGATTTTAATTTCACATGATCCTTCAGAAATCAAAATGGTGTGGTGCTGCTTCATATTTTTATGTTCTAGACAGTTCTAGATCAAATGTGAGCATGCATTTACTCATCCGACTTGCACATAAACAGATTCAGCATTTCTCAAAATGAATAAAAACAGTGAAATGCAAACTTAGAATATTACGCAAACCTGCAATAATTGAATATGTTAAATAAAACAAATATACTTGATGTATTTAATCTCATTTATTATTATTCGCCATTGTCTTTGCTGCTGACTTTTGATGATCCAATTCGACCTTACTAATAAATAAAAATAACTTCAGATAAACATCACATTTGTGTTTTTGTTTGTTTGTTTTGTTGAAGTAAGAGTGTTGAACTTTCTTCTCCTTCATCATAGTCAGTTTTTGTCCATTCAAGCGCTGTCTGAAGCAGCTTTCTGTCCACATGAGTAGTGTGATCATATATTGTAACCAGGGTTTGAAATTTACTTTTTCTCTCACCGGCCAATTTGGCTACTACATTTTTAAGTTACCGGCCATTCAGAACTTCTACTAGCCAAAAAAAAAAAGGGTGAAAAAAATAAATAAATAACCCAGATTAACTACGTCACAGCTTAGACGACCTTCCCCAGCAAAGTGAGTAAACATTATAACACGTCAAAACGGCTATTTTGACAGCGTTACCCACCACAGATGATTTTTACCCAGCATTTGGCAGGTGTTTGTAACCCTGATTGTAACGCTAGCCAAAGGATAAGAGGAAAACATCAGATGATGTGTTAATTGCGTGATAGATAGATAGATAGATAGATAGATAGATAGATAGATAGATAGATAGATAGATAGATAGATAGATAGATAGATAGATAGATAGATAGATAGATAGATAGATAGATAGATAGATAGATAGATAGATAGATAGATAGATAGATAGATAGATAGATAGATAGATAGATAGATAGATAGATAGATCCCCACGACCCAACATAGAACAAGCGGTTTGGAAAATGGATGGATGGATAATCATGTTTTCCTGGCCGTATGTGAAATGAGTACTCCTCTGGATCGAATCAGCCTTCCCCAGGGTCGCCCGCCAGATTCCCTGTTTTTCTAAATCAGTGCTCTTCACACAGGCACTGTAGTGGACAGCTGTTCAGGGCTCTGGAGAGGGCAGCCAAGGGTTCTGAAGCCAAGACTGTGAACAATATTTTGTGTGACAGCAACATAAAGGTGAGTCAGAGCTGTCAACTGAGTCAACTCACCAGGAAACATTGAGACCCATCTGCTGGAACTTCAAACCTACATACACACACACACACACACACACACACACAACTGTAAACTTTCTCACTCACACAATCACACACACAAGCAAAAAATTAAATATGGGCTCCTTGTGTGAAACCCAGTAAGAAAATCAGATTTTAAAGTAGAAATCAAAATACAGTAGTAGTATAAAACACATAGTTCTACAGTCATGTACTACTTAGTGTAAGAATTCTTTTTTTGAAGAAGAATAAGTAAAAGAAAAAAATATTATTTTATTTAGCAAGGACACAATAAACTGATCAAATGTATATGTTACAAAAAATGTCTACTTCAAATAAATACTGTTCTTTTGATTTTTTTTATTTATCAAAGAATCCTTAAAAAAAGTATCATGGTTTCCACTAAAATATTAAGCAGAACAGCTGTTTTCAACATTGATAATAATGATAAATGTTTCAAGCAACAAATCAGCATATTAGAATGATTTCTGAAGGATCATGTGACACTGGAGTAATGATGCTGAAAATGCAGCTTTGCCATCAGGAAAAAAACGTTTTAAAATATATTTAAGCAGAAAACTTATTTCAAATTGTAATAATTTAACATTACTGTTATTACATATGTTTGATCAAATAAATGCAGCCTCAGTGAGCATAAGAATCAAAAACATGAAAAAAAATCTCGATCTCAAACTTTTGAACGGTAGTGTACATAGATACAGAATATACATAAACTGATTATGAAACTGTGGTTAACAAACCACATTGTTTAACAGAATACGTATTCATTGTTTACAAATCTATCATAAACTGTTATATCCATGAAACATTTCCATGTTTGATACATGCCCTAGAGGTCAAACTCACACCTGTGCAGCACAATTTTGGGGAGGGAGAAAGCAGATGAAATAGTGAAGAAAAGGAATTTAATTCCTCACCATCCAGCGTAACTCAAGTTTATGGCCATTGCCTTGGAGTTTGATAAAAGCTTAAAGTGTCCCAGCCATCACTTCCCTCAGCCTGCTCCATGAGAGATGGATTGTCTGTTCTTAATTCAGCCATGGGCAGAATACACATGATGAACAAGAGAGCTGGGAGCTCTCTCTCTCTCTCTCTCTCTCTCTCTCTGTCTCTCTCTCTCTCTCTCTCTCTCTCTCTCTAACAAGGACAAATGGTACCTGTCTACAGCTTCTATCTATGGAGAAAAGTGTGTGTATGCCTATGAAAGTGTGTTTAAAGTAGGGATGCACTGATATGAAAATGTTGGCCGATACCGATAACTGATAATTATTTATATTTGAAAGCCAATAACCAATATTTTGGCAGATAAATCTAAATCCGAAATTTGTATTACATTTTTGAGAGCCTGATTACAAAAACAAAAGTCTCATCATGTCCCAATCACACAATCATAATGATGTTCTCATTATAATTTTATGTAGACTATATGACAGGGTCATTCTTTTGAGCCATAACCTTTTAATGAATGAGTTACATGAATCAGTTCAATACAGTGATTCACAGCTCACCGGAGAGGAAGCTTGTCAGCAAATAACAATTTTTTGTCACACAAATTTACTGAATGACTTTACAAGGCTTAAAATAAAGTGTATGAACCACTTTTATGAGAAATTGCATTTATTGTGTTTATCGTTTATGTGTGCTTAATATCCCCTAAATAAACATAATTATACTGAAAAGAGTTGCCAGGACATTGTAAAAAATATAATATTTTAAGAAAAAATCATACTGGTCTTGGAACCACATTAGGGTGAGTAAATGATGACAGAATATTTTTGGGGTGAACTGTTCCTTAAAGCGTACATGAGTGTGTGAGTGAGTGTGTGTGTGTGTGTGTGTGTGTGTGTGTGTGTGTGTGTGTGTGTGTGTGTGTGTGTGTGTGTGTGTGTGTGTGTGTGTGTGTGTGTGTGTGTGTGTGTGTGTGTGTGTGTGTGTGTGTGTCTGTGTGTGTGTTCAATGTAGCGTGTGTGGCCATCAGATTGCTTGCTCTGTAGTGGCAATTCCTCTGTGTAAACATGCCATAAATACTCATTAGTAAAAACAAGAGGATGTCACAAACACACACAAACACAAAGAGCAAGAGAGCAGCACCTCGCAGCAACAATAACAAGAGTGACTAATTTAATTAGCACCATAAAACAAGTCAAAAAAAGCCGGAGCCAGTTCGCTCCTCGTTCATCCTTAATGACGGAGTTAATCAGCAGTGTCTTTACACATCTAATCTTAGAGGACACAATCTCTATTATTCTCTCTCTCTGCTTTAGCACTTTTGGAAATCAGTCCACACTTTTGTCATTGTATAATGTCTGAAAGCTCCAACAAACCACCAGCCTGCCTGTAAAACCTAGTATCATATTAATTACCTCCTTCGATTAGATCGGTAATAAGTCTAACACTGTGACAGAGACGGCTAATGATCATCGACAATTACTTGATTCAGATGAGCTCTGCCTTAATGGAGTCAGATTGGCGCACCTCTTCTGTTGTTCAGTCATTCTCAGTGAAGACATAGACACTATACACACGGCTTTGAGAAATGAACATGACTGTAGGTTTGCATTATCTCAGTACACAATCTAATCATGATTTAATTTAGTTAAAACATTCATAAAAAACACAAAGCAGTGCCTTGAGGTACACTACAATTAGGTGCAAAGGGAACAGACAGTAGCCCATCCAGAACAGGGTTATTATCTTTGACTAAAACAAAAACTATTAAACCTATTTTTGATCATTTAAATAAAGCTGAAATAAAATAAAATATAAATATTAGATGAAATAAATTAGAAATAAAATAAAAATGAAGGAAAAAAATATAGAAATATTAACACAGTTATATAAAACGCATATAAAACACGGATGGATGGATGGATGGATGGATGGATGGATGGATGGATGGATGGATGGATGGATGGATGGATGGATGGATGGATGGATGGATGGATGGATGGATGGATGGATGGATGGATGGATGGATAGATAGATAGATAGATAGATAGATAAAAACTATTATTACAACTATTTATAATTTCGCAGCAGAAATAAACTTTATTCAAAAGCTCCGTCTGACACCAATTTTACTCCAACCATATGCTGAAGCTCATGCACTTGTGGGAAATCAATAGAATGTCTTTAATCTACCAACAAAATCTGCCAAATACATCAAGGCTCCCAGTTCCTGTTTGAACAGATCACAATCATGATTTTTGGACAGATGTAGCGAGCTAAAGTTAAACTCACAGGTCGGTGTTTCTTCTGCAGGTGTTTCTTCTTCTTGCTGTGTGTATGGGCCAGGTGAGGGTTGTTCTCCTGGTCTGAGTGGTGGTGCTGGTGGTTGTTGTGGTTGAGTCGGTCTTTGTGTAGGTCTATGTTCAGTCCGTTCGGCACTCGTCCGGGCTTCTTCTTGCGCAGCGGTCCCGCCTGGTTCTGCCTCCGCTCATGGGGCTTCAGGGTCATGTCCTTCTAACAGAAAAAAAATAGATATGAGTATTCTGGAGTAAAGGTGACATGCAGAAAATTACATCTTTTCCTTTCATAATAAATCTTATGATGCACAATTCATTAGTAGAGGTTACTCTAAAGAGAAAAAATATTTTAACAAAATGCAAGAACTTTTAAGCCTCTAAAATGGCTTTCCTGATTACTGACTTAAAGGGATGGTTCGGAGTAAAATCAACCTAGGGTCCTTTGCACCATGACCTCGAGCCCGGACGTCGACGTCACTTCAGTGGTTTGGGAAAAGCATGTAAAAGTCCTGGCAGAAAGCGATGCAAAAGGATGTAGTGTAACGACAAATTATAATTTTTTCCGAAGTGTTAACAACTTAGTGTTAACTAATAATTGTTGCAAACAAAATATTAGTGCATTCCTGGAACTGGGCGTCGTTACACTAAATCCTTATGCATCGCTTTCTGCCAGGACTTTCACATGCTTTTCCCAAACCACTGAAGTGACGTCGACGTCCGGGTTAGCAGTAGCATGAGCCGCCAGGCAAGTGTTATTTAAATAAACTCCTGATGTACTTACAAACTTTCCAATGCCTAAGTACAGAACCTATTTGTACTACTGTATAAGTTTGGTACCATTCTGGGCATTATTAGTGGGGTAATATACGAGATACATCATAGGATCCATTAGTGCCTGCACTAAGCCATCCGTCTGATATCTCTAAATAAGCTCTAACTTTAATAATGTTCAAACAAGGGATAAAAGGCTTCTGGGGGGGTGACATTTTCTACTAATATTCAAATAGAAAACAGTTATTTTCAATAGAAATAATATTTCACAACATTATTTATTTTGATCAAAAAAATGCCTTGGTGAGCAGAAGACACTTCTTTCAAAAAGCATTTAAAAAATATTACTGACCCCAAACTTTTGTATATTCTGTCTCATTCTGAAATATGTGTAACTTTATGGAAATGAGTGTGATGTAAATTAAATGCACATGCTGTTTCATGTCTTTAAGGACCAATAATAAACAGTATGAAGACTATTCCTGCTATAGACCGGATATACTGTTTGTGCTAAAAGACATTACACAACATAAGCCGTACACTCTCCAGTAGGCGTACGCTTGTCTACCTCCAGCAAACATTGTTCTGCCAAGCTGCTAAATAAAATAATCTTTACCCCACAGAAAAACAAGTGTTCTGATAAAAGGAGTCTGAGGAACGGCAGAGGAAGCAGAGGCGCAGTGCTCCGGTCTGACACAGAACTTTCTCATCCACTGAGAACTCTAGACAGGAAGATCAATATTCAATATGACAAAGCTCGTCTCTGCAGGGGAGCTGTGTATCACCATATCTCTGCTTACGGAATGAATCAATTACATTATTATACTCCAGCTATAGAGAGATAGATACTTCTTGTGCTGAAAACTGTACACTACAGGAAGGAAAAGTGAGACATTCAATACAGTTCAGAGTAGGAACGTCTACTAGAAACAGCACAATGACTTGGCAACTTGTAGCAATGTCAGTGTGAACAGGGGCTTAGCCTATATTTATAACATCTAATGCAAGATGAAAACAAAATTATAAATATATATATATATATATATATATATTTCCATATTATAATTATTTCTGAAAAATCATGTGACACTGAAGACTGGAGAAATGTTGCTGAAAATTCAGCTTTGCCATCACAGGAATAAATTACATTTTATGATGTATTCAAATTGAAAACTTGTTTTTAAATTATAATATTTCACAAAATTGCTATTTTACTAGCCTAGAAATCTAGACGCACCCTAGCGGCAGCAAAATGTATTTTGCAGCCAGGGTAGTCTAGCAACTCTCCATTGACTTTCGAGCTGCAAAAACCTAAATTGGGTCAGGCCAATCACGTCGTGTATAGAGTAGGCGGGGCGGGCTTAACATGATGACGACAGAGTTGCGACGGTTACCTGCCACTTGAAAACAAAGAATGACGGCTGCTGCTGGCGAACATCTTTCGAATCGGATTTGGCCGCGACTCTGGAGGACTTGGAGTTAGGTTTTTCTTTGAGAAAAGAGCATAGAACAGCACTTAAGTCATTCTTAAAAAAAGGAATATGTGTTCGTAGTTTTGCCGGCCAGATATGGCAAAAGTTGAATCTATCAACTAACGTAAGCTCCGCTGTTGGGAAAACGCTCTGGTTGGTTGTAGCGCTGTCCTATTGCGTGCAGAGGGAATTTGAAAGGGTTGAGCCGTGTCTATGGTGAGTTGCCAGACCTAACATCTTGATGTAGGTCTGGCTTGCCAGGCTACTATTTTATTGTATTTTTGATTAAATAAATGCAGCATTGGTAAGCACAAAAGACTTTTTAAAAAACGATTCCCAAACTTTTGAACAGTGGTGTGTATAAGACAACAATTCTGAGTGATGAACCAAATGAATCATTGAATCTGAAGCTGACAGTTTGTAGTGATTCACAAAAACTAATCTATTCTAATGTACTTTTTACTACTGTATCATAAGATAAAAAGGGATTGCAAAACTATTCAAATCACACATTCTTTAGGAATTGCAATGACAAAATAAAAAGTCGAAAAAAGTACAAGAGGGAGCAGACCAATTACAAAACGATGGGCAGCAGAGTGCTGTTTAATGTAAAAATAATGATCTCATGCCTCTCCACTTGGTCAAAGTTTGCATATCTTATTTCAGAGATGTAGAACACTGTCCTTTTTGTCTAATTTTCAAGAGCTTCGCTAATTTCCTTAAATGACAGCTCCTTTTATGCTCTTCATTTTAAGCTCTGTGCGTGAGTGTGTGATTAAAAATGAGTAATAGCTCTGACAAATGTTTCTTCTCTTAAAAAGCCTTCAGATTTATCAGCAAATGTCTCTGTAGACCAGTCCAGTAAAATGAAACATAAGCAAGCACTGCTTATGTACAAAGTTGTGTGTTTATTTTGCATCACTCCAAGCCCATAGAAGATTAAATCCACCATTTCTCAAACGTAAAGAAATGTGTTTTTATGTATCTGATGCAAACCGAATAAACCGTGCAAGACGCAAACCTTTTATGTGTGTGTGTGTGTGTGTGTGTGTGTGTGTGTGTGTGTGTGTGTGTGTGTGTGTGTGTGTGTGTGTGTGTGTGTGTGTTTGTGAGCAGATACACCATCAGCCCTCATCCGCCTGCGGGGCTGATCCATCATGTTAAACTTATGTACTAAATCAGATTACATGCTTCAGAGACATTACATGTTTAATAGCCTTGTTCATGTACTTGAAGTCAGAGACATCAAAAGAGCTCTCAGCTGAGCAGACGGAGCATGTCAGGACTGCAAGATACAACAGGCTGATAACCAGCCATCAACTCTTCAGCTCTGATAGAGCACTCTGGGTATTTGTGCTGAGGGACAGCCTCTATTCATTCAATTTCTCTCTATTCAGCGATCAGAATCATTCAGACTCAAAAAATCAAGCTGAGGTTGATTCACTTCAGCTGCTTGAGAGGAGAAGCTCTTCTTAAACAACATCTAGACGAGACTGAAGGTATGTTCAGTATGTTAATGGGAAAACTCTAGTCCTATCAGTTACAGTAAACGTGCAATTTAAAATTGGCATGAAACGGAAGTTGCGAATGGCTTCTTGAACAAGAAAAACTGTAGGGCGAGACTTGATTTTGTCCAATGAGAATTTATTGGATTGTTAGGGGAAATTACTTTGATTAAAGATTAAGGGGAGACACGGCAGGCAAAAAAAAAAAAAATATATATATATATATATATATATATTGCGATCTCAAAATTCCGGCCAGTTGATAATACCTAGAATATCAAAATCGACTGCTGGCGGTAGATCCTTCTCCTATTTAGCGCCAAATCTCTGGAACAGTCTTCCTACCATTGTCCGGGAAGCAAACACACTCTGTCAGTTCAAAGCTAGACTAAAGACACATCTCTTTGACCTAGCATTCACATACAGTAATACATTATAGACTTCTATAATTCAATGTTAGGCTGCATAGATTAGGTCAGCTGGAACCGGGAGCACTTCCCATAAATCCTGATGTACTCGTTACATCATAAGAAGAATGGCATCTACGCTAATTTTAGTGTCTTTGTTTATCCCGAGGTTTTCCCGCAGCCTGCCGGATCCAGGCCGTATCCAGATCTGATGAAGGACCTTCGCCTGGACCTGATCGTCGGGAAAAAGCGTTGTCGGGAAACTCAATTCACGTATCTACCCCGAATTGATAAAATAAAATAAAATTCTGTATCAAAAATTATAAGGAAACACCAGTACTTTGTTTAGGCTTGGTTTGTAGGGAATTCCAAACCTGCGCACATATATTCAAGCGTACATATATTCAAACGCACATAACTATAGAACAAATTCTTAATGCGCATGTGAACGCCATCAGCGTTTCTCACAGGTTCGCGTTTAAAGTCTATGTAGAGAGAATGGTGTCGTCTTAGCGGCCCCTAATTTAATAACAAATGACCGTAGCAACGGAAGCGAATCAATCATAACTAACCTTAGCTGGAAAATAACTTTACTAAAGAACCGCTATAAAGCCAAAACAATCTCTGTTACCATAAATTATACGTTTATCTCTGTAAAGCTGCTTTGAAACAATCTACATTGTTAAAAGCGCTAAATAAATGAAGATGACTTGACTTTCTTTTTTTCAAAATACATCAGATTTTAATCAAAAAGGCCATAAGAGCGTACGATAAGCAATGCTGTATGAAGGGAGACTTTAGAGGATGGTGGAATCTAGGGCGGTCTGGAAACTGTCTGGAATGACAGAAAAGCGCAAGAGATTATTTAGGATATGGAAACTGAGTTTGTCAAGCATACTGAGCATGAACCTGAATGGCTTTTCCACAGCAATCACTTCCATGATCACTAGCGCTCGAGTATGTGCTGAACCAGAGCCATAGTCTGGGACACGGATGGGCCTAATTTTGTGGGCTTTTCTTCTGCAGGAACTACAATAATCTTTCACAACATGGCAAACTTCATTAATCCATCTGCAAGCACATCTGGCCCTAATGTGCATCTTTCAGTGTGAATTAAGTATAACAACATGTGATGCTCTAAAGCTGGCAGAGAAAACACTAGAAGTTCACTCTGGGAAAACATCTGACCATATATTTGATTGGGTTTCCTCATCTAACTTCTATCCTTGGAAAAAACATCAAGACCTACTTTTTTTGGTAAAGATCCCTGTTCGATATTTTAGAAGAAAGCAGCTGTGTTTTTCTTGTGTGTGTTTTTGTGTCTTTCAGTGCATTTTAGCATAAACTATTCTCTTTATCTTTCTTTCTTTGCCTGTAGTATATAGCACATACTGATTTGAGTGTTTATCAGTGTAACATTCAGAATGCAAAATTTTTGAATAAAGAGAAAATCATTTTTTTATATATATATTCTGCTTAATGTTAAGACAAAGAGTCATCAATTTCAGAGAATTGTTTGCATTATTATTATTATTATTTTTATATATATATATATATATATTTTTTTTTTTTTTTTTGCCATTTCCCAGGAGATTTAGCGAGGTAAACTCTGGATACAAGAACAGCCCTGCATTTACCCACAAATACACATAACACACAATCTCCCTAGAGTTCACTTTGCTGCCTTGCTTTCTAGAAGTTCTTCTTTTGCTGTGGGACTTAAAACACTTCCATACTCTCTCACACACAAAACATCACTCAAAAGCAGCAGCTTTCAAGTGCAAAGTAGGTTTTTACAGTCTACACAGGGTTTATCTTTCATCTGCTTCACCACGAAAGTGTAATGATGTCTGAACAGAAAGAAAGACACATTCAGACAACATCCAAATGCAGACTTGCCATCTCAGTTTTATAAGCCAAGTAGATTCTGAATGCAACTTTTTTGAATGCAAAAACATTACTTAACTCCACAGTTAACATGAACTAAACATTTATTAAATATGGTTTATTTTAATTTAAATTATTTTTAATAATAACAATACATATATGTGTAACAACTACCAGTTCAATAACGTGCTGTTTCTCAAACCGTGATAATAATCTAGCATACTTTTTCCTCTGCACTGCGCTGCTAAAACCTCCTCCTGATTCATTAGTGACACATAGGGCTGTGCACACTATCCTACAGATGCAGGGGATGCTGACGAGGCAACCAGGAAAACTCCCACTCCCTTTACCCAGTAGTAAATGAGAGAGACAGAAAGAGAACAGCATGGGAGACCTGCACTTCGATCCCATTCCGTGATTACACCCCTGTTCTACAGCAGAGCCACTCCAGGGATCAGTTCCCCTGCCAAGCGTAACTACACAGGCTTTTGTGAGATGGAGAGGGAGATTCTGTCCATGGCCTCTCTGTTTTATTAGTCTTATCTGTGGCCCTGAGGGAAGATATTACTTCTTCAGCAAAAAAAACAAAAACAAAGAAAGCACTAGCAGGAAAGCAAACTACATAAATGGTTGCTTTCAGACGCCGCAAGAAGCAATAGGCTTTTGTGACCAAGCAAGCACCGATTTAGAAAACATAACACAGCAATTTAGTTATATTCCAAAGATGGATGGAGGGGGTGAAACAGATGAAATGAGAGGGGAAAGGGACCCGTGCCCTCCACATGAGTGAGTAAACACCATACGTCCATCTGTCTTCCCACTGACTCCCAACACTGCAAAAACATGCGGTGTAGTCTATATGTCAATACTGTATATGCAGTACCCCTGAATGCTCTAGACCAGAAAACTGCCAAAACTTCTTTAAAACTTTGTTTTAAAGGGTTTAAAACTTTGTTTTAATAAAGTTGGATCACGCTTGCTGATGATTGATTAATCAAAGGCATTTGATTAGCAGCATCTGACTGCTACTTACCCTCTTAATTCCTCTGGAAGCAGTAAGGGTGCACTTAGTTTGTCACACATGGCTTCTCCATTTTGACCTAGTTTTTGTTAAATAAATAATGACAGTGTGTAATAAGTCATGTGCTACCAAAATACCAAATTTTAAGTTTGACAAGGACCAGATGATTTTTTTTATTATGTCCTGATATGTAAAACCATAAAATTCAATAGACTGTCCTTTCTTTTTCACATGAATATACTACATATGTATGCATATATGTAGTATATACAGTATATAGCATTTATACTGTATATGTAGTGTGCATATGTATATATTAACATTAAGCCACTCGAGGCTGTACATTACGGTGATTTTACATAGGGGGGGGGGGGCAATGGCCTTCAAATGCAGGTTAAAAGACGTCAACTCTATTACAACAAAGGTTAACCACCCTCCACCATTCGGCACTCATCAAAGAGAATATTTCATTAGCTCAACTCAATAAGCAATTCATAGAATGATAAGAGCCGGTTTAAAGATGTATCTAATTAAAGGCCAGGCCAATCTAAGAGTGTGAATCCTTAGAGGCAAAGGGAAATAAAGACCCCATATGGACCGAAGAGGTCATGCATGGATGGCATGAAAGGCAAACATCTTGTTCTGAAATCAATCACCATGACAGGAAGGGAGAGGGGTTTGTGCTTTGAAGCCCTCTGCCTC
This sequence comes from Scardinius erythrophthalmus, assembly GCF_964197995.2. Classification (NCBI taxonomy): domain Eukaryota; kingdom Metazoa; phylum Chordata; class Actinopteri; order Cypriniformes; family Leuciscidae; genus Scardinius; species Scardinius erythrophthalmus. Next base: position 18,146,421 of record NC_138243.1, read on the forward strand.
CATCCTCCCAAGTAATGGAGCTCAATCGCTGACAGATGGAGGGAGCGGCGGGGGGAAGCAAGCGAACGCATAAACGAATGAACGAATGAAGCAGTCTGTGTCCGTGGGGGGGAAGTAGGTCATTCATGCTTGGGCAGTTTGTACAGATTCACTGTAACAAAGCCGTTCCTGTAATAGCAGATATCTGGGCTGAACCGTATTTCCTTCACATTCTAGAACATTTTAGAAATAGCTTCTTTTTTCTTCCTCCAGGAGATGCATTACAGAAACATCTCAACCCAGAATCCTATTATATCTGTTTATTACATGGCTTGGCTGAATTCCAATGTAGAATGCGGTCTGTTATTTCTCGATAACAGACCGCTGCGAGCTATAACAGACCGTTGCCATGAAAAACAGCGCGTTGCTATGGACGCGGAACGGACTATTTTCTTTGGCGGAAGCAATACAATCGTTTTTAAAACTATAAACTCCTTTTTAAATCAATAATTTGTGTCAAATTAATTATTTATTTTGTAGGTAGCCATGTAATAAGCGGGATAATGTATAGAGAGGCGGTCGTTATAGCGAATAACAAGCCCTTCAGGCTGTCAAGACCCCTCCGCTTCGCGTCGGGGTCTCGTTCAGCCTGTCGGGCTTGTTATTCGCTATAACGACCGCCTCTCTATACATTATCCCTTACTTAGTAACCATGCCAATTTCTTTTAGGATCTCATTTAGAACATCTGTGATCTTAACTTTAAGTGCCCCAAATAGGCTTTTTTAAAGACTCCTCGTATTGTTTTTGAGGTCTCCAACAATAAGTTTACATGTATCCAAGGTCATAAACACTATATACAATATATACATAATATACAGTGCAGCATCACCTCTTTTCTCACAGTGTCTTAAATGGCTTGATCAAGAATTATCTGCAAAGTCTTGGTTGTGATTGTTTTACTGCTTACAGCGCATGTCGGAAACCAAACGCACATTACCATATCTGAACTTCAGTTCCGGAGGCTTCCTCAGCACTTGATACACAGTGTCAATTCGAGTCTGAGTCCTCAGCCTTTAGCATTCACAGCGCAGAAAGCAGCGTCTTCTCAACATTCAACAACACAAACCAAACTCTGCAGGCCTCAGCTTCAACTACAGTTTTTGTGGGCGGGTCAAATTAGACATTGTACGCATTCAGCCAGTGAAGACAACATGCTGCCATTATGCAAATTTGTAACAAACCTACAAAGGTTGGGCAGGAAGTAACACTGGAATTACTGACGACTAATTTCAGGCAGTTCAACTCTTTCTTTTGGGAGGCAATAACAGCTTTATAACACACTCCATGAAAGGTAACATCCAAAAAAGTATAATAGGGGCACTTTCAGACTTAAGGGGGTAGTACACCCAAAAATTTACACACCCTCATGTCGTTGCAAACATGTATGATCTCTTTCTTCTGTAAATTAGTCCATTTAAATTAGTAATACTGTAGTAGATGATTCTAAAACTAAACAACATGCAGACTGGAGTCTCTTGAGCGTGGTTGTTTTTGTACTAAATGATGAGCAAAATGCTCTACTGCGGTTCTAAGCAATACGATCACACCGCAAGATAAGAAGTATCAAAGACCAACTCAAGAGCACATCAAAGGCCGCACAACAGGTTGCTTCGTGATACTTGCCTTTTATGTTATGAGAGGGCAAAGTCTTTTAATTAAATTCACGTGAGACAAAAGAATCAATTGGTCCGAGAGCAACGTCTGGATTTAGCCCAGGCAATTAACATGATTATAATAGTCATTTAATTCCACGGGATAAAACACTTTTCCAACAGCTGGCTTCAGACAGTTTTTCAACATCAGAATGAAAAATAAGGGAAAGCTCAAAAAGGGCTCTGGGGGTAATTATTAAAAATGTAATAGCTTTATAACTGATGAGTACAAAATGATATGAATAATTATTCACAGCTTTCATGTTTGATCCCCAACCTATATGCTACGCACTGCAAGTAGTTCACATGAGGCCCATTCCAGTGTTTTACTGTCTTTAATCACAAAGCTTCATATAAAACAGTAATGTTAAGTTAAATTCAGTTAAAAAAAGTCAAAAAAAAAAGTGCACACTATCACAGTCCATTTTGATACCAAATCCATTAATTAACAACAATAAAGCCACTGTGTGCTTTCACACAGCCTTTAGTTTCAATATATTTCAATATAGTGGCATGGCTTCAGGTAAACTACTGCCATTCAAAAGTTTGGAGTGGATAATATTATTTTAACGTCTCTTATGCTGACTAATGCTACATTTAATTGATTAAAATACAGTCAAAACAAAAATACTGTGAACGATTATTACAATCCATCTAAATGAATGGCTTTAAAAAATGTAATACATAACTATGATGGCAAATATTTTTAAAACAGCAGCCATTATTCCAGTCTTCTGTGTCACATGATCTTTCAGAAATCAGTCTATTATGCTGATTTGTTGCTCAAGAAACATTTCTTATTAATATCAGCGCTGAAAACAGTTGTGCTGCTTAATATTTTAAAGAAAATACCTTGATCTCCTTTTTCAGGATTCTTTGATGTATAGAAAGTTCAAAACAATAGCATTTATTTGAAAAATAAATCTTTTGTAACATTATAAAGGTCTTCACTGTCAATTTTACTCATTTTAATGGATACGTCCTGAATAAAAGTATCAGTAACTTCAGTAGTATACATGGCTCAATGTGGGATATTTGTCTCCAGGTTACATCGCCTGTAGGTGGCGACAACTGCATGTCTTTATAAGTGAATGTGAAGTGAATCATTCATTTAACTGAGTGAGTCAATTAATCATTCACCCAATCGATTCATTCAAAAAAACTGGTCCTTACAATAAAAGGTACCCATTATAATCAATGATTCTGTCTACACTGGATGTGCGTGACATGACACAACAAATCCCAACGGTAAACTAATGCTGCATGCTATTGCTGACATACTCCAAGTGCACGTACTATGAAGGACAAATGGATTTGCAACGGTCGCTTTGTATAGACAGCCTCGAGCATCCGGTGTAGACACTGAATCAGTCACTCAAGCAATTTGCTACTTTTAGGATATTGCTAAAATATTTACAGTAAAAAATAGTATATCATTTTTAATGCTTTGCTCTTTTGTACTATATTAAAGCGTTACATTGACAGCCCCAGTAGTGTGGTGCAGTCATTTGTTATATAGTGTATGTAGTAGGGTAAATGGGCTGTATAGTGACAGTATACATTGAGCAAGTTTTATAGTAATGCAGTAGACAGTGTATTGTTAGTGAACATAGTGTGTGTTGTAGAGAGCATGTTAGTGGTGTAATCTAGTGCTGAGTAAGGCTGCAGTATGAACAATGTGCTCACTGAGGGCTCGTCCATTCACTGTGACACATGACCTGATTCTTCACCCACAGGCTAATTCGCCCGCACACACTCACACACACACAGTGTTACAAAAGCTTCTAAAGAAGAGCTCTGCTCCCCACTTATTACACACTCTCTATCAGTTTACCCTTTTAACCTACGGCTTTCTCTCTCTTTCTCTCTAGCAGCAGTGACTCATAGGCAGTAATCCACACTAACGCCTCAGGAGTGCTGAGGTTCATTACACATTCAAACACTCCACTAAACACACTAGATCCTGCAATCTTTTTTTAAGTTTGTGTGATTTTTATGCAGATGTCAAATCAATAGCTTCTAGACTAAAAAAACAGCCCATCCATCAGCAAAGTCTCCGATACTCTCCATCACTGGTTCATGCTATGGTCATTGTTTTTCGCTTCTTATCCAGAGAAGTCTCAGTGTTTTGTCTAGATGCTGACATCTTGATATGTTTCAAAGCGTGATGTTTTGGTCTCACAAGCTGTTTCCACTAGCATTCCATTCCATTTAATTTCAGATATTGCATGAAAAAACGCTGAATGGAAACGCCAAGATGCGCATAAAAATGCGCTCAATTGAGGCGGATAACTATCCGTTAAGATAATCTGATAAAAAAGACAAGTGCATAAAACTATAAATAAATCCCTTTATGTGCAAAAAAAAAAAAAAAAAAAAAAAAAAAAACTCTAACCAGTGGAACAATTTCAATGCACAGCATCTCAAATGTTGGTTTGGTCATTCTGAAATCCCTGATGGTTACTCCCAAAATATAATAACCTCCCAAAACAGTCTCACACGATTGCACACGAACGCAAGATAACATGACGGAGTTTATTGTGTTTCATCAGCGAAAAAAGAGCCACAGTGGCTTCTCTAATCCAGGAAGTGATTATTTTGTTCTCTTGAACAAATGGCATGGAAACTGGAAAACTGGAAACTTTGGATGGAAACATAGCAACAGGCAGGTTTGAATGTGCATAATATGTCCAAAATGCTGTCTAGGGAGGTAACTCACCTCAGTTTTGATTCACAACCCTCAACCCAATAAAAGCAAACTGTCATCAACTTCAGCACAAAGACCTATTTCTTATTTACTGACTACCCGCAATCCAGATGTTATAACTTATCTGTACTAGTATAGTACTGTGCCAATTAACAGTCATTATTTCAGTAAAAACACGCATCCTTTCTATGTAAATTAGGTTTATGATAGATTGTGCCTTGTTCACCAAAGTCAGCAGCATTTGCTGTTAAAATAACTTGGCAAACTGAATTTAATTATACAGAGATGCATGCCTGAGTACATTTTCTATTGGTCATATAATCAAATGATAAAGAAGAGCATAATGACAGGATACACAGAGTGGAATAAACTGCACTATTAGCAGGAGATATTCATTAATTGTGAATTCCCCCTCTATCTTTCGCACTCTTTTAAAGGAACACTCCGACTTTTTGGAACTTTAGCTTATTCACAGTATCCCCCAGAGTTAGATAAGTCCATACATACCCTTTTCATTTCTGTGCGTTCTGTAAGTGTTATTTGACGCACCCACCGCTAGCCTAGCTTAGCACAAAGACTGGATGTAAATGGATAATGGTAGCATACTAATCCCAATAAGTGACAAAATAATGCAAACATTTTCCTATTTACATTTTGTGATCTGTATAGTCACAGCGTGTACAAATAACAAGGCTATATGAGACAGAGACCAATTTTAATCGTATAAATACTGGGAACTATATTCTCACTAGGCGTAGGAGCACAGCTACTTGGGCGGAGTGGCTACTTGGGCGGAGTGATTAGCGCAGCACACGAGACGCCCTGTTGTTGATTTAGCTGTGCTCCTACGCCTAGTGAGAATATAGTTCCCAGTATTTATACGATTAAAAATGGTCTCTGTCTCATATAGCCTTGTTATTTGTACACGCTGTGACTATACAGATCACAACATGTAAATAGGAAAATGTTTGCATTATTTTGTCACTTATTGGGATTAGTATGCTACCATTATCCATTTACATCCAGTCTTTGTGCTAAGCTAGGCTAGCGGTGGGTGCGTCAAATAACACTTACAGAACGCACAGAAATGAAAAAGGTATGTATGGACTTATCTAACTCTGGGGGATACTGTGAATAAGCTAAAGTCCCAAAAAGTCGGAGTTTTCCTTTAACACATATTGTTTTTCTTTTTTTGGAGTTCAAGATCTTAACTGCTGCAGTTCTATTCTCCTATGTTTGTGTTTAGCCGAAAAACTGCAGGTCCTTACAAAAGAAGAGCAGTTAGTGCCAATATAACCTCAGTGTGCTAACATGCAAAACTTGCCTTTTGTTGTTGTACATTTTATTCAAAATCCCATATCAGAAACTGGGAAAAAAAAACACATCACACACAACCACACAAATATATGCCTGTACACCTTTTAGGTGACCTCATGCCAGTCCGCTAGCGGGATTCCATGGCTTGAGCACCTTGTGTCGATCAGGCAATGTTGCCTAGCAACAAGGTAGAGAAAGCAGATCATTAAATTTTGCTGATGAAGTCTAGCCAGCAACAGCCACAGAGCGAGAGATCTCATAGTCCATATTATCTTACACTGTGTCCTTCTCTAATTTATCTATACTCTGCTTTCTGCACAGTTCGGTTCCATTAACTACACTTTTAATTCTTTCTTTTACACCTATGCTCCACCTGCTCTGGCAATATTGTCATTTTCAGAGCAATAAAAAAAATATATGATCTGGCTCAATAATTTGTATAATGCTCTAAAATACTCAATTAAAGTCTGGAGACACTTAACTGAATTTATGCTGGTCATGATCTTTAAAATATTCCTGAACTAAATGTGGAGATTTAAAATTCTTGAATACAGTGCCTACTAAAAATGTCTTTACAAAATCTAAAAAGTGAAAAAAGTGAAGAAGAAAGAAAACCAGAAGGTCCAAATATGACTGGTAGTGTATATACTGTTCCAAAGGAAAAAATTCCAAACATGTTTAAGTAGGACAATTAAAATATATAATAATAAAAATAATAATAATATATTTTATTCTGAATTATAACTTAAGTAAGGGATAATGTAGAGCGAGGCGGTTGTTATAGAGAATACAACCCCGACAGGCTGATCACGACCTCGACGCGAAGCGGAATATTGATTTAAAAAGGAGTTTATTGATTTAAAAACAATTGCATTGCTTCCGCTAAAGAAAATAGTCCGTTACGTCTCTACGGTTAGAATCCTGCATCCATAGCAACGCTCTGTTTTTCATGGCAACGGTGTGTTATACTTAGCAGCGGTCTGTTATCAAGAAATAACAGACCGCATTCTACATTAGAATTCAACCAAGTCATGTAATAATTATTTATATTGTATTTAATGATTATAAAAATCCAACTGATTAATTTATTTTATGTAATATAAAAATTAATGATAAAATGTAATATAAAAAATTATTTTTTTTAGAATATCATGAACTGTGGTATTTGAACTCACTTCCTGTTGAAACCTTCTAAAATTAATAAGTAATATGCACAATGTCTTATTGGTAATGAATTCTGTTACAGATGCGTGCACGAGTTCAGACACTACAAATGGGTGCATTTATCAAAATGCATGTTCTAAACTGTGACTCTACCATCAAACTGTCAGTGTGACGTCAAAAGGTTCAAGATGTCACAAAGAACATGTTTCCATCCAGACATGCAGCCGCCCTGACTGCAAGTCCTGCTCCTTACAGACAGCTGGATCAAATCTCCTCTCAGTCCAACTGTTCCTTCAGTTCCAATAGTACGATTCCAAAATTCCAGCTGCATGCTAATGGGCTGATGACTCTAGAATTGTATAAAGTAGCATTTCATTCCATTCCCATTATACGTACATAAACCACCACAGACATACACAAACCCCAACCTTCCCGAGGGCCGCGACAAGCCACCTGCTCCTGTGCGGTCCTGAGGGGCTTTAAACTAACAATGTAACGCGAAGCCTCTCACTCTCCCTCTACACTAATTAGACCTGAATCGAGAGAATATCACACCAGTAAGAGACGGCATATTTAACACAAACATGCTCTGTAAATACCCTCATCTTACCTCAAGTGAGCTAATGAGATTTGAGAGATTCATTCGGAAAATCTCACTGAGTGTGCACAGACTCTGAAATCCTGGCATGACTGTGGTAAAGACGTACGTCATGAGCCAAATTCTTCAACAACCAAAAAAACAGTTTTGAGTGAAGTGGTCCAAACAATGAAACAAAACATGAAGAGCAGCTCAACACAAAAGAGATTAGATAAATACAAAGTGAAAGCTTTGGCTCTACTGCATTAAACATGCTGAGACAGAGAACAGTCTTGTCCAAAACTGCATATCAAAGTGAATTGAAAATCAGACTTATTTTTCCAACATCTGTCTCTAGTAGTTTTACCCTCAGACTCTCTTTTTTTGTCTTCTCTGTGTCTCAGTGCCATTTGCAAATCACTTTTACAATCACACACTTAGAATTGGGGATTTGAACAAACCCTAACGTATGTATTAAAATTCAGTGTGTTATGTTCCGCGCATAATATCCCATACCACGGACATGAATGAAACCTCAAATCATGTGGCTAGGTGAGGAGATGTGAGAGATATTACTTTACTACGCAAGCAAACATAACAATTGTTGCCTGACAAACAATAAAGCAGGAGAAAAAATACATATAAATCAATGTTGACTTTTAGAAGGTAGAATGTGGCCATGTTATATATCTAGAACAGACTTTGCGTCAGAAAATATTCCCTGTAAGGCAGCACACATAGGTTTCGGAGCAGAGAACACACACTTCACATGTCTTCCAAATATCAGCTGAAATCTTGTGTGTGATCTCTCACACCAACTAAAGTTCCAAAATAATGACGTATCAGATTTTTTTCAGATTGCTCAGATCTCATGCCTCTGCTGGAATCCGGGAAGACAGACAGCCAGCTGGTGCGTTTGGAAAGGTGTCAAACACACATCTGCAGTCACTGACAAGTCAATAACGGCTAATGAGAGGTTTAGAGAGGTTGTGAGTGGCATAAACACACACACACACACACAGTCAATCATGTAAAAGGGTTATTATTTGGCTAATTAAAGTGTGCTAGTTATTGTTTGATTAGGTTTTAGTTCCACAATTAACAGGTACTATCTATAATCACACTTCTCTTACGCACATCACATGGAAGTAAACAAACAGCATATTGTGTTTACACGGCACGGCTGAGAGACGTTTGTGAAGCACGTTCGACAGAAACAAGCAGTTGTTATGCCGTAAAGTCAGCCTTCCGTGACAAAAACAAACCCATCTAACCTTTCTCTCGCTCCCTGAAGAGCGCTGTCTGATTAATACGTTTCCAGACAACCTCCTTCATGTCTTTCTGTTCCTCTCTCTCTCTCTCCAGTCCACCAGAGCAATTATGGCTCTTAACAGCACTAGATGAACTTCACAGTGAAGTAATCTGCAAGCGGCTAATTGGCTCCCGTCTAGTGGAGAGTGGCCTTCTTCTGTTGAAGTTGCTCCTTTAGATGGTTGTAATAGACCATCTGTCTGCTCTTCCATTAGATACACAGGCCCGCATGTTTGCCTAAGTGTGAAACTGCCATTACGAGTCATTAAAACAGCAACCGACACCAATCAAAACAAGAGTTCTTGTAAGGATCACCTGTTATATGCAAGTTGATTGCAATATAGAAGGAGAATAGTCATGTTCACAAAGAAGAATATATAAACCTGAAAAATGTTGCATGAGACGGACGTAATAACACATCAAAATAGGTTTAAATCCTCCTAAGAGCAATAAATGCTTCCTGCTGACTGACTCCAAAGCCCAGATAGCTGTCTTCGGTGTCGGACACAAAAAATAAGACCTAAAGAAATTGGTGCACACAAGAAGCAGCCTCAGATATTTATGAAGGAGTGCTCTAAAAATGACAAGCAAGGTATGAACAGAAAAAGGAATGAAGTATGCTATAGAATCAAAGCTGTAGGCTACGTTGTTCTTTGCTAGCTGTCAAACAAACTGAATGACAGACTGGAAACTGCTACCATGTCACTGGGAATCAATTACAAACCAGTGAAGCAGAAGTTATATTTTTTTCCCACTCTCTCTCACACATACATACACCGGGGTGTTGTACACTTATTTTTGTGAGAGAAGGGCACCAATTGCAGCTTTGACTCTCTTGGTGGTCTAAGCTAGTGGTTCCCAACCTAATTCTCCCTTTTCCTCCATATACACCATTCAAAAGCTTGAGGGCAGTATTTTATTTATTTATTTACTATAACTTGAATTAAATGGACCAAAAGTGACAGTAAAAAAAAATTATAACGTTACAAAAAGATTTTCTATTCATCAAAGAATCTTAAAAAATGTTTACACAAATATATAAAGCAGCACAGCAGTTACATTGATAATAATAAAAACTAAGAATAAATGTTTCATGAGCAGCAAATCAGCATATTAGAATGATTTCGCAAATTTTTACGCAAAATTTATGGGAGGAGAGTATTTAAATGAATCACGCAAGGTGATTTACTAAGGTTTGCGCTAGTCAATTCACTGGTGTTTGCGCCATTATTTACCACCCAAAAAAGCACATCTTGAACCAGACACTACCTGGTAGATTGCGTTGGTCATTATGGAAATGATCCGGCTGCATCTGTGTTCTTTAACTTGCGCGCCGTCAATAGATCATGCGCAGAACTTTACACTCCCATCGGTGCTTTTTTTGGAATTGAACTCTCACGATAATTTGCCCTGTTTAGTAAATCTGTCCCCTAGTGTGTAAATGATGTGTATAATTTTGGTTATTTATCATATTAAATGACATCCCTTTTACTCTTTACTGGAAACTGAAGCACAACCGAATGGGGGAAAAATGCAGGTGTCTTGAGTGTCTAGACACATTTTTCAAACATCAAAGTTCTCAAAAGTGGCTAAAAATCTGCTAAAATCGTAAACAGTTTAAGTAAAGTACACTCAAGGTTCTTCTATGGTTGAAGAGCCTTTAACATTCATGGAAACTTTCCATTCCACAAAAGGTTCATTGAAGTGAAAAAGAGTCCTTTAGATTTTTAAAGACATTCTTTACACTATGCTTTCTCTTTAAAGAACTGTTTGTTCACTGTTCTTTGGGAAACCAAAAATGGTTCTTCTATGCTATGGCATTGCTAAGACAAACCCCTTTTGGAGCTTCTTCAGGTAAGTATTTCTTCAGTTTCTGGTATATTAGTGTAGGATGTGTTAGTCTGGTGATACAGTCTTTATTGAGCTTGTTAGGGGACTTGGTTTCAAATCCCATCTTAATATGTGAGAGTAAAAACACTCTCTCACAGACTCCATTATTTATTTTTTTCAGTGGTTCTGTCCAGGCACCTGATTACACACCACAGCACCTGCATCGCTGTACGTCATCAGACCGGAGTGAATAGACTAGATCACATTTCTTCTCATTAGAGCCATTATAGTGTCTTTTAAGATATCATATGAAGGGATTTTTCAGACCTGCAGAACAGAAAGAGTATTCCTGGGACTGGGAAATCTGGGCCACGGCTCAGCAGATAATGGTGACCAAATTACGTGACTAAATATGGTGCACCACATTAGTATACGTTTATGTTAGTTATTGAATTCCCATAAAATGACATCAAGGGAGGGGCCTAAGGAATATCTAGGGACCAAAATATCATAGAGACTTGGGGGAGGACTCATTTTAACTTAAGCCAGTAAGCAATCACATTCACTAAAAGCAACACATCTAAAAAGCCTCAGCGCTGCTGTGAGAATGGGCATAACAGTCTGAAATAAAATCTATAATTGCCAACATTACAGGAATAAAATCAACTTTAATTGACTCAATCACTTTTTCAAAACAGTCTGATGCACGACTTCCTACACCAGCTCTCTACAAGCCGATCATTTTGATTCACATCTGAATATGTTAATTGAGTTGTTTTCTAAATTAGTTTTTTTAAAGGGCCTTTATATGCAACACAAGCAATTAGAACAATGATTATCCAGCCCTGATCCTCATATCCCAGACCGACCCCCGTCTCTCTGCGGCCACCCTCCTCTTTCTCCGGCTGTTAAGTAAAATAGAGGATAATTAGGTAGGATAGGGATGGGATGGCAGGAGGTGTCATTAGAGGAGACAAACTCTCTGCACAATGATAAAGGGGGATAATGGAAGCCTTCCTCATGTAATCAGAGCAGACAGATGGAGAACACTTAGAAATGAACTGATTTTATTTCATTACAGTGTAAACGTATGGTGGAAAAATGAAAATGAAACTAAAACTACTGTTAAACTGACAGCCCTAATTATATTATCACATCAAATCCTCTTTCACCTTCTCACATGAAGACGGTATGGAAGTAGAAACATTCAGAAACACTATATTGGGAATGTATTCTGCAATATATTAATGGCTCTGATCTCTTCACTTTGTCTTTTCCCTGAGCACTTTGTCTCTCTTTGCAGGGTCAGCGTTAATGCTTTCACTGTTCCTCCCTGTTCCCTCTGCACTTGACATCTTTATAGCATCTGTCTCTCAACACTGAACAAAGAGATTGAATTGAAAAGCGTCTGAGAGTTTTCTACAGGGAACGACCCTTTAATGTACAAAAACCAATTGGTTGGTTGGTGTTAAAATCACAACTCTGACACAGTCGTTGTGTGGATATATTGTTACTTATTGTTGGAGTGAGTCATTCCTTCCTTATGATTAAATGTCACACAGTGAATCACAATACATTTCAAGTTAATTCATTTTAAAATAAATTTCATCGCCATTCTATCTGCCACACAGCAACACAACATTCTAACAGAGACTAAAAAAGATCGACCCAAACATGAACTGAAACATTGTACAGTATATCATTGTAACAGCAAAATAATGCAGTGTTTTTAATGACAATTGTCTTTAATAATTTAGTTTAGGCCTGCTGTATAAAACAGATCCTAATTTTTAGTTGTGAATAGAAAAACATTTGTAGATAATCACGACATCAACATTCAGACAAAAAAAACTCTGGACAGAAATGTTTGAACACAGTTTGAAAGTCCAGTACAATCCAACAACACACATTTGACAACAATGCAAGCAATTTCAAGCCAGTCTACAAGTTGAAAAAGCTTTTTAAAAAGAAATGCAATATACTTTATATTCACACAACCACGCACGCATACCAAAACAAGCTTCAGTTCTGAATCCCTGTAAATGGGTTCCTTTTCAATTAGCATCACTAATGAAATACTACAGATGAGGAAAATATCATTAATGCCAGACACAAGCGATCTCATTCTTCATTACATGACACACTTTCCCTCTCTCAGGACTGTTAATAAACTAGGCTAAATCAATTATTCTGACAGATTACGCACACTCACTCTGCAACACACACACACACACACACACACACACACACACACATACTGCAAAGCCTAAATCCAAACCAAGCTGGGAGGAATTCCAGGAATGTACAGGAAAGCGAGAGACAGAGCGAGCAAGAAAGACAGACAGACAGATAGACAGACAGACAGACCACCAGACAGACAGACCACCTGACAAGCAACAGATGTTTGCCATTTTACTGCTGCTCTTACTTGATCATTTTCTTACTTTACTTCACACATTTTGTATTTTAATATAATTACCGTCTCACCTGGTTCTGAGCTGGCAATATAAATTTACAGTTACTTCTTGTCATGCTAAAGTATCACAATGAAATAGAGAGAGACAGAGAGAGAGAGAGAGAGAGAGAGAGAGAGAGAGAGAGAGAGAGAGAGAGAGAGAGAGAGAGAGAGAGAGAGAGAGAGAGAGAGAGAGAGAGAGAGAGAGAGAGAGAGAGAGAGAGAGAGAGAGAGAGAGAGAAAGAAAGTGCTATTTGGCTTTCAGAGTAGAAAACAACAACAACAGGGTTTTCATTTCATTTCTGTTTGCCAAGAACACAAATGTTCATTTCAGTGTGATATTGTTTCAGTCTCACTCTTTCGCTCAATATCTGTACAAGTGTTTATTCAACTATGGGCACTTTTAGCCCTGTGGAGTATTAAGATATTAAATATTAAACTAATGCTTTTCTCACTCTCATGGTGTGTTCACACTTGGCAGGTTTGGTTCGATATAAACGAACTCTGGAGCGATTGCTCTGTTAATGCGGCTTATTTGAACAAGTGTGAACGCTGCCATCCGAATCATTGTGCGCACCAAACAAGCAGACCAAGACCCACCGTTTCACGCTTCTAAACAAAATCTGATGCCGTTCGGCTGGACTATGAACACAACACGGATCAATTATCTGAATGAACCAAAAACAGGATGTGATGTCACAAGATGTGACCCTAAAAAACACAGAATGCTCAATCATAGCTGGTTCTTCTCATCGTAAGAGTTATGTTACCCATTACAGTTCGATATAGGTGTAGACCTGTAAAAAGCTGTTTAAAGCTCATATCACAGCTCATTGTCTGGGGTTCATAAAGTAAAGTTCATATGTTCAGAGAGTATGCAAAATATACATCATAAAAGAGGTTGTGACCTTATCCTTATGCCTTTTGCTTTGTATTTTTACTTCAATGTGAAAATAACAGTGTGAACTAAGAGAACCAGGGCTAAATATTAGGGATGTACCGAAATGAAAATTCTAGGCTGAAAACCAAAAATGCGTTTTAAAATTGATTTTATTTTTTGTATAATTGTATTAAAGATTCGACTGTTAATGAAATTCAATCATTTTAATGATACTGAATTAAAAAATATATATATAAAAAATAAAAATATTGAAAGTAACACTAAAATTGGACAGAAAATATATCAATATTATAAATCAATATTCTTTATTCAGTTCTATGCAACAGAATCAGATTTAACAGATTTATTTTTTGACCAATTATCCAAATAATGTGTAGTCCTACAAAGCTATTATTATCAGAGCAAGTGATCGGAGCGGATCAGTGAACGAGAGGGTAGCATCATTTTACCAGCGTTGCCCAGCACAGCTATACACACACCATGTTACAGCACAGTATAGGGCTATTGCAAACAGAAACAACTCTACTACTGCATAGACATTTCATATCAGCTCCTTATTTGACTTTGCTTTTCCGATGAACATGAGTGGAGCGTTCACATGGGCTGTGAGCAAAGAAAAACTATTTTTTTTTGTTGGTCCAAACCAAAAGAACCAAGAGAACCAAAGTACAAGTATGAAGTATTTTACTCAGATGTTTGAAGTTATTTATTTGAGACTATAAAACAGACAACTACTATACAAAACCCACCTGAAAACTCACATTATTTATCAGCATTAAACAAAAGTTTTAAATATGCAAACTAAGTTCCCTGATACTAAAAAACTATTCACACTAACAGTAAAGAGTTATAAGGACGTTATCCTCTACTATGACTGTCTACCAAAGAGCCATTAATACTGGTCTATCAGGACAATTACACATTCCAATACACTACAAATACACAGACCAAAGCACATGGACACACGCATATCCTAACATTTTCATCCTCCACACCCGCCAGCTTAAAATAACTTGCAATTTTATTGTTTGGGAATGGAGAGAAATGAGCATCAGGAACTTTAGCACACCGTAAAAATGTTCAGTTTGACAGAAATCAATACAGAAATCTTGTTTAACTTCTCTGCTGGAATATGTCCCACCCACACTGCGGCTCCTCAGCAACCGGAGCCGATGTTGTCAGTCAGCAGATGATCAGAGAGAATTCTGCTGGATGTGTTTATGTGTGCAGCAGTGTGAGGAAAAGAGCCCGGGGCCGTTCACACCGCACTGAAGAGCACAGAGCTTAGGAGACGGCTCAAAATAAACAGAGGGTGAGATGGGCACCTGCATTAGTCTGTTAGCTCTCACTGGCAACAGGGTTGAAAATATGGCCCTTCAAGGCATGTTTGAGTATTCCTTTGATTCCTGCTAAACTCACAAACATGCATATGTTCAATACCAAACCCAGGGGTGTAAATATAAACACTTAATCACAGTAAATAAATATCAGCTTTTATTGGTTTGCTGTGCTTGTAGCAAAACATTTTCACATTAAACAGGTTCATCGTGTGGTTTAAAAATCTGACAGCGGTGGGATTTTACATAGTCGGCAGTTTTGAGAAGAAACATTTTGGTTTGTCTTGCACACAAAGTTCTCATTTGGCTTCATAAAACTAACATTTATCACATGTCGTTTGGATTGCTTTTATGATACATTTACGGTGATTTTGCATCCTTGAAATATCCAGTCTCCATCGTAATTGCATCGTAAATGCCCCATGATGATGGAAAAAATATGAGATGGGAGGAATCTATTTCAATTTCATTTTTTGCATTCTCTCAAAAGTTTTGTTTTGCTTCATTATTATTCTTTATGATTATGTTTGCAGGTCACAACGATCTTGCGTATTTATGAATGAATGGCTCGTTTTAAAATCTTCCCGGTCTACTGACATTTGTTAAAGGAGAACTCCGGTCAATTTTAACATTGAGCTCATTTTTTTGTAAATTTGGAGTGTTGTCAATACAGAGAACAACGACAAAAATCGGTGTTGCCAACACCGTGTTATCCTCTTTTTAAAATTTGCACCCTGTTGACTTCAATGGGGCAAGTTTTAAACCTGCTTTTAGCCTCTTAACATCCTTAATGTGTCATTACAAGTGCACAGCTAATGTGAGTGATTCCTTCAGAGTGATCACGGGTGAATCTGACTGCAGTAGATGTGAAAGATATTAATAAAAATGATGTTATTTCAGCCAGCGCACATACCTGTATTTACATCCTGTTTTCAGTTGAAGTCCATAGTAATCGATTGTCCAGTTCACACGCATAGGTTTAGTTACCTATGATCACGCGCGTGAACTCGACAATCGATTACTATGGACTTCGACCGAAAACAGGAAGAAAATACAGGTATGTGCGCTGGCTGAATAAACATCATTTTTATTAATATCTTTCACATCTACTGCAGTCAGATTCACCCGTGTTCACTCTGAAGGAATCACTCACATTAGCTGTGCACTTGTAATGACACATCAAGGATGTTAAGAGGCTAAAAGCAGGTTTAAAACTTGCCCCATTGAAGTCAACAGGGTGCCAATTTTAAAAAGAGGATAACATGGTGTTGGCAACACCGATTTTTGTCGTTGTTCTCTGTATTGACAGCATTCCAAATTTACAAAAAAATGAGCTCAATGTTAAAATTGACCGGAGTTCTCCTTTAAGAAATCTGCTTTAAACATTATAATCCTCATGATAACTTTACATTAAGTAAATCCACTTCAAAAGCTAATTTCTCCTGGACAGCAATGCCATAGAAATATACAGCGCGACCGCAAAAACGGAAGTTCAAAGGCAATATTCTAAAGATGGCTGTGCCCTCGTTTCTCTGGCACATAAGGTCTATAAGTGATTCAAACTCAGAGGGCTTTCAGATGGAGCAGTGTTTACAGAGCCGTACATCAGCTGCGCATACAAAATAATCGCCATCTTGATTTAAGTGTGATTACATGGAAATCATTGTGATTACACGATGTGCAGCACTAATTTTTACATTGTAGCCTACATTTTCATAAACTCAAACTTCTATAACTTTTTTTCTGTTTCACCTTCTTAATGTATTTCACTTCTACAAAAATCTGCCTAATGTCTTCTTTAAAACAAGATCAATCTTATCCCAAAGCATTCTTGAATTACACAACCATTTAAGTTCGGAATGTGCCTTTTCGTGTCTATTCAAAAAAAGGAGGGGTGACACTTAAGGGGTTAAATCCAAAATATTGCCAAATAGAAGCTTTTACATTTTGCTTTGAAACCAAATCATCCGCCATCGTCTTGTCAGTCAGCTGGCCTCACTCTCATCACATGATAAATTAAATCTCCTGCTGCTGATCTCGTTCGACTCAGACTGCATTGAGCAGACACGTTCAGCTTTTAATTGTAATGTCTGTTCTCAAACTGAACTAAATTATTTTTATTACTATAAAAAAAAATCTAAACGACTCGCATGGTGTTATATATATAACTTGAACATTGTGGTGCTCATATGGTCAGTGAGAGTCTGAATCCAGCTCACATCATCTCCCAATATCATTCCACGCATCATTTCCAGTCTTCTCTCTACTACTGCAACTATGAATAAAAGAGGCATACAGGTAAAAAATAAATATGAAAGGAGAATAGTGCTAGAAATCACAGCTAACAATTGTATTCATGGAAGGCCCGTGTCAGATGCTGTCAACATACAGATGGTGCGCAGTGTTTAACAGGGACTTTGTAAGCCACTCTCATCTGCAGTCTCTCACAATGGCAAAGCACAGCAGCTCAATAGATCAAAGCCTGCAGAACAGCCCAAATAGAGCCACTCTGACTGTCAGAAGACTGTAAGCTCTCGCTTTCTCCCTCAGAGAGCATCAGAGAGAGCACACACTGACTCCATATTCCCTCAGCTCCAACTCTCCTCCTTACTTTCTCTCGCTCTCTCTCTCTCCTTTTAAATAGCTCTAAATGTCTCACTACCCTCCTCAAACCTCCCTTAGTGCCAGCTCAGCAGTTTAGCTGAGCCACTCTTTCAAAGTGTATGTGTGTGTGTGTGTACACACAGTTGCTGTATAAGCAGCTGATGAGAGCAATATGCTATAAGGACACACACCTCAAATAGGAAATACTATAATTAGTAAAGGCGGGCTTGACCTAATTGGACTAAACTACATTTTTACATTTTTAAATACAACAACGATGTAAATATGTGATTTTCCAAAAGTGTTCAGGAACAAAAGTAATTTGCATTCTTTGCATGGTGGAATTTAATTATTAAGCTCAACTATGAAATATTGTGTTTTTGTACAACCATTTAATAAGAAAACCAAAAGACAACAGCAAAGACATGTTAAACACATGCTTAAAGTGTGGGGAAAGTTGTTAGATTTGATAAATTCAGATTTGTTGCCTAAGTTATTGATTTAGCATCAACACAGAGATTCCAGAGTCTGAAATTACTAAATGAGACTTCATAAAACGAGCAAGCTCCAAAATAACAAACATGTAAATATCCAAAAACATACACATGCACAGTCACTTACACACTGTACAGTGTACACACACATGCACAAAGCCTCTCATTACTCACATACAGCCAGAGATGCTCACTCTGACATCCTAAACTAATGAGCCGAGTGAAAAATCCTCATATTCTTCATATTACTCATGCAAACTCAAATGTATAATAAACACTATCTGAATAGTCAAGCTTTTAATAAACTCAGCTTCAACCACTGGTATTTTCCCCAAGTTTGCAATGCATTAATTAAGCTTAACAGTCCAAAAATAAATAGCCACAGTATCTCTGTTGTTTAATAACAGCTCATCACTTCTCTATGAATGGCTCGTAAACCCTTCAAACGCTCACAGTCAAGAGCTCAATCTCCTCTGAAGGGAATTTAACACATTTATGGACTGACGCAAGACACGTTCAGCTCCACTGACAGGCAAATAGAAAGCTTAACACTGAAGGAAATCAATCTGCTCTGCTGGAAGCTTCACAATATATCACAGAACGAGAAAGCACACCGCCAGACACAGAACTACAGCATGAGAGATCAAATATAAGAATCAAGAAACAAAACTTGAAGCAACTGGGAGATAAAGAGATGATGAACAAAGGGAAGAGAGTTAAAGCACTGAAAACGATACCTGCACTACAGCTGCCAGACAACTGTCAAAATCTGATCAAATGATGTGACAGTCGATAAGTGTTAGAAAAGTACTTTGGAAGATGCCAAAACATTCTCCACATTATAATCAGCCATCGTCCTCCACACCTCACTATATGTAACCTCATTCAATACATCTAAACTTGAAACATCACACCTTTTCACTTTTGCAGTTTCAAGTGATAGAGGGACTGAAAACTACTCCTTTTCAATGAGAGTAAGATGGGAGAGTGATTTAGTGACCTTCAGAGATGGAACACTTCTCAAACATCAATGCAGTCCCAACTGGTTTTAGAATCTCAACTGATCCAACAAAATACACAAAACTAAAAACCAATCTTAAAATAAACATAGAAATGTATCAATATTACTTAGAACGGCATAGAAACAGCAATATGCACAATTATTAACAGTGATAATGTAGTGTCAGTTTTTCATGCACTCAGCTCTTCACTGCACAAAATACATTGTAGCTATTTATGAAAAAAAAAAATTGATAGTATTGATTGTGAGAGCATGCCACGCAAAATGTCCACGTTGGCATCTATGCTAATGTTCAAAAAACTTGTTTTAGGGGGATTAATACTTTATTTAGGAAGGATGCATTAAATTGATCAAAAGTGACAATAAAGACTTTTTTGTTTTACATTTGTTGTTTCAATTTGATATAAATGCTGTCCATCTGAAGTTTCTACTAATCAGTCATGAATTTTTTTTTAGAACCATTAAACCAAAATATTAACAGAACTACTGTATTAAACATTGAAAATAAAAATATTTGTTTTTATTGAGCAGCAAATCAGCATATTAGAATGACTTCTGAAGGATCATGTGACACGGAAGACTGGAGTAATGATGCCGTAAATTCAGCTTTGCCATCACAGGAATAAATTACATTTTAAAATATATTAAAATAGAAAAGAGTTAAGTTGTAATAATATTTCACAATATTACTGTTTTTACTGTATTTTAGATTAAATAAACAAAGCATTTGTGAGAATAGCCTTTGTGACTTCTTTTTTTTTTTTTTTACATACAAACACCAAACTTTTGAACAACCAGAACAGACCTGAAACTCACCAGAAACACTGTAATAAATTGCATCATCCAAACGTAAAATCTTATCCAAACAACTTACTCTTCAAAATCTCACATGGTACAACATTAAATTACATTACAATCTAAACTGCATTCTAAATTTCTGTGCCTCACTCTTCATTTATCCTCTGGGTAGACAGTGACTGTAACAACTCCTGGAGCACCATTAAAGTTCAGAAGCTGAACAACAAATCAAAATGTTGAACTGTAATATAGAATTCCTCTATGAGAGTGAAACCACAAGTACCTTCATGCTGAATCACACAGCTCAGAACAGCTCTGTCTGCAATACATCAAGATCAACTGGACATCTATCATCAGATTCAGCACCATAAGTGCCTTTACCTCTTCTGAAAATAATCTGTGCTACAAACATATCTCAAATGATGTATGTCATGATGTATGTCTCTTCTCCACCTTTTCCATTGTCTGTGTGTATTTGTAGTAGTCTGTAGTGCACATAAAAGAGCAATGTCTGTATGTTCTAATGTATGTTCTGCTCCGTTTCCATGACCAGGCCAACAGCTCATTAATCATCCCAAGCTTGGACGCCCACAACCCCTCCTCTACTCTCCCTCCTTCTAAAGAAATATGCAGACAGATGGAAAGAAGCAGGTCATAATTTCATTTCACAGCAAGTTACACCATGACATAGTTATCAATATTATTATTTGAAAGGACAAAGGATTTATCATGAACTCAGAGTCTGGAAATTATATTTGAACTATAGTTGAACATGGATTTAGAAAAATAGGACATATACCTGGATCAATATCCTTTGGTTTACAGATGGAACAACATCGCAATTAATCTCTTTTCCAGTTGTTTATGATTACTGGAAAAGGACTTTATGGAAATACACAGATTGCACAAAGACTCTGTGCAATTTTCACTCAGGAAATAATAATATAATATAATTAATATAATATAATATAATATAATATAATATAATATAATATAATATAATATAATATAATATAATATAATATAATATAATATAATATAATATAATATAATATAATATAATATAATAACACTTTATTTTAAGGTGACGTAGTTACATGCTACTACATTTACATACTATTGTAATAACAGTAAATTATGCATAATTACAAGTAAATAACCCTAAACCAAACCCCTATAGTAAGTCGCATGTCGTTAATTAGTACTACTCAGTACTTATCTGAGTATAATTATAATAGTGTAACCATATCAAATAATATAATATAATATAATACTTTTTTATAAATTAGTATTTGTTGATATTTCAAAATGAATCCTTAGTCACTGTCCACTGACTTTAGATTTAAATTTATATTTAGAATAAAAAATAAATAAAAAATACCTCCCATTTTTGTGACAGAAAGGCACATTCCAAATGAATGTATGATTTCTAGTTTTCACTCAAAGCCAGTAACGTGAAAAGGTGAAACATGATAAACAGCCTGTGGCTGTACAAGCTGAAGAAGCTGATCACATAGCATTCTGCTGGGCCGTCAACAAAGAAATAGAGGAGAGGATGGGAAAGCAGGCAGAGTGATGACCACAGGGTAAAGAGGGTGACTGGAGGAGGAGAAGGAAGATGGGAGAGGTAAGGGATTGAAAAATCAAGGATGGAAACAGAGCAAGGGAGGAAGAATGAGGCAAAACGGAATGCAAAAGGCAGGAGGGAGATAAAATAAGGACAAGATGGAAAGAGAAAGAGAGAGCAGAATATTTCCCCTCAGCCTTTCTGTTATCAGGCTCTGGTCGAGCGAGGGATCATTCTGTAGAGGAGAAATGGAAAAGAAGGATGAGAGAGGGCATGAGCAGAGAGAGTGATGAGGCCTGGAGTGAAATAGAGGAGAAAGAGGGATGGGGAGGGAGAGTCTCTCCTCTCTCCCCTGAGATCGGTCCAATCTCTCACAGGGTTATCATGATTATCTGCCCCAGATTGCTGCCTCCACCTGTTTTGTCCGTAAGAACCGGGCCATCCCTACTCAAGTTGCCCTGAAAAGGCTTTTTTTTAAAGCTTCAATTCAAGTTAAGCATGAAAAATGTTCTATGTTTTATACATAGAAATTATGAATGATACTTTTCCCACATTTGCCTAATCAACCACAACCACATATACACTCTTAATAGGAGATATCATGTACTGAAAACTGAGAGGGTGTGTGTGTGGGGGGGGGGTTGACACTATGGTGGATTTGTCGTTTACAGTACTGTGCAAAAGTCTTAGGCACATTACTATTTTCACCTAAAATTGCGATTTAAAGTACATTTCCAAACATTCCTTTTACCATTAACTCTAATAATCCAGTGAGATTTTTGTATGCACAAGGAGTCTGACAACAGCCGGCATGATCCACACGGAGATCTGATCTCACCATCATCGACAAAAACGGAGAGAGACTAAATCCAGAAGAACCGCAGCAACGTCTTCAAGACACTTGAAGAAACTGACCCGCAAAGCTACAGTACTGTGAAAAGTTTTAGGTACCTTGGTAAAAATGCTGTAAAGTGAGGATGCTTTAAAAAAATCAGAAATAGATTTTATTTATTAAATAACTACTATTAACTAAATCAAATCAATATTTGGTGTGACCACTCTTTGTGTTTAAAATAGCCTTTGTCCTAGGTACACTTGCACATAGTTTTTCAGGTAGGTTTCTTCAAGCGTCTTGGAGAAGTTCCTGCAGTTCTTCTGAGGAGGATCCTTTTTCATGCCTCTTCAATCTTTCTTTACAGAAGTTCAGTGAGTTTTCAGATCCTAATGTATACTTGTTTGAACATATTGACCATTACTACCATTCATACACATGACTTTGTGTGTACATTCACACAGAAATCATTATAATTCAGAAAGTTTATTATATTTTCTTTCTTACTTACAGTATATTTAGAATATACAGTATACATAAAAAAAGAAAATATACATCCTTTTGAATTCTATGGTTTTACGTATCAGAACACAAATGAAGTCATTTGGTCATTGGCAGGTCATAAAATTAGTTAAGTACAACCCCAGATGAACAACAACACAATGACGAATTACACAGTGTCATTATTTATTTAATAAAATAAAGCCAAAATGGAGAAGCCGTGTGTGACAAACTAAGTACACCCTATGATTTAACTGCTTGTAGAACCACCTTTAGCAGCAATAACTTGAAGTAATAATGTTCTATGACTAAAATATTTGGCTGGAATTCATTGGACAAAATCAATGAGACTGCAAATACATGAATTAAAATAAATACAGACACATAAATATGAGAGAGAGAGATTTCACACAAAACTATAAAACTGCATCTTATTTATTTTACCATCACAGCTCTTCTGCTTGAGTTTTACAGTTTGTTCAAGGAGTTATTTACCCCCAAAATGAGAACTTAGCACAAAAACATGAATTGAGTAAAAGTGCAGCTGAGATTTAAGAGGTTGGCAGGGAAGATTTACAGTTTATAGCGACTTCAGTGAGTGGACTGGGAGACGTTCTAGATTAGAAAGGTTCTCATGAATTAACTTTTCCACCTCAAAATGAATTATAAAGACATTGAGGGCAATAAAGTTAATGACAGGTTTGTGAAAACATAACCACATCTATCCACCTTCCACACACATACACAAATATGCAACAGCACACAGACCAAAAAAATTCAATGAAAACAAACACTGCGCACACTCACAAATGCAAAAGCTGAGGAGGTTTATGAGCTTTTAACAATCAAAGCAGCAATTATTGCACATTTCCACTTCTGGCTTACTTTCAGAAACAGGGAAAGAAAAAGATAAAGCGTGCATGTCCAGACGGCTTGTGACGAGACAAGAAAACTCTGTCCTTGAGAGTGTGTGAAGTGAATACTGAGGAGGCACCGCCAGCGGACACCTAGCTTTTCTCTCGCTCTCTTTCTAAAGAAAGATAAAGTGAAAACTCTTCATACAAACAAAGCGACTATTCTTGGCATAGATAAAATGTGATTGGATCATAAAAAAACACTTATCTGAGAAACACAATCAAAGGGCCACAGCGCACACAGAAGATGTGCCACATCTCCCAGAGGCCTCTGGGAACTGAGTGTTTGCTGCACCACTTAGCAGTCAAACAGCAAGGAAATCAGATTTGCTGACAATAGCTTGGAGAAAAGCAGGGTTTGATATATCTGTGACTGGTCTTATCTTCAAATATCTCGCCTCAATCTGGCGTTTTTTTCAGCCGGTATTAACATTCGTCTCAGGTGATACGATCACAAGCACTCGGCCGAGACCGATTGCTGTTCGCACCTGCTATTAACATGCATCTCCTGTGACCACTTGTGATCAGATGTGACAACATACATCAATTTTACATCATGTGTCACAGGATGTGAACATCAGGCCTTTTAAAGTTTTCTGGGTCACATCAGGTCTCATTAGTGTCTAAAACTAGGCCTACATAATATATCAAGAAAAAATTTATATCGTGATATGGCTTAGGTCAACTGTCAAATCGCACAGGCTGCAAATTTATTACATATGTATATGTTTATATGTATATGCGCTACTGGTTTCAGAATAAAGCAGTTTCCAACTGCATGCGTTTAAATCATAGACAGTAAAAGAAATGGACACAGCGACCCCATTGGATTCAACAGAGAAAAGTGAAGTCAATTAGAAGCACTCACTTCCTGATGGCTGAGTGTACTGCGCAGACTCAAACTGAGCTTGACGACGTAGATGTGACGTGAGCAACCCGTCTGTCTTCTAGTAGCTGTGCCAAGAGAAATCTGAATCATTCCCTTCCGAAACTTGCAGAGACGGAGAGTGTGAGTAGGAGGTTTCCATGAGATAGGAGCAGGAGCAACGTTTGCTAAGTATTCTGATTAATTCTTTTGTCATTTTGCCTCCACGTCCCCCCGATTGTCCGCGAGCTTCTCCTTATGTCCATACGGTAATTTCTCTACTGTGCGACAGAGAGTCGTGTGGTTATGACGCAATCGTTAGCCTATTTTTACAAAAACTGCTTCTACGGGGCCATATCGTAGGATACAAGGTAATGGAGCCTTTTATACATTTTCGTGTTTCTTTAGAAATAAATAATGGACAAATGGAGTCTTTAAACGCCTCAGATGTAAAGTTATTTGCTGTCAAAGTGACGCCAAAATGAATGGGAGTCAATGGACTGCTAAACAGCAGGTGATGGTCTGCTAATCAATGGCAGCGCCCAGGGAAGCTTAATTTTTTTATGAAACATTGCCCCTCTGGTTTAAATGAACACAGCTTCACGCTTCATTTTGAAACTGGCATCACATATTTTTATTTGCCAGCAACCCACCAAAATAAAAGTTGAATGGTTTACTGTTTGAAAAAGAAGAAATTAGGATGTAAATATTAGTATTTTAATTTTACAGTACAATAAAATTATTTTATTACTCTTTTTTAAAGTACAGTGGTATTATTACAATTAGTGGTGGGCCGTTATCGGCGTTAACGCGAGACTCTTATCGCGCGATAAAAAAAATATCGCCGTTAATCTATTCTCCAAGTTGGGTTGGGAGCTGGCTCAAGCTACACAAGCTATGATGACGCAATCTACCCGCGGCCGCGAGGAACACCCGGCTGGAACGCATCTTATTCGTCGTCATCTTAAGTAAACACGGCTGAAAGTGAAAGCTGGTGTAAAAGATCGGTGGAACATCCATTACCAGGGGCGGACTTTACCATTAGGCAAAGGTCGGCAATTGCCTTGGGCCCCAAGCTACCTAGGGGCCCCCAAAATGCCCCATTAATTTATGCTTACGTTTTTTTTTTTATTTTTTTTTTTTTAATTTTCGCAAATTATATATTTCTAAATCTCCATTTGCGAAAAATGGCATCAAATCATTAGTCGCAGAAAGGAGGGGGCCCCCCACCTCACTACATTGGACTATTCCATTATCTCACGCATCTGCGAAAGTGACAAGGCTGTATTGCGACAAAAAACTGACAGAGAAAAAGAAGTGATTGACAGAGTGTACAGAGTAGAGTAAAAATGAAGCGAAGCTACACAAGCGGTGCTGAAAAAAGGAGGAAAAATTGCAGAATAAGGTAACAAACTTTTTTGTGATGCCCGCTGACAATGACAACAACGATACAGGAAATACACAAACAGAGCAAGATGAGTCTAAACGTGAAAATGAAAAGTTTCGAAGTTACCCAAGCGTCTCAAATAAAAGAAAAAAAGACTCAGATACTGTAAGTATTTGGGAAAGCTGCCAAAGATGACAAACTTTTTTATGGCTAGGAACAACAAACGTCCAACGCACAGAAAGATCGTGAAGCAAAGAGGACATGGAGACCGACAGACAAAACAGAGCAGTTTAAATTACTTATGATATGAAAAATCTCAGGTCTCAGATTCTGTCAATTCTATTACGAAATAATAAATACCGTTTGGAGCTTGTAATGTGACGTGACCGATCCCTAGAGGCACGTGAACTGATCATCTTCGGTAATAACTTACCAAAATGTATTCCTTATTCATAATATCGACCAATCAGTGTTTTTCAACCGCGGAAAGAGGTAAAACAGCTGGAGAACAATCGTCACATAACATTTAGCCTAACGTTCCTCAGGAAATCCACTTAGTTACCATAATATAGGCTATAGCATGTTAGTTGACTAGAAAAATAAGATATAAAGAGTATTTAGCTAAATAGGGCCTATGTGTAGGCCTACTATATTATTTATTTAGTATATTATTTACTTATAATTTAATTATAATAAAAAAGCATTGTTTAATTTTAGTTATTTTTAACCTTAAATAATACCAGCTGATATGGCTCTCTGTATGTTCACAGCATTATGTGAGTTTTTTTTTTCTTGAGAAAAATTAACGCCTATCTTGTGTACCTAATATGTATCCAAATGAGTCAATATTGAATCAAATCACAAGAATTGAATCGAAATGGTGAAATTTGTCAAGCAAAAAAAAAAAAAAAAAAAAAAAAAAAAAAAAAAAAAAAAAAAACAGAGCTTACCAGAAATTGTACCATGTAAACATTGTAACGTTTCTGTTTAGGAGTGAATACGTGTATGCAAGGTTTAACCCTTGTGCATTGTTAGAAATTACATCCTTTCGTTATGTTTGTGGCTGAAAACAGCCACTACTTTAAACTGCTGTAAAAATGTATCAGATAAATATTTTTTTCAAATTTTTTTGCATTAATCTATTAATCGACCTCAGTCCTGCTCAAAAATATTAAATGTTTAAAAAAAAATCAGGATTTTAACTCTTTAATTGCCAAATTCGTAAATGATGTCACTGATTTGGGGGAAAAAAAACACAAAATTACTCATTTTCAATATAAAATGTGATTGTGGACTGGATTTTTTTTTACCTTTTATCACAGTCTTGGACATGTCAAAGATTAGAAACAACATTGGTTTTGATGCATTGTTAGTTTTTGTGCAGCATCAGATTTTAACTTTTTCTCCCTCATTTACTGTTCGTGGCTGTTTTTGCCCCATTGACTTCCATTATAACCACATTTTTTGATTGCAAAGCCATGACACCATATAATCATGCATTTTTGATTGTTGGTGGTTTTCCCTGTTGGGAAGAGGTAAAATTTGTAATTTTTACTGTTGATAACCGGGTGGCACCATTAACCCTTTAGATAGGCCTGTGCCAAAAAAAGCTTAGTTTCTGGCTTTTACATGGAGTTATATGGAGTATAACAGCATAATAAAGTGTGTGTGTGTGTGTGTGTGTGTGTGTGTGTGTGTGTGTGTGTGTGTGTGTGTGTGTGTGTGTGTGTGTGTGTGTGTGTGTGTGTGAACTCACCTTGATGCGTCTGAGAAAATCAAAATATGCACCTCAGCTCTCAGAACTGCATGGAGTAAACAAAAACAAAGTAAGTGTATTTATGCACCTGCTGCCTTTTGATGATGAGAAATGCAGACTAAACAAAAACAAAGCAAGTGGATTTAAACGCGTGCATGCAAGCCTGCTGGTCATTTGATGGTGAGAAGAGCAGCAAGCAACATGAGAAAGGGCTTGACTTGTAGTGAAGTTTTAGAGATAATTATGAAGCCTGACCCTTCCAGCGAGCTGCAGGATGTATCGTCTTCTCCCTCCTCTGACACCACAGACACAGGAGAGTCAGATCCTGATTTGGATGTGGCACCCTCATCATCCTCTCTAGCTTCCACTGAAGGCGAGGAGGATTCGGAGGATCCTGGATCTGGGTGGATTGGGAGAAACGGCGAAGTGTTGTTTTCCACCAACGCGGAGACAACTCTCTTTCTTCAGCCTGCCAGTGGCGTGACTCCAGGGCCGACGCGCTATGCCATCACAAGGCATAGTCATACATGTTTGTATGACTGTACAAACATGTATGTCTTGACGCAAGTCATGCTGACAATGAGGTCAATCATCTCCTCCGTAAAAAACAGATTGAACACGGAATCCATGTTCTGGACCCTTGCGAAGGCATAGCGCGTCGGCCCTGGAGTCACGCCACTGGCAGGCTGAAGAAAGGGAGTTGTCTCCGCGTTGGTGGAAAACCACACTTCGCCGTTTCTCCCAATCCACCCAGATCCAGGATCTTCCGAATCCTCCTCGCCTTCAGTGGAAGCTAGAGAGGATGATGAGGGTGCCACATCCAAATCAGGATCTGACTCTCCTGAGTCTGTGGTGTCAGAGGGAGAAGACGAAACATCCTGCAGCTCGCTGGAAGGGTCAGGCTGCATAATCATCTCTAAAACTTCACTACAAGTCAAGCCCTTTCTCATGTTGCTTGCTGCTCTTCTCACCATCAAATGACCAGCAGGCTTGCATGCACGCGTTTAAATCCACTTGCTTTGTTTTTGTTTAGTCTGCATTTCTCACCATCAAAAGGCAGCAGGTGCATAAATACACTTACTTTGTTTTTGTTTACTCCATGCAGTTCTGAGAGCTGAGGTGCATATTTTGATTTTCTCAGACGCATCAAGGTGAGTTCACACACACACACACACACACACACACACACACACACACACACACACACACACACACACACACACACACACACACTTTATTATGCTGTTATACTCCATATAACTCCATGTAAAAGCCAGAAACTAAGCTTTTTTTGGCACAGGCCTATCTAAAGGGTTAATGGTGCCACCCGGTTATCAACAGTAAAAATTACAAATTTTACCTCTTCCCAACAGGGAAAACCACCAACAATCAAAAATGCATGATTATATGGTGTCATGGCTTTGCAATCAAAAAATGTGGTTATAATGGAAGTCAATGGGGCAAAAACAGCCACGAACAGTAAATGAGGGAGAAAAAGTTAAAATCTGATGCTGCACAAAAACTAACAATGCATCAAAACCAATGTTGTTTCTAATCTTTGACATGTCCAAGACTGTGATAAAAGGTAAAAAAAAATCCAGTCCACAATCACATTTTATATTGAAAATGAGTCATTTTGTGTGTGTTTTTTTCCCAAATCAGTGACATCATTTACAAATTTGGCAATTAAAGAGTTAAAATCCTGAATTTTTTTTAAACATTTAGTATTTTTGAGCAGGACTGAGGTTGATTAATAGATTTATGCAAAAAAATTTGAAAAAAATATTTATCTGATAAATTTTTACAGCAGTTTAAAGTAGTGGCTGTTTTCAGCCACAAACATAACGAAAGGGTAGTAAATTTGCCCACAGTGTACTGTTGAGTTTTTGAAAAATTTCAAAGCATTTTCCCAAAATATGTGTCAAAATAAGATTTGTCACCAAAAATCATTCCATTTGCTGAAACAAAGAAAAAGTTATGGCCAAATTTAGACTCAAAAATACCCCATAGTGGATGAAAACATCCCCAACAGCACATAAGGGTTAAAGGGGAAGTTTTATTTCTCCTCTCCAACCTTTACCTGCCTATTCACCATTCAGTCTGTAAAAAAGAGATTTCGCTCTCTTTTAAAGGTGCAGTGTGTGATTTTTAGACGTCACAATAAGTCGATCTTCATAGAAGGGGGTTCCCGCGGTTATGTAGATATAAATGACTCATTCTAAGGTAATAAGAACATAACGGTTCATTAAGTAAGGTCTTTATACACCACTGAAAACATAGTTATGGATCTTATATTGCATTTCTGTCAATAGATCCTCAGAAATATGACACATTGCACCTTTAAAGATCGGATGGGGGGCCCATACATACCTTCGCCTTGGGCCCCCAATTTGCTAAATCCGCCACTGTCCATTACTTGGACTTGGTTCGGATTTAAGCCGTCCGACGTAGACTGTGTGGTGTAACAGTTCGGTAAGTTAACACACGACTAATCCGTTCTACCACCTCAAATTCAAAACGAAACATATCACTGAATACCAGCGCGCGCGTATTATTCCCAATATATCTTAGTGAGTGGTGTAGCACATAATCTCTTTTTATTAAAAGCGCCCGATTTTAAGAATCGTTGTTGTGTTTCTTTTTAACTGAAAAGACATCGGTTAGACAATATTCTAATTTTAAAGTTGGGGTTTCATAAGCTCCAAGCCATAATAAACATTAGACCTACTTAAGTCTCTGCAGCTAGTGTACTTAAATTGTATTTATCTGCTAAATTATGTTGTATACTTACAGTTTTGCAAAATCTATGTTCTCAAAACTACATACACCCTTTCAAAAAAAAAAAAAAAAAAAAAACATTTAGCAGTTGTTTAGCAGGGTCTGTGTAACCTGTTCTGAAATGGTTTTATTATAATATCGTTATCGCAAGAGGCTGCAATGTATATCACAATATGGATTTTAGGCCATATCGCCCATCCCTAATTGTTAGCCTATAGTAGTTGATAATAACATAGGCCTACCTAATGTTGCCTACGGACGGTAACAGTACAGTAGTAACCTTTTACAGTCTGTGAGTAGAACAGCTTTCTCAAGCAGTTTGTGATGCATTTTGGAAACAGGAGATGAGCCCCTGGTCTAATGTGCCACCTGGCTTGAAGACTTACTTGTATAGTCATTATTTGGGTAGCACACATATTCTGAATGCCTTCGGCAGAATTCAAATGAGCCATTTTAATCTAGATTAATCTAGATTAATTTCAAAATTAATCTAGATTAATCTAGATTAAAAAATTAATCTATGCCCACCTCTAATTACAATACATTTCTTGTTTTGTTTAATTTTTTTTATTTCATTATAATAACAATAAAAAAACAGTGGGAACTGTGGCATATGCAAACTCAAGTGGAAAGTTGTTGTATTTTTAAACCATGGTTACTGAAAGAGGTTTGGAAGAGTATATAAGTATGAACACTTAAATGCTCATACTAGTAGATGCACTTCCCTCCAGGAAAATTACCCCACTAACTCTAGAATGATAGTTATTCAAGTCATCTGGTGAAAATTCCTGTATCTTTTGACCACCTTGAATACGTTTCCAAAAAGACACTGTTCCTAGTTTATATCTGTATTAAGCGATTGAATCACCTGAGATGGATGTCATAGTGTCCCAACTTCTTATATCTACTCTTATAAACCTTTCCAAACATATTTAATTGATCACTTTCTCTGTCTCCAGTACAGGTTTGCATTCTGATCAGGATCCAGGGACTTAAATAACTGTCACAGGCATTACAGCAGCCCTCTAATCAGACAGCATGTTCTTTATTCCTAAGTGACACATTGCAATGACAGATCAACTGGCGTGGTGATGAATATCGATGCAAAGTGCCATTCATTATGAGATTTTTGGGATCTCTCCATCTTGGCAAAGACCGAAGCCCTCAGCGTCAGTCATTCGCCAATGAGTTCTGATGGAAGCCAAAACAGAGCGAGCGAAAACGCTGACAGCAACAAGATGGTTTCAATGCGTTTATGACCCAGATCTGTATGGCTGACACTAATGATTGTCATTTATTTACCCTGCTGGTGAGAGAACACGCCATGTCTCACAAGACTTGAATATCAACAGGAGTTTATTTTTGTCACTTTTCTCCCAATAATTTCCCATCTGTTCTATAAAATAAAATTTAAAAAATGAAATATTTAATAAAATAAAATACTCTAATACTTGACTATTATGACTGTTGTGATAGTCTTTTCTACATCATTGTGATGTATATCTGAGTGAAACGGCTTCTCATACAAGAAAAAATGTAGGGTGGGACTTAATTTTGTCCTTCGGGAATTGATTGGATGGTTGTGGTTTCCTGTTGCTGTGATCTCATGTTATTGACAGGTTGTCCCGCCCTCACGCCAGTGAACACATCATCAGAGAAGAGATGTTGTTGTAAGAGGAAGAAGTTATTTTGATTAAAGTTAATGAGGACACAAAAATAAAAAAAATAATGATGTGCACAGATAAATCATTTATAATAATTACTGCAATATTCCAGAAAAAAAAAGATTTGCCCATTTTGATTTCATGGTGACTTTAAGCAGTTTCTTTTTCAAATATAGGAATTTGGGAAAAGAATAAAATTATTAGGCCAGGTAACTGTACAATTAAATGTCATTAAATTGGTGTCAATAGCAATATAAAGGTGTGTTAGTAAGGCAAAAAAAAATGAATTAGAATGTAAATAAACTGCAATTACATTTAAATTACATTGTGCCCCTATCAAGAGGGCACTTACAGCATTTAAGTGAATATTCTCAAAAGCAATAAAGGCAATGTAGGCACATCAGACTGTGAGGTTTAGATGAAGCAGCAGGAGGAAAACTGCAAATATAATCATCATCCACAGTCATTATCAGTTCATTATGTGCTGATAGTGTGCTGCACTTATGATCCCATAAGGATCCATTTAGAATTTACTCTTTACACTTCTTACACACACCTCACACTAGATACACTTGAAAACTACATATCTTCAAAAATCAAGAGCGGTGCTTTAACAGGGATGAATTTAAAGATACATCCTTACCGAGGGGGTTTTACAAGCTCCAGCCAAAAAAACAGCTTGTTCCTACAAATCCTACAAGTTTTATTCCAACATAAATACAGCTCCCTCATCTAATCCAAAAGTCTCTCTCTCTCTTTGGTAATACAGGGAGAGGATAGAGGTGATAAAAAAGGACCACTCTTTTACTTCTGACAGAGTTTCATTTATCTTATGATGAATGGCTGCCCTGCTGAGCCTGTTTCCTCTGTGGCGCACATTGTGCGCAAAAAATATCTAAAATTGGAGAAAAACAATAAGAAGAGAGAATAATAAACATGTTGAGGATGAAGGAAGTGGGATGTAATGAAATGTTGAGAGGAGGAGGCTCAATTAAATTACCAGCATTTTGAGAGAACTTCACTAGGTATTTCATGATAGGTGACTAGATGACCAGATTTCTAGACTCTTCCACATATAAAAATACAGTAAAAAACACAATATTGTGAAATATTATTACCATTTAAAATAATTGTTTTCCATTTTTATCAATTTAATTTATTGATTCATTTCTGTGATCAAAGTAGAATTTTCAGCATCATCAATCCAGTCTTCAGTGTTACATGATCCTTCAGAAATCATTCTAATATGCTGATTTGCTGCACGCTAAACATCTATTAATATTAATATTGAATGTTGAAAACAGTTTTTACTACTTAACATTTTTGTTTGATAGGCCAAAGCAGTCAATATAAACTAATATATATATATATATATGATAGCATCAGATTCTATTGTGAATAATGATCTGAACTAGAACACTACAAATGCCAGGAAACACAACCTACTTCATCATCTGAGCTTCTCAAACAGGGCAAAAGAAAAGAAGCAGGTCTGTATATCTGTGAAAATTCTGCTGTAAATCACAGTTGAACTGCAACATACAGCCTATCCCTCGAAGAGCATACAGTATTATAATAAACTACTGTATATCCTATTGTATAATGTGCTGCACAAACACAAACTTTCCTTTGTTTGGTTAAAAAATTTGCATAGTTTTCATTGTTTGGGCCTTTTCAAAAGCTTTATTCAGCAGCAGCATACTGTTGTCAGGGTTATGTTTGTTTTTTATCTGTTTGCCTGTTCTGTTAATGTCTGAGTTCCACATGTTCCTTTGTTCAGTTTCCCGCCTTTGTTCAGTTTCCATGGTTACTGACATTATTAGTTCATTGGTTTCAGCTGTGTGTCATTTATTAGCTCGTTTCAGTTTGTTATTTAAGCCTCACCCTTGCCTTCACTCTTGGTCCAGTCTCTGTTATGTTGAGATGTGTTTGCACTGCCTGTTTGCTTGCTTTTTTAGTAAGAATTAAACTTGTTAGTGTTTTGTGAGAACCTGAGTCTTCTGTCTTCAGCTTCCCTGCATGCATCGCTACAACTGTATTCATCTAGTCATTTGCCGGTAAACTCAACAAAGGCAAATGACCTTGGACATGGAGCAGCCAACGTACTAACAATTACCACTACCAGCTTTTACACTAAATTGGCGAACGGCGACCCTTAACTAGTCTAGACTTAAGATTTGACAAAGAACACATTCTTGAAACCTGTCATTTCAAATTTGTTTTAATTCGTCTATGAACACAATGTCATTTAGGCAATGTAAAGACTGTTTCTCCAATGCCTTGCATTTTTGACATGGTGTGACTAGTCAAATATAGTTCATCTTTTGTTACATATTTAAAGGGATAGTTCACTTTGAAATTAAATTTTGGTATGTTTTAGCTTACCTCAAGGGCATCCAAGATATAGGTGTCTTTTTTTCCACAGTAGTTTCAATTTTGATATTTTTAGGTCAAACCGTTCTTGTCTGACAGTCATATCATGCAGGTCTATGGTCACCCCCTCAAAGAGCGCATCCTGGTGTGTGACGTGTGCGCAGACTGGTGCATAAAAATATACACTAGATGTCGCCTTGGCTACGGCAGTTCATTGGAACGAATGTCTTTAATGCGACATCTAGTGTATATTTCTTTGCACCAGTCTGCGCACACGTCACACAGCAGGAAGCGCCCGCGCCCTCAGATCACATGGAAGTGGCTGTGTTATAAGAGGTAAAAACGATATAAATACTGTTCGTTTCTCACACAAACCGCTCTTTTCGTGTCTTAGGCCATCAATGTGTACTTACGATGGGGAATTGTTTAATGTGGACGATGGGGAATTGTTTTAATTTGGACTCTGTGCATGCTCTTTGAGGGGGTGACCATAGACCTGCATGATATGACTGTCAGACAAGAACGGTTTGACCTAAAAATATCAAAATTGAAACTACTGCGGAAAAAAAGACACCTACATCTTGGATGCCCTTGAGGTAAGCTAAAACATACCAAAATTTAATTTCAAAGTGAACTATCCCTTTAAGTCAGCTCTACAATAAGAATGATCAAGTGGCGTTCATGTAAACTGAGAAAAACAGAGTTTTAGGCAGCCGACGTCACAGACAGAACTTGCACCTGTGTCAAAAGTGTGACCTATGTTTAACAGGAGCTCTACCCCCTGGTCAGTTCATACGAACGATGATCCTGGCGCCATCGTTGTTCGAAAGAGAAAGAGCAAGTGATTCAATGCTGTTATTGCTATTTTTCGGGATTCTGATTGGCTAACGTAAGCTTGAGCTTCTCGTTACACTGCCACCTACAGGTTTGGCTTGCTCTTGACGGCATATATACACGGGTTCGTGTAAATGAACACTTTTCTGAAAACTGACAGGTGTGCACGATGTTATTTTTGAAAACGGAGAGGGTGAAATGTCCATTTATGAAAATAGCCGGCCACGTGTAAATGTAGCCTAAGTCTCTACAATATACTCAGCTAGTGGACACTTATGCCAAATGAATTTGAGCCAGCTGATTCTATTTAGCAATACAAAGGCTACTGAACAGTTTACTTTACATATATTTAAAGGGTTGTGACTATGAACACGAAGTAGCTGACAAGGACATGTGTCCTCAGCCACATTCAGTGACTTGCCTTGTATTTTTCTATTCCCATTGAAACTCAAGAGATATCAAATCACTGACTATGAAAGACTGTTTTACATTTCAAACAACAATCTGTTCTAGAGTGTCGACCCAAATGCCCTTGTGTCCTCTTGTGTGGCGCTTGAACTGACTGGTGCAGCATGAAAGAAGAAAAAAGAAAAAAAAAAAACCTTCACCTCATCTCTCGGTTACCCTCCACGTTCTCACTCCAGCAAGCCCAGTCAGCTGAACCCAGCACAATAAAAGTCCTCAGTGACTGTAAACCATACCATTTGCCTCTCAGGCTAAAGCAGCCTGGGATGAAACATGAGCGGCATGCATACAGAGGCAGAGAAACAGAGCTCCATCTGTGAGAGTGGCTCTGGGCAGAGGGTGCCCTTTCTGAGATCACATTCTCATTTGAAAATCTTGACCTTAACAAGGGATGTGAAGAGAAAGTGCAAAAAAGCTTTTTAGGCATCAAAGCAACATTAGTAATACTGAAAAATTAACTTAACGACAAACAAATAATTTAATCGGCTTGTCATAAACAAGGATATATAAAGAGAAACATTCAGCACAACACTCAATTTCACCTTGTTCTAAATGTGTCATTATGTACACATATAAGTGCTGTCAATCGATTAAAATTTAAATGTGTGTTAATAACCACGATTAATCGTACCTAAAATCAAAGTTTTTAATATATTTTTATATTGTAATAGTTTATCACTGAATCTCCAAAATAATGTAGAAACATCAAAGACGGACGGTATATTTTAAATATTTGTTTAATGGTATCTTTTACTAAGCACTACGAATGAAGGCCAGTATCACTGATACCAATACTGAGGTCTCTATTAAATAGATTGTATTTCTCAATTTCAGCCATTAATTATAGCCATTCAATATTACAGTATAATTGAAAGCTATTGATTTTAACATTAAATCGGCTTTAAAAATATAAAAACTTTTAATTTAAGTGAACTCAAAACAAATCGTCACATAAAAACCCATTGTAATAAATGTCACATTTAGATGTGCTTTTAATACAAGGGATTACCTATACGTTTTTTCTCTATTGGCCTTGTCAGACCAGTTCAGATTTTTACTTGCCCTGCCAAAATGCACAAAAAAGTTAATTGTTTTCGTTGTTTTTGACTCATGTTACTTTGTAAACAGTGCTTTTCAGGCAGGTCTAACAGGTCCAGAAATTGAATAATCAAACACTGCACAGTCTTCACTGTATAAATTATACATTTAATATAGATAAATCCTTATCAAAGCTACAAAAGTTATTCAGTCAAGAGCAGTGAGTGGTAATTCTCTTTGTCTTTTGTTGTTTGATTAACATTAATGACACAGACAGCAGCAGCAGATTTATTAGGCTGCTGTCACTTTAAGACCTGACACACATCCTGTTTTCTCACTCTTTTTCTATTTTTCTAACTCTTTACGTTCATTTAACTTTTAAGATTCTGCTTACGAGGATACTGGACAAAACAGGAATTTTGACAATTTTGTATGATAGCGCATCTTTCAAGTTCTTTTTTGCGACTTATGGAGCTTGAATGGTTTAATAGCACTTG
Source organism: Scardinius erythrophthalmus (assembly GCF_964197995.2). NCBI lineage: Eukaryota > Metazoa > Chordata > Actinopteri > Cypriniformes > Leuciscidae > Scardinius > Scardinius erythrophthalmus. The sequence continues at coordinate 18,184,100 of NC_138243.1, forward strand.
ACTGAATGATAGCTTATTCATATACTGTAGTGCAGCCAAAGGATGACAGAAAAAATGGAAGCTGTTAAATTGTTAAATATTTTTAAAGCATTAAGCTGAAAAAAATGTAATCGCAAAATTAACGCATTATCTTATATATATATATATATGTGTGTGTGTGTGTGTGTGTGTGTGTGTGTGTGTGTGTGTGTGTGTGTGTGTGTGTGTGTGTGTGTGTGTGTGTGTGTGTGTGTGTGTGTGTGTGTGTGTGTTGTTAATATATAACATTTATAATTATTATGGGTGACAAACAATATTTAACTTATTTTAATATCTTTAACATATATTTTAATATAATATGCATACATTTTCAGAACTTAATACTAAAGTTAGTCATAACAAAACTGTTCGATGTGTCTTAAAAGCATGTGCACTAACCAGTAGACCACAATGCAATCATACCAACTTAGACATAATTACAAACACTTAGGCCAAGTCGAATTGTCATTTATATATTTACACCGATGGCCAGCAATTTGTTTGAAATAGCGGGAAATTATTCCTAGCTGGGGAGAATGAGCTCTCAGCATTGCAAGTAATTCAGCAGGGGCTCAATGACACATGTTATGACATAATAAGCCTGTGTCAACCACTGCAACAACAACAAAAAAACCGAGGCCACACTGAGTGGGTAATGGAGACAAACAGCAGTGTTCTCCTCTCTACTCAGCCTGTCCCTAAGGGCTCATCTGACAGGGCAAATAAAGTCAGTGTCGTTCTTTGCTCTGTGTTTCACACACACATTCAATTTTCTTTATCGCTTTACAGACACTCTCTCAATCGCAACCTTTAAAACCATCACAATGCAAACAACTTAGAAAAAAAGAAAACAATAAATAAAAATATATATACATATCAGTATTTCCTCCTCTCCTCATGTCACAAGTCACTCCAGGCAGTGATTCAATTAATTTCCAAAATCCAATCAGTCTTGGGCCAGTCTGGAATAAGCACAGACCTCCAGGGAAGCATTTCCTTAGCGTTTTATAGCAATCCTTTCAATTAAGTGGAGATTATTACCTGGAGGTGATTAAAAGGTGATTCGATTAACCCAGCCCCCATTAACTGAGGTTGAGGGGTGTGCTCTGAATGCGTTTCCCATCCTGCGGCGGACTGTATGTGAGATTGTTTATTTACACTAAATGAAGCACATGAGATCCATCCACATATTGAGGGGTCATGTCTAAATTATTCCATCTGTATGCTCATGGACAACATGCTCTCAATGGTCCATCAATGTAAATCAAAAACTGAATGCCAGTAAGCATTCTAGCCAATATAGTATGCCAGATTAGCATCCGCAATCATGAAACAAGATACTGTGAATAGTATGACTGTACATTTGAGTGTGCGAAACTTGTATCATTCAAAAGTTTGGGGTCAACAAGATTTTCTTTTTTTAATTAATACTTTTATTATTGAAGTAAAGATGTATAATGCTACAGTTTCTATTTTTAGATAAACAGTGTTTTTTTAAAACAGTAAAAAATAATAATAATATTGTATGTAATAATAAAATATGTAATAATATTTCCCAATACTACTCTTTTTACTGCATTTTTATCAAATAAAATTAGCCTAGGTGAGCATAAGACACTTCTTTCAAAAACAAACAAAAAAATATTTATAAAAACGTAATGATCCCAAATGTATGAACAGTAAAGTATACATCTACATATAAATCACCAGAAGTCATCTGTGAATTGGGACACAGTCAAAAAATAAAGATGGGCTTGGTGAAGAGCCTCCAAGATCCTGATTTAATTACACACACTCGACAATCAAACATATTCTTACAAACTAATCGGCATGATTTGTCATTTCAGCAGGCTAAAACTCCACAGCGCAGTGCCTAATATGAATTTGGCACAACGACAGTTTTCCAGTCCGAGTTGAAATGATTAAACACTAATGGAGGAGAAAAACAGGGGAAGTTGATATCGACTAACACTGAGCGCATTAATTAATTTGCCTTTTCATTCATTTCCATGGGCCAGGGCTCCAGACTGTGACCAAATGTTCACATTTTGCGACCTTTTTCTTGCCGGAGTGACTAAATTTTGTTAGGAGGTCGCACTGGTGCCACCACCACATTGCCCAACTGATAAGATCTGCCATTTCTGTTGTGTACGAGAAAAATCCAACGAAACAAAAGCAGAGATGCTGAGACCCATTTTAGACATCGCATCCCAGGCTCAGTTTACTCATTGGCCGATCTTGATCACACTGTTCTAAACCATATCAGATCCAACAGCGCTGACGTGGAAACCAGGAGAAACATTGTGCCATGAACGAACAGGGTATAGAAGGCCTTCCAGTCCAACATTAACCATAGATTTTAATGTAGTAAAGCTAACTGTAACCATGGGATTGTGGCAGAAATAGTTGAATGTTTTTACATTACTCATTTCATGGTATGTACAACCTTTTGAGAGTGAAATTCAACCACTTTCCAAGGACTTTTCAAGTGCTCCACACTTTTTTATGCACTTCAAAGCTCTAAATATTTTTATATTTTATTTTTAATGTGATGACCAAAAACATTATTTGTTCATCTGTTGTCCCCATTTGTAAAACTAAAAGCTTCAAGATGTAGTAAAACTGACATGTGGCCAAAAATTTCTATTTTTTTTTTTTTTTTTTAATAAAAAAAGATCTGAAATTACCACAATAACCTAGATGGCGGCAGAAGAGCACTTATTGTCTTATTAGCCATTTCCACTCCCTAATAATATATATTGTTTTCACACATTTTGCTTTTTAATTTATATTTAGATATTATGAAATCCCTATTATAAAATATCAAATCATCAAGAAATTATTTTTTGTCAAAGTCTGACACTCTTGTACTGAAGTATGAAGTTAGGAAAAGTCACAAAGTCTCATAAAAATGAAAAAGTTCTTTAAATTACGAAGAATTACACGGAAAGCAAGTAAAGAGCACTCCTTTTGTAATCACTGAAGCTGTCGGTCAGTTCAATATGCTACTATAGAAGAACAATGGTACATTTACTTAGAATATACTTATATATACATTTTTCCCTATAAAAATGAGTTTTTGCTCAATACAATTGTTAAAAGTTAATTTTATCTGCATCTCAGCTCAGGCTCAGTGCTTCACTGTCAAATGTGCATTTCCAAGAAATAAACATGTATATTATTACTAACTGCACTTAATAATGCAAAACAGTAGTAATTTAATGATTAAAATGCCTTTAAGATAAAAAAAGGTATTTGGATGAGTTGTTAAAATGAGCATATTGTTGAACAAGCGCTTCTGGCAAGTGTTTGCAAAAAACTGCAAGAACACGGATGCATCACTGCAACCACACCAGGAGGTATAGGCTTGAACAATTTTCAGGAAATATAAACAACCAAACAGTGAACTGACAATGGAGAGTGTGGTTTTGGCTGTTTTCCTGGATTCAAAATCCCAAACATGATTCTAGATTCAGAGGAACTTCCAGGGATGAACGAATACCTTTCAAAGACGTTTGAATCCAAGGCTAACACATTTTTGCATTTAGAACAGGTTGAAATATTACTTGAGGCCGCACAACTAGCTGTTGAGGGACATTCACCTTGACGCTGAGCTAACAAAACCAGAAGACCGCCTCTTCAACCCCCTGAAGGCACACCATGCTTCTGATTACGCATAGATTAGAGGCACGAGGCGGAATGCTCGTGGCGAGCCGTGGCTGAACTTCACATGCTCAGGATGGCTCCATTCATCAAGGCTGTCGTGCAGGCTAGCACTGTGTGCTTCGCAAACAGCACGTCATTAAAGCCGACAGCTGCTAACTCATTCATAACTCAGCCGTTAGCCTAGCATAGCGCCTCCCGCCTCTCAAACAGTGATTTAGGAGCTGCTGAATCCACACATCAATATCAATTACAGATGCTAAAAGGTGTGTTTAGGGGTGCCCTGAGGTACACCGGGTGAAGGCAGAGTAATGTGCGAGAACTTTATAACGGTGAAAGCTAACAGAGTGCCGCTCGGCAGTGCTGATGAATCTGGAGAGGTTGTACATTTTCTTTTTTACATTAAATGTACATATGAAATGAAAAAATATCTTGTTAATTAAACATTTTAAACTGGAAAAAATAGGTATTTGCATCACAGACTCTTGTTTTGACAACCCAGTCAGTTAGCATTAGATGCAAAAATATACAACTTAATGGGTAAGACAAAGCCTGAAAGTGAGAAATACAACAAATTACTAATGATCCAAGGAAATGAAGTATTTGGACTTGTTTTATGTATTCGTTCTTTATGACATAATTGTCTGAAGCTACCTAGCATGGCTAACTTAGCAGAGACTAACTGCATTATTCAGATTTCAAAGCATTTTATGTTTCTATTCTAAACAAACAAACCTAGCTACGTATATCAAATTACATCAATTCATCATTTACCTCATAATATGGATAATACTTAACAAGTATTTGGCCTAGAGTTTGTTATGTGTTGGGCTGCTAAATCATACTTTTGCTGTTTTACATTTACAAGAACGTGCACACACAAAAAAATCAGCCCATACTGTGTTGATAACTTGATGGGTAGTAATAAATTGATGGGACTACATGGTAGTTCATGGTAATAGTAATTAATTTGAGTGTTTGATTTTCAGGACACTTTTGCACAAAAGTACTGCATTGAGTTGCCACTTAAACTTGAAGTAGTGACATATTTTGTCTTTCATATTGTGACGTACATCAGAGTGTAACGGATTATCGAATTTTTTTTAAATATAGGGTGGAGACTTGGTGCTATTAATAAGTTGATGTCACTTTTTGCTGTTGTCCAGCAAAAAGGTCTAAAAAAATTTCAAAAATGAAACAAATACATGAAGGAATTACTTCACAATAAGATCTATAACACATATTTGAAAAATAAAGAGGGTGAATTTTCATTTCATGCTTTTCATGACTTTAACATCCAATGTCAATTATGGGCCCTGAAGCAAAATCATAAGAGAAGAGAACCATTGGCCAAAGGCAAAGAATAGCCTACATGCACAATCACACATACAATACACACAAACAACAACACAAAACACACAACAGCTCTCTACTGATCAAACATAGGCATGCTGGAATTCCTGGCATTTGTATCCGTGTAATCCATTCTCCATTCCCTAACCTTGTAGAAACCCTCTCTCCTCATAGATAAACCTATTCTGGTGTCTCATTCTCAGGAAACACTGCTGAAAGTACATTTTCTCAGAGAACGGGAGGGAAAAAAAGACAGAGAACCATAATCAGAATTCTCAGCACAGCGGCACAGAGCCATTTCTGTGAGAGTAAACTGCAAGACAAGTCAATCTGTTAGATGCACTCAATCTTTTTTAAGATGCCTCAACTAAATGCACTTCAGTAAAACTCATAAATCAATTGCAGGCATAGAGCCATGAGTGGGCAATTCAGTGCCTGCGGGGTGACGGCGTAATCAGGATCCTAGAAAATATTATTCTGGTGTGTGCTAAAGTATTTCTGTGAATCATTTACCTCCTCACCCGGAGTCACACCGACATACACAAACACGCGTATGGAAGTAAAATAATGACAAATATTTTTATAAATATTTAAATATTCACAGCAACTATGAATTTAAATATTCACAGCTTAAATATTCAACCATGTTGAATTTCAGCCCATACAAATGCAAGCCCTAAAAATGCAATGCATTAAAATGCAAGCACGGTTAATGCAATGCCTATTTTTTTTTTCAAAACATTATTTTAAATTTGTTATTATTTTACTTCCACACACGCGTGCATTTATGTATGGGATGCGCAAGGATAGTTTTCTTATGGTGGTGAATTAATTAGCATGCTGACAGCATAAAAAACCCAGTACAAAACATTGTAATACCTTATGTTTAAATAGTTTATCTTCAAAGCATCATGGCTACTGTCACATATACGTTCTGATGGACCTTTATGGTCATCAGTACATCGGACACCATGAAGAAACACTGCTTTATGGTGCTCCGCATAAATATTTCTGGTTGTGACAGTGCTCATCCAGGCTGCAGGCAATCTAACGAGTCCCGGCAGCCAGCGCCCTGCTTAGGCAGTACAGATCTGCTTGCCAAGACAACTGCATTTCCCTTGCAAAGCAGCTCTCCGCAGGCCAGATGAAAGAGCAAAGGATGACAAGAAACACATTTAACATCTCTTGCTTTCAGGCTCCTGCTTTGGTAGGTTTGACATTCACAATGTCAACTTTAAAGACGCACAAGAGGCAGAAAACAGAGCAACGCATACTTGAAAGACAGCGCGGAGTGTAAGCATACTATTACGTATTTTACAACCCGAGATGTACAAAGAGGACCTTTTTTTTTGTTTTAAACTCATTCATTTCCAAAATAATTTGAAAAAGGAGTTCAGAACAGTGAGATGTCCACAGAGTGCCAATGTAGTGGATGAAATCACCCGTTCAAATTTGAATGATGGCTCACATCTACAAATGAAAAATAAATTAAATAAATACAAATAAAATACAAAGCAAAACTAAATTAAAATCTATCCTTTAAAATGCTACAAGTGAACTTAAGCACCACAACATAACATACAGTATTAACTATATTAACTACTATGTGTATATAAAAATGATATACACACACTTTCATTATTTTATCACGATTTACATGAGGGTCAGGTGGACACTTGGTATTGATCCTTGACAAAAGTCTGACTTTTCGAGAGTACTATTACATTTTAACTCAGTGCAGGACTAGGTTTAGTCAAATCTTTATAACTCAAAACAAACAATTCCAGTAAAATTCCCATAAATAGTCAAATGTATGCCCAAAACATTTAGTTCATGAAAGAGTTTCTTACTCACTCCAAATCAATTACCTGAGCTTAGCTGAGAGCTAATTGCCTGTGGGAGACCTAAGATAAATCTTTAACCTAATTGAAGTTGAGACCTGGGATTAGCAGTTTATTTCTGAATACTGAACATCAGCATTTCCAAATGACTCAATGACAGCATTTCAGCTTTCCATAACTCACATTATCTTTGCCCCTGTCTTGTTTTCACTGCTTTCCCCATTTATGTGCTATCAAATGCATTTCTTTTTTGTTGTTGCCGTTTCAATTAAAAAAAAAAAAACGCTCACAACAATTCACACACACACACACACACACACTCTAGAAGACTATCAACAAAAACTGTGTTCCACAATCTCTTAATTCTCCCGCAGTAAATATTTTCGTAGCATGTGGATGCTTCCAGCAGCAATGAATATTGTTAATTAGCAGCGATGAATGATCCCGTGACAGAGCGATGAGAAGATGTGACAGGCTGCGTCTCCAGTGTGGCTGAGAGCCAGAAGACAACACACAGTGAGGGGCTTCACCAGAAACCTGTCCCCCCTCCCCATAACTACTACACCCACACACATGCTGGATTATCTCTCTCACACATCAAACGTAGACAAGCAAAGACAAAGCAAGTACAATCAAAAGTAATACTCACTGGTAAGTATGACACATCACAGCAGTGCAATACTTTATCTAAAAAATCAATTTGTATGTAAATTGAGAGAATACAAGGAATCTTTGTAACTTAAAAATCCACTGTACCGCAGGGTACTGTAGATGAAATGCAAAAACACAAAAACATTCAAATAAATTATATTGCTGATAATCTACCATTCCAGTGACCAGATTAGAGTAGGTCACTCAAGAACTAGATCGGTAAAATTTGTGAATGAATCATTTAGACAAGACATTTATAATGTTACAAAAGATTTCTATTTCAAATAAATGCAGTTTTGAACATTCTACAAAGAATCTTGAAAAAAACTGTATCAAGGTTTCCACAAAAATATTAAGCAGCAAAAACTGTTTTCAACATTGATAATAATAAGAAATTATATTTCATGAGCACCAAATCGGCACATTAGAATGATTTCTGAAGGATCATGTGACACTGAAGACTGGAGTAATGATCAACTTCACAGGATTAATTTTTTTTTTTTTTTCATATATTGAAACAGAAAACAGTTCTTTTGAATTGTAATAATAATATATATCAATAATACTGTTTTTTAATCAAATAAATGCTGCACTGGAAAACAGAAGAGACTGACCCCACACTTTTGAATGGTCTTGATGTGGCATTGAGAACAATAAAGCAAAAACACCATGATCTGACTTCTCCACTGTTGAGTTATGGGACAGTTTTAGTGCTCCACGATTAATCATATCGCAATCGCGATGTCAAGCCTACGCGATTATATGACGCAAAATGCTGCGATTTTATATTAAATAAACAAATTAGCGCTGTTAATGCAATTAATGCAGCATCTGTTCATTTTTGGCATCCTTTGGCTAGTGTTACATGATCCCGCTCTTATTCATGCAAATGCTTTTAAACCATTCATGCACAACAAGACAAAAAAGAACGCCCTGTCAGTGAATGTCCTGACTGTGACACACAGAAAGACTCGCACTAATATTGTGCGTGCGCACAAAACAGCATGCCAGAATACAGCTCTCTTTCGAGCTTGAACGACCAATAACTCACACAATTATGCCAAAATGTCTTTTTGTCGAGTATCTTCATAACGTAAGAGTAGTCTTATGATGAACATGAAGAGTTGTGACTCGTGAGAGAATGAGGCGCGTGTGAGATCCGCGTCTCTGACAGCAGCGGCTGGTCTTAAAGGGACAGTACACAGTAGCCACTAATTATATCTGTCGCTAAAGTTATTCAAAGAACAAAGGGAACAGAGAAAAACACTTTTTTCACTAATCACTAATTTGTGTGTGCATTTATTTTCCTTGCGAACCAAGCAAGTTGACTCATGAAACCATTTGTTAATTAAATAGCATATCGCAATCGCAATATTGACCTCAATTATCGCAATATGACATTTTCCCCAAATCGTGCAGCCCTAGACAGTTTCTGATTTTTAAGGTTAAAATGTGTAAATATGCTGGGATTACGTTACACTAAAGGTGCATAATTATGGATAAATTGAGAATCACGATTTTTTGGTGCAAAAAAAATTGCCGCAATCTATTTAAAATAATTATGTTTAATTAACTAGATTTTTTTTAGTTGGTTTGAATAAACGATTCACTGTCTCATGAAGACTTCACTTGTTTCATTACTGGATGAATCAGCATCTTTCAACAAATCTACTGTATGAATGATTCAATGACAAATAATTTTTTAACAGTCACTTGTTGCCACCTACAGGCATAAAGATGTAATTAATACAATGTTTATGTGAAGAGTCAATTTACTATCAAAAGGTGATTTACTCCATTTTGATCACTACTGTAGACATCAGTGTTCATATCCGAACTATAAACTTATAATGTTTAGTGTTCGCTGTGATCATACTTGTCAAAGGTCAGACATAGCCAAAACATTATCATTTATGAATAAGATCGCCTGGGTGTTTGAATCAAGATTAAGATTTTTTTTAAGGTTAATTGTGCAGCTCTACGTTCTTCTTAAATGTAAGGATACTTAAGGGATTACGCTGAGGTTTTGGTTAAAATGAGGACTAAGTTTTTAATCTAACTACCCACTAAGCCAAGCTCGATACAAAAGATCCACATCCAACAGGGAGTAGAGAACATCTCAGATGCTAAATGCTTTATCAACTAGGATTTACGCTACTTTGTATTCTCTAATCGTAGCATCTCCATCTAATGCAGTCTTTCAGAAATAATCTTAGAAAAAAAGAAAAGAAAAAAAAAAACTGTCAGGCATTAAATTGAATTTTGTACCACCTAAAAGAATCAAAACGTTCGCCTTTTATCCATCCGAAACAATACATCAAAGTCACGTCAAATCCTTCCCTAGGTTTCCCGTTTTCACAGAGGTTAAAATTACACCTGGAAATGGATATGTTCAATTATTCAGCAGAGGCAGGGACAGCTTTCAGCTCTCTAATCAGAACTGGGCCTAAACCAGTGAAGCAGGCCTTACCCAGCACACAGAGCAGAGGCTGTCATTTCCTCTCCTCCTCCTCCCTTCATACTCTGCTCACATTGAGGAGAGAGGCATTAAAATAGTGCAGTAATATTATGCATTGCTCCATACAGACGCTGATGCAATCAATGTTCTATTTCATATGAGTCCCCCTGGGTGAGGAACGATGGGGGAGGGAGAGACGGCAAGTAAAACAGAGAGAAAGATCCACACAGATGCGGAGAATGCGACTGAGCCAGCAGTATTTCTCCATGCAGAGAATCTCGGTGCTGTGGTCACGGGCCCGAGGGAGCGGAACGGTGCAAGCCTGCAGCTGATGGGCCGCTGACAGCAAGGCCTTTTCCCACTCTGTTTACACAAGCTGCCAAAGCACTGTGCTATAAAACCACACTGTGCACTGCCATAAAAAGCCGCTAGCTGATCTGGGAACATTCTACAAACTGATCTTTTAATTAAAGCACATTTTATAGCTAAAGACACCAAAAAAAAAAATACTTCCCAGAGTAAAATCAGGATGGTGTGGTAAGAAATGCAACCAACACCTAGATAGTATCCAGGTCTACACAGATTCAGCAGTTCAAATTGAAAGCAGTATACTTTATCTAAAAATATCTTAAACAAAACTATTCTAATACTTGTATTACTCTATTGTTTAGTATTCTATAGTTTAAACTTTATAGTATAGTATTTTTATTACCATTTCTAATTGCAATATTACTTGTACACCATGTAAAATGTAGGTGAATGGCAAAATATGACAATAAACTTAAAGGACTAGTTCACCCAAAAAAATGCCTAAAATGGTGCCTAGATACAGGTTGGATATTAATGACTTTACTGGTTCTTGAATGATTTGTAAGCAAACATGTGTCAGACCTGAATGTGAAAAGAAATTAACATTTAATGAAATATATAAATTTTGCAATTTGTAAAAATGTATTTCATTCTTTATACTACAATTATATTAAATATATTAAAAAGTTTAAATAAAAAAAAATAATTATACAGGTTTGGAATGATTATTATTATTATTATTATTTTTGGGTGAACTATCCCCTTAAAAGAAATAGTAGCAGAGCAGTTAAAGAATGCATTTACATTTATGTAAGCTACATTTTAACCAAAAAGTGTGCATATTACATATACAGTAAGCCTGATAACTTGGCAAAGCTAAATCAATCTGATGTTGAAAAAAATGGCAGGCAGAAACCTGATGTGAATGAGTTATTAACTCGGATGCAATAATAAGAGCACAAAGACGCAAACTAACAAGTAACAAAAAAGCGTTTGAACAATAGCACAAGAAAGACAAAAAAAAAAGAGAACTGTCTTATCATATCACATGCCCCAAGAGATCTCAGCGTTAGGATCTGCCCAGTAAACCGCAGTGCCACTCTCATTTACGGTAGACCAGCGTGATGAGCAAAGCTATTCCCAGAACACAGATGCCAGAGGCTGAACAGTCTTTCACGCACAGGCCGTCTCAGGGATTCACTACTTCAGTTGGCTCACATTTATAACAACTTTGGTTGTGGGAAGGCCTACGGAGATCCCTGGCAGAAGATATACTATTTCTATTAGCACGTGTCATAAAGATGTCATGGGATAGACCTCAGATTGATTGCATTTGTTGCAGAGAGAAAGAGAGAGAAAGAGAAAGAGAAAGAGAAATGTTTTTGTGTTATCGTTCTAAACACAAACCATTAAATTAGAAATGCAAACCTACACACGTACAGTCCTTCAACATTCACTCCAGTCAAACAAAACAGTGTGGGTGTGTCTATTGGCTCTGACTCTGAGAAATGCATGAATGCCAAAGAAGGTCTTAAATATAAATCCAACCCAATGGTTCAGTGTTATTTGGCTTGTCACACATTATACTACAGGAAACGGGTGCTAAATCATTATTCCGCTTATTTAAACATAAATTGAATTGAACACATCTACATAGACTGTTTGCCTTATCTTTCAGCATGAAACAGAGAGTAAGCAATCAATCAATGTAACCTAACTATGTACAGTGGCCCTGAAATGTATTTAGACATTTACAGCCCACTTTTGATTCCCACGTCAGAACATAGCAATTTCCTAATATATATTAAGCAAAATTGAGTATTGAGTACTATATCTGAATATGCAATATTCATAAAACACAAGGCAAAAATTATACCATTCAACTTGATATTTTGTTATCTAATTCAGTGTCATTAAAACATAAAGTGTGGTTTAAAGGGGACCTGTTATACCCTTTTACGAAGTCTTGATTTTGTTTTTGAGGTGTACTAGAATATGTTTTCATGCTTGATTGGTCAAAAAACGCATTATTTTTCACATATTTTACATTATTACAGCTCCTCTTTCCCCAGTCTGGTTGAACGCTTTGTTTTTGATGAAGCCCCTCCTTCCAAACACGAAATGTGCTGTGATTGGTTATCTGGCCCAGTGTATTGTGGTTGGCAGCACCTAGCACGTGTTCGGGAAATGTCATGCCCCTTCATAACTGCAAGCTCTACTCAGATGTGAATATTGACAATGGCGTCAATTTCAAACCATTTCGAGTCCGATTCAGAGCCTGTCAATGTTAACGAACGAGAGGATTCTGCTGAGAGGATTTCAATCACGGACTTTGCAAGCGCGGATTTCACAGGACGTTTCAGAGTGATATGTTTTTTTGTAATTTTCTTATAGATACGATGTTATCCACCATTTAATCATATTTGTCAGAAAACTATGGTAATACAAACAGTAATCGATCACAAAATCATGGATCATTTTCATAAGGGGCGGTGAACAGTCAAGAGCTTACAAAAGCTAAAGTAAACACTACATCAATGCTGTAATGTTAGTTAGCAGGCTAGCGGAGGCAAAGCTTTGCTCTTCAATTACATCATAGCTATCATAGCAACTACATAAAGCTTATAATTGGAACTGTTAATAGAAAACACAACTACAAATAATAACACATACTTACAAGTTGTGATCTATAAACAACAGATTGTCCCGACAAAATGGGAATGGCTACGTCTTTCAGGAGAAGCTTTTGTGCTTGCATTGTACTCTCTCCTGGAAGCTGTTCTTCGTAAAATGTGCAGCACACAGACAAACGTTGAGGTTATAATGTTCAGGAACAGTGTTAAAAATACATTTTAACCTCTCTAAGTTTGTCAGCTTTAGGAGAAACTTTTACCGGGCAGTAAAAAACAGCAACAACAACTCTTCCTCTTCTCTAAAGCAGCCCAACATGGCCTCACCCACTTTGTTGCGTGTTCCCGAGGGCAGGGTTTATGTCAATTTTAGGGTCTGTGATGTCACCAACCCGGGACAAAGCTCGTTGTAGTCACTACCAGCCATTTGTTGTAGTCCTTAAAAAGTCCTGTCAAATAAAATGTCTCCCTTTACATTGAATTTTGAGCGTCATAACTTTGCAGATGTTGTTAATGCTCAAACAGTAAAATGACACACTTATTAAAGTTAAAAAAGTGAAATCATAATCCAAGTGTCCAAATATTTTTGGGGCCACTATGACAGAAAAGGTTATATGGGATATTCTTCTGCAAAACTGACAGAGAAAGGCTGAAGTGTATGACTTAAGTTGTCTTAAATGATTTATGGTTCTTTCAAATCTCATTTAAAATTGAGGGCATATTTTTGGTCATCTGTAATAAGCACTTTGAATTCAGCCGTATATATTTCCTCACCTGATCCCTATTGAGTTTAGTTCCAGACTTCATCTGAGGTTTCTAAAACAGCTCATTTTTCATGAATAGCAAAGCCGCCGCTGATGCTCTAAATCCACAGAAGTTCTCTTTTGAATCCTGTCAGAATGGATTTTAGGTGTTGGTTAATGTGGTTTGTGTGAGACTCTTGGGTTCTCCTGAACATGTTTGTCAGCGGCTGCTGATCCTCCTCTCGCTGCGGTAAAGACTTTTATGCTCAATACTTAATAACAGCTTGTGCTGTCATCTCCACGGTTAGCATCTGATCTCAGCACAGCTGTGGGCTCTCTCTCCGCCTGCTGACACCTCACCAGCACCATCCTCACGTCACGCCTCCCTGAAAGCGCAATGTTGTGACATATGTACTTTGTACGCTGAACACACTTCAATAGTATTTAACTAAAGCAATAAGCCTAAAGAAGAGCTGTGGTATAAAGTAAATGGGGTGTTGTGAGGTGGAAACCCCACTTTAATGTGTTGTAAAGGAATATAAAGGCCAACAATTTTCAACAATTAATAATCGATAAACCGATAAATTAAAACACTAAAACCTAAAATGGTTCCATGGCAGCAAAGATAAATTTGTAAAATAAGCACGCACAATTATTTCATCTCTTTTGGGCTGAAGCAAAAAATAAACTCTAATATTGGCAGATAACCGATGGTCAATTAAATTGATTGTTTGTTTGACACAATTTTCATGGGAAACAGTTGATTGTGAGGTGTGCAAATAATGCTTCAAACATTAATCAAACAAATGCTTTACCTAATCATAATTATCTGTTTAACACTGGAAAATGTTGATGTATAAAAGTAGCTTTAACTTTTATTCTGAAAGGCCTGCATGGGAGGAAGGGTGTGAAAAGAATCTAAAAAGAAGAATACTAACACAGCTCAAGTAAATAAACACTTCATTTAAGAGCAAGCCTGAACAAAATCCAACCTACTGAGAAATCAATATGACACACCAAAGTCGTGTTAAACGCACAGCATGACAAAAACACACAGGAAGAAAGACAGAGCCATAAAGAAGTCTTATCAGTGCTTTGCCAAAAGAAAATCTCAACGAATAGAGGGATAAGACTTTCACAGTCTTACATCATGACCTTACCTAGACACTGATGACTGAAAGCAACACTATGAATTCAGCAAGGTTTAATTTGCATTCAGTAATGATGACAAAATGCTTTCACACAACAAAACAGCTCTTAGATATTTAACAAAAGTGTTTTCATTGCAAAAAGAACAGAGATTAGTCTGAATCCTTTCAGCAATTACGCATGTACGGTCAGATCATTTCAGTCTATTCAAGAGTCACATAAAAGTATATTGATTAATGATACAAACGAGCTTGAAATGATCTGGGAAATGTTTGCAGGTGTCCGCTCGGATAGGCAGCCTGCCAAGCAACTCTGATTCATTACCATGAATGATGCTCACAACCCCATACTGACTACAAATAAATCAAAACAGGGAGGGAGACTGGAGACGGTCAGACCTTTATTAAATAAACATTAAAAGAGCGAATATGCCGTCTTCAGAGTAAAGAGAACGGAGACCAAAATGTGTGTGTGTTTACACGAGATGGAGGCAAATATTGAAAGAGCTGGAATAAAATGTCATTGTGAATGCAGCACTGTGAGTGGGGAGGATAATGTGTTTTCCCACTGTAATTTAATTCTCCATCAAACTTTACAAACAGAGTCTATTTATGTGGTATACACACAAATCTAACCAAAAATCTTAACAGAGGGATTTACCCCCATCATAACCCCATGGCTCATGGTATAAATGGGTGGTTTGGGCACTTTCTTGTTTGTTTTCTTCTTTTGGTCTGCTCATTTCAACTGGTCTGTTGTTTATATTTCTACTCGTCTTCCCTAGAGGCCTCCTCCATGTGTCCTCCTACATTAAGTATGAGCGTGTTAACACTTCCCACTGAATCCATCACTGTCAAACTGAAGATGGAGCGGGTGTGTTTTATAATGTGAGTAAACTTCATTATGGCCTCGCGTGAAAAAATGCGTAAGTGTGTTTAGTAAATGCTCCCAGGCCTCTGCCGGCACACTTGAGAGTTAGGAAAACAGATCAATTTAATGCGAGGGTGTCAATCACAGCGCATTTTGCTGTCGAGTGTATTAGACACAGGCACACTAGTGTATTAGACAGGCTCATGGATGAAAACTGAAATGGAAAAGCCAAAACTTACAATATACACTTATTTGTCACAACACTTAAATTTAAGTAACCTAATCAATAGACTGATTCTTTGTAAAGATTAAACTGAAATGACTTGATTTGTGACTTGATATATTTTTTGAAAGACATAAATTTCATATTTTCTACACTGCACTTAGATTATTGCAAATGCCTTTTTAAAGGGCACCTATTATGCAAAATTCACTTTTACATGGTGTTTGAACATAAATGTGTGTTGGCAGTGTGTGAGCAAAACCACCCTAGAATGATAAAAATCCACCCAGTGGTTTTTTTACAATCTCAATAAGCACTGTCTCAAAATGAGCTGTTCTCAGATTCGGCGCAATGTGACGTAGAATTGAGCAGGCCCCTCCCACGACTGTTGAGTGACACTGGAGTTTGAGCATAGGCCCGCCCTGAGTGAGCTGGACACAGTCCGCCATTGTTTCGACGCTTGAGCAGCTGTAGACAAGAATGTCTCCTAAGCGATTGAGGTGTGTTGTTTATGGATGTAAGAATGAACATAGCAGTCTTCATTTACTCCCGTTATTACTCAAGGATGGATCTCACCAACTGTTTGTGATCAAGCTTACACTCTCCGGAGCAACAGGCCTAACGTGACTGAACACGGAAGAAATGAAAGTGCGAGCGCTCTTTATGACAGCTCATCGAGTCGTTTTACGGATATAAAGTTTACCAGTTTATTTAGCACCCACTGAAAAGGTGTGTATATTTGTTTACTGTTAGTTGTAACGAGTGTTTTGTGTACTTCGCTGTGCATGTTGTTGATAATGAAAGGGAGAGAGAGAGAGTTTATGAATAAGACTTTAATGCTCACTTCTTATACTGTGTTTACTCAGCTCTTACAGAGATTCTCTGGAGTAAAACTAACGCTCATCTTTTGTGTGATGTACAATAAACTTCACTGAACTCATCAGTATATTTTGGTCATCATTCGGACGGGTTTTGCTACAGCAGGCTTGTATTAGTGGATAAAAGCAGATGACAAATAAGTTATAACCATAATTAAACTAAACTATACCTGTTCTATCTCCATACAGCATATACTCTGGCTCTGTGGGCATTATTGTCCGACTCCGAGTCGAAATGAACACCGCAACTGAGAGTTTCTGTTCTGACATTATCAGATGAGATTGTCCTGACTGAAGCGCGAGCTCGTGAGGCTCCGCCCCCTGTGCCGTGCAGCAGCAGTTAATTTGCATTTAAAGGGCACACACTAAAACAGCGCGTTTTTCTGAGCCCCAAAAAATTACAATTTAAACATGCTAAAGTAAAAAATGATCTGTTGGGTATTTTGAGCTAAAACTTCACATACACACTCTGGGGACATCAGACACTTATTTTACATCTTGTGAAAAGAGTCATAATAGGTGCTCTTTAAAAGACTACAATTGAAAAATGTATAAATTTTATATCAAATTCAACCCACCAAAGTGGCTAGTATGAGTAGGGCCCTATAATTTCCGCGATCACGGAATCGCGGACGGAATCGCGGAATTGGCAAATTAACGCGGAATCTACTGTCAACGCGGAATTTCGCGGAATTTTACATATTTGGAATAAAATTCTGTTTTTGTGTGGGAGAAAAACGTATGTCTGAGGAAAATGGCATATTACTGAACGAAAGAGCAGAGGCCCGGTCGCGCGCGCATCTTCAAACTGTCTTGCTCTCTCTCACTCCCTCGCGCTTATTAATCTAAATCAATTGAGAACTGACACAATGGTAAAAGATCGGAAGAACGAAGTTTCACATGGAGCATTCGGATATTTTTTTCCTGAATTAGGCTATACCGCTGGGTGTGAATTGTGCAAAAAAAAAACTTTTTTACCTTGCCTTCTTCTCTGAAAAGCATTCCGCCCATTCAGCTGACATAAAAAAAACACTTTCAATAAACTAAACAAAACCTATCCAATGATGAAATGTTTTCTGTGTTGACAAATCTTGTGCGATGTCCTAACTGCTGGGATAATCACACAACGCGTACAAGTCTGCTAATGATACGTCCGATTCGCGAACTAATGACTCATTTGAACCGATTCACTTTAATGAATGGTTAAAACAACTGATCTGTCCAACACTGAATCGGTTCGGTGAATAACAAAATCGGTAACACTTTACAATAAGGTTCCATTTATTAAACTCTAGTTAACTAGATCAGTTAACATTAACTATTAATAAACTGCACTTCTACAGCATTTATTAATCTTTATCAATGTTAATTTCACCATTTAGTAGCCTACATTATTTAAATGAAAAGTTGTATTTGTTAACATTAGTTAGCTTAATGTAGCCTACTGTGTGAAGTAACATAATAAAAATACAGGGTTAGGGTTAACTAAGATTAACAAAGATTAATAAATACAGTAACAAATGTATTGCTCGTGGTTCATGTTAGTTAGCCTAATACATTCACTAATGTAAACAAACCAAACCACATTTAACACCTCTTAAAATGAGAATTTTGTTTGTTACCTCAATAAATTTAGGGTCATTCCTATTTTATCTGTGTACATTTTAATTATTAACATTAAAAACACTATTTTTACGACTAAAATAACAGTAAAGGGTAAAAAAAAACTGAATTCCCAAAAATTTCAACGGAAAAACGGAATTTGCAAAAACGGAAAAAACGGAATTTGGGAAAAAATATAACGGAATTTGGGGAAAAATAAAACGGATTTTATAGGGCCCTATATGAGTGACTGCGTTAAACGCCACTGCTGAAAGCATTTGGCAGGTGTAAATGTCAAGCCTTGAAAATAATATAAATTAATACGTTTGAGCACCAAATCAGAAAATTAGAATGATTTCTGAGGGATCCTGTGACACTGAAGACTGGAGTAATGATCCTGAAAATTCAGCTTTGCCACCAACCACAGGAAAAAAGTATAATAGTATACTGTTTTAATGTATTTTTTGGATCAAATCAATGCAGCCTTGGTGAGCAAGTAGTCTGTCAAGCAAGCATAGGTCTAAAAGCAACAATCGTATGGTATCTACTATCTACCCACATCAGGTACATAATAGCTTGTGAATCCAGTGTAGATTGCTGTAACAGAGACAGCTGAAAATAACTCCTTATGATCAGAGCAGGCTTTAACCTCAGCTAGATACATTTGACCTCACACTGCAAACTCTTCCTCCTTACAGAGCGCTGAACTCGAGCCGAAGAGGAAAAAACTGATCTGATGGATCAAATAAGGCTGTCAGCATGGAGCCATATAGCAGAGACAGAGTGAGTTTGTGTGCCTCTGAATGACAGTGGACCTCATTTCTTGAACTCTGATTGCAGTAGTTTGTCTCTTCTATAGCCCTCTTACCTACAAACTAATGACCTGCATTCACCAGCCATCCAAAAGCACAAGCACTCCTCTTGTAACATTTCAACCTGTACAAACCATTAGGCAAAGCACATAAATGAACAAAGATCCCCTAGAAACAAGCCCTTCAATATCTGGAATCAGTGCAATCAATTTAAATTTGTAACTTGGAATACATGAATAGTTTTTAGTGTCCATAATTAGACGCACAGAACACCAGATCTGACAAAGATATGGTGTCAATTCTTTCTAGAAACTGTTTTTACTATCTAACATCATCTGTCCTTGAAGTTTATATTATTTAAATTAAATTAACTTTATTTAAATGTATTTATTTCTGCATGTCAGGGGATAAAAAGTGTATAGTGCATATCTCCCATTTGATCCAAATCATTCGGGACTGAAAACACCAGTGAGAGCCAACAGGAGGTCAGGGATGAGTTCCAGAACTCTAAAGCGGAGGTTCTGCTGACAGACAGACAGCCTGAAGGCAAGCCTGGCATGTTGTGACATGGTAGAAAAAAATCACTTAAGAGATTTCAGTGGAGCAAACACCCAAACATTGGAGTGGGGAATTGGTGTGTGCCATTAGCAAATACGGAAGAAAACCGTGACAAGCAATTTGCATTAAGCTTAATTAGGATGATCAAGGAGGACAACAAAACAAAACAGTTGTATATCGATATTATAAAGAGTTAATCTATAGATTTGAACTTTCTATCGTAGATCTGGTTGGAAATAGACAAACCATAAGTGAGGTTAAGAGAGTGGACAAAAAATGCATACAATTAATTACTGGTAGTAAGTAGCTGTAATTTACAGGGTGAAAACTAGTTTGATGAAGGAGCTGGTAATATAAAGTTAGATTGTATTGAAGGTTGTATGTATGAAAACCCTGTAATACATCCTATTACATTTCAGGCTCCTTTTATGCTCTCAGACAGTCACACATAAAAAACACACTCACACATCCACATATCTCTAGTCACAACACTACATCACTTCTGTCATCTCAAATGACTCCAAAATGTTCCTCAGTTCTACGATTCAATTAGCACATAAAACATCTTGCCAAGCCAAATTAGAAACAAGGCTTCCTCATTACTCTCCCACCAAGCACAAACTCACTGGGCCTCTAAACTGCTCCTCATGCATAATTCAGCAGCCACAAATATGGCATTTAGGCAGGATGGCTGTTATGCATCGAACAGCAAGGGTCGGGTACAAACAGGAGGCTAAATGCGAAACGCTAATTCAGAAATGAGTCATAGAAAATAAGACCCGAAAACGCGCAGCTAACAAGTTCACAGCAGTGGTTTTGGTGAAAGGGTTTTTTCTGTCCAAAAGAAGCTCTGGTGATGCCTTTGGATCCTGACTAGATTTGCATTTCCTGATACTACTTATATTATTGTCTATATTATTGGGCACTTTCCCTCACGGACTAGAATAGATTAATAATGGTTGACTACAAAAGTGTATTTCTACACAATGTGCAAATGAACTACGAGAGCCCTGTCAGTGAATACATGCCCTTGTATTGTCCTCCTGTGTCTGCAGACATTGGCTGGACTTGCTCTTGACCCCAAACACTTCCGCTGACCAGCAAGCTGTTCCACACACACCTAATCAGTCACTTCAGGAAAAACAAAAGAGACTTGGAATGGAATTACACATTCTTCTCATGTGCTAACAGAGACAACCTAAACAATTACTTGGCATGTGTTCGAGTTATAACTTATTACAGGCTAAAGTTTAGTTACAATGAAGGTGGCTTTTCAAGTGGTAGGTGGAGAGATTTTGAGTCCTTAGCCATAAATTCTGCTTATAATTCAGATTAAAATGTGTTTACACTGAGCAAAAAGAACAATCCTATTCATCCTATTCCTCATTTTTAAGGTTTAGAACAATCCCTAATTGTAAGTATTAAACTTAAGCATGTAACTCTTCACATACTATTTCAAGCATCATATAAGTACAGAAAAACCAACAGGCTGCAAAAGTAAATCTAACATCTGGGCTCCTTGATCACAACACAATCATGCATTTTCCCAGTCAATGCAGCCAGAACACAAATAGAAAATAAATACAATCTGGTACATCTAAATCTGCAATGTAATTAAAATGATGAAATTGAAATGATAAATTCTGGGATATCTATAACCATAATTTATTGGAGGCAGGTGAACTGATGGAAAGAGTCCATCTCTTTTTTTTCTTTCTTTAGGCTTTTATGAATTTAGACACTCTGAGAGACAGAAATTATGGTTTATGACACACACATGGTTTAACACCGCTTTGAGTCACACGAACTCTGTGGTTTGAAGATCTTGATTAATAGCTACAGGATATAAAATCAAGCCAAATGGCGTTCCTGCATATGGCGTGTAGTAGGGAGGAAAAAAATAGCTCTATCCGGCCAGGGCCAACAACAACATACAACCCAAAAGAAGGAAAATACAATATGGGAAGGGACATTCATTATACAAAACAGGGTGCCATTTATGTCCCTCATATAAATAACTGTAAAAATTACTTTATAAATGAATAACCAATGCCAATTTTTAGTATGTAGACCTTTAATCTAAACACATCAACAACAAAAAAATTCACTAATGTTATTTTGAATGTTTTTATTTTTACCTTTTCCTCTTACAAGGTTGCCTTTTGTCTTTTTTGTCTTTTTTTCCAACTTTACCTTTCTGTATTAACAAACATGCAAATTTTTAAAACTATAATTTTGTCATTAATCCATATTTATATTTTAGATTTTTGTAGACGATGTATTATTAAAAAATTCCAGGTTGTTACTAATGAGTACCGTTAAGCATATTTTCTCCTTTTAAAGCAATAAACAAGTCCATAAATAAAAAAGTCATTATGACATCATCTATTGAAGAAGTGAACTCTTCAAGGAAAAGTCAAATGCTGTGTCCGAAATTGCATACTGTCTAGTAGGTACTACATTTGTTTTGAAACTGACTTCACCACCGATAAAAAGTTATGTTTTATATAGTATGAATGTGTGTAATATGAATGAAATTAAGGTGTACTACATTCACCATGTTGTCATTGTCATTGTCATGTGACCTACGGTGTCAGTTGCGTTGCTTAATTTCCATTTGCAACTTCAGATTCAGAATCTCACCGGAAGTAGTAGGTAATCCGGGTACTTTCACCTTTTGTTTTATGGATACTATGAATTTGGATAATACTCAGTTCACATACTGTTTTTAGTCTATTTTACTGTATAGTATGGAAGTAGGGATATTCGAATGCAGTGAAAGTCTCATTTTGTCGGTAGGGAACAACATTAAAAAGTCAATCTTATTACCATGATTTTGGACATTAAACAACTGATTATTAAAACTGAAAGTCTATAGAAATTTAGTATTAATTTTCTAAGAGGCAAGGTCATGAGCACAAGGCTTTGTAATGCCAAATTAGACTCTAAAACTGCCTTTCTGAAGTCCCATCAGATATCAAAATTTATTACAAACATTTTTTTGTCTAATAGAATGATTAAAATCAACAATTAGTAATATTTAGTACTTTACAAATCACCTTATCAAACTGTCTCATGGGTACCTGTTTTCGTAGAATGAACCACTATAAGGACATTTCAGAGAAAAGGAGGGAAAGAAAGAGAGCGAGCTCCCTTCCACTTGTCCTGTCTCGACCTGACTTTGTCTTACATAAAGAAAAATCAAGTTGCTTTTGGGTGTGTGCGTGTGAATCAGAGGATGAAACGTGTGAGAGGAAGGGTATGAGAAGAGGAACAGGGCTCTATCACAGTCTCTAACACCGTGTCCTAACCATACGCGCCGCGCCACCGCAACACACGATAAAATTTATCTTTTCCATGTCAATCAGAGTTTTTGTCCTATCCAGCCGCGACGGCGACACGCGACGATTCTATTTAGAAACGGTTTCTATTTTTCTGCAACATCGTGCTGCAACAACAAACACAAAGTGTGGCAATGATAATCTCAGGTACTGTTTATGTGGTTTATTTAATGTTAAAAGTATTTAATGTGACTTTGAATATCATTTAGTGCTCCCAGCTTTGTAGCTGTAAAAGCAACTGCATAATTCACCTCAGATCTTGAAATTAAAGAAATGGAAACAAGAACTTTCAAACTGTGAACAAATAAGTGTATTATTTGACAAAGATAGTTTTATTAACTCAGTAGCCTATGTATTTGAATAATGTTTCAATGCTGTAATATTTGTGAATTTGATTATGTAGCCTACTTATCCATTTTCTTGCGATTGCCGTCAAGATTACTCTTCCCGCCCACACGCTGTTCTGATTGGCTGTGGGTTTTGATTGTTTTTTTTTCAGCATCTCGAAATCGCGTTGTGTCTAGTGTGGACAGACAAATTATTTTTTGCTGGAATCTTATCGCATCGCATCTGGTTAGGACACGGTGTAACAAAAACCTGCTTTGCAATGACATCACTTGCTGCCAGATGTTGGCAGGCAGAGAGAGCCAGAAGTTTTAACTTCTTCCAGGTCTCTGTGAGCCTTCAAGCCCTCACAGCCCTGCTGTTGACTAGCTTTCACAAACACTTTACTTTCATTCTATTCCTCCACACAAGAGAACAGGGATAATGAATGAGTGGTGTCCCACCAGATACTAAGTCACAGACATGCCAGATGTATTATTATAAACTTACTTAGACAAGCCAGTTATATTTGAATAAAAATGTAATTTGCCTAAGCATTAGCTGTTTGAGTTTGAGCAGCATATGATCTACTCTTTGCAGACTAGCGTTTGCAGCTAGTCATATGGGATAGACTTCGGGCACTTAACACCGCTATTTGATACATTATTTACGTCTACACCAAAACGCTGAGCGCATGCTTTCTGAGCGTGTCTCCGCAAAGGCAACCATTACTTGTAATATTGCTCATTTTGGGGGGGGAAATTGGTAAACTTAAAGGAATAGTTTGGGGTTTACAAGTTCAAGTTTTGGGCACATTTAGCATTGTTCTGCAAATATTCTTTGGCGAAATCCAGTCATTTCAATAGGAGTCTGTGCAATCAGGAGTTGTTGTGAAGATGAAAAATATTCCCTATGCAGCGTTTGAATTGGTCACGTAAATATATAAGGCAAAAATCTTAGCTGTCTGTGTTAACATGATTTTGAAGTGGAAAAAAAACGCTTACTCGCCTTATATTCAATTTTAAAATTCTGTCACCGTGACAACACAACCCTTAAACTCTAAAATGACAGTAAAAAATTATTTAAAGAGCTTTAAAGCTCAAATAACACATTTTAACAAAATAATTAATTTAAGTGATTTAATTTTTAGCTCCATATTTCTTAAGTGCCTCTCCTTAACCTTGATTTCTGTTTTTGTTTTAAAGTAAATAAACGTGGTAATCTTATGTCACCAATGCAGTCAAATGAGCTTAACTTGTATTAAACTTCCTTTAAGTATTAGACTTAAGTATACAGCAACCCTGTGTCGGAAACATGGAAAAAGAAAAAATGTTGGGTCAACTCCTACATTGTGGTGGTGGTGGTGAGTTTTCTTTTCAGAAGCACAAGTTGTTAACAGACACCAGAGCCGCCAGTGAGGCCAATACACACATTTTAATTTCAAAACTGTTAACATCTTAAACGTTTTTGTCGTTTTTAATTAAAAGCTACGAAGGCATCAGTGCATATCAGTGAACAGATGTTGGGAGAGTTTGGAGGGAATGCTGAGTGTTGTCTCTCTCTCTCTCTCTCTCTCTCTCTCTCGCTCTCTCTCTCTCTCTCTCTCTCTCTCTCTCTCTCTCTCTCTCACTCTCTCTCTCGCTCTCTCTCTCACACACACACACACACACAGTGCACTATCCCCTCTGTACACCCTCGCAGGGTCATTAATGATATTCTTGCCACACCATTTAAACATGAGAGCAAACATTTACTGTGGTTAACAGCCCTTTTGCAACACCCCAGCTATTACCACAGCTGCTGCTGCTATAAAGTGTAAGAGTGTCATGGCACCTGGAAATAACCATAAAACAATGATTTAAATATGTTTGTCTGTACAAATCGATATACATGCATGTGGCAGACGTCACACCTGGATTTGTCAATGGCAAAATTACATGTGCAGCTGTTGCAGCGATACTTGTGCCAGCGCTGGATTAAAGCTCTTACAACAATTAACCTTCGTCACACCTGTACTTGTCACACCATTTAACAAATTACCTGTCACAACCATGCACATCTTTGTATTTCATTTTTCCTTTAACAGGTACACCGAGTTATTTTCTTTTCAAAATGCCTCTAAAGATCAATTAAATGTCAGGTCATGGCTAATATCGTCAGAGATTGGATGATTGCTTTTAATGGAGCCAAAATGAGAGAAAAAGCGTTCGAACAACACAGCTAATTAATGAGCCATTTCAAACTATTTTAATCATGCAATAAGCAGACAACTCCTGCTGGGCGCCCAAAGATTATTCAGTATTGATGTCAGCTTGATATTTAGTTTAATTGTAGACATATGTGCATTAGTTTTAGACAATATACTGAGTTCTCTACAACCAACGCTCATTTATTTTTAAATTTGAGACTTTTTCACATCAATGCCATATGGTGATGACTTGATTCAGAAATTTAAATGTATGCTACATCCGAATTTGCATATAATTTATTGCAAATAGCATTAGAGATTAGATGTAGCCAGCTCTAGATCATATTACGTTAAAAGTAACAAATCAACAGTGCCTAGATAACATACTTTTTCTGCATTTTTAAAGTTTGCATCCGTTTATGCTATTTGGGATTGTCTTTTCACAAACTTCCACAGCACTTTTTAAATATATAAACCTAAAAGTTATCAATCAATAATTGATTTCAAAGACAATAATTTGATGAATTTGGTTGATTGCTAATGCTTATAATGCAGTACACAAAGCAGTGTACCACCAAGACACAATTTTACAATGTGATTTGATATTTGATATTGCCATTTATCATCATACTATTTTAAGTTATT
Organism: Scardinius erythrophthalmus; assembly: GCF_964197995.2. Taxonomy (NCBI): domain Eukaryota; kingdom Metazoa; phylum Chordata; class Actinopteri; order Cypriniformes; family Leuciscidae; genus Scardinius; species Scardinius erythrophthalmus. The sequence goes on from NC_138243.1 coordinate 18,210,356, forward strand.
ATAGTAATCATAAACACATTGGTATAAAGTGCCAACAGTTAAACAGTTTACAGCACTTTGTTATTCGACCACTGATTTATCTATGGCAGCTAACGAATCGAAAGTCTTGCACATTTACAGAAAATAGCTTTCTTCTGCATTGCAAAAAAGCTGGATATACTAATGCATAAAGAAAATATATATAACATTGAATTTTACAATCACCAGCACTGTATACTCAGGACTCAGCCTTACAGTAATTCCACATTTAGCTGATCCTCAATTGCTCTCAGCATGTTTTGTATCTTTAATAAAAGATTTTTTGCACAATAGCTTCACTTGCAATCCCATATCATGCATTAATAACCCTAAAACAGCAAAAGTATTGCTATACATGTGACTTGTGATCCAAAAGAGACGCTGTCTAAGTAGGAGTCTAAAGGAATGTAAAAGCGTAACTACAGAATGATCCATCGGCTGCTTTTAGCATGCCTTGAAGTGACAGGACTGTATATTTGATGTGTCAGTCATGGCTCCTGCAGCACTGTATTAATGCATATCACACATCATATTCTGACAGTTTCAAATGAGGTCTAAATGAATATCGGCTGTCACTGCCATTAGTAGATATAAGCACTGTTAGGGAGGAAATTAATTGAAGGCTTAAAGACAGTGACAAATATCATGTATAGAAATATTCAGAACCTGCCTTAAAAATCACCAGCAATTTTTGACACTAAAGAAATGAGTGTTTTATGCATTTTACAAGCAGTTTTCTTTCTTTGTTCCGACATCGTTATTGACAGACTTTGTGTGTGTTTTTAACTTGGCACACATGCAACATCAATAGATTCAGCGCAACAATATTCTTCTCAATGAAGAGTGTAATCAATTTCTCTGTTCGAAATCGATTTGTCTGTTTCAAACAGCAAAGAGACATCTACAGCTCAGAAAATCTATAGCCCGTCTCGCAATTCTGCCAAGAAGATATTTCTGTCATAGTGCTTTTGACACGATTACATCACAATAGACAAAATTAACTTTTTGCATTTCCTCATCTATACCAGGCAATTTACATGCACATTGTCAACGAGAAGCTGAAGTGTGTAATTTATTGCATGTTAACAAACTTTCTGCTATCCTTTCTGCATAATTTGTAGAGACAGCTATAAGTAAGACATATGTAGATTTATTTCCCTTACAACTTAAAGATGGAACATCATACTATTCCAGGTTCAAGTTAAGCTCATTCAACAGAAGAAAAAAAAAATAGATTACAGTAAGGCAGTTAAAATGAAATGGGCAACTTTTTACTATGTTAATTAGCTTCCTAGGGCTGTCGCGGCAATTTTCCCTTGCGGTAATTTTGAGTGGCTCAATAGCGCAATATGCGGTATTATCGCCATTTGTTTGTTTATTTTGATTTATCAATATTTATTTGTTGCTATATATATATATATAAGTGTTGCGATGTGGTCAGCATGCACAAAAACTAGTACATTTTCAGTAACCAATATAACCGAAACTAAACAGCGTCTCTGCGCAATGAAAGGCTATCACTCAGCGTGATGTCACATTGTTACGGTAACGGACTGTCTTTGAGCAAGTCGTTAAACCGTTCATTCAACGAACACGTTCAAAAACGCTGATTCATTAAAAGATAGTAATGAAACAAGGTGTTAATTAATTTTAACTTTGAGGCTCCACTTTTCAAGGCTCAGCTGACCAGCAATGCGTCGCATGGGTAACGCTGAAGCTGATGCTCACTTAATAGAAACCAAAGGCATTGATTCAATGCGTGACTCGCTGATTTTATTTTTATTTTTCACGCGGCTTCCTTGCACTGTGGAATGCTGACCACTGACGCCATTCATGATAAATACCCTTAAACATTAAAAGGATGCCACGACAAATATTTCGCTTTCCTTGGACACGGCAACCTTTTCACGAATATATATGACTTGACCTCAAAGACAGACGCAGGTAATCGCACGCACTCAGTCGATCTCTCATTCACTTTCTGTTAAGGCTTAAGTGCAAATCCATGCATGTTAAAAATAACATGTATAACTCTGACCCGACATATAACGTAGGTGTAGTGTAAGCTTAGGTGAGAACTGACAAATGTGGAAGCACAGAGGATAGAGCAAAACAAAACACCGGTCATGAATTAAAAGTCTTAAACTAAAGTTTTAAAGAAAAATGTAGGAGGATTTCGATATAAGAGGGGTTGGGTCAGAGGTCACTTTTTCGCAGGAACTCAACTCTATTCTGAACGCATGTACAGCTGTTGCCAGAAGCTAGTGATTATATAGTTTTAAATATGGATATTTTTCTTTTAAAAAAAATCATCGCTTCGCTTCAGAAGACCTTTATTTACCCACTGAAGTCGTATGAATTACTTTTATGATGGATGGATGCACTTTATGGAGCTTCAAATACTCTGGACACTATTCATGCCATTACAAAGATGGAAGAGCCCAGATATTATTTAATAGAACTCTGATTGTGTTAGGCTGAAAGAAGAAAGTCATATAGCCTACACCCAGGATGACTTGAGGGTGAGAAGATTATGGGATAATTTTTATTTTGGGGTGAACTATTCCTTATATCCAAAACAATGCCTTTTATCCAAAACAATTTATATTACGAACACGATTTACACTTACTGCAACACATTTACCTGACCATAACCTTTCATGACTGCATAACACTGAGAGTTCAATCTCATTTCAAATGAATTACAAGTTGTCAGGATGCTTTTTGTCTTGCTGTGGCATTAGGCGAAAGACGAAAGATGTGCCCCTCTGGGCCTCATGCCAACCCCTCCTCCGGCCATGACCTAATTTCCACTTTCAACCATCCACTGCCTGGCACGATGGGTTCCCGCTCTGTCTTTTCCCTGTCTCTTTCTGAAATGCTAATCTTTTTTTTTTTCTAGAACTGCATTTAAGTTATTGCAGGCTGTGTAAATATTTGTAAATGATAAAAGCTCGGTCTGAAATCATGCCACTCATCAATTTAGCTAAAGAGGAGAACACAATGGAGTTGAAAACACAAAAAGAAACATTAGGCTAGATGTGTTCGCATTAAGATCAGAAAAGCTATTTTGATCGCCAGCTGAAAGAGAAAAACCATTGTGTAGAACCAATGCTTTGTTTTGCGTCAGGCACGTGCTAGAACATTAGTATTATTTACATTGACTTAACCATTTTCTTACGAGTGGATCAATGGAGTGGGGAACGCAGGCAGGGTGACTGCTGTTCTCAATCAAATGAGCTTGGAGCTTTACAACACAATGATCACATAAAGTGGTTTAAGGGCACCAGTGGTGCAGGCATTAAGTAATATTGAATTGGGGATGCAGAGGCGGGCAAGGGGGAGGAGGTTGAAACGATTACGTGGCAACTTTGTGCTCAGGGACCAAGGGGGAGGAGGTTTGTTGAGGCGGCCCGAGCCTGATGATTTAGTAATTTCTCAAAGTGGTGTAAAACACTGCCTCTCAGGCCTGTCGTTCCAGCACTAAGCAGCATTAATAAACACCCGGTCGCTGATGGCTCACTCCTATGCGAGTCTGTCCACTGGAGTGGAACGAGTTGGATTTCAATGTGTCATTTGGGAATACCTGTACGAATTCTTCAAGCCCCTCCTGGCAAATTGAGGACAAATTCCTGCTCAAATTGAAACCATCAAGGGATTGTTGTAAAAGAAGGACAAGAAATAGAAATAGTGAGGTTGAGGAAGAGAGAGAGAGACTGTTTAAATGAGATGGGATAAAGAGAGAATAGGTGTATTGGGTAAAAGTAAGATGGCTCTGACATATTGTAAAAGTGGATTCATATGGACAAAAAAAACATGTTTGGGCCAAAATCACAACAGCAAGCAATCAGAGCAAAACCAATATTAACATCCATCTACTGCTTTAATTTAATATGATGATAATTCAATAAATTTGCCGCTGTGGAATTGCAGTTTGCGCTGATGCATTGAGCTCTGGTGCTCATATACGGAAAATGTGAGTCTAGGTTGTGTCATTTCCATATCCAGTATCCTCTTATCATTTATAATCCTTTTTCTATAATCACTATTAATAACAATGGCAAAAAAAACATAATAATTACACTAGAATAGGCCAACATACATATTTGGCTAGCTGCACTGGCTCATTAAGTCCCATGATCATCTGAGATGCATGAATGAGAATGGAGCTGATCGTTGACATGCAGGATCTAGACAAAGGTCTCCTGCTCTGTGAGCTTCTAAATGAAGCAAGATGAGAGAGCATGAAGGGGCGGCTATAAGTCACAGATCCCAGAACAGTGAAGAGTGGTGAATGAGATGTCACCCCTGGAGAACTGCGCCTGCGGTTCATAGCGCTAGCGTGACAGTGTAAGCTGCTGACGGGCTCCTTTCACAGATTACTGTAGTGAACATCCAACACAATGCAACAGCATCTGTAGGGGATGTGAGGGTAAAGCGTGCAAAGCTTTGTCGTGTCAGACTGTTGGGCTTTTAACAGCAAGAGCGACGCTGAAAGTCAGAATGACACTTTACAGATGTCCTGTCAAGACTGACAAATAAAACAATGGCGAGGGCCAATGCTGCCTTCAAGTGCTCCTGGTAAGCACCTACGATATGACAAATCAAAAGTCAGAAACAAAATATGGAAGTAACAAAGAATGACAGAAAAAAACCACTGTAACGATAAGTGAATACACCTGCATTACTTATCCCCAATCTATGTTTTATTAAATGCATAGCATTTAAAAAAAAAACATGAAACTTGCAAACTGCGAAGGGTGAGTAATTAGCTTTATACTTAACTATAATATGACAAAATTAATCATATTTTATAAATAATAATAATATTAAATAAAAATATTACATAATGAAAATAATATTATTGAAAGAAAGCCTGGTAATTTAAATTACCATTTACTGCTTTCCGCCAAGAAGCTCTTATAAATGGAAAAAGCTATTTGTTAGCAGGACCCCAATCAAAAACTTGACCCCTTGCTTTCCATTCCAGTGTTTTAAGTCTGGAATACACTACATGACTTTTGCTCAGATTTTTGCCCCAATCTGCAGTCTAGAATCTAGATGAGTCGACAATAGTTGCCGCAAGTCTGCGCCAGTCTGCAGATTTTAGGCAGTCGGAGATTACAGATTTCAAAGAAAACAAAAGTTTGAAATTTGAAATCTACAATTATAGCTCAATTATGACATCCTGATAATCATTCTTCAACTTCACCAGAAGACATGAACACCTTTAGCTAAATATAACATCCTTTCATGATGATTTATATATAAGAACAGTTATAATAGATTATTAGTATTCAAACATCAAGTTCGATCTAAAACAGTCAACAACATTCTCGAAACTGCATCTTAAAGCAGGGATATCCTCAACAACAGTTGTGTCCCAAAAGACACAGTATAGTCCCTTGTCTTCTTCTACGTAAGGAAAGCTGTAATAGTTGAGTGCATGAATTGTCACATTCCGCATTTTTTTGTTTTTTTTAGTTAAATAAGTGCATCATCCAAGTACAGTATTTGAAGTGCACTTCTTGTTGGAATTTCCAGTTTGAACACTCTACACACACAGTATTTGTCATACAAAATGCCATTGAATAATGCTCAAGTACATAAATTCAGACGTGCCTTATGCCTTTGGCAGGAAAATGGCACATAAAGCCACATCTGCTTGAATCACAAACACTCTCACAGTGGAACAACAGAAAATCCAATACTGTGCAAACAGACCCAGGCAATTAGAGTCCAGAAAGAAGCAGTCTACAGACAATAATAAACCAGTCATTATACCGCCACTGAGCTTTTCACAGCCAAACCAAACAAGCACTTCCAAAAACAGCAGTCAAAAACACATTCACACGAAGTCCGCAGTACAAGACTACCCTGGTCTCTTACCTCAAGAGCTTCCAACGTCATAAATCCTGATATTGAGAATCCGTCAATGATGTCCTCCTCAGCAGAGGTAGACTCCTTCCTCTTCCTCCTCGGTGGCTTGGGTCGGGAGGAGGAGGAGGGGTTGGTACGGTCTTCCCTCTCAGAATCCGAGGAGAATCGAATCACGGGTCCCCGGACATGGTTATTCCTGATCCCGTTAGACATTCGCTCCCGGTCTCGCACGGACCGAGACTTCCGCTTTTTCCGGATCCCGCTGCACCGCGGGCCATCCATTTCACCAGATGACACACTCAAACGAACACTTCCTAGAAAGGAGGTTCTCGGCTCAAGCTCAGTTGTGGATGCAGAACTCGCACAATTCCCAACCAAACACCTGTAACTGAAAGCTTAATAACTGAACTCCAGTGTGAGATGCGCTATTTTCCAAATTCCACAACCGGCTGATGTTATGTGACTTTGCTTGAAATGCAATACACACATGAGATTCCAGAAGAAAAATGCATACATCCACAAGCACAAAAATCCAAAATAGAATCCTGTTAAGGGTTGCCAAACTGGAAAGTATCCAAACTTCCAAATTCAGCCCACGTTTAAGGGAAACAAACTGGCAGATCACTTGAAGTGTCTTCCAACGGAGCTGTAACAGGTCTCCACATGGCTGTCCTCACGGACCCAACACTCTGTTTAAGTGCAGTCTGACACCTTCCCATCCTACAAGTCAAAGAGATAAAGAGCAGATGTTTGAAATGTTCTCTATAAGAGCATTCCCAGAATCCCCACACTTAGCTATACATAGGAACACATCATGCAGGCAAATGAATAAAGCAATTTTCATAATACATTTGGACTCTCTGCAAGAGATCATCTTAAGATGCTTTCCTTTTGATCTAATTCCACAATGACTATAGTCACTTTCACATTCCCATCTTCCTAGATCTTACAGTTTCTTGAAAGAAAACAAAATTATTCAAAATGTGTTCTTGCAGAATAAATACATCATATAATGAGCCATTTACAGAGCTGAGTCTAGATCTCCTGTATTACATATTCAAGAGCTTATATTTCTCCTCCTGCACAGTCATTATTCTGAGACTGCTATAACCGGAGACAGGCGGAGTAAAATTATTCATTTTTCTTAACAGAGCTGTAGATCAAGAGAAAAAAATTGTCATTTTCTCACAGCAAATTTGAGTTCAACTGAGTACACTGACAGAACATTTATGGCTTACTTCTAGTCATCTACTCTAAAGAGTTACATCTAAGTACAAAACCAAGAGCCACAAAAAAATCATTCTGCACCTTATCTCTACTAGGGTTCCTCTGTTTATTTCCCAATGTCACCAAACTATAGATAAAACACTAAAAACCTTCAATACAACTAGCTAAATTCAGGGTTGTCAAAGAGAAGTGTACAGGTTCTGCAGCACGGGTTATTAGAATTAGAATACTAACAAACCAAGCCAGCACAGCCTCTGAAATTATTCTTTCTAAGCATTATTTTTTCATTAATCTTGAAAAAAGAGACAAGTCTGCGCAACATAATAAATAATTGCAGTGTTCATGTATAATGTTCTATCATTATAAAGTTGCTTAAGTTGTTTGTTTGTTTTTAAACTAATGAAGCTTTTTATTAGAATCATCTTTTTCTACCAAAAGGCTGTGGCTAAAATGCATGATGTCATATATGATGTCAAATTGATGACATCATGATCATCACCAGCCGACATTAACACCTTCAGTAGCTACATTATGACATCATATTCAGCTATCAACTTCAATAACAGACAGAACACATATAGAATCTACAGTACATTATGATATCATAATCATCCATCAACTTCACTAAATCTGCAGCTACATTGACATCATAATCAAGCATCACCTAAAACATTATCAGATAACATAAACACCTACATTTTGGTTATCGGCTAAAAAAATCAACTTTACTAGACAACATGAACACTTACAGCAGTAACATTGACTTCATAACTAGTAATAATTGACTGACACCTTCACCAAATCAGCAGCTACATTATGACATCATAATCAAGCATCAAACAGCATGTTATATCACAAATATCCATAAATGTTAACCTTAGTAGATAACAAAGATTTACAACAGCAATACTGACATCATAATCAAGCATCTACAGCAGCTACATTATGACATCATAGACACTCATCAACTTAAACTTCACTAGCCACCAACCTTCATCTGCCTTACAAATCCACCACCACTACCAAAACACTGAATATCAGCATTGCAATCTGACTTTTTCCTTATGAATTATGCATCCCAGTAACATTTTACCAACAGCAATGATCAACAGTACAGGTTGGCTATTACTGCAAAGCTATTGCCAATCACATATCCCTTGAACCTGATGATGCCCTGTGCTGGCACTCCTGTCAGACAAACGCGCGCGCGCGCACTCACACATGAAATATATAAATGGTTTTAATGTATTTACACTCCCTGCCAGCCCTCCCTTCACTCTCGCTGTCTTCCATGAGTCTTTTTTGTCTCTCTCTTTTTCTCTCTCCGTCAGTAAATCTCACGCACCGTGGCAGGTCCAGCCCACAGCAGCAGCAGCAGCGCCTGGCACTGCCTCCTTCAGCTCTAGATCCACCAAAACACAAAGCCTGCCTTCTCTCCTGCAGGACAAAAGCAACACATGCAAAGCCTGGCGAGTGGAGAAGGGCCGTCCGAGCGAGTCGTCGACATTCGGAAAGCGCGCTGCTCTAGAACGGAAAACAAAAGAGAAAATTTTCCACAAACAAATAAATCCTGCAAGGAAGCGAAGCTGCTCCTCTCCGCGAGTCCGTGCTTCAGGATCCCAGAGCGAGCGGGGACCGGGCGGATTGATACAGTACTGCCGCAGTGCCGCTTTACAGGCGATCCGCTTCCTCAGCGCATATAGTGCTGCGCTCTCTATACAGATCTCTCGGCTTAAATGCATGATACATTACTTTCAGATATTATATCTAACAAAACACTCTAAATGTAATTTAGCATACCATTTGTTTCCATCTGCGCTGATTATCAAAATAATGACAATTGTTGTATTCTGTATGGCGCTGATTACTTGGTTGATGACTTAAATTAGGCAAGGCAAGTTTATTTATATAGTACATTTCATACACTATGGTATGTATAATTGTAAATTGTATACATAAGTGGTTTACATAGAAAGGAATAAAAATAAGCACAAAATAAAAGCAAGGGAAATTAAAACAGTTATAAAAGGAATTAAAAGAGATTAATTATACAGTTATAAAATGAATTAGAGTAAAATGAATTAAAGTAGTAAATAGATGATACATAGAATAAACTTCTCATCTGGCAAAACAGAGGTGTATCTTATTTTGCATATAGTTTTACTCTTACACTGTATCTGTGGGGTTGGCCATCTCCAGTGGACCCGATTTTTCCATAAAATTGGACAGGAGGAGCATAGGACTGACCTCGGGTTCACTGCCCCATCAGTCCGCACCCCAAAAAAACCCATTTTTTTGGAAGCTCTAGGAATGGAGTCGATCCAGTCCGCACCCCAGAACCTCTAGTTTAATTGACATATCAAACTCACAACTCCACCACAGACAGAGGTCATCAGCATGGTTTCATCTCTCAAGTTCCCCAATTAAGTGGTTTATGTTTCTCTCTTACCCAATTCTCAGTGCCATTTGAGTTCAGTTTAGAATCAAAAGGATGAATACAGTGCAGTCAGTCAGACGTACAGTGGATACAGTTCTAAAAAGAATTAAAAACTGTCAAAACACTGATGTATCATATTTTGTACAGCTGCTTATTATACCGTGAGATCATCCCATGTGGATTGTAATGTGTCTGTGGTGATCCTAAAAAAATGATTTGACGTCTCCAATTGACCCGATTTCTCCCTAAAATCGGACAGGAAGAGCTCTAGGAGTGACTCTTTGGGTTCACTGCCCCATCAGTCCGCACCCCCAAAAATCCATTTGTTCAGAAGCTCTAGGAATGGAGATATTATATCTTACAAAACACTCTAAATGTAATTTAGAATACCATTAGGGTGCGAATTAGAGTGTTTGACTCCCGCTATTTAAAGGCTAAAACAAAGCAGAAGTAATAAGACATTTTAATTCCATATTAATTCTACACATAGCCTACTATAGGCCTAAAGAACGTTCAATTGTGTCTTTAAACGTATGAGACCACAAAAATTAGATTACAAGTTAAAGCACATATATACATAATATTTAAAGCCTATTGTTCCATTCTTAAGACCTTCTAAAATGTCTTTAAACATTCCTATTACACTGCCTTTTGCACAGATTATGACAATGAAAATCATTGTGTATTGTATTGCATGATTCATTGACTTGTGGATGTGGATCAGTTAACCTAAATGTAGGCCTATTTAAGGTGATGCTTTAAAACTTGCAGCTGGAAACTAGCTCTTTATTTATAACTTCTCTTTATTTCCAAAGAACATTTGCTTACAGCCTTACATTGCATGACAAAAATTTACTATACTTCACATGCTGAATCACTGCATAAACAAAGTTGATTTCTTGATTTATTTACAGTTTATAAGGCACATTGTCCCTTTATGTTCTTTCCTCTGTCCAACCACAGTGTGATGACTCAGGCCTTATTGGCACCCATGAATCAGTGAAAACAATCCTGAAATTCACAGCACCTACACTTCCTGGCTGCTAATCAGACTTAGTAATTGCACAGGCTATTAAATCTTAATTTGGCAACACAAAGGTTTTCAACCAGAACTCTGATCCAGCTAAAGAGCAGCATAAGCTTCTTTTGAACTGTGCATCTTATCAATACACAATGCATTTTAAAGTGTTTAATGATACTATGAAACACTTAAAAAAGTCACTGCATAATCAAACACCTGTTTCCCTTTAACATTTTCAATTCGTGCATCTAGTACTACTGTATTACCCCCAGGCTGTGCATATGCCTCTAACACTATGCAGTTATTTGACAATTAGTAACTGCTATTAGGAAAAATGTACAATCAATTAAGCCTTCAAACACATAATTTATGCTTACATATTTTGAATAAGTCAGATGTTGTTTTTCATTCCTTTATATTATTAATATTGCTTTCAATTTAAAACATGAACAGGTTTCCACTTTAGGACAACCCAGGGTTGACCTAACGTACCCCTGCTACCGTATCAAACCGCACTGAAACCGGAGCCTAACTTTACTTATTCAAAATGTTTGTGCGGTCAAGAGAGGTACAGCTGGTGCTAGAAGGAGAGAAATGCTCCCTGAGAGACTTTATGATACTCAAGGCAAACCATTCTGTGTTATATTCTGATATTTATCCATTTCTAATGCTTTATATTTTGATTGCGTCAGCAGTTATTTATTATAGGATGTGGATTGGCATCACTATTAAAAAAAACAACAGGAAAAAAGGCATACTGTAAAAAATTGTCAAGATTTTATTACGTTTTACACTAATTTCATGCAATAAAACATAGGCCTACTGTAAAATCAATGCAAACCAAGTTATTTCATAAGGTTAGGGACCCGAGAGGTAGAACGCTGGAAAAAGCAGTTTGGATATCTGATTTAGATTTTTTTTTTTTTAAATTAAGAAACAACCAATATGAAATTCGCTGTGTAGAAGGAGCTATTCAGCTTAGCATGAGTGATTTCATCCACTAGATGCGTTTAAATCCATCTTTTACGCATCCTGATAGAAAACACACAACCATTTACTCCACATTCATGCCTCATTAAAAGGAGCACAATGCAACGCTTCAAGCAAGTATGACTCTGCACCACTTTCTACCATGTAAACTGTCAAGCATCAAGATATGGATTTGTCCTGCAGTCCTGAATTTATTCACAGTGTGTTCTAAAGACTGGGACGGTACAATACAGGATATTTATATAGCGTATAGATCTATAACTACGCTCCTCTGCCTGTGATTAATAGACCAATACACTCAAGCATAATAATGTGAATGTATCAAGTAAATATTTGTGCGAGAAGGAAGGAAAAGGAACGTTTCTACTTAAAATCGCAGCATTCCGCATCTCTATAAAATTGATTTTTAAAGCAACAATTGTCTCAGAGCATAACACGCATTGCTTAATTCATTCTTGTGCAATCAGGCCAATATTGTCCTCACTCCATCATTAACCAAACGCCTCATTTGCACTTTCATTAGCTATAAAGATTTTTCATTCTTTCTGGCACCCGATGGAGAGTCACTGTAACGATTTGCATGCTGTGTATCCATAGTGTTTTTATCGATGTTGTCTGAAATAACAGAGCGAGCTCTTCTATCTGCTCCCCGGGAGAGAAGGGATGTAACAGCTGTCTCCTTGACACCAGATGGGCGGGACTGATTTTGTCGTCCATTTGTGGGTTTTTAATTAGTCAGTAAAACACTCTAAATAGGCTGATGAAAAAGCCAGATGATGAAAGGAAATCATTCTCTGAAATATTCAGATATTTTTCCATTTCTAATGGTTTAATATTTTGATTCTGTCAGAAGTTATTCAATAGGCTATATGATGTGGATTGGCATCACAAGAGTATACTGTATACTGGATAAATTCAGAATCACGATTGTTTTTGTTTAAGAGATCATAAATCTCCCACAATTCTGAATAGACAACTAAACAGAAACATATCATTTATTAGAGGTTCTCACAAAATGTTAATAGCAACAGTCTATTTAAAACATATTAAATTAATTTTTAATTAATTTTTTTACGGTTTGAATGAATGAATTCAATGATTCATTGACTCACTTATAAAGACTTCAATCGTTTCATTACTGGATGAATCTGCGTTTTTGAACGAATCTCTTAAATAAATGATTCAATGACAAATACACTTGTCACACCTACTGGCATAACGATGAAATTTATGCAATCTTTATTAGGTGATTACTCCATCATAGACATCAGCGTTTATATCCAAACTACAAACTCCCAGTCCTTATGTGATTATTTGAATTATTATAATTGAATTACAGAAATAATGATTCTGTGTGGTTGAAAAGACTGTTTGTGAAGCTGACAACTACTCTCTCTGGCTCAACGGCTGCACCAATTCTGTTTTGAATGTTCGCTGTGATTGTACTAGTCAAAGGTTTAATAGACAGCCGAATCATTCTCATTCAGGAATGAAATCGCATGGGTGTTTGAATTAATCATATCTTGATCATATCTGAAATGTGGCAAAAATCTGAGTGTGTATCATTTCAGAAAGAAAAGCAACTCTCAAATATGTCCACATTTCACTTGTTGGCACGTCTGGATCAATCTCAGCTACTATTTTTTTCTCCTTTTTGAGATCTTGTCATATTGGAAACACAGGCTTATATTTCTGCACTGATAACACACTCAGAAATCAGCATGGAGAATTTCACATTACACAGCATCAACATATGTTTATATATAGTGGTGGATGTGCTTGCCTTTGGAAAGCTTGTTTATTTTTAGCCCTAATGCAGTCTTAACTGCAGAGCATTACAAGTGAAAGTGAAGTAATTTATTCACCAGCCCCTATAGACAAAATGATTAACTCAAAGCAACAATGATGTTTAAGCAATGTTAGCATTTCCTCATATTTATATGCAGCAGGAAGCTGAGTGCAGTTCAGAATACACAATACTGATAGACCATTTACACAACATCCAAGGCCAACTGCTCTCTAACAGACGACTGTCAGCTTTGAACAGAAGAAACGTTCTACTTTTCAGACCTAAAAACATTTATTCCTAACAGCCAGATAAGCACTCAACTGACCTTAAATGTAGAAATCACTTGCTTACTAGAATACTGGAGGACACTTAATAGAACATTTTAAATAGCAAAGGCTACTAAAACAGGAGAAACTAGAAAATCTGTAAATCAAGGAAGAGTATTGATCAGGAAAGACTGCAAATAAAACTGAAACCAAAGCCATAAAAGCGAGTAAACAAATGTCCATCCTCTAAAGAAAAAACTACTCAATTAGATGCAGCTAAATAAAATTCCTCAAGAAGAAGTGACTCCCCTGCGGCCCATCAGCTCAGAATCTTCCAGACACCTATCAAACACACTGTCAGTACAGCTGAAGTCTCTCTAGCCCAGAGGAAAACATCACATTGCAGACAATTAAAGGTTTACCACACACACACAAACAACAGCACTATTCAAAAGCAATTTTAGGAACCCATCTCTTGTAAAACCTTATCAAAAAAATAACTAAAAAATAAATCTGTCTTCATTTACTAACCCAAACTAACCCTTTAAAATCTGTCATTATGGTTTAAATGCCACTCATTCCTCTTGTTCTGCTCCCTGTATGCGTTGACAGTCACACAGTAACACATGGACCTCTGCCAGCATATTATTACCAACTTTAACAACCATCTGTGTCTCTGACTCAGGGGATGAGGTTTTGATAACTCCCCTGTCATTCCTTGTCATTCTCTCCACTGTGACAAATACATGTAGGCTATATATGTACTGTGGAAAAATGTGAGGATAAAATCTATCATTGTAGCATTCATATCAACACCGCAATATTTATTCTTCCAGTTTTCAAAAACAGTTTTCACTTTTCAGCGTGCCGACAAGCGTATCTATTTATGTGGATCAAACCACCCTTTTATGTTCACTTTAGTGACAGGTGGCTGTCCCTTATATAACCAAGTCAAACTTCTTTGCTTATGTTATTTCTATGAATAACTACAATCCATTATCACTATGTCTGGAGTTGACTTTGTCTGTATATTCTGTGAAATATCAGCACACACATATATCCAGAGATACAGATACAAGCATGAATGAAAGAAACAGCTATATATTACATAATACATATACTGTACATATACATACATTACATATATATTACATGCATACTGAGCATGGTTTGTTGTCTTAATTGTGAAAAAATCAGCAAATGAACATGACAAATTATTTTTAGTGTAGTTTACATAAATGTAACTTTTTTTTCTGAAAATGTGAGTAGTGCTTTCCCATGCAAAACTCATCAAAACTGGGTTGTCTCCGGGGCATTGCTATGTGGTGGCAAGATTAAATATGGGTTAAACATAGAATGCTTGTTTGCCAAAGACCTTGTTTTAAATTTTGTGTTTTTTATAATAAAAAAGATTCATATCATTTATATAGAAAGGCTGACTGACAGACAGACATACAGGCAGATAAACAACAGAATGATTGACATACAGATAAACAGGTTTATATGTTATGGTTTTGGTCAGTATAATAAGTTGCTATGCAGAACTCATCAAATCTGGGTAGTTTTCATGGCATTGCTATGTGGTTGCGAGAGTGTTCTGGATCAAATATGGAATGCTTGTTTGCCAAAGTCCAATAAAAACAGATTCATGTCATTTTTATAGAAAGGCTGACTGACTGACAGAGAGGACAACAGAACAATTGACAGACATACAAAAGATAGTTGGATGGATGGATGGTTAGAAAGAGAGATGGAAAGTACTGATGAATAGCTGGATGGATGGATGAATGGATAGAAAGAGAGATGGAAAGTACTGATGAATAGCTGGATGGATGAATGGATAGAAAGAAAGTACTGATGAATAGCTGGATGGATGGATAGAAAGAGAGATGGTAAGTACGGATGGATGGATGGATGGATGGATGGATGGATGGATGGATGGATGGATAGAAAGAGAGATGGAAAGTACGGATGGATGGATGGATGGATGAATGGATAGAAAGAGAGATGGAAAGTACTGATGAATAGCTGGATGGATGAATGGATAGAAAGAAAGTACTGATGAATAGCTGGATGGATGGATAGAAAGAGAGATGGTAAGTACGGATGGATGGATGGATGGATGGATGGATGGATGGATGGATGGATGGATAGAAAGAGAGATGGAAAGTACGGATGGATGGATGGATGGATGGATGGATAGAAAGAGAGATGGAAAGTACGGATGGATGGATGGATGGATGGATGGATGGATGGATGGATGGATGGATGGATGGATGGATGGATGGATGGATGGATGGATGGATGGATGGATAGAAAGAGAGATGGAAAGTACGGATGGATGGATGGATGGATGCATGGATGGATGGATAGAAATATAGATGGAAAGTACAGATGAATAGCTGGATGGAAGGATGGATGGATGGATGAAGGGCATACATACAGAACAACAGATAGACAGGTTTAGGTGTTCTGGTTTGGTTTAGTATAATAAGTTGACATGTAGTTGCAAAGTTACTTATAGCAAAGAGTATAGAAGCCCAAGAGGCGAAACTCTGTTGTGTTATGGGTAACAGTCTGTAGATGGCGCTGCGGAGGCGCGTCCGCCATTATGGACTGAAAGCTGCTGAAATCGTTAGCGCCAGTCAATGGCAAAATCCATTTTATTACTGTTAATGTGTGCACTTGCTAGATTGCACATCTTTTTTGTACCTTTCCGCCTGTAATAGGACATTCACAGATTGTTTTTGTTCTTGCCATTGAAACGTTCACTGTGTGCACTTTCACTGAAGATGTTGAAAAAACAAGTTGTTAATATTTTTGTGATATTCCATGTAAAATATTAACTGTCTTTAGAAATGTTCATTTATAATTTTATTTATTTATTTATTTTTCCAAATCATATATATGATGTTCACTAATTTCAATATCAACATTTGAATAAATATCTTATTACTTATATCTTATTACTGTGTGTCTGCCTATAGCCTATATTATTTCATGAATTTCTGTTAGTCATATAACAGGGAAAATGCATAATAGCAGATAAATATTGATAGATTAAAGTTTTGCAGTAATTTTATAATTGTATCTTTGCAAACCGTAAGTGGTAGGCACGTCATGGGGGCAACTGTTGCTATGGAGCGTTCTATTGAGTTTCGCCTCTTGGGCTTCTATACTCTTTGCTTATAGTCAGTAGAATGGCTGTTTGGAGAGCATTGAGATATAAAAATAGCAGATATTAAGCAGACAGTCTACGAATACTCTATTATTACTCTAATGAGAGTTAGTTGACATGTAGTTGCAAAGTTACTTACAGTTAGGAGAATGTCTAAAGTGGAAATGAAGTGTTACCAAAATTCCGGCACTACATGTTTGATGCTCATATTTAGTTTGAATCTGGCTATTTTATTTCAGCAAAGATCTCCAACATGTTTTCTTGTCAAGAAATTTGAGTTGATGGGTGATCTATAAAAGCCTGCCTTTGTTTCATTTATAGTGAGTAAAAGATGAAAAGTTAAATGGGTAAAACAGCTTCCCTAAAACAGTGTCAAGGGTGAACATGAAACATTCCCTGACCCTACTGTGAGACTGCCATTCAGTGAATCAACACTGCTCCATGACCTCCTGCACCCTCTCGTCGAGATCACAAAAAAGCTTTTACTTCAAATGCATGTTTAAGAGTTTTCCTCACAAGGCTTTGGGAGGAATAAATGGAGGGGGGAGGAGTGGGATAGGAGAGGACGGATTGTGGAAGAGAGGTACTGTAGAAGTGCTATGTTTTTCTTTCACCGTTTTATGGCATGAAAGGAAGTTCGCAACACTCCGCTTCCTGTCGTACATGCTGCACTGGGTCTGCTGAATGTCCAATAACAGAAGGGCCATTAGCTCAAAGCATGTGTCGGGGGGTGTGCGCTCGCAAGCGAGTTGAAAGAGACACAGATGAGCCGCCCAAACCTATCCCTCTTCCCTGGCACTGCGACATTCAGCCATCTGAAAACACAATTTACATAGAGATATGTAAATACTGCATATTCTCTCAGCCCCCATCTTGAAAGCATGCGCGCACACATACCCGAACCAGGCTAATTGTTCCTTTTAAGAGGCAAAATGAGAACAGTATCTCATTGTGCAGGCAGACGATGGAGAGAGAGAAATAGAAGGATCTCTCCGGAATAGGAGGCAGGGATATTTTCCAATTATTCAGCCTTTCTCTGCTATCCCAGAGGGCAAACTCTGGAGCGCGAGAGAGGCAAAGAGAAAGTCACACTCGTTTATTAGTATTAGGGGGCCTCTTCTGTTTTTCCTCCCAGACCTGTGGTCCCAACACACAGTGGCAGAACACACACACACACACACACACAGGATGGCAAAGGGAAATAGAAGGACATTAAGGGGATTAAGAAAATCACAGAGGTACATTGGTCCCCGAAAAGTATTTGAATACTTCCTGTAAGTCACGTTCAAAATATATGAACGTCATTTGTTTAGATAATACAATCAAACCAAAAGGCATTATAAAATTAAAGAAAGATTAGTCAAGCCACCTTTGTACAATACGGATTGATTCAAAGCAGCTTTACAGTGATAAACAGGAAAATAATGATTCAATGATGCAAACTTTGATGAGGATGAGACAAATCCAAAGTC
This sequence comes from Scardinius erythrophthalmus, assembly GCF_964197995.2. Classification (NCBI taxonomy): domain Eukaryota; kingdom Metazoa; phylum Chordata; class Actinopteri; order Cypriniformes; family Leuciscidae; genus Scardinius; species Scardinius erythrophthalmus. The sequence goes on from NC_138243.1 coordinate 18,228,634, forward strand.
TGCTGTAAAGCAGCTCTAAAATGATAATAGAGTCATTATTCAGCTGAAGTCATATCGGTGTTGATTCAGTTCTGTTTAAAAACTGTGTAAAGTCCATCAATTATGAAATGAGTTTAATTCAGCAGCTCAGCAGAAAATAGTGGTGTTATCAAGTTTTGTGCTCATCCAATAGTGTTAGTGCAGTCAAATCAATATTACTGAATATGAATTGTCTTTTAAACCCCATTTTCAACTTATAATAGAAGTATAAGACAAAAAGAAAAAAATATTATTATTTATAATAACAAAAATATTTTTTAAATATGTATATTATTATATTACTGTGGCTAAATGGGACAAATGTGGCTAAGTGGCTAAATGGGACTACAGAGACAGTCAATGAGATTCAACATCATCACGCTGAACAGGTAAACTCAGTCTGCTTTTTAGTTATGCTTATAATTGTGCTCTTACAAACTAGTCTAACTCAAACGTTCTGTGAAAATGTTTTTAGATAAAAACTGCAAGAGTTGTCAGAAGCTCAGTGGTGGTGACGTTGAATTTGTGGGACCGTGGTGTAGTTCGTTTATAGCCTACCTTTAGCTTTTTTACTTATGGCGACTGCATTTAGGCTTCAAAATTCATAAAAGTTGTGTTCATCTGTGATAATTATCTTGATGGACAAAACGTGCAAGTATCATAAACTTTTGTTGATTACAGAGCTTGTTTTTAGCGATAATCCAAAAGCCTATGGGAAAATCCTATTGGGTTTTGGTCGAGGGAACCAGTGTGATGCCAACTGCCGGTTGGCCTACAAAGTGACGTCATACCTGCACCACTCTATATTTTTGGAGACACTGTTTATTCGGTCACCGTGATTTTGCTTAACATATTTTGTTGATCCTGGAATAACATTCCTGTCCCAAAATTTAGTCCTTACCCTATACCTACCCCTAAACCTAACCCTACCCATAACTTTTCCCTAAAATTGGAGGGAAATGATAGGTGAATAACACTGATGTTGAAGCACCTCACGCTGGTTCTAAGCCTTAACATGAAATAAACTGTAAACTTGTCCCTCAAATCTGATTGGTTGATTCGAAAGTTGTTCCAGGATCAACAAAGATGTTGATCCAGGAACATGTGGTACTTGGTGAAATCACGTTCACCCTGTTTATCCAGAGAGAGAAACAGTGAAAATCTCAGTACAGTGCTAAAATGTGACAGCAGCCTCAGACTCAAAGCTACAGCGCTGTTATTTGTGATTTGCCAACGTGTGACCTGCTTATTGCTGGGTAGCATTGACACTCATGCTAGCAGCCAGCTACTTGAATACCGAAGACACACTGTTCACATTCAGATTAGCGAACACAAAAAGTATACAACATGCCGTTGACATTCAAACTTTGCTTTTACCACCCATTCATCCCATCATCCGTATTAGTTTTCGTGCCTCTTGGAAAGCTGTTGCATTCAGTGCTGCTTTCAATGTGTCCAATATTAAGCATTTAAAAATAACAGGAATGAATGTGAATTAATCCTTCACACATGAAAGAAAACAAAAACTAATACCTGTCAAAAAAATGATCTGCATTAGAGTGTTAAAAATGTGTTATAAAATGGCCCATGCTGGTTTACAGCACTTCAGCCATGCTGAAATACAATATAGTTATGGGTATGACGTAAAATGCATTATCATCTCACAACTGTTACCCCTTTTCCACCAAGGCAGTGCTGGTGCCGGTTCGGAGCCGGTGCCTACTCGCGAACCAGTTCTTTGTGTTTCGACAGCCAAAGAACCGGTTCTCGGCCAGGAGGTTCCAAAGTGGCACCAAATCTTTGCTGGACTAGAACCGTTCTTTTACCACGTCATGCTTACGTCGGGGGCTGGGGGCGGGGTTATTGTCGAACCTCTTCTCGAACGTTACCTCCGTAATCCAGGCGAGCAGCACAAATGTGTTCTAAACGTCTTCTTCTGACCCCAATATAGGATCGCAATGCCAGGAGAAACATTTGCAGAAAGACGATGTAGTCCGCCATTGTAATTGTTATGCTTGAAGTTGGCGCAAGCGTTTCTAGGAAAGCTAAGACGTAGCCTATGGCAACGTACACAGTGACATAACGACGTCGTTCTCTGGGCTCTCCAGTCAGTGGAAAAACAAACAGGCTCTGAGAAGGTTCGCAAGTTGAACCAACTTTGAACCAGCACCAGTTCCGAACCAGTTCTTTTTTGGTGGAAAAGGGGTATGTGTAGGATATATGACTGATTGGTATGTCTGCCTGCTCTTCTCCAATGACAGACCTCTGAGAGGTGGTCTGTGCCCTGTACGGACTCAGTGCCTTCTCCAGCACTGCATGTTGGCATTACTGTGATGTAGGTTATTACATTACCTCAATGACTCCAGCTGCTGCTGTACAGAGATGAAGACATACATCAAACCTCCACGCGTCTCACCAGACCTGCAGCTCACAGGCCTCTTCCTTGATTTTATCCAGTTGGTCTGTGGACATGTCACAGTAACATTTTATACAGTAACAGTAACATTTCAATCAACCAATCAGATCTGAGGGACACATTTACAGTTTATGTCAAGTTTTGGCTTACAAGCAGGGTTTGGTGCTTCTACATCAGTGTTATTCACCTATCATTTCCCTCTGATTTATGTGGATAAAATATGTTGATCCAGGAACATGTCTTACTTGGTAAAATCACGGTGAACGTGGACAAGCATCCATCCATCCATCCATCCATTCATTCATCCTTTCACATACTCCTTTTGAAAAACAGAAAAATTACATCTTTGGCTGAACTAGTCCTTTAAAGTTTCTCATTACACTGGTCATTTTTTTAACAAAAAATAAATTAACATTGGTACATTTTGTTCAATTTATGCTTAAAATAAAATAAAGGGGTGAGAAAAATAAACTTAAATCAATAGACTTTGAAAATAAGTCTTTAATACCTTTCAGATTATGGCTTCAAAAAGTTTATTTGCAGATTAGAGTTTAGAGATTTTTTTGCAGTGTAGCAAATCACAAGATTTGGATGACGTATTATCAATGTAGATTTTCTATATTTGAGTAGAAATTGAACTTGCCTGCATAATTTTCATACCTGAAATTAACAACAACTTTTATGTGCGCTGGACATAGACAATATTCAATTATTTCTTCATTTTCTAACGGCAGGCAACAAGATATCTATAAATAGAGATGGAAACTGAAACAGCGATAGGACAACAGAATAAACAAAGCACCTTGTAGGGAAGAAGTGACATCCTGATTCTTGATCATTTCAGCGGGTAAATAATTTTCCACAAAAAAATGTGTGTCTCCGTCATTGGCTTGTCAGGCCTATTGTCCTTGAGCGATGATGCTGCCTGCTTGCATGTCTGAAGGAAAAAAAAACACCCATATCACGATGAGAAACAAATTGCACTGTCGCTCTGAATGAATTGAGTGGACAGAAATCACAGGTTTCCACCACTAAACCTTTGACTGAGCTGCGGCTGTGAATTGCTTTGATACATGCCATAAATCCAGAAGTGGGATGGATTTTTGCATTCGGAAAAAATGGAGAGAAGACCGGCACATTTCTGCAGTAGTTTCCACCAAGAGTGCACTTTATGTGTTCTTGCCGGGGAGGAGTTCAGGAAGAGTCAGAGAATTACAGGCTATCATAGACAAGTGGGTGTCAAATTATCCTTTCAGCGCATTTACACCATCACATGTTCCTCTGTGTGAGTGTGTGAGAGTGTGTGTGCCCCTAACCCAGCTGCATCTCCACTGTAATGAGCTTCACTGAAGATGGAGAGAGGGTGTGAAAGAAAAAGAATATCTGTGTATGTGTGTGGGAGAAGAGTGATAGCACAACACCATGTCAAGGACCAGTTTTTAACATGTATTTTAATGGCCAATTTGTTACTCTGACAATAGTCTATACTTTGTATGTACATACTTTGTAAATTAAAAATGTATTATATATTTTAAATAATAATAATAAAAAAACATGACAATAAGAAACAGTTGTGAACATGTATTTTAATGACCAATTTATTACTCTGACGAGTCTCTATACTGTCAAGTATGCCCTCCATCTGCCCATCTTCAACAGTCAGTCATATAGTCAATGACTACATTTCCCAGTATTCCTCCTGTTCATCACCTGCACTCATCCCGCCATCACCCACACCTGTTTCCCATCAGCACTCCAATCTATAACAGGATAAGAGCACGCACCTTAAAGTTACTTTTCCTACTAAGACGTAGGCTACTACAGACTACTTAACTGCTGGCTCTCCCTGTGTTTCTCCAGCCATCTCCTGTAAGCTACTCTTTGGAATATTACACATAGGCCTACCTGTCCAGTCACTGTGAAGAGGTGTGTGCTCTCTCGCTCCAGGCTACATTAACATGTGGATGGCTATTTTCATAAACGGACATTTCACCCCTCTTCGTTTTCAAAAATAACATTGTGCACACGAACCCGTGTATATGATGTCAAGAGCATGCCAAACTTGTACTTAGGTGGCAGTGTAACGAGAAGCTCAAGCCCATCACGTTAGCCAGAACGTTATCAGAATCCCGAAAATAGTCACATTCTGTGACGTCGCTGCCTAAAACTCAGTTTTTCTCAGTTTACATGCAAACGTGCAAACGAAGTTAGTAAAGAACTATCTGGTAAAGAAAAAGAGACTGTGAGGGTTTGTTTACACAACAACGATACTTAAAACAGAGAAGTTTTTCCTCTGAGTTTTCCGCGTACAGAGGACACCATTGTCAAAACGATCCCCATTCACAAAGATCCGCGAAAATGACTAAAAACGCTGTATTCTGCTGCCAGGCCATTAGATGCAATAAAACACTATAGACTGAACACATAATACGCATGTGCATGACGTCATTTTCTTCAGAGATTCGCGTTTTTGTTGTTTACACGGTGACCGTTTTCAAAACTTTGCGTTTTCAGGCACCCAAATGCCGTTGTCGTGTAAACGAAAGGCCAAAATGCATAAAAAGTTGTACTTTTTTGTTGAAAACGGTGTCGTGTAAACCGCTCCTAAATACCATAGACTGTAAAAAATATGGACAAAGCGTCTGTGACGTCACCCATAGACTTTCTGAAGAACGGTTTTGAGGCCGTTTATGGGGGGTATGGGCGGCGCCATCTTGGATACAGAGGTGGTATGATGTGTTGTGTCAGATAATGGCCGAGACGTCAAATTTCAGGAATTCCACTCGGCGCAGCCTATGCTCGTTATCAGCTGTAAATCAAAGTTAATCACGCCCTTATTTGTCATACATTTGTCATACATTTTATATCTAAATACGATCTAAACTAACGATTTAGAAAAAAATTCACCCCCCTCACAGTTGTCAGGCACTTGGAACCTATCGAAAAATACAATAAAAGTCCATGGGACCAACCTGTAAAAACATGAATTTATGCTGTGAAACCGGACATTTTAACATGGGGGTCTATGGACATTTGCTCCTTTTGGGACCTGCCCCTAGCGGATTTTCGATGTATTGCACTTTTTCGCACTTCCGGGTAGGCTTCATTTTTCAGATTAGAATGTTGCCGCTTGCTAAATACGCGGAAAACTCAAAGGAGAAACTGCTCCGTTTTAAGCATATCATTAGACGTACCATTCATCTGCTCATTATACGGACTGTTTCATTACTCCCCTGCTTGCTGTTAAATTCATCATCACTGTCGATTAATACCCAGTTTGGGTTTATCTCTGTCTCCTAGTCTGGTGTTCCCTGACATATACTTTGTAGGCTACCCAATTTTGTTTATTTAAATGTTTATATTTAAGTTAAAAATATTATAAAGTAGGCCTATTATTATTATTATTATTATTATAAAAATAACTTTATGAAAATTCCGATTAGTCTATTCCAATAAAATCCACTTTGGCCACACTAATGCAGAATGGACCATTTATTACCCTGTATACTTTGTATGTACCCTAATTTTTATTTCAAAAATATGTATTGAATATTATTTCTATTATAAGAATTTATAAAAACAAATACACATTTAATATTTCACCTTTCTGTCACTTTATAATCGATTCCAATGCAATATACTGTAAATAATAAAGCTGTGTTTACTGTTGACTGTATATGTGTGTGGGAGAAAGAAAGAGTGAGAGTATAACACTTGTTTGTGAGCACATTAACACCTCTGTGTTCACTGTTGGCTCCCCTTGCATCATGCATCAAGGCTCTGTGTGTGAGCATCTCCTAAAGTCCTGTCCAACAAACTGAGTAGGATGTTGCTGCAAAGGAAAGATGAACCCAATGAAGAATTTTCTCTTAGAACAAAGAAACAGAATAATATGCAGGCTAAAATTTGATAGGATTTAAGCCAGAAAAAACGCCAGTCAAATAAACAACATAAAGTTACAGCACATCTATAACTGCATGATGACATTTTGACAATAAGGAGTGAAACCTAAGTGTGTGTGTGGGCATATCATACTCCTGATGTTCTGTGGCCTTACATTAACATCTGAAAACTTAAACTGTAAAACAAGAGAAAAAAGATCTTAAAGAGTGATTTCGATTCAAGTCATTTCGATATAGTTTCGAAAAAGCGCTATATATATAAGTGCTTTTTACAATACAGCTTTACAGTAATAACAGGAAAATAATGCAACAGAGTAAAAGGAACACCTTGTGTTTTCAGGCAGACAAAAGTGTAATAGACTTAAACCTGTGCTGGCATGGATATTATCGGATTTTGAATAACTTCTGTGATTCGACACCAAAAGACAAAGCACTAGGAAACCCATGAAAACCATGCCTGTGCAAAGATGAGGAAAGATGTAATGCATGAATGTTTAAGCAACTCTTATGGGTCATTTTCACTCACTTTCGTCCGCATCCGTATGAGGAGTCACTTCAATCATATCTGACAATTTTCTGATATGACAACATAACCGCTTTTCCTTTTATGTGGTATTATCTAGGGAATTTAAAAATAACGTACTTATCCCTTTCTCCACAGCCTTGATTTAAAAAAAATGGCCAAACCAGCCAACAAAGCTGTTTAATTTATAATGAGGTAATGAACTGAAAAATTGATCCAATTTTCATAATGGTTTTCAATGACCCCACAAAAGAATTTCACTTCTGTTATATGGTCATATTAAACCGTTCAGCTTTTAATGCTGACCTTACACTGTCATAAATGAATAATTTAAGGTGATGGTCTGACATAAGGGAGAGCAAACTATAAAGTTCAAAAGCAAAAACATATGGCTATCTGAAATTTAATGTGCATTCATAAGATAAATGAAGCAGAGAGTTAAAGCGGGACAGTGGCCTTTAAGGATAATTGAAGGATACTGCTCGTATAATTTTAAGCTTTTGGCATTTAAAATGAAACGCATCGCTAGTACATGTTATATCAATATTTTTAGTATGAAAGGAGTCCTCAAATATTTTTTTATGTTTAAGTAGTGAAACTGGTTAAAAGTTGGAGGGTAATAAACAGCAAAATAAGTTTATTAGTTATTTCATTACAGGCAAAGCGGTGTTTGTTTTATAAAACCTTAAGGTGGGAAACTTAACCTCCTGCCAGTATAAAAGGTGCCCTTAAAAAGAAGACAGTCACATTTGTGTCGGCTCTCATTTGAAGCATGGGACACATCTGAAAGCTTTTATTGTTATCTTTTAAAAGGCCATTGTCCTCTCTCTCCAGGCCTCCATCAGCCCTATAAAAATGACAGCAAGTCGACGTTACAGAGATTTAGGGCAGACGCAGAGGGCTAGGTTTGCCTTCTCTTCCCCTCTAATGAGTACAGTTTGTAGTCTCAAAGCTCTGGGCACATGAAGGCTCTGATAATGAGAGAAACGGCCACTGGGGAAATCCTGTCTCGCACAGTGTCATTCAGGTCTGCCTTGTGCATTTCCAAGCTCTGTTCTCTGAGGGTGCATTATTCTTTATAGACTTTTGGTGGTGTTTGCTAAGGCAAGTATCAGTGTTAGTTTACTCAGGTTTAAGGATTGGAATAAACCCCTAACACGAAGTATAAAATTTTAGTGTGTAACTCAAACCACACAGACATGAATCACTGTGCAGAGCTAGTACTTTTCTAAGTGATTGGATGTCAGTCAATAAATCAAGTCAAGTCACATTCATTTAGCGCTTATTACAATACAGATTGTTTCAAAGCATGCAACAAAGATTGCTTTTGCTGTACAGCAGCTCTAGAAGAAAGTCATTTATAGCTTAAGATTTGATTCATGGACGTTGTAAAAATCATTTGTAATTAACTTAGGGGCCGCTAAAAAAACTTTAAATGCGTTCTGGCCGTTCATGTGCATGACAACACCACCTCTGGCCTGAGAAGGCAAACTTTGCAGTAGGTTTCACAAGTGAACATTTTTGAAAGCTATATCATTATCATCTCCATGAAAACTTCAAAAACGTGAATCTGTGAAAACTGTGACATGCACATGCGTTTTTACGTGTTTAGTCTATAGGTGCGTTTGAATGCGTATGAGCGCGGGCGCATTGTCCTTCTCTAGCTCTTTTGACTTGGGCTGCATTTGACTCAACTTTTGGACATACACTCGTGAACTCCCATAAGCACTCCGCAGCCCTTTTGCGTTAAACTTCGTCAAGTGGATGAGGGAAGTTTATTTAGACAGACCCTCGATTTTGACAGAGAGAGCAAGTCTACTCATATTTGCACTACAGGAAGATCCATATACCAAAAGCAACATGATTGTGAAGCCACAACAGCAAATCACATGAAGGGCTCCATAGCAGATTCCAAGTGCTCAAGGGCTTTGGGCGTTCCATTTAAACCTATACTTCTGCCAGTAGTGGACACTCATGCAATGTAAGCAATAACAAACTGTATAATTGAGTGAACTAGATGAAGGGGAGGTTAGCAAGGGAAGGTGGACATAAATGCAGCTTTGGACCAGCAAGCAACCACTCAGAACATCATAGAAACATTAAAAACGCGAAGAAAAAAAGAAAAAGAAAAAAAACTGCAAAACATCAATAAAAAAAAAGCAAATCTAAAAAAAAGAAACCAAGCAAAACAGAATTTAAAAATAATAATAAATTAAAAGTTTATTAAAAAAAGAAATAAATACTTTTTTGTGTGCTCAGATCCCTCAATCCTTAACACCAAACTCCAGTTACTGTAATCAGCAACCCTCCAAGTTGCATTCAAAGGTCCTCAGGGGTCAAGCTTCCAGACAGGAAGATGGTTAAATTGGCTGCTACTTCAAGACACAGAAGGAATGACACACAATCTCAGCCACCCTGTAGATTCAGGAAGGTTAAAGGAAACATAATGAGTGGTAACAGTGAAAGCAAAACTCTTTTTATATATTTCTTTTTGGATTTTGGTGCTTTAATTCAATGTCTTTAACAACGTGACAAAAAGCCATTTTTGATATTTCTGAATATCACCAATTTGGTTGCAAATGATGTAATGGTGTCTGTTTTGTAATAAAGTCTTTAAAATGAATCTTACAGGGCTCTTTGCTGAAGGTTCAAGAAATATTTATGTCCACCTCTGAGACAGGCACTCATTAGTAAGGGCACTGAAATGAATAGCACCTCTCTCTATCTCCTCTTCTCTTACAATGATCATTAGTGGAGCACAAGAGAGGAGGAGAGCAGAATTGGTGCTGAGTCATGAGTGGAGCTGTCACAATAGTGCCAAAGCAGCTCTCTATTATTGACCATCGCCTGCTAATCCAGTAAGGGTGCTAAACTGGCCCAAGAGAGGAGACTAGTGGCCTCATTTATAAAATGTTGCATAGAAACCATCCTACATTTGAACTTACGATCATTTCTCAAATGTGCATACGTCTGATTCAGAGATGCGCACAACGCCTCTCTTGCAGATCTTGAATTTGTGCACAGCTGAATGGTTTCAGATCTCTGCCTTGTAAATGCCCTATAATTAATGTTATTAGCATATAAAAGAGCACCAGTCAATGTCTAAATCCTTTACTTGAGAACGGGCGAGTGGCAAGAATTGCTTAGATTTCCAAATACCTGCAGTATTCCGACTCTGCCACAAGAAAAGGTGCATACGTCGTCTTAGACCCTGAGGTGGCGCTAAGCAGTTTTCCCATGTCAAAGACTGTTTTTATAAATATGAACGCTAAATCTGTGCATACACATGTTTTATAAGTGAGCCCCAAGGACACACAGCTCATGAACCAGAGCATACTTTATGATTCTTATAGAGTGTCTTAGGTTAGTGTTACAGAGTGTAGCCTACATTGCAGGAATTCGTCTTTCCTTAAATGTATTATATTTCTCTTTTGTCAGATGCCATCCATATTGAAAGGAGCAGCATGATGAGGTAAAAACGATATCTCAGGTTAGTAAAAAAAACAAAACATGAGGAGATGCATTGGGATAATGAGCAATCACAGACATTTGCATTCTGATGGGATTAGATTTCTCCAGTGAGCTTGCTGGAAAAATGTCATTTGCTCTGGAAATTTGAAAGAGGTTGTGTGAGATTTTAATCTGGTCAGAGTCAAGTCTGTATTTTTCTCAAAGTACTTTTGTGAAACGAGGATTTCTCTAACATCCACTGTGAAAACTATAGTCATGTGCGAATAGGGCTTTAACACAACAGATTTTTTAGAAGCATAGTTTTATTGTTGTGATGTTTTTAAACAGATGTCTAGCCGTTTATTGCAAAAATAAACAATTAAGAATTCAAACTTGTTGACTTCCTTCTGTACTAAAAGACGTTCAATTGAAGAAGAAATGTTGGAAACCAATTGCGCTTTTGTTGTTGTTGTTGTTTTGCGCGGTACAAAATTGCCTATAACAATGTTTATTAAATGCAGTAAACTTACAATTAAATATTAAAGGGAAAGTTCACTCAAAAAGAAAATTCTGTCATCATCATTACTCATCCTCTATTTGTTCCAAAAACCTGTACGAACAAAAGAAGATATTTTAAAGAATGACAGTAACCAAACAGTTGATGGGCCCCATTAACTTCCATAGTATTTTTTTCCACCCGCATACTATGGAAGTCAATGGGGCCCGTCAACTGTTTGGTTATGCATATTCTTCTAAATATCTTCTTTTGTGTCCAGAAGAAGAAAGAAATACAACTTGGAACATAGTTCCAATACAATACAACTTGAGGGTGAGTAAATTTTTTGCCATTTTTGGGTAAACTATCCTTTGAGTAACATTAGTAAACATTCTATATATTAAACTTAATTTACTCAGGGAGAGTTTGCTTTCTTTACTTTTAGCTGATTATTTAACTTCAATCTTGCCTTTAAGTTTGCTTTTTGAAAATAAGGCAATAGGTTTATAAACCTTTTTTTTTTTATCAAACTTGTTCGAATTTACACTGTACTTTAATAATTGTTAATGCTTTTTTGAGCTTGACTGCATCTAGTCCACATATACTTTTACTTTATAGAAGAAAGCAGTGTTAACATTCATTAAAGCATTTCCTTGTGTTGAAATGCAGATTCAACATTTCCTACAGATGAAAGAAAGAGTTTGGAACAAAATAAGGGTGAATTTCATTTTTGGGTGAACTATCTCTTTAAGATTCTGAGAGGAAGAGCACCTCCACAGACATGCTCTTGATTGGCCACTGTCCTTGTCATGCCTTTGGATTGGACAGAGAGAAAGCTCTTTTTTTTCAGAGAGAAAAGTGTTGTATTCACAACACCAGTGGACAAACACAAGGCAACGCTTTTTTTCTGGGCCTTCCAGACAAAATTGAAATGTTCCTATAAAGTCTCATCTCCAAAACTCTAATAGAAATGCTGTCTCAAAATCTCATTTGACACGCGATTCAATGCAGTTGTACGCTGACAAATGGACAAGCCGATCAGATTTGGTGACAGACGGATTTTTCCTCCCTTTAGTAGCTTTGATTTCATTTCACGGAGCTGAATGAAATGTGAGTCAGACGCTTGAACATCATCTATCACAATTCAGTATGTCAACTGCAGCCTGACACAAATTCTCATTTGTTTTATGGCCACGAGCAAATGCATTCAATTAGTTGCATTGAATGGAGGGGCTGACTTTCTGCATCTCACACACTGGGCTGTCTGAGCGAAAGTCTCTCACAATGGTTATCAGAACATTCCTTCCTGCCCTTTTTATGTCAGGCTTTGAATCAGACATCAGCCTACTCTTTTGAAGGAATTTGAGACACATTCACATAAACGGTACTACCACTTTTTCAAGCAGTATTTCAGGAAAAACTTATTCAAGTAACACCTACAATCTAGTTTCACAGCTTGTCCCTAGGGCTGTATTTATCCATTATAACGCATTATACAATATCATAGTCTGACTTATTTAATGAGCACAAAGAGAATACACTGATGAAGGCACAGAAAATCACATCATTAACTACTTGTGAGTTACAGGTAGCCTACACATAATCCTCCAGTGACCAGATGTTTTGTGAAAAGCAGTCCTCGTAATCCGTTTTGGTCAGTTCTTCTGTCACACTTATAGTGTTAGTTAACAGAATCATGACGCAGAATATCAGATACTAACTTTTTAATGAACATGAAGAGAATACACAGGTGAAGGCACTGAGAATCATAACATTAACTACTCACACAAAAGATGAGAACCGACAATGAACTGAATGAGACGGAGTATAAATACACAGAGAAACTTAACGACAGACATCTGAACATAATCCGTAACCAAAGAGACTAACTAGGATGTAATCAAGACAAAACTGAACCCAAGCACAAGAAACAAACACATAAGTATTAAACTAACACTAAACACAACATAATTCTAAAAATAATATAATACAATTCAACACAGGTAGTAAATCTGCACAAACAACACATGTAAATAACAGTGATCACGCACAATTTATTCTTAAGCCTAAAGTCATCCCAAATCCGATGTTTTTTTTTTGTTTTTTTTATCTGATTGTAATCCGATCATATTTAGCAAGTGTGAATGGCAAAAAAAACAAAAAAAAATGAATTCACATGAAATGTGTTTTTTACAAATCCGTTACAAGCTACTGTACATTCATAGTGGTTTGAAATCCTATTCAAATCACAAATCTGGAAATCCATTACAGTCTGACTGCTCTGATCGGATTTCGCGTCACTTTCTCACACCATGTAAAACTTGTCAGATGTTGTTATAGGAAACGCGCTGAGACCAGGTTGTGTTGTTGCGAAATGCCGATCCAGCAATAAATTACAATACAATGGAGACATGTTTTGAGACCGGTGTTGTGCCAAATTATACCCCCCTCGTTGAGGCAGCTACCTGGTTACTAAATCCTAACCCCACCCCTAATCCTATACTAGGGACTCAGGGGGGTAATAATCTGGTGTGGGTCAGAATTCAGCACACCTGCAGAGACGACAGCGCGGAATAAAGCTGTGCATACCAGCCTCCTACATTTCTGCCGCTGCTTCAGACACAGTAGTCCAGTGCGGTAGCTACATATTTTCATGTTGTAAATAAGACACCATCTGTCTTGAAAACCCCTCCACATTGCTGTTGTTGTTTTTAGCATATGCCTACCAATGCAACGTCAATGACATAGAAACCAATGCAGATATTCCGGAAAACGAAAGAGCGCCACCGGACACACAAATGTGTGAACAGTTGCGATACACAGAGTGGACAGTTTCATTTTCATGGTTTGGTCCCTTTTCTGCACATATACCCCAGTAAACTCTAGATGACCCAGGAAAGGTCCCTGTGGAACACCGCCATCATATCTATTATTTATGAAATGGTTGTGCAGGATTTATGGAATAAACTATAAGGTAGCATTTAGAGCATATATTGTTCAAGTGTGTTAAAACACCTGTTCTCTTTTATTCTCATGTTTCCCTCACAGGTATCAGTTACACACTCACTGTGATATTTGACTTTCAAGCAGTTTAATGGAAATGCTGACCCAAACCAGTTCCCTGAGAGATGAGTAAAACAAAACCTTGTTCCAATTGGGGTTGAAACACAAAGAGAGCAACAGCCTCAATTTTAGCTCTAAGCCTTTAACTACAGGACAAGGTGGAAATGTAGTCTCGGGGGCCGGCCGTAATCTTGAAAGAGTGATTAAGAATGTTTTGTGTCGGCGGTACTCGACAGAAAGGTTCCTTGGTGAGTGATGCTTGGCTGGGCTCTACACAGGCCCCTAATCACACTCATCCATCTGGCCTTTCATAATTCCCTGATTTATCACAATATTGCAATAAGGTTCTTAAGGTCTCATTTTCCAGTCAAAGCGAGAGCCATAATTTAATTTCTCCTCTGCAAGTAGTTCATTTATGGCATCTGGGATGAACGTTTATCCTATTGACATGGTAGGAGCAGATATATGCTCACCTTCCTTGGCTTTAGCAGGTGCTGTTGTGTGCTCTCTGTCAAGAGATCTGTATGTGAGCAGATTTAACAAAACAACCAGGATTTAAGCTCATATCCGACTGTGTTATACATGTAGAGATACAAAATGTTATGACAGGGACAACATATGTCTACATGCATGCATTATTTAATGGCAGCAGCGCACAATCTGCTGTGTCAAGCATCACTGTTATCTAACTTGGCTTTTCTAAAAAGCGATGCTTTATTTGTGCCAGAAGAAGCTGGATCATCTCTGATGTTGGGTCCAGCACTGATATCTGCACATCAATTGAAGACACATTAGTCTTCAGTGTCACATGATCCTTAAGAAGTCATTCTAATAGCTGATTTTGTGCTCAAGAGACATTTCTTTATCAATGTTGATAACAGTTTTTCTGCTTAAAAGGCTCAGATTTGGAAGAAGAGTTTTAGAAGATATTGGCATATCACCCATCATCCATATACTCTTGCATAAAAAAGTTGTGCACTTCTCCTATTGCACACCCTTGGCATCCTTTGGAGGTTTAATCTCGACCTACAGATAGCCCTCTATGGGGGATTAAATCTTAACACAGTGATAATCCCATCCACCAACCAAAAAGCAATTCACCACTAATCTGGTGTACACATGGTGCCCACTGCCACTATTGCTGTCATTAATGTTTTCTTACTTCAGACTTTGTTTCTCCGTTTTCCAGGAAATCCTGGATAAGCCTCTTGATGGTAAAAAAAAAAGCCTCAGAGATATGTAAGACTGTGAACACACACACACACACACACACACACACACACACACACACACACACACACACACACACACACACACACACACACACACACACAGATTTAAGCCTGAGTGGGAGAAATAAGAGCATATTCTGTGGAAAGATATCCCCTGATATCACACCTCAATTAGAAAGTAATCTCATCCTATCCTATTACACTTTGATGGTCAGCTTTTTGCACTGAAATGGATTGTGCGATTGAACAGCATGGTTTATCGTCCTCTATATACTGTGTGAAAGAGGGTGAAGAACTACCAAGCCTACATTTCAAACCAGGTCAATTATTTCATAATGAGGCAAAATGAAAACATAATATAACTGGAAAGCAGAGGGTGTGAATATGAAGAAAGGGGGGATGAAAGACTAAATATATTTTAAAGGTCCCGTTCTTCGTGATCCCATGTTTCAAACTTTAGTTAGTGTGTAATGTTGTTGTTAGAGTATAATTAATATCTGTAAAATTATAAAGCTCAAAGTTCAATGCCAAGCGAGATATTTTATTTAACGTTTGGACTACATCCCTCTACTTCCTTCTTTAATGACGTCAGTAGAACAGTTTTTTGACTAACCTCCGCCCACAGGAATGCTCCCTCAACCGAAATTCGTTTCCATACTTGCGCACTTCTTATAACTTGCTGTGTTTACTCAGCTCTTACGGTGATTTTCTGAAGTAAAACTGATGCTTCATCTTTTGTGTGATGTACAATAAACTTTATTAAACTCATCAGTATATGTTTGATCATCATTCGGACCTGGTCCGAAACAGCAGACTTGTAGGCTATTAATAAATAATGGATACATACAAGCAGATGACAAATACGTTATAATAACCGTAATTAAACTACTAAACTATACCTGTTCCATCTCTATACAGCACTCTGACTCTGTAGGCATTATTGTCCGACTCGAACTGAACACCGTTACTGAGAGTTTCTGATATTATCATCATTACGTGAGATGAGATTGTCCTGAGAGACTGTGCGCGAGCTCATGAAGCTCCGCCCCCTGGGTCGTCCAGCAGCAGCTTATTTGCATTTAAAGGGCACACACTAAAACAGCACGTTTTTCTGAGCCCCAAAAAATGACAATTTAAAAATGCTGTAAAAAAATTATCTGTTGGGTATTTTGAGCTGAAACTTCACATACACACTCTGGGGACATCAGAGACTTATTTTACATCTTGTGAAAAGGGGCATAATACGGGACCTTTAAAAATTCCATTCAAACATATATAGATGTATACACTTACGTGTTTTTGAAAGAAGGTTAAAAATATTGTATAGACGGTCTAAAAATTATTACAATATGAAACTATTCTCTAGTTTAATATATTTTAAATATATTATTCTTCTAATTTCAAAGCTGAATTTTCAGCATCATTACTCTAGTCTTCTGTGTCAGATGATCCTTTAGAATTCATTCTTAACTGTTCTGAGACAAAAAAGGTTGAGGATCCAAATTGAAAGAGGAATCCACAATCGTAGTCGAAAACAGGCAAGAGGTCAGAGCACAGTAAATCAGTCCAATCAAACAAACAAATCCAGAGGGTGAGACAGGAACGGGAAAACCAGGAACATAGAACACAGAGGAAAACGCTCAGAGATGCAGTGTAAACAACTAACAAGACTTTGCAGGGAATGAATGTGAAAACCAGGCTTATATGGGGTGAGCTAAACAAGGTAAAGACATACAGATGAATGTGATCATGGCTGATTAGTCTAGGCAAAGGATTATGGGAAATGTAGTTTGTGGATGTGTGGTGATTGCCGAGGTTGGAGTGCCCTCTGATGGTTATCCCGGGCACTCTCACTGGTGATCGTTACACTGATATGCTGATTTAATATTTAATATTTTTCATTTATTATCTTTATATTAAATGTTAATATTTAACATTTTATGATTATTTGATGAATAGAAAGTTCAAAAGAACAGCATTTATTTGAAATTCATTTTTTTAAATATAAAAGTTTTTACTGACATTTTTGATCAATTTAATGTATTCTTGCTGGATAAAAGAATCAATAAAAAAATCTTTCTGACCCATAAAGTATATATCTACTCTTTTCTCTTTTATATTACTATAGTATTCAAAGAGTGTTGCTAAAATCCAAAAGTGGGAATTATTTTGCAAGCTGCTGCTGGATTGGCTTCATTTCTGATTCTCCTCCACACAAACACAGTGAAAATATTTCAAAATTACATCCAAAAAAACAGTGGAACAAAGCCCTGAGATGACTGATAGAATAGGACTGAACAGTTTGCCGTTTTGAAATCAAATCTCCAAGGCTTATGAAACTGGTAAATATTTTTCTCAGTTCACAGGGATTGACAATACTCTTAAACCGTACACATCAAGAAAAAAATTGTTGTGATGTCTGAAACAGAAAGGCTTGGGTAGAAATTGATGAAAATTACTGCAGAGGGAGGGACCAATAGCATTGTCCAGCTTGGCTCACGGACATGAGAAGTATCTGTTGCTGATTTAAACAAGCATAACTCTTCTCGGTCTGTACTATCGGACGTAAAGCATGCTGCAGAAAGAGACTATTGTGTACTCCAGTCACGCTGGGAGGGTCACACTGGGTCAGTCGGCTGAGAGATGAGTGCTGGAATGGGTCAAATGAGAGTGGAGTCCCTGGCTAAACCAGGAAGTCCAAGTGTCTATGTCTTGACCTGCAGACTATCACAGTGAAACAGTCAAAGCCCTGTAGGCTAAACCCTATGACACATCCACCAGGATAATAATGTTAATAAATATGATATTATAATAATAATAATGTTAAATATATATAAGACATGCCAATTAAGACATAATAAATAAGACTACGATTTTAAATAATATTACGTGCTATTTCTAGGTCAAAAGATGCTCTTTGGACTACTCTCACATCATTCTGGAAGCAAACAAGATTCAAGTAAAAATTTGTGATTAATAGTCATTATCTGGATTTCTGCAGGTCTTCTAATGAGTCATTTGATCTTCATTTAAATCACACAAGAAAATCTCATTTAACAAACAGCATAGATAAAATCTGGTACGGCCATATCTTTGTGAAACAAATTATTTAAACATTACAATAATAATTACAAAAGGTTCACAATTTTTTTTTTTTTTTTCTGAGAATTGGGACTATAATGACAAGCATTATCATTAAAACATGCAAGCACAGCAGGAACAGAATAACCTATTGTAACAAGGGAGGTGTGCACTATATATCCATGTCTTCCTACAAATATGAGACGGAACCCTTCATTAAGGTAATTATGTGGTGTCTAATATTCTCTGATTGTTAAAGAGAAGAAAAGGCCCTGGCTCTTATGTGGGGTTAATTAAGCTGAAGATAAGCATCGACTGTCAGGTTGTGATTTACACACATATTCACACATGCACACAAATCTACAGCAGTTAATTAGAGCTCATAAATGCTTCATAAGTCATGGCCGACAGATAACTGATGGGCATTAATGGAGTCTTTAGCGGGGGATTTAACCTTTAGTTGTTTTACACTGGTCAGAACACACACACAAAGCAGATGAAGCAGAATACCGGGGTCAAAGCCTTAATCTATAAAACACAAAGAGAAGCCAATTTAGCAGTGAAAGAGCAAGGGCAGAAAGGAGGCCTGTGAGCTAAATTGTATCTAAAGGAAGGCTGAGATAATGAAGATGATATTTTTTTCCCTTTAGTGTTATCAGCATGATTCTGTATACATTATTATTCATCATGACTGTACATCTCTCTCTCTCTCTCTCTCTCTCTCTCTCTCTCTCTCTCTCTCTCTCTCTCTCTCTCACACACACACACACACACACATTCTTTCATACACAAACAGTCACTACAACACAAAAGCCCAGATTTATGCTGCTGAATGAGTTTGACAAGCAAATTACTCAGATATCTGATACCTGATAAGAAGGAAAAAAGCAGGAAGGATTGAGCAAATAATTAATGAACAGAACAAAAGGAAAGAAAGAGAGGTAGGGAGGGAAGGATGGAATTATGAAAGAATGAATAACTCAATAAATAAAGGGATGGAAGTAAGGATGGAAGGAAGGACAGATGAAATAAGGAAGAAAAGGATAAAATGAAAGAAGGAAAGAAAGGGGGGATAAAAGGAATGATGGTAATGAAAGAAATTAAGTGAGGAGGGAAAGGAATGAATTAGGTAGTAAATCATTCAATGAAGGAAGGAACGAAAGGGAAGATTAAAGAAAATAAAAGTACAGACAAAAGTAATAAAGTAAGATAAAAATGTAAGAAATGAAGAAAGAAAGAAAGAAAGAAAGAAAGAAAGAAAGAAAGAAAGAAAGAAAGAAAGAAAGAAAGAAAGAAAGAAAGAAAGAAAGAATTAGGCAGAAAGGGATAAATAATGGAAGGAAAGAAATGGAGGAGAAAAGAAATGAGGAGAAAAAGTAGAGGGAAAGAAGGAGGGATGGATGGATGGATGGACTGTAATTATGTATGAAAAAGATGCAAGCGAGGAAGGAAGAAATAAGGCAAAAAAGGAAAATAACCTCTTACACTCCTCGACCATTTTTGGGGATTTCCGCCTGGATTTTCCTACCGAAATTGAAAAGCCTCCCATTTCCACATATTTTTTCCAAAATAGACAATTTTGGTGTCATTTTACAGGAAACCCTTTGCAGATTCATAAAACAGTGCTAAAAGTGATAAACATTTAAGTATATGTTGTCTGAGCTGTAATAAAGCCAAAAAAATATAGGCGCTTTTTGATTTTTTAATTTTAAATTCATTTTTGAAAGTGTGTAACTCAGGCCCTGTGGGGTCTAGCAACATGCAGACACTTATGGCTGTTTCCTCTAGATGCCAGCAAACACTGGAAAAAAGATTTTTTCTCTACACTAAAAAATGAAAAAGATGTGCATATTAATCTGAAGGGAGGAATATTACCTTTTTTTTATGTAATATCCACCTACCCAAATCTAAACTCTGCTCATACCCATATACAGTGGAATATATGCAATATTCCAGTGTCATTTTACAGAAAACACTTTGAAATTATATAAAACACTGCTGAATGTTATAAATATTATAGTATATGGTGTCTGTGATATAATAAACAGAAAGAAAAAAATAGGCGCTTTATGATTTTTATCATTTTATTCTTTCAGAAGATACAAGACTTATAATTTTACAAATTATTTGCCTAAAATCTGTGGTCTATTACAATCTAGAACAGGATCCTCATCCTCCAGATTTATATCATTCATTATATGGGCATCAGATTTGTCACCTGTGTTGTGCATCACCTCAACATCACCGGCCAGCCTCCAGGAGATCTGATGCCAGCTGTGCCAACAGTGCCCACTGTGCCAATCTTCAACAGAACATGAAACAAAGAAAAACACTATTTATACATAGTTTCTGCACTGTAATAATATCCATTTCACAATATCAAAATGTAGATTTACTGAAATGACCATTTTATTCCACTTATGCAAAGTTGTAAACTATTGCGCAATAATATTTTCCATATCCAAAACGTTTGACATTTATTTTCAAATAATAGTTTATCAGATTGGTTGCTGTGCTTTCACATTTCAAACTAACAATATTTTAATTAAAATATTTATATAAACATTGTAAATGCTGAAAAACCATGTACCATACGTACCCAAACGCTCTGGAGAGTCTGGAGAGTGCGCATTCTCCAACTCCAAATCGTCCATTTAGAAACCAGTTGCACTTCCAAAGATCGCTTTTATCAATGCCATTGATGCTTTTATCTTTCTAGATGCAATTTTAAAAATCAAAACAGTTCATAAACTATAATAACACACGCAAACTCGCGGCTATCTTACTCAAAAGAGAGCTCGCGCTTACCCGGAAGTGATCAAGGAAGCGCATCCGATCCGACTCTGTTGAACTCGCGTCTTTTGTAATAAGTCCGTCACAGATATGCGACGCGAGATTAGTTCCGGTTAGATATATATACTAAATGCTTGCCTTAGCAGTTGCTTTGTGAGTAAGGCTCGCGCCTATACAAATGGCATGGAGATCTAGTGTCAGAGCGCTCAGAGCGCGTCTTCTCTCAGTTCATTCGAAAAGGTTTTTCTTACCAAGGAAAGCTCACAGAAACGTGAAAATGGTCTCATTTGAAAGATTACATCCTAAGCTAAAAGGTGATATAGATTATGTGGCTGTTTGCGGCTGACTGAAGCCGCCATCGGAGCAGGAATGTGATACTTTTATCTGTCATCTCTGTTTGATTTTATTTCACTGCGCGATTCTTTTGAAGATATTTCGGTCTATGATTGTCTCACAATGTAATAATCTACATCGTCAAATTCCTTAGAATGAGAGCTTTCTTGTGATATATGACTTGACTGTTTTGTGAAATATATAAAAAATAAATATTTGTAGAAATATTTCTTCGCAATCATAAAGCGGAATTTTTTGCCTGGGACCAATGCATATTTAAGCTAATATTTCATTCGACATGTATCATGAAAACGAAAGTGATGGTATTCTTTGTAAAGCTTAGATTCTAAGCTTTAAAATGATACCATGAATTGTCTAATACCATATAAGGAAGTTTATTAAAAGAACGTACGAACATCATAACAAAGATTTTCGATCCCGGTACCGGGTCGGTGGAGTTTATGTGGATAAAATTAAGTTTTTATTTTATTTTTATTTAACCTTTATTTATCCAGGTAAACTGTTTGAGAACCACTTCTCATTTACAAACATGACCTGGCCAAGAGGCTACAGGAATAAATAAAAACATACTGTACAACTGTACATAGTCATACACATGACACATAACAAGCAATTGAATTATAAAAAAAAAGGTAGACAACAAAGAAAAAATAATAAAGTGTTTAAGTATGTGTGTATAAATTTGGTTCAGGATTGTCAGCAGGAACAAGAGTCAACTATGTTGTTTTGGAGATTCTGCTTAAAGGTGGAGATTGGGATCAGAGACGTAAGTTTCAGGGTATTTTGTAGTATGTTCCAGTCATGTTATGAGCGGCATGAAGAAGAGATGACAGATAGAGAGGTGTCTTGATTGTCTATTATGAAGAGAAACCTATGGGAAGCCAAACAAACCAAAAGTGGGACGAGACAGCCGGGGGTTTACAGAGCTCGCGCCGCACTGACATGTCATCTGCGCGGTTCAATGGTCCGAGCCGCGCGGCCGATTCGTCAGCGCAGCGCGGACATGTTTCCTAGCGACACCCAATGGGCAGCGTGGCGCGAACCATACATGCAAATAAATGTACAATAAAGAAACCTCTCCTTCCTTACAAAAAAAATGGTTCTCTGCTGAAGTTTAGGAGTTTTTCCCTACAGAAGACAAAGAAGACGAAAGACAAGATGAAATGCATACATTTCTTATGTTTATTATCTTTAATAGTGTTAGTAAAGAGTAGTGTTGTGCGTTGATACTTTGAAGAACTGCACATATGTATAGAGGCTACCGAAAGAGCTGTACAAAGCAGAAACTTCAATGACTTTCAATACTTCAATGACTATACATATGTGCAGTTCTTCAAAGTATCGACGCACAACACTATAGGCCTACTCTTTACTAACACTATTAAAGATAATAAACATAAGAAATGTATGCATTTCATCTTGTCTTTCTTCTTCTTTGTCTTTGTGTAGGGAAAAACTCCTAAACTTCAGCAGAGAACCATTTTTTTGTAAGGAAGGAGGGGTTTCTTTATTGTACATTTATTTGCATGTATGGTTTGCGCTGCGCTGTTTAAATTGGTCAGCGCAGCGCTGGTGAGGATTGTTCGCGCCGCGCTGCCCATTGGGTGTCGCTGGGAAACACGTCCGCGCTGCGCTGACGAATCGGCCGCGCGGCTCGGACCATTGAACCGCGCAGATGACATGTCAGCGCGGCGCGAGCTCTGTAAACCCCCGCTGTCTCGTCCCACTTTTGGTTTGTTTGGCTTCCCATAGAAACCAATGATGGAGCCGCCGGGTATGAAGGGAGGCCCAGCCCACCAGTTTATACAGGTCACAGTGATGAGTGTGAAAGGGTGCATTAGTGGCAAAACGGATGGCTGAATGATAGAGTGTAGTGCTGGGCGGTTTACCGGTTCATACCGAATACCGGTGTTTATTTTTGTTACGATATGAATTTTTAATATACCGCAATACCGGTGTATGTCGCTTTAATCGGAACGCGGCGCTGCGCGACACAGTCACCCCTCATTTACAACACACGTCTGCGGCGCATTACAGCTGCGACAAGGTTTTATTCCGTCCTCCATGCGGTGCGTCAAAATAGACCAGGCGCCTATATTTAGCGAAGCGGCGCGGAGAGCCGCTTCTGGGAAGCTTCGATCTGAAACACAAGCATTGACTAGAATGGGCACGAGACGTGTGGGGGTGAGAGTGTCTTTTTTCTCGCGGAGCGCGTGTTTTTATACTGTATTAACGTATCTGAAGTGAACTGACGGTCTTTAGAAAAGTTTCTTTGTTATTACGATTGAATCTTTCTTTATCTTTCCTGATAAAGCAGTGTTTATGAGCGTTGCTGCTTTGTGTACAGCCGTTACCGGGGAAACCACTGTTTCTGCCGCTCCTAAAGCGCGTCCTGCTGGCACCTCTTTGTAAACAGCCTTGCAAACCTGTATTATTAATATTAGTGTGGATTTTTTCTATAATATTCACTCATGACAATAAAATAGGGCATTATAAGAAAATCTACTGCAGTATTTCCTCTCTCACTCAGTATAGTTGGGGGCCTTAAGCACATTTTCGCGCAAATTCATCTAAAAGCGCCAAATTTGGCACAGATGTAGCTCAGGTCATACCGAAATGATTTAGCTAGGGCGCCGGAGGCAGCGACCCTCGGGGCCAAGATGGCGGCCAAATCCAATATGGCCGCCGCCCGAAAAGGGTTCCGGCTTTAACTTTTGAACCACATGAGTTACAAATACAAACTTGATATGTTTTTCAGCTTAATTGATCATGAGAAACACATAGGAATGTTTATATTTATGACCCAGTATATCTGGACCCCTCGATCCTCCAATTCCAATATGGCCGCTGTCCAAAAAAGCAGTTTGGGCTGTAGTATGGGGCCTTACACACCATTATTCTCACAAATTCATCTACAAGCACCAAATTTGGCACAGATGTAGCTGAGGGGATACTGAATTGATTTAGCCAGGGCGCCCGAGCCAATGGTCCCTGAGACCAAGATGGCGGCCAAATCCAATATGGCCGCCGCCTGAAAGGGTTTCGGCTATAGCTTTTGAGCCAGATGAGATACAAATACAAACTTGATGTCTATTTTACCTTCTTTGACCAAGGGAAACCCATAGGAATACTTACATTTATGATTGGGTATATCAGGACCCCCCAAATTCCCTAAATTCAATATGGCCGCTGTCAGAAAAACGATTTTGGCTACAAATTTTTAACCAAATGCGCTACAAATGAGGATGTGGTGTCTATTTTATGGTTATTGACCACAGGAAGTCCATTGGCATATTTATATTTATGCTTGTGTAAGTCTGGAACCTGTATTCTTTTCAAAACTGTGGTTGAAAATCCTTTTTTTTACCACAACTTTGAAGGTTATTCTCAATGTTGATTCATTTCCTTATAAAAGTGAAATGGTTTTCAGTGTACCACAGGTGAATACATTTCAAAGTGTAATCATATAAGAAAGAATAAGACACAATTATAAATTGCAAGGCAATATTTATATTATGTTAAATTGTTAAAATAATAATATAGTCAATTTTTCCAAAACTCTTAAAGGTTTGCTTAGCATAACAAAAAAACAGCAATAACATAAAAAACAACAGTGAATTCTCATGGTCTCTCACATGAATTATCATTATCACTCACAATCACCGGATCTCTCATTGTCTTCACCATCATTGTTTGTACAAGCACCCTCACTTGCACATATAGAAGTGCAACGAACTCTGGCTTTACAGCACTTACAGTGCCCTCTACATGCTGTCTTGCAGCCACAGTGGAGGAGAATGGTGCAGGCTTTACTGGCGTCTCCGAGATTAGTCCAGTAAGGTTCCCAAGTCTTGCTCGTAGAGTCCCGAAACCATCCCCATGCATTAAACTCTGGGATATCTTGCTGGATAGCGGTTGCCTGATTCCAGTAGAAGCTGGCCTGCAGCAGTGCTCTTTTGATGTGCTAAATCAATGCAGCTTGGGTGGGTGGCAGGTTCTCGAGAGACTTGGTACCATTCGAGAAAAGGTGATGTCTAGCTTCATCTACATGGCTGGAACCACAGCTCTTGCTGTACATGATGGGCTCATGTGACAGATTCATAGCTCATGGTCCAAATGGTCCGGCCAACTACTGAAAAAACATTCCATGACTACGTTAACACCAATATTGCTGGGTTTGTGAGGTCACACATGAGCTATGAATCTGTCACGTGATTGGATATTGTGTTTGATACATATCCAGAGGAGAACCTCAAAACACAAACTCACCAACGCAGAGGAACCGGATCAAGAACTAAAGTAGATGGGAGAACTCCAATTCCAAAACGTAACTGGATATATCTATTATATATATACTGGATATATTGTTATATATCTAACTATTTGGATATATCAGTGAAGAGATAACCAAGCATGGCATGTCAGGTAAACTCCTCCTTTCCACCAAGAAAGATGCTGTACTCTCCAACAGACCAGGGTATGACATGTCTGCCCTTCAGCCTTGTAATCATCCAGAAGCAGATGCAAGAATAATCCTGCATCTTGCACATGCTGGGGCCAATGGCCATAAAAAGGCATTTGTCTGGACTGTCGACAGCGATGTTGTCATCCTTGCCATCCGCTTCTTCAACACACTCGGCCTCACAGAGCTCTGGATCGGCTTTGCAGGTGGAAAAAACTATATGGACATTCCTGCTCATGAAATCAGCAAGGATCTTGGTCCCCAGAAGTCACTAGCCTTACCACTCTTCCACGCTTTAACAGGCTGTGACACAACCTCAGCCTTCCTGTGCCATGGGAAAAAGAGTGCATGGGCAGCTTGGGAGGCAACACCAGATCTCACAGAATCTATGGTTACCCTCACCTTAGAGCCTGAACAGATCAACAATGACGTCCATGTCCAAAGACTGGAGCGTATGGTCGTCATCATGTACAGCAAGAGCTGTGGTTCCAGCCGTGTAGATGAAGCTAGACATCACCTTTTCTTGAATGGTACCAAGTCTCTCGAGAACCTGCCACCCACCCAAGCTGCAGTGATTCAGCACATCAAAAGAGCACTGCTGCAGGCCAGCTTCTACTGGAATCAGGCAACCGCTGTCCAGCAAGATATCCCAGAGTTCAATGCATGGGGATGCATTCTCCCTATGGAGGATCCCACTACCACTATACAGATAAGGCGTTGTCGGGAAAATTCGTTTCGCGTTCCTACCCCAAAGCAACAAAATAAAATTAAATTCTTTATCAAAATTTATAAGGAAAGACAAGTACTTTGTTTAGGCTTGGCTTGTAGGGAATTCCAAACCTGCGTATATTCTAACGCACATAACTATAGAACCCATTCTAAATGCGCATATGAACGCCATCAGCGTTTCTCACAGGTTCGCGTTTAAAGTCTGTGTAGAGGGAATGGTGTCGTCTTAGCGGCCCCTAATTTAATAACAAATGATCGTTGCGACGGAAGCAAATCAATAAAAAATAACTTTAGATGGAAAATAACTTAACTCTGCTATAAATCCAAAACAATCTCTGTTACCTTAAATTATACGCTTATCTCTGTGAAGCTGCTTTGAACAAATCTACATTGTTAAAAGCGCTATATAAATGAAGATGACTTGACTTGACTTGACTTGACTGGGGATGGTATCGGGACTCTACGAGCAAGACTTGGGAACCTTACTGGACTAATCTCGGAGACGCCAGTAAAGCCTGCACCATTCTCCTCCACTGTGGCTGCAAGACAGCATGTAGAGGGCACTGTAAGTGCTGTAAAGCTGGAGTTCGTTGCACTTCTATATGTGCATGTGAGGGTGCTTGTACAAACAATGATGGTGAAGACAATAAGAGATCCGGTGATTGTGAGTGATAATGATAATTCATGTGAGAGACCATGAGAATTCACTGTTGTTTTTTATGTTATTGCTGTTTTTTTGTTATGCTAAGCAAACCTTTAAGAGTTTTGGAAAAATTGACTATATTATTATTTTAACAATTTGATATAATATAAATATTGCCTTGCAATAATAATTGTGTCTTATTCTTTCTTATATGATTACACTTTGAAATGTATTCACCTGTGGTAAACTGAAAACCATTTCACTTTTATAAGGAAATGAATCAACATTGAGAATAACCTTCAAAGTTGTGGTAAAAAAAAAGGATTTTCAACCACAGTCTTGAAAAAATACAGGTTCCAGACTTACACAAGCATAAATATAAATATGCCAATGGACTTCCTGTGGTCAATAAACATAAAATAGACACCACATCCTCATTTGTAGCGCATTTGGTTCAAAATTTGTAGCCAAAACCATTTTTCGGACAGCGGCCATATTGAATTTAGGGAATTTGGGGGGTCCTGATATACCCAATCATAAATGTAAGTATTCCTATGGGTTTCCCATGGTCAAAGAAGGTAAAATAGACATCAAGTTTGTATTTGTATCTCATCTGGCTCAAAAGCTATAGCCGAAACCCTTTCAGGCGGCGGCCATATTGGATTTGGCCGCCATCTTGGTCTCAGGGACCATTGGCTCGGGCGCCCTGGCTAAATCATTTCAGTATCCCCTCAGCTACATCTGTGCCAAATTTGGTGCTTGTAGATGAATTTGCGCGAACAATGGTGTGTAAGGCCCCATACTACAGCCCAAACTGCTTTTTTGGACAGCGGCCATATTGGAATTGGAGGATTAAGGGGTCCAGATATACTGGGTCATAAAAATAAACATTCCTATGTGTTTCTCATGATCAATTAAGCTGAAAAATATATCAAGTTTGTATTTGTAACTCATGTGGTTCAAAAGTTAAAGCCGGAACCCTTTTCGGGCGGCGGCCATATTGGATTTGGCCGCCATCTTGGCCCCGAGGGTCACTGGCTCCGGCGCCCTAGCTAAATCATTTCGGTATGACCTGAGCTACATCTGTGCCAAATTTGGCGCTTTTAGATGAATTTGCGCGAAATTACCTATTTATGTGCTTAAGGCCCCTAACTAGTAGAAAATGTGGTTAACACCCATCATGCTTGGAAAAAAAAAAAAAACGGTTAAAACCGTGAAACCGGTATAATTTAGAAAAAAACCGTGATGTTGATTTTTGGTCAAACCGCCCAGCACTAATAGAGTGTGTCAAGTTTTTTTAGGGCTGTGTTTGGTGCCATTCTGGTCCAAAATTGGCAGTACAGTCATCTTAATGAGGGTGCATTTGGTAACATGAGTAAAGGAATTTCTTTATTGCAGAAAAGAAAGGCTAGTCTAGCTCTGACTTTTGTTAGACGGTTATTGATGTTTGTAATGAATGAGAGGGATGAATCCAATATGTTTTGACATACTGCAGTGGAGGCTTGGTAACCGGTTTTCTGCTAAAAAGGATAAATTTTGTCTTACTGGTGTTAAAGACAATTTGACTACAAATGAGACAAACAGTGTTTAGAAAAACACTGGTTTAAACAGTCAGTGAATGAAATGTGAGAGCAGCACTGCTAGAACTGATAGTGACGGTTGCTCAGTGTTCATCTGATGGGTATGAGTCACATCTCATCCCATCAATATATCCAGGGATAAAATTTGTATGTTCTGAGAGAGAGGCAGAAGGATGGCGCTCATACAACTGTTAGTTGTGGTCAGAATTAATGGCACCCCTGTTAAATATGATCAAAGATGGCTGTAAAAATAAATCTGCATTGTTTATCCTTTTGATCTTTCATTCAAAAAATTAGCAAAAATCTAACCTTTCATTGAAGTAAAATAATTGAAAGTGGGGGGGGGGGGGAATTACATAATGAAATAAATGTTTTGCTCCAAAACACATTTGAAAAAAAGACCCCTAAAAAATGTATGAGTAAAATATCTCTGAAGTATATTCCCATTAATATTTAAAAAATTTAGCACACCAGGGTGACTATAGAATCATGAAATTGTCTAGCTATGACTGTTTGTTTCACAGGAGTATAAATATGAGGAAGCACAAAAGCCAAATTCCCTTAATCATCCATCACAATGAGTAAAACCAAAGAATATAGTTCTGATGTGCAGAAAAAGATTGTTGAGCTTCACAAAAATTAAAAGTGGCTGTAAGAAAATAGCTAAAGCATTGAAAAATTTCCATTTCCACAATCAGGACAATAGTTAAGAAGTTCCAATCAACTAAAGATGTTACGAATTTGCCTGGAAGAGAAAATGTGTCCTAAACGTCCTAAAGTACGGTGAGGAGGAACGACTGAGTGGCCAAAGACTCTCCAAGGATCACAGCTGGAAAATGCACAGATTACTTGAGTCTTGCGGTCAGACAGCATATTTATAAATAAATAAAAATGTTCATAAATAAAAATATATATTTTTTATCAAACAGCACCTACATCGCTACAAGTTGTTTGGGAGGGTTTCAAGAAAAATCCTCCTCGCTCATCCAAAAACAAACTCCAGCATATTCAGTTGTCAGACACAACTGGAACTTCAAAAGGAACCAGATTCTATGGTCAGATGAAACAAAAAAAAAGAGTTTTTTGGTAGCAAACCCACCAGGTGGGTTTTGTGCAAACAGGGATAAAGAGTACCCCATGCACAAGGTTAAATATACTGTTGTATCTTTAATGCTGTGGGCCTGTTTTTCTGCTGGAGGTCCTGGACATCTTGTCCAGATATGGTATCGTGGATTTTAGCAAATACCAACAGATAAAAAATCCAAACCTGACAGCCTCTGCTAGAAAACTTATAACGGGCCGTGTTTGGATCTTACAACAGGACAGTGATCCAAAAACAAACATCAAAATCAACACAAATGGGTCACTGAGAACAAAATGAAGCTGCTGCAATGGCCATCTCAGTCCCAGACCTGAACCCTATAGAAAATGAGTGGGCTGAACTGAAGAGAAGAAGCGCCAACATGGATCTGGGAATCTGAAGGATCTGGAGAGATTCTGTATGCAGGAATGGTCTCTGATCTCTTGTCAGGTGTTCTCCAAACTCATCAGGCATTATAGGAGAAAACTCAGATCTGTTATCTTGGAAAAAGATGGCAAGTGTGTTTTGGAGAAAAGCATGTATTTCATAATGTGATTCACCCCCCACTTCAATTATTTTACTTCAATGAAAGGTTTGATTCTTGCACATTTTATGAATGAAAGATCAAAAGGTTAAACAATGCAGATTTTTTTACAGCCATCTGTGCTGATATTTGCCAATAATTCTGACCACAACTATATAAAGGCACCAGCATGTCCGTCGGATTTATCAATAAAATGAATCTCTCCACATCAAGTGCCTATTTTGGCTCAAAAAAGCAATTTTCACCACCTCAACCTGAACATGAGAAACCAGACATGAGTCACAAACTGTCAGAATGGGTGAACAGAGGACTTAAATGCAGAGGGTTCGTGAAACAAGAGTTTCTTGGAACACTATGGGAAAAAAACCCCTCCAAAATGAAGTGACACATGTGGACAGGTATAACGGAAAATATGGGAGCTCCGGCACTGTCCGTACACCCAACAGCGGATACACAGGCTGTGGAGACCACCCAAGATGCAGCGCCCAGCGGGACGGGGAACGAGACAGAGAACGACCACCGGTGTCACTCCTCGTCTAAGCGTCCTGACCCGGGCACATGCAGCAGCAAACAAAGGTAAGACACAAATAACACATGATCTACTGACAACAAGGGGCAGACACAGTAGAGAATAATAAGGGAAAAGGGAACAAGCGACAGATGAGGGAAATCAGGTCACGATCTGCAGAAAATGACAGGACAAACACAGATAACAGGGGAAGCTGATGGTGCACCCTGAACCGTGACACAAACAGCCTGATCGCTCTTCGCTTATTTAGACACCATCTCTATCTCTATCTCTCTGTGGGAATGAATTGTCTTCTACTGTAGACCTTATAACCTATATCTTCACTGACTCTCTTTTCTTATTTGAGCCTATTGATCGAACAGCTGTGTAATTTGAGGATGATAGAAAAATCGCAGGCAGTCTTCATGAGTGTCACTGAGTGTAAGGTCTGGATAAAAAACCCTCATAAAATGATATCAGGTATAATGTATAAGTGTGAAAACAAATTTGGCTTCATTCTGAGTCATGGAGCTAAGCAAATCATCATACTTATCCATCACATAAAAAACTAAAAAATGTTGTCATGGCAGGACCTTGGCATTAGCTTCTATCAGGGGTCTTCAACAAGAGGTCAGTGAGCCCTAGGGGGGGTTCAGCACGGCACTGCAGGGAGTCTGGGTTACTCATTTTTATTACTCTCAATGGAGCCAATAATGTTAGACCAATAGGCTCAAATAGGAAAAGAGAGTCAGTCAGAGTCAGTGAAAAGTGAACATTTTAATGCAAGTTAAATTAAATGTCCAAAGGACGTCATACAAAGGAAATTAGTTTTTTTTTTTGGTTATTATGTGTGAATAAAGGATGGATGGATGGATGGATGGATGGATGGATGGATGGATGGATGGATGGATGGATGGATGGATGGATGGATGGATGGATGGATGGATGGATGGATGGATGGATGGATGGATAGATAGATAGATAGATAGATAGATAGATAGATAGTTAGATAGATAGATGCAGTGGTTCTCAACTAGGGGGCCTCAAGATTGCGTAAAATTATTTAAAATGAAGACAAAACAAGCTTTAAAAAAAGTGATTCCTTATTTTATTGACCGCTCAACAACTGTTTTTCATTGAAGAACCAGGATCCGCTTTTTGGAAAACCTTGGAAATATGATTTTTAGACCTGGAGAACAAAATTAGTAAAATCTTAAAATGTTATAAAATTTAATTTTATCAGTGTCACGTCTTGTTTTGGTTTTGTTTCATGTCAGTCATGTTTCATGTCTTTGTCATGTGATTCCCTGTTAGTCATGTGATCCTGCCATGTGTTCCCTAACTTCCCTTGTCTGATGTGTCATGTTGTCATTGTTCATTGTTCACATGTGTCCCTTGTCCATTTGTCCTTGTGTATTTAAGCCCCCTCATGTTTGCCATATGTCTTTGTCAAGTATTGTTTCCATGCCATGATATGATATGAAATGATATGATATGATATGATGTTTGATTATGTTTTTGTAAATAAACTGCACTTGGGTTCTCATCTACACTTGCCTCCAGTGGACTACATTACAATCAGGTAGAAATTATATATATTATCTTTAATCCTATTCCAGTAAATTTATAAAGGTTTAAAGGTTGAGTACCACTGTGGATATGCAATGTATGCATTATAAGTTTGTAAAAAAAAAAAAAAAAAATGGTACTATACTTATTATTATTATAGACAGTCTTGTTATCCACAAAGGGGTCACTTAGCCTAAAAAAGATGTCTGAATTATTTCGTTTCAAAACTAAGCTTATAATATTATTTTAGATTTTTAACATTGTGAGGACGTTTGGTCCTTTCAGTGTAGGCAAATCCTGAACCACACACTGGATGTTCTGTGAGTTATTTCTCCATCTCACTTGTTCTAAAACCCCTCACCTCCCAATAGCACATTTTCACACACACACACAACAACAAAAAAACACTGTAGATTTTTTGCTGGTGACATGAAATCTTAGATGATCAAAAACTGGTTTTTGGGTTACAGTTCAGACCTCACTTAGATAAACTGTAGAAAATACAGTCCCTTAGTGTGCATTAGAGCAACACACACACACCACTGCTCAAGAGAACCTTCACCACAGGGACTTTAAAGCAAGCTGCCTTCAAAGAGCCAGAGCACAAAGCACAAGATGAAATGGTCGAGAGCTCTCTTAAAAGGCTGGACATTAGAGTCACACACACACATAACTACACACGTAGTTCACACTAAACAGCAACACTGGAGGGTCTGAGTGATTTCTGTGTTTATTGTGTTGAGATCTTTCTGGTCTCACTTAAACAACATTTAAGCAGTATAGAATGAAAATTGTATAAGAATTCGCTGGGGCGATAAGTAAAAGAAACTGAGACATCCATCTTGCCATCTTATCTAGTCTCTCACGGGCTGAAGCGAGGGCATTATGTCATCTTTCTTCTAAGTTGGCCCAGGATGCATTTTCCAACCAACATCCTGCAAAGAAAAACAGGCATTGTATTTAATTAGACATGCTGCATGAAACAGCCTCAATGGCATGTTTAATGTGAGATGTGGAGGGGCCTGGAGGGGATGTTAGCACATAAAACACTTCTTCTCATTCCCTTGTTAAATGTCTAATATCCAGGCTCCTGCCTCCATCTGACAGAAGTCAAAACCACACATTTTGGGACGCTTGATATGTGCAGGCTATTTTCCACTTGTCTGTGGACAAACTGGCTGGGATAATTAACTTGAGGCTCTGGATTTTCTCCCAAACATGGGAGTCTGACAGAGGGCATCCAGTCCTGCTGTTGGTCCAGATGGTTGAGATAAAAATATGTGAGTGTTACTGACAACAATGTGGCAAGCATGTATGAATGGATTAAAGGAAGTTGCTACATTCCATTACAGTATAACTGGTCAGAAAATGTGTCTTAAAGGGATTGTTCACCCAAAAATCACCCTCATGCCATTCCAAACCTGTAAATCTTTCTTCTGTGGAAGATAAAAGAAAATAAATGTTTCAGTGTTGTTCTTTTTTTTTTTTTTTTTTTTTCATTCAGTAGAAGTCAATGGTCGCCAAAACTGTTTAGTTACCAAAATTCTTGAAAATATTTTATTCTATGTTCCACAGAAGAAAGGATATCATAAAGGTTTGGAAGACATGAGGTCGGATTATCCCTTTAAGATCAGACTTCAGTTAAATAGTTATAAATCACAATATAGGCCTACTTTAAAGAGGAAAAGGGTTTGATTCGTTTATAAAATAGTAGACTGAAAGTATACTTTCTTATTTTTAGTTTAAAAGAAGTATTCTAATAGAACACTTAAATAAACTTCTTTTTTGTAAGGGATACAGCAGTTCCATAACACAATGAACTCAAAAAATCTCAAAAGATCAAGGAAAATATGATATGACCCCTTTAGGGTAAAAATGCAGAGAAAATCTTTTCATGTATCTCATTTGCTCATCGTGTTCTGGCTTTTAGTGACTTTTTACGCTATGATCTGTGAGCTATAGTGAAAATGATTATATGCAGACACCTGAAAAGCAGCTTCTTTAATCAGACAGATGGAAGAAAAAGCAGCAGTAGAGAGAGGCAGCGCTTTGAGCAGAGGTATTAAAGAGTACTTTGAGGACAGCTCTGACAAACTGCCTACACTGATAAACGGTGTTCTCTGCAGTCATCCTCAAGTGAGCTTCCAAGCCTTTTACGATTCGGAAAAAATGTACCATGCTGTAATTCCGCTTCTGCTTTTCTCTCTTCATCCCCCCGTCTCCATTGTTCACACACAGCATAACATACACAAACACACGTACACGTCATGCGTTACATACAGTGCACACAGCCACACATACATTTTAGTTTGGCCAGATTAAGGAACAAGCCTATAAGGATTATCCACAGATTATGATTATGATGTCAACCACTGTGTTCATTCATTATAGAGATGAATCCCATTAGGCTGCATATTCCTTTCATGGAAAGCTTTAGATTCATTCATCTGTAAATCGCCAGTCCTCTCCCAACTGGACACAGAAAAAAAATCAGTATACTAAAATCTGCATATCATTTTAATCTTAAATACCAGTATCTCAACCAAAGAAAATTACTTTGGATTTGGGCCTGACCCCATATGTAACCACTCAGGTCCTACTCGTCCCGGCATGGGAGGCGGGCACTCTAACAAGGAAGCCAAAGAACACAGCGTCTAGCATCAGTCGCCAGCTCACCTCTTGAGACCAGGGGAGTGAGGTTTACACGCACAGCTCTTTCTGGCCTACGGATGGCCTATCAGATAAACCTCTTATCAGTGGGAGTGACAGTAGTGGTCTGATTCTTCCTATAATCAGTGACAAAGGGCAAGATTTACTTGTGTCAGCGCAAATCCTTTTGCATATGCATATTCATTTGTAGGAGTTTCCCTTTCAGCATCATGCAAGGTGATTTACTAAGGATTGTGCTAGTCAATTTACTGGTATTTGCGCCATTATTTAACGCCGCAAAAAAAACATGGTTTAAACCAGACGCTAATTTGTGCTGCTCTTGGTAGATTGCGTTGGTCATTATGGAAATGATCCGGCTGCATCTGTGTTCTTTAATTTGCGCGCCATCAATAGATCACACGCAGAACTTTACACTCCCATTGGTGCTAATTTGCCCTGTTTAGTAAATCTGGCCCTAAGTCTCATAACCAGTTACTTCAGGACAGTAATTGTCAGGAATTTATACAACATCACTTGTTGTCACTCCCACTGATATATGTATATATACAGTATATACGTATATACCTGTATATATAGGATATATATAACCCCTGCACACTCTACAACCTGTATCCTACACACGCTCTCAAAAGCCACACACATCCCCTCCAGATGTTATGGTCCCTGTCGACCGTATAAATGCAGTATTTGATGGATACACAGGCAGAGAGCGAGAGAGAGAAAGAGAGGGGTCGTCCGCACCACAGGCACCTGTAATTAACACACAGTTGAGAACAGAATCTACAGCTTCACCTCTGAGTGGAACAGAGCATGAGCGGTTCATTATCAGCTAATTAATAAAGTCACTGGTTAGCATGTTCACGTCCCAGAGAGGCGTTCAAACTGTGTCACATCCAATTTATTTTTCCAATAGGACAACCCTGCAGAGCAGGAAAAAGGAGACTACAAAGAAGGATATATTAACACACACAACATATACCTTCAATCTGCCATACCTACAATATAAATTCAGTCAAATGCCTCTCGGCACAGTAAATCTATAAAATCCACACACGTTTTCTTCTAAATCAATGGTGAAAGGTTTTATTCTTCGTTATTTTAGCGTAAGGCCTGTCTCTTTTGATGTATTGCCTGTCATTACAGAAGCACATGCACATATTCGGCAGTTTAAATAAACTCTCGGTTAGAGGGCTGATTGCACAGAGCATATGGACCCTGTCATAACCTACCATTTACAAACGCCAATCTTCATGCTCACATACACTGTTACAGTAGCCATTCAGCCTTGTTTTCATTGTAGTATAATAAATGCCACAGCGCTTACATCATACTGTATGTGAGGAAAGTGTGAAAAATATCATGGATGAAAAAATGTGCATAAATATCTTCTGAATTACAAATGATCTTCTATTGCATCCCTGCTAACCTGTTTAAATGAGTTAAAATCATCTTATTGAGCAATATGGAGTATTTTGGGCTTTTTCATGCTTGTTTCAGGTATTCACCCTTCATGGCTTTGAAAAAGAAATTGGTTAAGCCAAAAATGAAAATTCGGACATCATCCTGTCATCATTTACTCACCCTTAAATTATTCCAAATGTCCTCTCCGGAACAGAAAAATAGATATTTTGATTGAAGAACATCCTAGTCTCTCTTTTCCAACGAATAGAATTCTTTTTCAATTAACGTAGACTGGAGATTTTAAAAAGATGCAAAATTACCATAAAAGTATCATATATCTTGTTATAACTTCTTCTAAATTTATCTTCCCCTCCAGTGAGCTGTTAACCATTACTATCAGGTCAAGTATGTAAAATGGATTCAAGAACTACACCAGTTTGAGTCATTATTGCATGAATTAGAATGGCTTTAGAGGTGGACAGTAACAAAGTACATTTACTTGAGTACTGTACTTAAGTACACTTTTTGAGTATCTGTACTTTGCTTGAGTATAATTTCTTCTGGAAACTTTTTTACTTTAACTTCACTACATTTGAAAGACAAATATCGTACTTTTTACTCCACTACAATTCTGTCAAGGTCCTTGATTAAAATGTAGTAACGTCAGTCAAGGAATGATTTTGGCTGCAGGGGTTGCATTTTGTTTAGAAAATAAAGCCGGGTTGAGTCAACCCGAATTTCATTTTCAACCACAATACAACGTCTGTCCAACGTTGGAGATTCATGTCAATCTGGCGTTGGATTCTGACATCAACCTGATTTTCATTTTCAACGTTGGGTTTGGTCTTCTATGCGAATTTTGTCATTGTTTTGGAGCACACTAGCTTATAGATAACATTAAGGCTAACATATTCATACTAAAAGCCCCAGAACTTTAAATAGGGCACTATTTGAGGGAACATCCATTTGGGTGTCCGAAACCATTGTTGACGTTATTGAGTGCATTTATTCAATCTTACATTCAATCCCACTACTGGAACTGTGTTCTAGAAATAAATTCAATATTGATATGAGGGTGGGTAGGCAGGCATAGATTCAGAGGCATTAGGTACTGTAAGTATTACATACAACAATGCAACAATAAAACAATGCATTGATATTTACTTATTACTTTTGATACTTAAGTACTTATAAAAACGAGTACTTCTGAGTACTACATTTTTTACTTGTGACGGAGTAATACTTGACCAGTAGTATCTGTACTTTCACTCAAGTAAGGAAGTTGTGTACTTTGTCCACCTCAATTCATCAAAAAGATTGGACTCACAAGAACAATTTGTTCACAAACGGTGCCCCATACTTTTAATCATATTTATGATACCAGTTCACCTTAATAACACAGGAAAAGTGACTAGTACATTCATAAAAATGTGTCCCTTTGTTCCACGGAAAAAAAGAAAACCAAGTCTGAAATGACTGAGAAAATAATGACAATTTTCATTTTCGAGGGAACTATTATTTTAAACTGGTCCAATTTTAACTGCTCAACTGTGCCTTATGTCATTAATATTAGTTCCAACTATGTCCCCTTCAGTGGACATAGTGCCACTCATGTACAATTCTGCCATTCATGGACACCCACTTGAAAGATAAATGAAGAAAGAGAGAGAGAGAAAAAATGCTGTTTAAACATCGGTAATCCTTTAATTGAATGCAGATTTATTCAGAGCCTCTGGTCGGACTGGATTAAAGGCTGGTACAGGGGGGACAGCTGTTCGAATGTGGGTCAGAAAGGCTTTCTGCTTGTCGCAAAAATTGATTTTTACACCCTTTTAGGAAAAAGCTGTTACATTCATTGTCTGGGTTTGTAACACGCCACTTGACATGCTTAAACAACTTTTTGCTGATACAGAGAGAGATGCTATTTTGGCAGAGAAAAATAAATCTTGCATGAAGCGTATATATAGAATGCATTGACATTGATACTAGCTATAATACACTGAGTTTTCAAAGAGGGGACTAGAAGAAAAATAAGAAAAAAGTAGATTTAAACCAAAAATGTTAAACTTAACTTAAAGGGATTGTTCATCCAAAAAATGTAATTATGTAATCATTTACTCACCCTTATGTCGTAACATTGACTTCATTGTATAGACAAGACGAAAATAAACATGACATTTCATAAAACATCTTTTGTGTTCCATAGCAAAAAAGAAAGTCATATGGGCTTGGAATCACATTAGGGTGAAATTATTCTGTCAAATTATGACAGGAATGTATCCCTTTAAGTATCCTGTTTAATTTATTAAACAAATAAAATGTGTTATTCTATAAAATATTATTCTATTGACACCTATAGTTATTAACAAATGAAAAATCTACATATAGTTTTGAAAAAAAAAGTATAAATGGGTATTAAAGTAGAACTGGGCATTTGTATATAAATATATAAATGCTATTATAGTTTAGGGAGGGGATCATCATATTTGAGGATGAAAAATGTTGCCTTATAATCAGTTATATGATCCCATGAACAATTACTAAAAGTAG
Source organism: Scardinius erythrophthalmus (assembly GCF_964197995.2). Taxonomy (NCBI): domain Eukaryota; kingdom Metazoa; phylum Chordata; class Actinopteri; order Cypriniformes; family Leuciscidae; genus Scardinius; species Scardinius erythrophthalmus. The sequence continues at coordinate 18,267,699 of NC_138243.1, forward strand.
AATATTATAATTGCAACATTATTAATACTTGAACATAAATCAGTAAATACTTTACTATTTTTTTACAATTACATGTTGAAATATTGATAATGTTGTAACAAATAATTCTTATAAAATGTGTTTTATAGGACAATATGAACAGTTGTATAATGTAATATGCATACAGGCTTCAAGTAAATATTTCCCAGTTACTCTGGGTTAAACAAAGCATGCTGAACTATCCCAAACTAACAGCAACCTCACTCATGAAATCAAAAGAAAAGAGTTGACATTTTCACATCAGTGCAGCTTTTCATCGTCTAGAGACTAATATCGGTACAGGCTCTTCTCAGCTGCCTGAAAAACAGAGCTCGACTTCTCTCAGGGGCATGTCAGGCCTCCCTTAGATGCACAGAGCCGCAATGGCGTCCCTCTACTCTCCTCCGGTGAGCTGTCAGTCTGCTGTGACATTAGAAACCTCTCTATCCATTATTCCGGCAGACCCCACAGCACGCCAACAGGAGCTGCCGAGAGCCATGACAGCGGGAGCTCTGTGTATCAGGAAGACTGACACCAGCACAAAGAGGAAACTGCAGGCGCAACGGCTGGAGGCATGACAGAGAGAGACACTGGAGATGAGCGACTGTACAGACACTTTGTGTGTATGTCAGGGTAGTGCGCCATTCACTGAAGTGAGAATGTGTTTTAAAGAGTTGGGGTGGCAAACAAGACGCAGTACTGTAATCGGAATTTGCCATAATCATGAACATGTCACTTTGGAACATATGGGGTATTTTCTGAAAACATTACTCAATATGAATAATGTCTGAAATAGAACCCATAGATTTGTATTTTTTATACATTACCATTAAAAAGTTTGAGGTCGGTATTTTTTTAATGGTTTCGAAAGAAGTCTCTTATGCTCAATAAGGCTGCATTTCTTTGATCAAAAATACAGTAAAACAGTATTGTGAAACATTTAACCCCCACGGGTCGGCAGTCGCGTCTCGCTTTGTGTACACTCACAATAAAAACTAAATGTGTTTTTCGTAAAATAAAGAAAACGAACATGAGGCACGTTCTGTCGTCTCTCTCTCAGTGAAGTCCATTCTGAAAAACATCTGAAAATGAACTGTAACTCAGTGAATACTTACACAATTTAATTTTTATTTAAAAACAATGTAATACAATACAATACAATTTAAAATAACTGTTTTTTAAATATTTAAAATTGCATTTAGTTCCTGTGATGCAAAGTGTGATCCTTCAGAAATCAGCAGTAGCAGTTTTAACATTAAGTGACATGGCATCTGACGCACAGAAGCCAATGGCACATGCCACTATGCGCATTGGCACATCCGGTGGCACATCCGGTCTTCATTGGCTATGTGCCAGTGGATAGTGGCATGTGTCACTGACATTATTGGCATGTGCCACTGACATCGCGACACACTGACACTGACATGACACCTGACTGACAGCGAGTCGCGGAACATGCCACCGTGTTGCGACACCTCCAGTAGTGACTGACAGATTAATCGAACACCTATAGCCTACTGACGTAATTGTGCCACAAAATCCTAAATAATAGCCTAATTTTGTGATATTTAAAATATCAATTAAACGAATTAAAGTAGGCTACATTAATGTTTTTTTCAAACGTATTATTTATGTCACGTATGTATTTGATTGGTATGTGTCACTGAATGTTTTGTAATACCAGTGCTACTTTATGTTGTTTATCTCGCAAAGTCACAAACTGGCCATTCTAGGAAAGACCCGAAATAAATCTATCATGGGTCACTACGAATAACGCATTAACAGTCGCGTCCGTTTCTGTAAACCTTTATTTTTGCGTGATGCTGCACAGACGCACGCCAGTAGGTGTCAGTATAAGTGAGTGTAACACTGGCCAGCGCAAGATTCTTATCTGTGGCTTAAATATTTCAAGTCCTTCCAAAAAGTGTAAACAAATTAATTATTAAAATTCATATGTTTGTTAGGCTATGTATCTGAAAAGGAGTATACCGAGCTACTAGCAATATTCTTTATTTATACAAGTGCAAAAAAGTCCTCAGTGCAACAAACGTTCGGTCGCGCAGGACCTTCCTCAGTACCTTTAATATTTAAAAAATAATTTTATGTAATTATTCAATAAATAAAATAGTGAAATAAAAAAATTTTAGTGACACATATGTACCAGTGGATATTGGCATGTGTCACTAAAACGTGAGATGTGCCAATGGATTGCGTCATATGCCACTTGCATAACAATTTGCTTTATGCTGTCAAAAAATATGATTTATAACATCGCTAAGTTAATGTGTAGCCTACAACATACATAATTCGATACAATTATTTTGAAATATTTAAGCCACAAGAATTGCGCTGGCCAGGGTTACACTCACTTATACTGACACCTACTGGCGTGCGTCTGTGCAGCATCACGCAAAAATAAAGGTTTACAGAAACGGACGCGACTGTTAATGTGTTATTCGTAGTGACCCATGATAGATTTATTTCGTGTCTTTCCTAGAATGGCCAGTTTGTGACTTTGCGAGATAAACAACAAAGTAGCTAGTATTACAAAACATTCAGTGGCACATACCAATCAAATACAGACGTGACACAAATAACACGTTTATTAAAATATTAATGCACTTTAATTCGTTTCATTGATATTTTAAATATCACAAAATTAGGCTATTTATTTAGGATTTTGTGGCACAATTACGTCAGTAGGCTATATAGTTTTCGATTAATCTGTCAGTCACTACTGGAGGTGTCGCAACACGGTGGCATGTTCCGCGACTCGCTGTCAGTCAGGTGTCATGTCAGTCTCAGTGTGTCGCGATGTCAGTGGCACATGCCAATAATGTCAGTGACACATGCCACTATCCACTGGCACATGCCAATGAAGACCGGATGTGCCACCGGATGTGCCAATGCGCATAGTGACATGTGCCATTGGCTTCTGTGCGTCAGATGCCATGTCACTTAATGTTAATACCGCCTCTCGAAATCAGTCTAATTGGTGCAGACGATTTTTTATAATTATTATTATTAGTGTTGAAAACAGTTGTGCTGCTTAAAGGGATACTTCACCTCTGGGAAGATGAATGTGTATTTAAAATAGGTCATTTAAGTAGAAGAAATGTGGAGAAATTTTTGAATTTGGAGCTTTCTAGACTGAGAAAAGCCAGAAAATGTATTTTTGGCTTATGTGGATGAAAGACAACAACTCCCAGAATGCACTTGCTTCGCTGCCTTAGAAGGCCACGCCTACCGGTTAGAGAGCACAGTTGAAAACAACAAGGCTAGCCTAAGTAAGTGATGAGTTTGCCAGGGATTTAGAGACCCAAAATGTCCGGGATTCGGCTTTTGCGTTCTACAGTCGCCATTCATCATGTTTACTGTGGCGAGCAGGACGAGGCTGACGGCCGCGGGAGAACGGCGCGAGGCCGGTGGCTTCATTACTGAGACGCGCCGGGTCTCGCATCTCTCACGGAGGAGCGGGAATTTTCTTAGCAATGTTAAAACGCACATCAACCGATCACATGTTTAGCGTTCATGTAAACACTACAGTCAGATTCACCGATCGGAATTAATTCAGTTAGATTGAAACGAGAGGTGTGCATGTAAACAATGAATGGCGACCGCAGAACGCAAAAGCCGAATCCCGGACATTTTTAACAGTCTCGCCCGCCGGACAAGTCCGGGAAAAGGAAGATGGTAACCCCTACTTACTCAGCTTTCTCCTATTATTCAGCTTTCTCCACAGAACAAGAGCATGCTAGCTTAGCTTCCAAAGAAAGACGGCTGATACTGTGTACATTCTGTGAGTGAGATCCCACCCTGTATGGGCGGGTTGAAAACATGCGGAACAACGCCATCTACTGGCTGTAGTCTTTAGCCTCTGGACAGAAAATCCTCCGATGACGCAAAATGACGATTTTTGCGTCATCGGAGGATTTTTTCCAGACAAAAAATACATAAATCTCTCCTCTCAGGGGGATATGAGGGGGGAAAGCATGGTAATTCGAAAATACTACAGGTTTTCTACTAATACAAAGCTTAATGCTAAATCCTGAAGTAACCCTTTAATATTTTTGTGTATTTTTTAATGAATAGAAAGCATTTATATGAATAGAAAACAGAAATCAAATATCTTTAAAAAAAGTATTCATTTCTCACTGAATATTTTAAAATCTTCCTTGCCCCAAACTTTTAAACAGTAGTGTATCCATTTAGTAAATTAACACAATTAAAATGACTAAAAACAAAAAATTAAGAAATCATGAAATCCCACCTACAAAACTGCCATCTGCATAAAAGTGTGTTTGATTTTCAAACCTAAAATAAAATAAAAAATAATGGGTGGACAATTTAACTAAATTACAACTAATGAATTGAAAAGGAACCAATTCCTAAACACAGAAATGTATGTGCACACGTGTTAGCAGTTGAGCTTATTTAGTATTTATTTAGGAACAAAAACTACAAACCACAATTATTGAGGTCGCAGATGCGCACTGCCCTTACGCAACCACACACCGCAAGAAAAAAAGTTACTTTCTTCAGCAGTTCATTAAACGACTTAAAGGGTGTGTGAGAAGCCTCTGAAACGACTTCCTCTTCCTCATGCGCTGTCAGGAAGTGACAGGGTGTTTCAGCGATGACCTCAACACGCCGTTACACCAGCATTAGTATTCCAGTAAGCCCGGGGTAGAAATACAACCTCAGCCACTTTTATCGAAGCTTGATGATTAAAAGCGCTCCCATCAGCAAGATGCACACGGGGGATCTTAAAGTCATTAAAATAAGCAATAGTGTATTATTTCCTTCAGGTAATCGAAGCGAATTATTGAGTGTGCCTGAACGCTGTAGGCGACAAGTCTTTTTAATAAAATGGAGACAGAGGACTTCACAATGACACCAGACGAGGCTCTTACCCTTCCATTGAAGGAGCACTGCAATGACATTGAGTGCGCTGACACGTCTCAAAGTGATTAAACATGACAAATGAAAGAAGAGTGTCATTTACAGAGCTGATGGATGTCTTCATGATGAAAAACGGTGATCCCCAAAGAATTCCAGAAGGCATCTCTAGTGCCTTTATCCTGTAGAATTACACCAAAGCTCTTTTTAGTTCTAAAAACCTATTTCCATTATCACATCTTGTTCAGATTAATGTTACATGTCAGCTGGAAATTATCTCACAATATTACCTCAGTCAAAAAAAAAAAAAAAAAGAGCATGTTTGTGTCTTACATGCATGCCGTCAGGATTCAGTTAACACTCTAGCTGGTGAAACTCACACGACCCACCAACCTCCTCCACCAAAATACAAAAGAAGTAAAGCTTGTCTTCTTGCAGTGAGTGAGTGGGAGTGAGTGAAGTGCCTGATGGCCCACGGCACCGCTATCTGCCACTCACGCTGATTTGGCATGTCATGTTGGATCTAACAAGGCTACGCTCTAAGGAGATTTGACCACACAGAGAAGTGATACTGCAGAAAAACAGCTGTTCCACTGATCCTCCGAAAAAAGACAGAGCAGAGGGTGAAGGCAAGGAGATGATAAGTGCAAATGTATCTTCAAATGTACAAAATGTGTTCTTTTCTAAAGAATAAGATGAAAATATCTAGTAAATAGACTGAATCTGCATGTGTGCACAACCAAAATGCTGTATTTTTAACTATGGGCTGTGTATTTGTATGCCTTTATGTGTTTAATTAATTATCAATGGATCAGTTTATGTGCAGAATATACAAATAAAATACATTTTTGATTGACAGATACATCTTCAGCAGAGGAACTTTTGTTTGCTTTCCTTGCACTGTTGAACATGTCCGTGTGGATTTTCATATAATTTTATATATTGACAGGGCATTTAGACATCTTTTGTATATTGTAAGTGTGTAAAGTGCTTTGTGAAGTGCCAGACTCTCCCCTGAAAATCTAGAGTTGGTCTGGTGAATAAACTGTCAATCTGTGCTTGTTTTCGGGCCCTATATAGGCACGCATAAAAAAAATATGACATTTTTAAGATGTACAGGCATGTATAGACAAACACACAGCCTGAAAACAAAAGACGTGCTTGAGAGTCCAATGTTTACACCACCCTAAAAGACATATCTTTATTTAAGAAACAGTTATAAATGGTTGGAACAACACTTCAATTAAAAAACATGTCAAAGCATTAGTTTCCATCCATCCATCTTCTTCCGCTTATCCGGGGCAGGGTCGCGGGTGCAGCAGTCTAAGCAGGGATGCCCAGACTTCCCTCTCCCTAAACACTTCCTCCAGCTCTTCCGGGGGGACACCAAGGCGTTCCCAGGCCAGCCGGGAGACATAGTCCCTCCAGCATGTCCTAGGTCTTCCCCGGGGTCTCCTCCCGGTGGGACATGCCCGGAACACCTTCCCGGGCAGGCGTCCAGAAGGCATCCGGAAAAGATGCCCGAGCCACCTCAGCTGACCCCTCTCGATGTGGAGGAGTAGCGGCTCTACTCTGAGCTCCTCCCGAGTGACCGAGCTTCTCACCCTATCTCTAAGGGATCGCCCAGCCACCCTGCGGAGAAAGCTCATTTCGGCCGCTTGTATCCGGGATCTTGTCCTTTCGGTCATGACCCACAGCTCATGACCATAGGTGAGGGTAGGAACGTAGATTGACCAGTAAATCGAGAGCTGAGCCGCAAGGCCTTCTTCACCACGACAGACCGGTACAGGGACCGCATTACTGCAGAAGCTGCACCGATCCGTCTGTCAATCTCCCGTTCCATCCTTCCCTCACTCGTGAACAAAACCCCAAGATACTTGAACTCCTCCACTTGAGGCAGGAACTCTCCACCAACCTGAAGCGGGCAAACTACCTTTTTCCGACTGAGAACCATGGCCTCGGATTTGGAGGTGCTGATTCTCATCTGTTTATTCAGCCATCGCACATACCTGTATTTTCTTCCTGTTTTCGGTTGAAGGCCACAGTAATCGATTGTCGAGTTCACGCGCGTGATCATAGGTACTAAACCTATGCGTGTGAACTCGACAATCGATTACTGTGGCCTTCAACCGAAAACAGGATGTAAATACAGGTATGTGCGATGGCTGAATAAACATCATTTTTATTAATATCTTTCACATCTTCTGCAGTCAGATTCACCCGTGATCACTCTGAAGGAATCAATCACATTAGCTGGGCACTTGTAATGACACATCAAGGATGTTAAGAGGCTAAAAGCTGGTTTAAAACTTGCCCCATTGAAGTCAACAGGGTGCAAATTTAAAAAAGAGGATAACATGGTGTAGGCAACACCGATTTTTGGCGTTGTTCTCTGTACTGACAGCACTCCAAATTTACAAAAAAATGAGCTCAATGTTAAAATTGACCGGAGTTCTCCTTTAATTTTTTGCAGAACAGTCTTGTATAGAGCGCTACAGTATAAAGTGACTTGACTTGACTTAAGCCTTCAATTTCTACACATGCAAGCAAACCTCCAATTACTCGCCTCTTCATTGACCTTTGTAAAGTGTCCTTTAAAGTGTAATTAGCATCGTTGATGCAGCTCCGAGTGAACCCTGGCATTAGGCAGCACGCTGGGGCTGATCTACAGAGAGACGCTCCATCTGATCAGAGGTTAATCTAATTTCAGACTCACAGAGTGGCAGATCACACAATCTTTGAAGAGGGGGAGAAGATTAAAAACGAGAGAGGGGAGGGATAAAGGAACACGGCGCGAGTCGTGACCTGACGTGGGATGTCAGTGAGAGAGAGATAAAGAGGGGGAGGAAAAATAAGTGCTCTAGTACCTGTTTGAAATGATAGCAGATAAATCCAGCTGACATCAACCCCAGTAAACAGAGACATTCATCCTTGAGAATGCATGAGATACTCTATTCATATATACAAGCACGGGTGACACAGGTCGATTTCCAAGTAAATTGAAAACATAATCTCAAATGCTTTTTGCTTTCTAAAAAACCTCTTATAATGTGGCTCACACAAGCAGGTAAGAAACATTAAAGCCACTCAGTCTGAAGCCCCATTCACACTGACAACGCTTTTTAATCTCAGGAGGTCACCAGTTCGCTGTACTGTTCAGCGCTATTGATGGTAAAAACATTTTATTTTGATAAAGAATCAGCATTCTTGCTGCGAAACATTCAAATTTTGAAGGAGAAATACATTTGCATTTGACATGCAACAGTACATATCATGAACAAGATGAATGTTTATTAATTAAACTTACATAGAATGATTGTTATATTATATTGCTGTATGTGTGCAAACCTGAAATAAACCCATATTCAATGTCCAGTGTCCTCATTCACTACTTTCCTAATTTTTTTGAGTCATTAGCCACTCCCACATTGTGACATCAATATTTGACGCCACCTAAAATCATCAACTCAGTAAAGACTGATTTCTGATCTCCCCTTATGAATGTCCCTTGACAGCTGCGATACTGGTGATGTAAATACTCGCTCTACTGTTCTACGCAATTGAGTGCACTCTTCATCACAGTTGCCTTAAGTCTGATAGCGGTCTCTGATATGGAAAGCAAGCCCTTTGTAACCTATCCATAAATCCAATGAAACATGCATAAGTGCCTCTCGTATTATCCTCTTTTCGCCTTAGTCATTTCCACCCTTTCCGTCACAAACGTCACCCATTACAACACAAATCCTCAGAGAAATGGCTTGCCTGAGGCGAAGACAGAGCAAAGAAGGAAATGACAAAAAGGTTTAGATTGAGAAACCAAACAAATGAGTTTACAAAAGAAGAACAAAAGCAAAAGTCATGACGAGTCAAGCATGTGGATCAAGCATGTAGCAATGCAATTATGGAACAAAGAATTGAATCATTTTCCCATTGTTTAATTGGTACTGTCAATATTTTTGGTAAAAACACAACTAGTAGATTAAACCAATAAAATAAATTAAATAAGAAATGAGAATGAAATTAAATAAAACTAAAATAAATCCATGAATAAAATAACAAAATGGGTCACAATAAAGTTTAATTAGTTATATTATGAACAGTACTTCTACAGAATTTGTTAATCTTAGCTAATGTTATTTTTAACATTTACTAGTACATTATTAAAATTTAAAAGTTGTATTTGTTAGCATTTGTTATGTGAACTAACGTCAATTTGAACTTTTTTATTAAATATAACTAACAAAAAATGCAGTAAAAATATATTTCTCATTGTTAATTCATGTAAACTAATCCATTAACTAATGTTAACAAATAAAATAAAATAAAATAAATGTCTGGTCAGCAAAAATTGTTAAAGTCATGTAAGGATTTATGTATAAATGTATAGATTTAGTCAAATGTTCTTCAAGATATGGACTATTAAACTATTCGTTTAACATTTTGTAAACTGTTGTGAGCCTCAGTTAACTCAATTCAAAGCAGCTTATTCTAGAAAGTTTCACTTTAAACTATCACATAATCAACACAGTGAATGAAAATCATACTGAGAGCTGTGGTTTATAGCAGTTTATGGGTAAAAATGAAAAATGAATGGCCTCAAGAGTGATCCATCGGTGAGCTGGTCTACGAGCCCCGCTCGCCATTTCAATTTACAGCTTGAATAATGTACCTCCTAAAAACGAACCGCTGAGCCTCATACCTCATTTCTACAAGACTCCATTAAAGGACTGATTTGTTCATTTTTCAGCATTATAACTGTAGGGAGATTTCCTTTAGGGCGTTCAGAAGTTCACTGTTGTGAGAATACAGCAGGAGTCAATCCTCCAACCCGGATTGAACCGGTTATATGATTGACTGTAAATGTAACTAGTTTGAAATCTAAAGACAAAATCCACCCTGCAGGTTTTCACTATAAAGCTCTTTGACTCTAAGTATATCTATCCTTAAGGGTGCACTAATCTTGTCAAAGACTCCACTTTAGCTGTTAGCCAAATGATGACATTAGGGCCACATCTGTGCCCCTGGCACACACCACCTGTTATCATGGGACTAAAATCACAGACAATCAAAACTACTGCTCTAGACCGAGCTCTCTTACTGAGCAGCTGTGCAAATTAACCTGCTCTCAGGCGCAGCACACAGGCCAAGAATCTGGGTGCAGTGAGCTGAGCAGTCCTGTTCCATCCCAGCCATTGCCATTCCATTCTGATCCATTTCATTCCATTCCATTTATTCCATCTGATTATATTCCACTCAATTACATTCCATTTCATTAGCCTTGGCAACACCAAATCCAGTTGGGGCCAGGAGAGGTTTGGCAGGCCTTTTGTGCTAGATCAACCTGCCATGTTTGTAGTGCTTATATGTATCTGCCCTCTAAAATCGCAATAAAGACTGAGCATATGGGTTCTAATGAACCAGTTTGTTGAGGCATGTAAGGTATTGTAAAGTAAGCGTGGCACTACTGTGTCAGCTAGTAATAGCATGACTTGGCTAAATGCTAAATATGCTGGTATTTACCGGTATGTCATGGCAGTGGCTTAGGTGATGGTTGCAGATCTGTTCTACCGACTACAGGGAAAACTGTATTATTATTTTTTAAATAATGAAAATAAATAAAAAATAAATAAATTGCAACCAGGTAGCCTACCCTTAAAGTTTGTTTCTTTCATTGCATGTTTAAAACTGTTATTTCATTGTCATTTACTATATGTTCGATTATGAAGACAGGAAAAAAAACAGAAATTACCTGTATTTCCCTTTAGTCATCAACAGGTGACACTGTGTGTGTTGCGTACGATACAATGCGCGCGCTCTCGCCTCATTTGGTCATTTGGTGAGACATGCAGCAGAGCACTCTCGGGAGAATTTGAGTTCATCCATGGGTAAATACGTTTTTGTGATTATATTTTTGATGAATACCATTTGTGGATGTATATTTTGTTGTGTTAATTCGGAGAACTGTCATGTTTGAAAAGTTAGTCCCACTGCCGGATTGTATTGTAACGGTTTGGAATTGTTCCATTATTCGTATGGTCTTGTATTGCTGTGAGTATTGTGTTTGAAACACATAAGTGGACTATCATACCCAGGCGTACAGTGTATCACAGAGATAATTGCACTCTGAGTAACGTTAATGTAGAGCGGTGAGGAGGTTTAATTGTATCACCATCTCTGTGAACCTTATTTATCAAATTTGTTTTTCAGCTCTTTTCTGGTTCTTTTGTGAACATTGAAAACTGGAACTGTTTCTTTTCTATTAAATTGATAGACAACATTTGAAAATAAATTGTTTTATTTGACGTCATTAATTTAATAAACTTAAAGTAAATAGAAACCCGTCATGTTTAGTGTTGTCAAAAGTACCGACTTCGATTCGATACTGAAATTTAAAAAATGTGAAGCTGAGGCAGCGATGTTGAGTGGAATAATAAACACCTCTGATTGGCCATTGTGTTCACGAGCTCATCGGAAATGTCTGTGATTGGCTACAATGATCAATGCATGGGAGCGTTTAAGTGTTTGAAAGTGTTTTGAAAGCAGGACCGATCTGCTGATAGACGCCTGCTTTCAAACGCTCCCGTGTGTATCTGTGTAAGCGATCGCTGAAGAGCGGTATTGATGTATTTACAACATATTTTTTGAAGCGCTGATCATTGTAGCCAATCACAGACACATTTGATGAGCTTGTGAACAAAATGGCCAATCACAGGTGTTTATGATTCCGCTCAACAGCGCTCAAAGCGTCACATTTTTTAAATTCCAGTATCGACTTGGTACCGAAGTCGGTACTTTTGACAACACTACTAATGTGTTCCTGGTGGTAAATCTAAATCCCTGGTCACAAAATGAAAAAACAAAACAACTTTAAAAACTAATGAAAACAAACAGGATGACTTTTTGGGTCTTGAGATCTATGTTATACTATCTATATGCCTTATTACTAGGTGGCGATAGTGAAGCTTAAAAAGCGAGGAAAGTGAAGTAGACAAAAAGCAGTACTAGTGATGGCATCAGTGATTTCAAAGGGAGGGCCTCTGATGACAACCAGAATGACAGTTTCATTGTAGGGTGCGTGGTTTGTAGTACTGCAGGATGCAGTCGGACACACTTGGAGAAAGAGGCATTTGCAAGAATTTTGTGTGTAATTCCGCTAGGTGCCACTAGGTTTGCAAAAACTACATACTTCACCTTTAAAATGTATCCTTCCCAAAATGTGAAGTAATGTATTCTTCTTTAAACAAAATGGTTTATTTTCTTTTAGAGAGACCTTAGACAGTTTGAAGAGCCAGATTGGAGTTGATAATCTCTTGAATCAGCCTGGGCTGAAGTATGTTTCCTCTCGCTCATCTGTCCAACACACTAATCTCTGGGATAAAATAGCTATGGGTAATCGTATTAGCTTAATCACACTGACCACTTGAGGTTGCACAGCTTTGAGTGGATTTCTAAAAAAGCCACTACAGAATACTGCATTGCACCCTGTAATCCTCTACTGCAGCCCAGAGTGATATAAAACACACATGCAAACACACTTACACGTGTACAAACACAAATGAGCTCCAAATGACAATTGGATGTGTCCCATTCCTGCTTCAGAGACAAGTCAAATCTGATTGATTGTGCTCAGAGCACAATTGGCAAAATTGGAACAGAATTGCATGGAACCATTAAAACTACATGTTTATGATTATTAATTGCATTTTAAGAGAATAAACATTTACATTAAAGCATTTGGCATATTATTCTATTCAAAGTTACTTAAGGGCATATACATTTTATCTGTATATTTTTTTCTGGGGATCAAATCTACAACATGAGCTACAGGAACACTTGAAATGGATACACTGGGCATAATTTCACCTCCTCCCACCCCATCATAATATAGTAAATTCTGGCAATTACAGCTTCTTCAGTATGTGAACTTGTGCAACATTGTAATATGCTGTTTTTATATATATATATAAACGTGTGCCTGTAATTTTGTTTCAATAATTGCAATTTGAACCTCTTTTAACCTCAACAAGCCCAGTCTAATTTTTCTCTTCAATTAACTTTTCATTACTGACTCATTAACATTAACTATTGTCAAAGGAGAAAATAGAATAATAAATGATTAAGTTGTACGTACCTTTTTTTCAGACTCTTTTCATAAGAATGAACAGTGTTTCCAACAGAAACCATCACCCACTTTTAATTAAAACACTGCACACAGTTATTTCATCTAATGAAATATTATTTGCACAGATAAGCAACAATAGAAATATGAAAACAAAACAAGATTAGCCCAGCAGCTGCTATAAGCATGCATCAAAAAAAACGAGACAGACTGCACAAACATTTTTCTGCAGTCAAAAAGACTAAGATGTTACTCAATTATATTTTATTACCTTGAATTACGTCCAAAAGTGCTTTGCATAAAACATTCTGCAGAATGCAACCAAACAGCAAGAGTCTAAACTCAACTGGAGATCTGAAACTCTCATTAGTTTGGCATCAGCAAGGGTTGTACATATTTAAATGTGTTGTTCGGCTCATGATTGAGAATTCTAGAACTTGTGACTGTGACACTGGGAAAAGTGTGATTGTGTTCAGTACCAAGGAAGCACTTCATCTCCTCTAAGTGAAGAGGAGCTCTGTAATGACAGGATAGATGGCAAGCCAGCAGGGGGTCTTCAGGAACAGGTTCTGCAAACTCACGTCTGATTCGACACACACACACAAACACACCGTTAGGCCTAAGGCAGACAGGCATATCATTTTCAAACCAAAAGAGTAGTTGATATAAGACAATATGAATGACAGTGAGCCATTCACAGACAGATCAATAGAATGACAGACAGACAGAAAGATCGATAGAATGACAGTTTCAACGCCACTGCTGAAATCCAGCCACATTTAACAGGTTGGCGGGTGTTAATATCAAGCCCTGTATACATATCTACACACCTCTGTGTGGTCCTCTGGGACTCCTTCACTGAGGCATGGACACTACAAGACTCCTGAAGGTGTCCTGTGGTAACTTGCACCAAGATGGTAGAAGCAGACCCTTGGTTCAAGTCCTGTAGGTTGTGAGGTAAAGCCACCATGTTCCTCAAACCATTCCTGAACAGTGGCACGGTGCATTATCCTTGGGCGCCCAGCAACCCCGTAGCCGGTTTGAGATTTGTCCCTCCTCGAACCAATGTTGGTAAATTCAAACACAAAAACCACTGCTGACCAGAAGCAACCCACAAGCCTTGATGTTTCAGAGATACTCTTACCCAGTTGACATAACAATTTGGCCCTTGGCCCAAAGTCGCTCAGATCTTTATTCCTGCATGCCCATTTCTCCTGCATCCAACACGTTGATCATATATATATATATGATTTTATAACATAATATAATAAAAATGGTTGGTCTCTGGGTTTCTAGCTGTAATTGAAGTTGAGGAGGCAAGCGCACCACCTCCTCCTCATCTCCCCTCTCGCTCTAAACAATGATAAATAAATTGAAACGGGCTTAGGATCTTCTCTCAAAACATTATTCACAAGATCAAACCTTCCAGCGAATATTTGGCTAAATTAAATTACATGAGCGGAAAAACAGGCATGTTTAGATGAAGCTAATCATATCACAACCACGTTTGATTTCCAAAAGTGCGTGCTATGAGGAACATAAATTAAACATCATGCCGACTGAATGAATGAGAAACTGCAGCAATGTTATAATCATCTGCAATATTCGCCTGGAGAATTCTGATGATTGCATTCTTTATAAACACATTTTCGTTATATTGGACTATTTCGCTACAGAGCAGTTAAAAGATATATATATATTTTTAATGTAATTAATCTTTTCTTGGCATACTATCACATTTATGTATGCTACAACACAAGAATAAGAACTGCAAGTCGTGAATCAACGCATAAATAGAAGATCGACTTGCCGCTAATGAGAGTTTGATTTCTTTATGTTTGTATGTAGTGCTGGTAGTGCCATTTGCCTTTTAAAATAAATTCAATTGATGGATGACTCTGTCGCTGGGAAAGATCCATTATGTGACTGACAACACTGCTGTTGCTAATTTAGACAGTGGAACTGAATAAAGTGCCTATCCTGTACGCGTCTCTGACGTGAGATGGTTGTGGATCATGGAGCCCAAAGCTGTCAGGCATCACAGATTACCGTGGAAATGCCAATTTGTACGTAATTAAAAGACAGAGAGAATCTAAAGACTTAAATTAATTAGGCAATAATGGAAATAAGGATAACTATATTATTTACTACTAAAATGTATCATATTATATGGGAAATACCAATAGAGAATGACAGATCGATAGAATGACAGACAGACAGATCGATAGAATGACAGACAGACAGAAAGGTCGATAGAATGACAGACAGCAGATCAATAGAATGACAGACAGACAGATCGATAGAATGACAGACAGACAGAAAGGTCAATAGAATGACAGACAGACAAGACAGATCGATAGAATGACAGACAGAAAGATCGATAGAATGACAGACAGAAAGATCGATAGAAGGACATACAGCAGATCAATAGAATGACAGACAGACAGAAAAGTCGATAGAATGACAGACAGACAGATCGATAGAATGACAGACAGATCAATAGAATGACAGACAGATCGATAGAATGACAGACAGACAGATCGATAGAATGACAGACAGATCAATAGAATGACAGACAGATCGATAGAATGACAGACAGACAGAAAGGTCGATAGAATGACAGACAGAAAGATCAATAGAATGACAGACAGATCAATAGAATGACAGACAGAAAGATCAATAGAATGACAGACAGATCAATAGAATGACAGACAGAAAGATCAATAGAATGACAGACAGATCAATAGAATGACAGACAGATCAATAGAATGACAGACAGATCAATAGAATGACAGACAGATCAATAGAATGACAGACAGACAGAAAGGTCGATAGAATGACAGACAGAAAGATCAATAGAATGACAGACAGATCAATAGAATGACAGACAGAAAGATCAATAGAATGACAGACAGATCAATAGAATGACAGACAGATCGATAGAATGACAGACAGACAGAAAGGTCGATAGAATGACAGACAGAAAGATCAATAGAATGACAGACAGATCAATAGAATGACAGACAGAAAGATCAATAGAATGACAGACAGATCAATAGAATGACAGACAGATCGATAGAATGACAGACAGACAGATCGATAGAATGACAGACAGAAAGATCAATAGAATGACAGACAGATCAATAGAATGACAGACAGATCGATAGAATGACAGACAGACAGATCGATAGAATGACAGACAGATCAATAGAATGACAGACAGATCGATAGAATGACAGACAGACAGATCGATAGAATGACAGACAGAAAGATCAATAGAATGACAGACAGATCAATAGAATGACAGACAGATCGATAGAATGACAGACAGACAGATCGATAGAATGACAGACAGATCAATAGAATGACAGACAGATCGATAGAATGACAGACAGACAGAAAGGTCGATAGAATGACAGACAGAAAGATCAATAGAATGACAGACAGATCAATAGAATGACAGACAGAAAGATCAATAGAATGACAGACAGATCAATAGAATGACAGACAGATCAATAGAATGACAGAAAGATCAATAGAATGACAGACAGATCAATAGAATGACAGACAGAAAGATCAATAGAATGACAGACAGATCAATAGAATGACAGACAGATCAATAGAATGACAGACAGATCAATAGAATGACAGACAGATCAATAGAATGACAGACTAGTTCTAGGACATTTTTTGTTCCTTTGTGCATTACAGTGTGCATTATAGAACTGTTCACAATAAAACCAGCAATGTGCATTAAGAAAGAAAATAGGGTTTCTCTATACAATATTTTCTCTTAACAACTAACCACACACATACAGACAAGCAGCTTCTCTCTTTACACACACACACACACACACACACACACACACACACACACACACACACACACACACACACGGCCTGGTGCCCTGTTCTGTTTCTGTCTATGGGAGATAATTAAATCTGGGCAGGAGGTTGATAAATGTATCAGCAGGTAGTGACAGGCTCCATGGCTAATGTGTTCCAGGTGAACATCTGCCTGATGCCAGCAGGGGGCACCAGGGGGCATGCCCTCCACCGCCCTCAGAGGACACAGCTACAACACCTATCACCACAGCAACAGTACAGCAGATACTCCTTCCATACCAAGCACACCATCAGAAAGAGAGAGAGAGACGGCTGAAATAGAGCTTCTTAAAGCATAAATTGAATAGGGCATATTCTAATGATTTAATGTTGCAATGTGTTATATATTTGCCACTAGCATCACATAATGGAAAAACAAAAATAATTGTTTCTAAACAGATTTCCTGAACTCAAGGCATTGGTCAACAAAACAGAAGAAGCCGCCTCAAATGGCCTCAAGCCACTGGTTAAGCCAATATTTCTATGTTGGGCTGGTTGAGATTTTCAAACGAACAGAAAAATCAACATACAAATGGCTTTTTTTCTCTGCATATTTATCTGGGATTGGAGAAAATATCTGTAACATTTTACAATAAGGTTCAATTCAAATAGGTATTGTGAACTACAATAAACAACAATATTTAACAGCATTTATTTCTAGGTTATTGTTAATTTTTAAATATATTCTTGTTCGGTGCTAATTCATGTTTGTTCATAATACATTAACTAATGCTAATTTATACAATTAGAAATTTACAAATATATTAGTAATACAAATGAGGTATTAGTAAGGTACACATTTAAAATACATTAATAATGCTGCAAAAATATAGTTTATTGAACTTATTGTAAAAGTGTTGCTAAAATATTTAAACATTGAAAATTATTTTCATCATTTATCATTTTAAGAACCTATAAATTTAGGGAAAGTGAGAATAGGTGCACACACATATCACAACCTCCAGCATATTTGGGATAGGTCTGCTGAAATGTTTGATGTATTACTCAAGGGAAAACACTTGTTTGACAAGTGGCCTGTGATATTACACAGAAAAAGTAATGACATGAAAGGTGTCAGTCATAAAATAAAGCATGGATCGCAAGAGAAACATGCAGCATTCTGAAAATGTAGATTTATTCACCAGGTCTCAAAGGAAACTCATCAATGTTATGAAATGTGCAGCCAACCGTATGCCTGCTGGGATTATTAAATAACATTCTTTTAACCTTGGCAGAATGTTTCCTTCCAACTGCCTTTTTCAAATAAGAAATGGAGTGCAGATGGTACGGCCTCAGGCGGTTGTTGAAAGGTATAGGAAAAAAGATCAGATCTGCTGTTGTTGTTTTCACCCGTGACCTTCTGATCTGTGTGAGCTTGCTTACCTACACACACACACACACACACACACACACACACACACACACACACACACCCCATTAGCAATAGACAACCCTGGTGGTTATGCCACCGGCGGTGTGGAGGCCAGCAATTCTATGCTGTGTGTGTGTGTGTGTGTATATACAGTACTATGCATAAGTTTAGACACCCATGCTAAAGTTGACTAAAAAGAGGAATAAAAAAATCATCTTTTGGAAATTGAACTTAATGCCTCAATTAAAAAAATTAGGAAAAATTCAACCTTTAAGGACACCAATTTTCTTTGTGAATGAATAATGTATCGTAAATAAATAAATGTTCTTCCTTAAAATACAGGGTGCATAAGTTTGGACACCCCTATGTTAAATTCCCATAGAGCCAGGCAGATTTTTATTTTTAAAGGTCACTTACTTCATGGATCCAGGATACTATGCATCCTGATAAAGTTCCCTTGGCCTTTGGAATTAAAATAGCCCCACATCATCACATAGCCTTCACCATACCTAGAGATTGGCATGGAGTACTTTCCATAAGATCATCTCTCAATGCAAATCAAACTAGCTACAGATAAAGCGTTGTCGGGAAACTCAATTCGCGTATCTATCCCGAATTGATAAAATAAAATAAAATTCTGTATCAAAAATTATAAGGAAACACCAGTACTTTGTTTAGGCTTGGTTTGTAGGGAATTCCAAACCTGCGCACATATATTCAAGCGTACATATATTCAAACGCACATAACTATAGAACCAATTCTTAATGCGCATGTGAACACCAGCAACGGAAGCGAATCAATCATAACTAACCTTAGCTGGAAAATAACTTTACTAAAGAACCGCTATAAAGCCAAAACAATCTCTGTTACCATAAATTATGTTTATCTCTGTAAAGCTGCTTTGAAACAATCTACATTGTTAGAAGCACTATATAAATGAAGATGACTTGACTAGCTATTAGGCTAACTGAAATAAAACCATGCCAATCTCTAGGTATGGTGAAGGCTATGTGATGATGTGGGGCTATTTTAATTCCAAAGGCCAAGGGAACTTTATCAGGATGCATAGTATCCTGGATCAATGAAGTAACTGGCCTTTAAAAATAAAAATCTGCCTGCCTCTATGGGAATTTAACATAGGGGTGTCCAAACTTATGCACCCTGTATTTTAAGGAAGGATATTTATTTATTTACGATACATTATTCATTCACAAAGAAAATTGGTGTCCTTAAAGGTTTGATTTTTCCTAATTTTTTAAATTAAGGCATTAAGTTCAGTTTCCAAAAGATTATTTTTTATTCCTCTTTTTAGTCAACTTTAGTGTGGGTGTCTAAACTTATGCATAGCACTGTATATATATATATACATATATATATATACCTGTACATGCGCACACACACACACACACACACACACACACACACACACACACACACACACACAGCCCAAGATAAAATAAATACAATAAAACAAAAGACCAGATAAAAAATGAGGTCAAATAGGAGACTATTTCATAAATGTAATGCTGCTCCAATGATCTTCCAATGCACATATCTGGAATTCAAAATTTTCATATGGGTTGTTTAAGATACAATTAAAGGGGGGGTGAAATGCTATTTCATGCATACTGAGTTTTTTACACTGGTAAAGAGTTGGATTCCCATGCTAAACATGGACAAAGTTTCAAAAACTAAGTTGTACGTTTGAAGGAGTATTTCTGTTCCAAAATACTCCTTCCGGTTTGTCACAAGTTTCGGAAAGTTTTTTTCGAGTATGGCTCTGTCTTACGTAAGATAGAGCGGAATTTCCTTATATGGGTCCTAAGGGCACTTCTCCGGTAAGATCGCGGGCGCGCGCGCACTCGTAGACCAGAGCAAGAGAGCGAAAGCAGTTCGCCATCAAAGCGCCCTGCCCGGCTTTTGGGAAGTCAATGTCACCAAAGAAGTGGGTTTTTGGTTGCCAGGGCAAGACAACCCTGCACAGATTCCCAAAGAACCCAGCGTTAAGGAACCCGTGGATGGAGTTTGTTTTCCTGAGCATAAACGGAGTTGTGTAAGACTGTTGTTCCCTGCATTTCGACGATGATTGTTTTATAAACAAAGCCCAGATCGACGGATTTGCAGATCGTCTAATGCTTAAGGATCGAGCAGTCACAATGATAAAGGTTCGCGGTCGTGCGTTGGAACCAGACGGTGAGTAAAACTGTTGAACAAATGTCTCTGTGTGTTGTTAGCTAGGCGGGTAAGCACAGCTAAGCTTCGCCCACATGGCCCGCCCCCAGCCGCTCGTTTTTTTCCGGAAAGACTCGGTACAGCCATCTTTCTTTTAAAAATATAATAAAACAAAAGACTTTTTGGAGATATGAAGGATGCAATATTACTCTATAGGTACTCAAGATTAACAGGAGATTTAGTGAAAATGAGCATTTCACCCCCCCTTTAAAGATATACAAAGTAGTAGTTAATGATACACAAAATACATGGTGAGACACGTGAACAGATAAACCATAACTGCCTTTTGGCCTCTGACTAGATAAGTGCCCTTTTTGCAAGACATGTTTTTATTTTATATTTTAGTTACTATTTACATTTGGCCCAAAAGCATCAATTCTCAATTAAGTGTGTACCCGACAATTGCATTTAAGTTATAATTTTGCAAGACTACATGAGCCCCGACCACTCCTCCTCTTCAACATCTCAGCACACAAATCACAAACCCTACAAGCTGCATCCACGTCTCCCTGACCTGCCTTCATTGGTGACAGCCACGATCGTGTTTGCTCTAAACTTCTGCACTAACTGCTGTGAAATTAAACCACTTAATGGTCGACTTCTCAATACAGCCAGTCTAACCAGTCCCCCCGCAGCTTGTCTGGTTTGCACAAGCCCAGTAGGCCCATCCATTAATCTGTCCCTGTTCTCATCATAGGAGCTGTTGCCCATTACAGTTCGATACAGGCGTCTTCTTCTTGCAGCAGATCTTCATTTGTGTGCGCAACAGAGGAATTCCTGGCTCTGTTTTGACTCCATTACACATTTTATAAGCTTTTTATTAGGGGTGGGGGAAAAAATCGATTCTTAGATGAATCGCGATTCGGGACGTGGACGATTCTGAATCGATTCACAAATGTCAAAAATCGATTTTCTAAAAAAAAAAAAAATCTAATAACGTAACATTGACGGAACGCAAAAGGCGGAACTCTGAAGCGGACGTGCACGTGCGCGGACAGTCTGTGGCGTGCACATAACAGAGACGCGCACATAACGGACGCATGATGGCTGAGCGCCAAATCGTGCAATGCCAGTCACAAAAAGTTACATTTTGACTGTAAGTTACTCTCTGCAGATGTTCATTCACTTTCATTGTATAAGCTGTTTTTGATTGTGGTATACAGCAAACATTTCAAGTCATAACTCTTTATTATTTAGTTGTGTATAAGTCAAGAGCGACTTTGTATGTTACTAATTATTCAGAATATGCATAAGTCCACAAGCATTATACGTTATGATAGCTTCTGGTACATAATTCTATATTTTTGAACGAAAACTGTTTGTGAATTTGCTAAAGCAAAATGTTTTTTTTTGTCTGAAGGATTATATTGCTCATTGGAAATAACAAGAGGATGTTGGTTAGAAGTCTATTATTAAATGCTAGAGATTCAGAATATGCTGAAGTTTGTATTAATTTACTACAAGTATGCTGCTAGTACAAGCACACATTTATTTTCCTGTTGGTTCTCAGCAATGTTGGGACATATGCTGGCAAATGTAACCTTACAGTTGACTTGCCAAATCACTTCCATTTGTTTTATTAATAAAATTAATATAGGAAGTATTGGAAGTAAGTTCGTTATGGGTCATCATAAATACTTTGCTTTAAAAGTAACAAGTAAAAACATTTTTTCAATGTTTTTGATAAAAGACACTTCCCTGAGAATTGAACTTAATAAATGTGAAAAAGACACTTTAATGTCTGTCATTATGTTTGTCATTCTGTATAGCAAAGCAGATGAGAGTAGATCATGATCAGAAACCTGATTAGAAATCATTATGAATAAAATCGAATTGTTTTGAATCGAAAATCTTTTTGAATCGAAAATCGATTTTGAATCGAATCGTGGCCTCAAGAATCGGAATCGAATCGAATCGTGAGATGGTAAAAGATTCCCACCCCTACTTTTTATAAGTTCTGAGCTGGTAAAAAATACCATCATATGTACACACATACAACAAGCACATTTATCACTCAACATTGTTTTGGATGTTCGCTAAGTTCGTTCACGAAATAAACATCATTTTCCACATATCTTTAGGTTCGGTGTTAAAAATGACAGTGTAAACACTGTGAACCATGACTAAATGTAACATTTTCTTTTTTTTCAGTCTGGACCAAAAGAACTGATTTACAAGAGTGAACATACCGTAAGGAATTGAAATTAGGCATGAGAGAGTGAAATACAATATGTTTAAAAAAGAGCTTGCCCATTAAAACATTTATAAAAACATTAACTGTAAAATATATTAAAGGTGACACAAAATGAAGATGGATGAATACTGCTGAAACCCAGGCAGAAAAAGAGCAGGCAGCATAGATGATATTCCCAATGTCCTTCCTCTGATTTGATTATAAATTACATCTTTGATTAAAGAGCAGTAAGGGGGAAACTACAGTCATTGATTTCCAATCCGCCCAGCAGAATGGCTCTGTCAGAGGGAGGCAGGCAGACGATTCAGGTTCAGCGCCGGCCTTACATCTCTCAGTGTCTGTGATTGTGTCCAAGATGTTTAATTACACTCTAAGTGAAGAGAATTACTGTAAATCTTTAGATAACAGCACTTAGCCAGCAGACAAGTGAAGACTGAAAAGCCTCCTTTATATTTCACCATCTATTTGAAAAGCTAAACCAGCTAATCTGCTCCGTTGTCTTTGCTAAGCAGTCGACAATGACTGTCTGGATGATTCAAATCACCCTTTCAACATAGAATGAATAAAGAGATGCACACTTCATTTCAATTTATGAACAACATAAGGATTATACTGTGAGTCAGGCCTGCACACACAAGCAAGCCGAAGCACTTTTTAACAGCTTTTCGGCTTGTTTTTACAGGAAGCCACCAGGATTAAGGGTCAACAAAGTTAAGTATAGCGATTAAGGAACATCTGTCATTAAAGTGCATGTATATGCATGTAGTATGTGTGTGTGTGAGAGAGAGAGAGAGAGAGGGAGAGATGTTGCGTTATGCATCAGACGGTCAGTGAAACGGACGGAGGGACTGTCTGCTGTGTGAGACTAGCATCTATTTTGGTCATTTTATCTGAACAAAATACTTTATTATGCTGCTTCATGTTGCAGGCTGGCAATATTTGTCATCACACATCCCATATAGTATCAAAAACACACACACACATTGCACTATACGGTTGGTAAGATTTTTTGTAGTGTTTTGAAAGAAGTCTTTTATGTTTGCCAAGGCAGCATTTAACTGATCAAAAATACAGTAAAAAAAAAACAGTAATATTGTGAAATATTATTACAATTTAAAATAACTGTTTTCTATTATAAAATGTCATTTATTCCTGTGTTGGCAAAGCTGAATTTTACAGCATCATTCCTCCAGTCTTCAGTGTCAAATGATCCTTCAGAAATAATTCTAATATGCAGATTTGCTGCTCGAGAAGCATTTTTTTTTTGTATTATTATCAGTGTTGAAAACAGTTCTGCTGCTTAATTGTTTTTAAAATAGTGATAATAGTAAGTTCAAAAGAACAGCATTTACATACCAATTGTGTTTGCTGTCACTTTATTGTGCCCTTGCCTTAATTTCTTTCAAAGAAATATATCTGTGTGTGTGGATCAGTTATTTCTGCACAATTCTATAAGCCCTGCTCTCTCCTTTCCTCCTGCAGTGCATGCTGGGAAGTTTCTGCATTCGGTACATTGGACTAATTACTGTAGTTGTGTTCGACCCACCCAATTTATCACTCCTCTGAACATTTAATTAGCTGCAAAGCTCTCTACAATTAAGCCCGGAATTAGGACAAATTGAACTGCAAGCTTAGCAACTAGAGGGGGGACGCCATAGCGGAAAGTGCAGATGATTGCCGTTGCCGTTATGGGAAAGCTGCAAGCTAAAGATTTAATTCACAAGATTGTTTTCTTGTTTTCCCCGCTTTTGAGCTCAGCACTGGCAATACAGTCCTTTCCGGCTTTGTAAAGTCTTCAACTAGCAGCCAAAAGAGTTATTTTTCTTATAACCCTGCCGAAAACAAAAAGTTTAAATGAGTAAACAAGGCAAAAATCAATTGCGCTGAACCGTGTTGTCATGTTTCTGTTTGTTTTTTTACACAGGTCAGGAATATAACAGTGCTAGAAGAGCTGTTAACATCGTCATACCTCAAATATGAGCGGTTTAAACTGGAACTAAATGCATTGGATTTCTCACACATCGCACAACACACTCACCATCTGGTTTGTTTATAGCCAACATCACATTCAAAATGAGTGCACATACTCAGCAGAGCTCCTCACTGATATCTGTTCCGTAGTCTAAACATAAACATAAAGTAGGAGGTAAAAAAGCTATGTCCTAGGACTTTGGAGTATCAAAATGTTCCCTCAGGGATTCATATCTAGTCTGGAGAGAAGTACAACTTTAACAGGTTTATAAAATGTTTAAGCTTCATTTGAGTAGAGTTATATATCCTTTACTTATCTTGTTAAATGAGGCATTAAAATTGGGTCCAAACAGCAACCGTGGAACAAAATCAAGGTAATTCATTTCTGAGCCAAGTCTCATCAGCCAATCGATTTACAGCGGCTGTGGTAAATGTATGCAAATCCTGAGTTTATAGGATAGGGAAAAAACATCCATCTGTCAATGGAAATAAAAAAAACGGTGGAGAAAAATATAGATTTAGTTTTTTTTCCTCTTCATACTCTCATGAAGCCTCTGATATAGTCCTCTCCCATCAATTTCTATAAAGCAAGTCTTTTGTTTTGTGGATTTGACATTAACTGTGCCGTTTGAATTCTGTTCACGTCGGGATTCCAGCTGGCACACATTGTCTCATACTCTCTCGCACTGACACACATCACTCAATCCATCAATCCCCCCAGACTTAAATCAAATCATGCTGTCGTTACCATCAAAAGCAGACAGAGTAAGAGCAAATCAGATATCAAACCTGCGCGAGCAGATGCAAACTGGCAGTCGTGCCACACGCCTAAGCTGGCGCTAAAATAGCATTAGGCAAGAGCCTTGAGATGCAACCAGGCAAGTCTTCCATAATGATCAATTTCCTCTCAGGTTAAATGCTAGTTAGCCTCGGGCGGACCACACTGAGGTAGTCTGGAAGTGTTTTGGTTTCAATACGTGGAAAAAGACAGGGAGAAACGGTGAAAAAAATAACATCATGCAGTTTCTTTTTCAAGCCCATTGTAAAATCTCCCAGCAGTTTTTCTTTTTCATATTGTGGTAAACAGAGTTTTTTTGGGGGGATCAAAGCGCCATTTCAAAACCCACACAGAAAAAAAAAACACTTCAGTTTCTGGTGCCAAGGCCACCCTGACTGCCTCTGATGTGGCAATGCCTGCCTCTCAAACTGTGCTTTCATTGAACTTCCAGGTGGAATTCCAGCGAAGTGAGAGTGAGGGAAGAATAAGTCCACCGTAGACAGAGACAGAGCACAAGAGGTTCACCAAATAATGCTCCAGTCCATCAATATGTGAGGGATTAAAAGGCAAATCAATGTCTGTTGGGTGGCTGCCAACTTCCAGGCCAGTGCTTTTATGCAGCTAAAGCTTCTTTTCATCTTTCACTGTCAATTTGCAAAGAAGAATGAAAAGATTCAAAATCAGGCTGGTGATAGAGATGCCAGTTTTGATAGCATCACTACAGAGACTTCAAAACATGTCAATTTGGACACTTAATTATAACTCTTAACAGAGATTTAACGACTTAAAATGAAGGAATCACACTGAGCTCAGAGATTAAATAATGTCTAATCACATAAGAGTTGTGGTTATTAAAGCAAGAGGTTTTCGGCAGGGAGTCGGATCTGACAAACCGGGCTTCATTGTTCCTTTCCCCTTTTCACCTTGCAACATTATTTTTTTTCCTCCAGTTTTTCTGAACTCATATAAGGACCCAAGTCTGGGTGAAAAGAGGTTTTGATTAGTTTTTATGAGTTTTGCCTCATGGTCTTCTATAGATCCAGTCGGTTTCATCTGTTCCTCCTTTAAATTCATAGCACATTCCTGAAGTTATGAAACAATTGCGTAGTGCCCGGCTCACCACGCAGCAAATGATGAGAGAAAGTCTGACTCATGGGGCCATTTTTAGATTAAAAACAAAACATGTTTGGTGAAATAAAACTCTTTGTGAGAGAAACGCTTTGTGGCAGCTCCTCTAAAAAAGAAGAAATCTAACGAGCATTGTTTTGTTTTTCTTCAGCCATGGCTCAAGTACAAACTCAAAGGCAACTTATTTCTCATGAGACCTTTTCTCCTTTGTTTTTTTTCTTCCAATCTCACAGAAGCGGCGGCTCTTTATCAATAACGGTTAGCGGGAGCCGAGCTGAAATTGATCACTGCAGACAGACCGTCCAGGTCGTAGATAAGTAACAGAGCAGAGTTCAGAGACCCAGTCAGAGGAGATCTCCTCTTATCTGGAGGGGAAAGAGCCCATTGAATCTGATAGCACCTGGCAGAAAATCAGTGCCTATTGAACACTAAAGTGGCTCTCTGCTGCCTTAAATAATAGACAGCATAAGCTTCTAAATAAAAGCAGAATTGGGCCAATTTTTGCCTCCCTTCAGTTTTTGGAAGCTTACCAGCTGGATCGGCGCAGCAGGAAACCGCCGCATATGTGCGTCTGAATGGAGAAACATCATCAGGTGAAGGCAAGATGATGAAAACAAATTGATTTTGCCTTTTTGCTGAATAGTTCACAAAACATAAAACATAAGCAATCTGTATGTGCGAGAGAGAGAGAATAAAGACAGAAAAGAAAAGAGGACTAATCTAGGCCAATTTTTTTCTTTATTCATCATACGAATATAAAGAGTTTTTTTTTTTTATAAAACATGAAGCATTCAAAAGCCTTCAGGATTTTTGGCAGCGGGACATTACATTGATGAGCGTGTACTTTTATTTACACCATGAAGTCTTTCAGCGGGACTCGTTCATTCTCATGTAAAACAGCAAGAACGCCCCTCGCTTTTCTAAGTCCACTACAAAACCTCTTATTAAGTTTTGATTTAATCTGCCGGTGCGTGTATCGAATAAGAAAGCCTCCCCCAAAAATGACATTTTCACAGAAACTTGGGGAATTTTTAATAGCTCTGCTGATAAAAGGTTAATTGAAGCAAAGGCTTCATGGGTCTTTTGATTCAATGTGAGGTGCCAAAAACAG
The DNA here is from genome assembly GCF_964197995.2 of Scardinius erythrophthalmus. Taxonomy (NCBI): domain Eukaryota; kingdom Metazoa; phylum Chordata; class Actinopteri; order Cypriniformes; family Leuciscidae; genus Scardinius; species Scardinius erythrophthalmus. Next base: position 18,295,407 of record NC_138243.1, read on the forward strand.
TAAGAATTTGATTAGGTAGTTTAACCCGGAGCTTGACTTGGGATAAATGCTCAAAGAGACCCAGACTGTGGAGTGTTTGAAAAGCTCCAGCAGGACAATGGGGTTCAGGTCTTCTTTAATGGCAGTGACAAAAAGCACAGAAGAGTAATAAAAATATGAATGCAAAATCTGAATTGTTTTTTGCATTGTCTTGGAGAGAACCCCACCAGTTTTTATGTCTGCAAACATTAATTAAAGTCAATGGTTTGACTGGAATCCCCTCATAAAAGTGTAACATATTGTGACGGGAATCTCAAATTGCAGTAATATGAACATTATGAACAGTCCAGTTTTCCATGGTTTCATTGAACATTCTAAACTGATTCTCAAAACATTTGGGCATTTTTACAGATAATGATAATAATTTTCTGAGAAAAACAGACCTATCCCTGTGGGGGGAAAATGCTTAAACCATAAGCTGAACTGTTCCAAAATTCCTCTAAAACCAGCCAACAGATCAGCTAGAAAAGACAGAGAGACCAGCTAAGATCAGCAAACAGGTTTAGTTTTTTTTTTTTTTACAAAAAATTGCAGACCATATAAGCAGACCATGTTTCTTGGTTCTACAAAAAGATCAATTTAGCTTTTATTTTCTTTATTAAAAGTAAAGGTAACAATTATCAATTAACAATGAATCACTAAATTAAAGATGGGAAAAAAATATTGTTATATTCTTATGTGCATACAATGAAAGTCAATGGGGTCCAAAATAACATGAACAATTTTTTTTTTTTTTTGAGCACATAAGAAAGTATAGTCATACACATTTGGATGACATGAAGGTGAGTAAATTACAGTTAAAATTTTCAGTTTTCAAATCCCTTTAACAACCATACTTAAAAGACCTTCTGCTATTCATGTGCTGAAATACAGGAATATCACAGTGGCTTTCGAATGCAGGTAACGATTCTGTGATAAAAATAAAGACCCCTGGCTGCTCACTCTTATAAACCCTTCTGTCCACCCACACTAAACAGATCAAAGATGGGGCAGCTTTTCAAAAACTGAAGCTAAAACTGAAAACAACTGAAGAAATTGAGGTTGCAACAATATGTGCCGTCTCCTCACATCTCAACAGTGCAAAACTATTTGTAGAAAACTCGAGGGTGCCTTGGAAATGGCAATTTTATGTTGTTGTCATATTCCAGAAAGAAAATGAAGTCTATTTTAGGAACATTAACATTCTTTTCAGGATAATTAAGCACTTTTTCACCACCAAATTCTCATTATTACTGTAATATGTCTGTCATTAAAATAATGTTTTAATATTCTAATTCTAATATTCTCAATGGTCATTCTCATTGCACAATTTTCTCTGAATTACAATGATTATTTTTTTTATTTAACACTTAATTTAAATATATCCTTAATTTTTTGCATTACAGTAATGAGAATGAGATTTTGCATTACAGTAAATGTGCTTAAAAAAAAAAAAAAAAAAAAAAGGAAAATAATATACTATAAAAAAGCAATAAAAAATAAAATAGGCTTACTTTTGTTTAGGGTTTAAGGAAATCTTTCCCTGAAAATGGCATCAATGCCCCTGGCCGCTGCTGCTGTGACGATCACTAATCATAGTTAAAGAGATCATTGTTAAAGTAAGAGCACTCAAATCTGATCAAGAATTCATAACGATGCTTCTTATAACGAGATGAAAGTTAAACTGCTGAAAACGCATCTCTTCCTCAGAGCTCTCGTAAATGAGCGGCACACAAGAGAGAATGCATTTCATAACAAAATTATCTACACACACACTTCTGAAACGAGGAGAAGCTGCGTAATTAGCAGACAATTGATGCTTTGCGCCCACTTCCAAAATGATGATGAATGTCTATGATAAAATGAAAATAATCATCAGTCAGGGACGAAGGGGATTCAAATCAAGATAAACTCTTTCAAACAAACAGCTGTGCCATAAACCCCCCCACTAAATCGGATAAACATTCAGCGCTCTTGAACATGTTAATTTCCACAGAGGCCGTATTTCAATTTAAGAGTCTCACTTCATTTGCTTTTAAATGGTCGCTTTTTTCTTTCTGTGTTTTTCGACCTCTCATTCTTTCCCTCCAAATACACACAAACTCATAAACCCTCAACAGGGTGTTGACTATCATTACGATGGAGTGTCTCGATACCTGTGGAAATCAGTTTCACAGCAGTGGGCTTATAGGCAGAGCTAATTGAACTCGTTGTTGTATTTATAGAATTAGAGAGGAATTAATTGGCCCAGAACAAATGGAGCAAATGCAACAGAAGCAGATGTTACATAGAGAGGAAGCAGGCCGCATGGGGCAGGTAAAACAAACACGTTGTATTGGCTTTTACAGCCGCTCCACTCTTCAGTTCACTTGGAGGATGCTCCAGTAGAGATAATAACGCCTGCTAATCCACATTAGTGGAGCTGATACAGTTTTACACAGTGGAAATAAAACACACTAGATCTGGCATTTTAACACATTTACTTTATTATAGGCTGTTAGTTATAAATAGTGTTTGTTAATTCTTAAAAAAAGACACTTGATGACATATGCACACAAATTAAAGTATCTACCCATCTATTTACCCCTATATCAATCCATATCTACCTACTGTATATCTATCCATTTCTGTCTATATACACCTCTATATACCCATATCTATCTATCTATCTATCTATCCACCCCTCTATCTATCCATCTATCTATCTATCTATCTATCTATCTATCTATCTATCTATCTATCTATCTATCTATCTATCTATCTATCTATCTATCTATCTATCTATCTACCCCTCTATCTATCTATCTCTCTATCTATCTATCTATCTATCTATCTATCTATCTATCTATCTATCTATCTATCTATCTATCTATCTATCTATCTATCTATCTATCTATCTATCTATCTATCTATCTATCTATCTATCTATCTATCTATCTATCTATCTATCTATCTAAATGCCCATATATCTATTATCTATTGTTCCACCTATCTATTTCTATATCCATCCATATTAAATCCATATTCATTCATATCCACATCCATCCATCGCTATCCATTTCTATCTACATTCATCCATCCATCCATCCGTAAATACATATATGCATCTTATTGTGGTTAATTGGTTTTATTACTTGACAAATCACACAATTAATTTGATTAAACTCTTGAATCGCTTGACAGCTCTAATAAAAAGACAAATAAATATCTAACATTCTCTCTCTCTCTCTCTCTAAACTTGGCGTAAGGCAACAAGGAAGATTTTACAGGTCAGTGTTTCCAACCTAGCCAAGGTAGATTCCCCCATTAAACAAATGCAAACATATTAAAGGCTTCTCAAGTGTAAAATTCATTTGGTGCCAACAAAAGCCCAAATAAGCCGTAATTACTTAACTGCACACTGTGAACCCAGTAGAGAGTGATTGGACTGCGCATTTCCACACAGCAGGTGTGTGTGTGTGTGTGTGTGTGTGTGTGTGTGTGTGTGTGTGTGTGTGTGTGTGTGTGTGTGTTTGAAGAACAGAATGCTGCTGCTTTTACGAGCGCCACTGACTGAATTGATTTTACAGTCTAGGGTAGTTTATGTCTTCAGGAAGTTATGGGCCGACAGACAATAGAGCTTTAACAGTGCCTGTCTGGCTCAAAGCACATTTGTGACTGCTGGCACTCACGTCTATACTCTAGAAGGAGGCAGTAAATTCATTCCCTATACCTGTTTTAACAACTACTGCTCTGGATTGACAGCTCTGTCAAAAAGAGAGACAAAGTTACTTATTATGCATGACATCGGACCCACACTAAGAGTATACTGATGACAGAGAGAAGAAGGGGATGAAAGGAAAGTGATAAGCTAGAGAAGAAAGCAATGCATAGACATGACAGAAGACATGTTGTATTTGGGGGATAGCACAAACAAGGTCAGGATGAAAGAGAAATAGGGTGAGGTTTATTTTGTTTGGTTAGGCGGTGCGCACGATTAAGCTGTCAGGTGACAGTATCGACTCACAGACTGGGAGAGAGCACTAGCCATCACTGTAATTTATTATTGCGAAAGCCTGATGCAGCGGAGGGATCTTTACTGCATGCTCTCTGGGTCCAGTATGATCTAATGGCAACATTACAGATGGATCTCAGACTGGAACACTATTGGCTTTTTTAATTTCACAAATCAAGTAATTTGGCAAATGAGTTCTGAAGTAGTGTATATTCAATGGCTGGCTGACTACTTTGATTATGTTTCAACAGCATTTGTAGTTGTTATTCCAAACATGAACAGATGGTTCCAAGAACACAAACTGAAAGGGTAGCTAATTCTATTACATTTTCTTAATGATTTAGTCCCCACACATTCAATTCCAAAAAACATGATGTAACTTAGCATATATATATATATAAACAAAACTAATGCAAATATATGGTGCAATCCAAAGCTGAAAATGCCAAATCTGTGAGGAGTCAGAAAACAAGGTTATGTAAATGTGTACATCTCTGTAGAGATCTGTGAGAATGACAGGTGTTAAAATTATATAGAAATCAAATAATGTTTTACACTATGCCATTATTTTCCAAATGTTTATAGCACTAAAATATAATATGTCCAGCTATTGCAAATTATTAACAATTATTTGTTGAAAACAATGTTTAATGTAAAAAAAAAACTAAAGTAGTGTAAAATTATTTGTATTTAGCAAGGACATATTACATTTATTTCAGAAGTGATCAAAAGTGAAAGTAAAGACTTTTATATTGTCACAAAACATTATGTTTCCAATAAATACTTTTGAACATTCTATTCATCAAAGAGTACTGAAAAACAAAAACAAAACTATTTTTAACATTGATAATTAGAAATGTTAGCATATTAGAATGATTTCTGAAGGATAATGTGACTGTCATTTCACACAGGTAAAGTAATCAACAGGTTTATTTGCAGAAGTATGTGATCGCAACGATGGAAGCAGGTGAGTAACTGATGAATGTAGAGTTCAGGATGGATATCTGGATGAGTAAGGGTCTTATCTGTTGCAGGTTCGGAAATGGAGATCGAGGCAGATGACAGAAGAGGGATGAAGGAAGCAGATGACTGAAGACAAATCGTTCAGGTAGGAATCGTGCCGGTAAGGAGTCAGGTAAGTGTTCTTTGAGGGAACGACGAGACCAGACAATGGTGAACTGCATTGGGAAGAGTTATATAGTGCTAGTGCAGGGTGATGATCAGTGAAGATGGAGACAGGTGACGGTGATTAGTCCTCTGGTGACTGGGAACGAGTGGGTGGAGTGTAGAGGTCTGGTGCTGTCGACGTTGTTGACTCTGTGACAGTGACACTGAAAACTGGAGTAATGATGCTGAAAATCCAGCTGTGCTATCACAAGAATTAATTACAAACTAAAATATATTCAATTAGAAAAGAGTTATTGTAATAATATTTCACAATAGTACTGTTGTTACTTAGCCTAGAAATCTAGACGCACCCTAGCGGCAGCAAAAATTATTTTGCAGCCAGGGTAGTCTAGCAACTCTCCATTGACTTTCGTGCTGGAAAAACCTAAATTGGGTCAGGCCAATCACGTCGTGTATAGAGTAGGCGGGGCGGGCTTAACATAATGACGACAGAGTTGCGACGGTTCCCTGCTAACGTTAGTTGAAAACAAAGAATGACGGCTGCTGCTGGAGAACAGTCTTTCGAATCGGCTTTGCCCGCGACTCTGGAGGACTTGGAGTTACGTTTTTCTTTGAGAAAAGAGCAAAGAACGGCACTTAAGTCATTCTTAAAAAAGGAAGATGTGTTTGTAGTTTTGCCGGCCCGATTTAAAAGTTGAATCTATCAACTAACGTTAGCTCCGCTGTTGGGAAAACGCTCTGGTTGGTTGAAGCGCTGTCCTATTGCGTGCAGAGGGAATTTGAAAGACCACCGTTTATCCCGCCCCTCAGATTGAGCTGTGTCTATGGTGAGTTGCCAGACCTTGGTGAATCTTGATGTAGGTCTGGCTTGCCAGGCTAGTTTTTACTGTATTTGATCAAATAAATGCAGACTTGGTGAGTAAAGACTTTAAAAACTGCTTCAAAGACATGAGAGATCATACCCTAAACTTTTGAACAGTAGTGTATATAAAACATTTAAAAAATCAAATACGTAAAAAGTTTTATATTTTGTTGGGATCAGTAACAAAGTTGGTAGTACACAATTAAATAATAATAAACAATAATTAAAATGCCATAAACAGCATCAAATAATGCCTTCTCTTTAAGTGTCAAAACCATACTAAAACATCCCATGTGGCTAAACCCACAAAAAACACTGAGTGTGCACTATGATAACAGAGTCAATGTGCTCTAATAACCTCCGTCTGGGTCAGACCCAGAGAAAATAACGTGCCCTTTGTTTGCTGAGGAGCCGTCCTAATGTGTTAGCTACAGCAGACTGAGCAGAAGTTCAATACTCTCCACACACTGGCACACACACATAAACTCATAATAAACTCGCCTTATTATTGCATACTGATAAGGTCAACCAAGCCACTGAAACTGTACAAGAGTCATTTAACCACAAAAACAGAGCAAAAGAGAGGGGAACAGAGTAAGAGAAGTTAAAGGAGAGAGAGTGAGAACAAACAAATGCATGCAAACACACTGCAGGTTTTTCATATCGTACGACCCTTGACCACTTAAATGTCCTAATTGCTCCTTTCCACATAATGAATGGGCACTGAAGCTTTTCAGTGTTCTGAAGCCATACAACAGCTCTGTGAGCTCTTAAAGGATATTCATAGTAGAAATCAAAATTGTCATCATTTACTCACCCCCAAGTTTCTTTCTTCTGTTAAACACGAAAGAAGATACTTTGAAAAATGCTGGTAATCAAACAGTTGACGGTATCCATTGACTTCCAGAGTAGGAAAAAAGTTGATTCCGTCAACTGTCTGGTTACCAACGTTCTTCAACAGAAGAAAGAAACTCATACAGGTTTGGAGGGTGAGTAAATGATGACAGAATGTTTCACAAAATGAAAAAAAAATCTATCATTTACTCACCGTCATCACGGACCTATATGACCACACACACACACACACATATTTTGAAGAATGTTTCAACTGTTTTTGTTTTTGGACACCACTTACTTTCATTGCATAGACATAAAATAAATAAATAAAACTTATTTTGTGTTTAACTAAAGAAATAGAAAGAGGTTTGCAATCATAAATGCATAAATATATAATAGCATTCTATTTTGGGGTGAATTAATCATTTAACTTGCTACACCAGATAGTTCAATCCAGTTCATGAACATGAATTAACCATTTTTAATTTGTTTTGGCATTACTGTTTAAATAAAATAATACTTTTATTCAGCAAGGATTAATTAAATGTATCAAAAGTGACAGTAAAGACTTTTATAATGTAACAAAATAATTCTGTTTTCAATAAATGCTATTCCAATCATCTAGGAATTCTGAAAAAATAAATCAGCATATTATAATGATTTCTAAAGGATCATGTGAAAATCCAGCTTTGCCATCACAGGAATAAATTACTTTTTAAAATATATAAAAATAGTTATTTTAATATATTTGAACGTATTACAAAAGTTATTTTAAGTTGTATCAAATAAGCGCAGCCTTGGTGAGCATAAGAGACTTCTTTCAAAAACATTTAAAACATTTATTTACACCAGAAAGATCAGAATAAAAAGCCACTAAGCCACAATGATATTCATTAAAATGCAGCTTTGTGCAACTTCAAAGAAAAGACCCAGTAAAATAGTGCAGATAGTGTTTGGCAGAGGCTATTTTTCTTGGCTACTTATCTGGAGTGTCTAAACGGAGCATCATGTAAGGGGATTCAAGGTTAAGCTACCCTCTTGTGGGCTCGACATCCCTCGGCACAGACGCTATCTGAGAATCTGCTCGGTTCTTTTCCCTGAGCCCTCAACACGGTCACTGGCGATGGAGAACCAGCGCGTAGATGAGCAGGGCTTTAACCTGGCCTGTGACTCCGCGCCAGTAGATTTCCCTTGTGTCTGTGCCCTTGATTTGTTCGCTCGGCTCTTCATACATCTTCACTTGTGTGATATATGGCTGGTAGTAGCGAAGACACACAGAGGGACAGCCATGTTATGTCACCTTTATAACGAGAGCAGTATATTCTCCTTGGCTTGACTCGTCCTCTCCCTCTCTGGCTCTCTGAAGGATCTCATCTTGTTCATTTTAAAGGCAAAATCAGACATGATTTCAGTTTCATTTTAAGCTTCTCTATAATACCTATCCAACGGTTCCATAATGTCTCAGTAATACCTTGGGAGGTTCAGTATAAAGGTGAATTTGACAACTCAGGCTGATGATACTTTTAGCATGTCACATTATCACCTCTAATCAGATCCACTATAATGCTGCAAAGTTAACTCCTTTTTAATTGCATTCATCATTTGTCTATCCACCAGTTTAACAGACAAGGCTTAAGGCCCGTACACACCGGGACGAATATCGGCGCGTGTTATTCGCCAGCGTTTTTCAACGCTTTTTTTGTGTTCACACCCAAGCGATTTTTCGCTGACGATGAGCCGAGTGAACATGCAAATTCATTCCCTGACATTAGATGGCGCTTAATACCACTCCATAACAGTTCTCTTTTATCAAGATTTTTGTAGTCGCTGTCGCGTTTGTCATATAGTTCTTTATGTTCCGACACCAACGAGACCAGCAGCTCTACATTCATCTTGCCTTGCATCTTCCTCGTCTTATTTCTTCCCGGCAGTGTTTAGACGCTACTCGGCATATATCTTCTTCGCCGTTACGTATGTGTGCTCGGCAAGACCGTTTTGTGTTTGAGCGCCCTCAAGTTGTGTTTTACTGTAACTTCAGTAGCTCCAGACACGTGAGCAAAAGCGCCAATCTCATTGGTCGGATAGTTTTTGACGCGGCGCGCCAAACCAAAAAAACGAACCCGAGGCGTTTTTTAAAAAATGACGCTTTTACGCGTGGCGTTTTTCGCGTCGGTGTGCACACTCACATTGGCGCCCTTTGTTTAGTTACGAGGCGTTAAACATCGGCGAATATCGCGCGCGAAATTCGTCCCGGTGTGAACAGGCCTTTGGTTACAGATTAAAATGTATGTTTGAGCTGTTTCAACTGAAAGCAACTTATCTTCAAATATGTCAATACCATTGTTTTTTTTTAATGCATGTCTATAAAAGCTACATAAAGTGCCCTTATTATGCTATTTTAAAGTATCCTAATTTGAATGAATGAATGAATGAATGAATGAGGCATTTATATAGCGCTTTCATATGTACTACTGTACACCCAAAGCGCTTTACAATCATATCAGGGAATCTCTCCTCAACCACCACCAAAATTAGTTTTTGGAGTCTCATACAACAGGTTTACATGCATCAAAGGTAAAACAAAACTGTTTCATTTTCTTAGAATATACATTGCACATCATTACATTTTTCAGTGGTTCTCAAATAAATAAATGGAAGAATCAATCTCTCTAAATCCCTCCTTTCCGCGAGCTACTCTGCTCTGCACTCAGACTGTTTTGATTTATCTACCGCCTACAGTGTGTATTGGAAACAAAAACGCCCATTGCCATAACTGAACTTCAGGCCCATCCGGAGGCTTACAGCTCAGCGATTGTACACACCATAAACTAAAGACAGTAACGAACAATGACGTTAATTTTACCATATCCATCTGAGCGCGAGTCTGAAGATGAAACAGTGGAAGAACTAGTTATTCTAGCAACGACGACTTGAACACGATGTTTCTCAGTGATACAGTACGCAGTTTGAGGTACATTATGAGATGTTGCGACTGTAATTCCTAACCATCAGCATTAACAAGTGTACGTCCATTAACAAACCGATGTGTATATTTCTAATTTATTGCGGTGAACAAGCGGCATATCAATAACAAATCAATAACGGTGCATACGTTAGCCGAGCTCTAACGTGAATGACTGATGTAACATAAACGTTTGTAAAACAAATCTTGCTCCATCCATTATCTTTACTCAAAGTAGAACGACAGACGCTCTGCATTAATAGACATGGTTTTAGGTAATAGTGGCCCACAGCTGATTAGCAGAAGTATTTCAGTAAGTCAGTAATAACGTAAGTTAGCCAGTTAGCAGGAGACCTACACAATATTAAACACAAAACTAAGTACTTTGAAAACTCGGTAAAAAAAATTATATACATCAATAATTAGTCATACTTACAGGTTGTGATTCTAAAGGAGCAAGTTGGTCCAAATAAACTGGGTACTGATCCATCTTTCACGAGCAAGCGCTTTGAGAATCCCGCGTTGAACTCCGAGATTGAGAAGCAATCGTCAGTAAAGTGACGTGTTGTGGGCGGGTCAAGTTGTTCGCGGGCGGACAACGTACAACATAGGCGGGCATTATATGCAAATGTATCTCGTAGTGACTTAGAACCGTAAAGCAGTCGAATTCGAAACCCAAACGACTCGCAAAGGCGGTTCAGAGTCGATTCTTTCTTTTGGGAGACAATAACTTTATTTATTGTGCACTTTCAACTTTACAACTTTGCAGAACGTTTACATTCACAAACAGCTATATAACACACTGCATGAAAGGGAATATTCGAAAAACCATAATAGGGGCACTTTAAATGTCCTAATTGAACCAAGGCCTAATCCTGGCTTAATCAAAGCCCTGTCTGTGAAACTAGGCCTATGATTTATAAAAACAGGCTCAAAGACTTAGAAAGTGTAAGTAAAGTACAAAAGTTCAAAAGGCAGTATTGTACATAGACCCATATATAGAATATTTAACGTACAACACATATCGCCATGGGAACCACTGACACAAGCAAAAAGTTGCTGATTTCCATGAGATTATCAATGATTTGCTCTCAATATCTGCATGAAAAACATCGGGATGGGCTTTCGGTGACATTTAGTCTAATAGCAAGAATAAAATGCAATGTGAACCAGACCTTCTGCTGTTAAAGGGATAGTTCGGCCAAAAATGATATTAAACCCATGATTTACTCACCCTCAAGCCGTTCGAGATGCATATATCAATCATTTTTCAGACAAACACATTTTCAGTTATTTTAGAAAATGTCTTAGATCTTTCAGTGGTTATAATGTGAAGTTATGGGGTCCACTCCCAAGTCCCAAAAATGTGCATGCATCCTTCACAAAAGTAATCCATCCGGCTCCAGGGGGATAAACGAAGGCCTTCTGAGGGTAATCCGTGCGGTTTTGTCGTAAAAATATACATATTTAAAACTTTATAAATGAAAATAACTGGCTTCCGGTAGCGGTCGACGCACGTTCACGGAGATGGATGCTGGCGTATGACGTAGGACGTAGCGTAGGAAGCGTCGTGACGTAAAACGAACGTAGAGTTTTGTTTTGCTCTGCTCTCTGGCTGCGCTGTCACGTTCGTTCTACGTCACGACGCTTCCTACGCTACGTCCTCCTACGTCATACGCCATATTTTCATTTATAACGTTTTAAATATGTATATTTTTACGCACGGATAACCGCACGGATTACCCTCAGAAGGCCTTCGTTTATCCCCCTGGAGCCGGATGGATTACTTTTGTGAAGGATGCATGCACATTTTGGGACTTGAAGGAGTGGACCCCATAACTTCACATTATAACCACTGAAAGATCTAAGACATTTTCTAAAATAACTGAAAATGTGTTCGTCTGAAAAATGATTGCCATATGCATCTCGAACGGCTTGAGGGTGAGTAAATCATGGGTTAAATATCATTTTTGGCCAAACGATCCCTTTAAGTCGGGTTCACACTAAACGATTTTGACCACGATTTGTCCGTCTGAGACTAATTTTGTGAATCCTAAAAAATTCCTCTGATCCTAGGTCTAAATCTGATCGTTAGTTTGAAATAGTGTGTCACACACCTGCAGTGTGGCTTCTCCTACGAAAAATCAAAAACCAATAGGAGCGCGGAACCCGATGACGCAATTAGTGAGACCACAACAAACCACCACTTGCTCAACACACATCATCTTTATTTTTTTCCAGTTTGCTTTTCAAGAGAAGATCAAAATTAACGCAAAAGATCGTTTATGTTTGCTAGCCACCATTTCTATCCCACATAATTGAGCTCACATCACTGAAACGTGTCACGGATTGATGATGTAAAACTCCGGAGAGTCACGTGTGCATCTGTTTTTTAACGCGTCTTGACTGTCGTACAGTCTGACATAAATGACAACTGAGATCCTACAGTGTGACGTGGCTTACAGCGGGGCATGTTCGTACAATCTGACAAGCAACAATCTTAAAGGACTATTATAAATCGCACAGTGTGCACCCGGCTTTAGTCAGAGTGACTCTACGAAATCTCAAATGAATAATATGATTAATTTAAACCATCTTTGTTTTCTTTAACTGCCTTCAGCCTGTTTCCATTGTAAATGAAGACTATAGCCTGTTCTCTCTTTCTCTCTCATCAGTAGGGGAGGACAGGCGCTGTTAAAGGCCACATCTTTAATTACACCCTGCCCACAGCAGTTAAATGTCAGGCCATTTGCATTACATACAGAGTGCACTGGCATTCAGCGGGCATTAGCCTCTGCTGGCGCTTTCGTCACAGCCCAGTGAAGACTTTAGCCAACCAACCTCTACCACAATGAAAGCACCAACTTCAATCAACACCTCCTGAGTGGGTGCCATGCCATCCGAAGATGATGAATTATACTGAAAATAAGCTCCAGGCCAAAAATATACACACACTGGTGTTGTTTAATTTACTGGTCTTCTTGTTCACATGGAACTTTGTGCTTTGTTACTCCTGATAAGAAACAAATTCTGTCCATTTTATCATGAAAATCAAACAATAAATGGCGTTTTGACACTCTTAAATGTGACGTGACAGATCACTGTAGTGCCAAGCGGCAGCATGGAGCTAGAGTCTTTTTATCCCCACTTTAATACAAGTTAAAATCTCGAAAAACATGTATGAATATCAGAAATTATGTTGAAAGATTAAATACAACTTTCTGAAATCCGCATCATTTATCACGTAATCACTCAATCTGTGTTTTAACCGAAATAATGCTCGGTGTAGGGAAAAACTGTGCAACCTTATCAATGTAACACATCCTTGCTGAACAAAAAAGTATTCATTTCTTTAAAAAAAATAAAAAATTCAGACCTCAGTTTTCTGAATGGTTTTTATGTTCTTATGTTCTTTTCTTATGTTATTTGTTGGGGATTTACAAAGACTTTGATCCAAAAAGCATAACAACATCCGATATCTCGGAAACCGCATGCCAAGTAATAGCAGTAAGCCTCTCCCAGCGCAGTGCGGTGAAGGCAGGAAACAAAGATTAAGGACTCACAGAGGACTGACAGTGCTGTCATTTAGGCTTGTTCTTGAGCAGGAATGAGAAGCAGTAAGAATGTGCCGTGAACTCGATCACCACCCAGGGCCTCCACATCTACTTCCATTACAGACCCCACAGGGCTGTCGATTTAGCCTGTCTCTTTTCTCATCTGCCTTATATTCCCCATACTAATTAAAACCTTGATTGCAAAGGCCGTTTAGAGCTTCACGGAGCAGGCATGGATGCTGGTGGAGGGAGAGACATGAGTACACAGGAAAGGAGTGATGTGTTATTGGAGACCACAGGTGGTGCTGCTTCCAAGTGCCTGACACATCCGAGCAATCAACACATGGGGAATGACAGATGAGAGAGAGAGGAAGGAAGCATGACAGGAAAAAGAGAGGCAAGAGGAATATCTTATGAATTACTACTGGTATATATTATACAAATCCACTTTATATACATATACACACATATATACACTTTATTCAAACTTTTTACTAAATATTTATTCAATCTTTTGTGTCCATGTTGTGAAGTTGAGCCAGGAGTGTAAAACTATGTATGTGTTTCACGTTTCAATTGTATCATTTGTCATTTTCATACCAAGCTTGCACTCATTTTTTACCAGACTGCAATTCAATAAATCACTATGTGACAAGTATTAGCTATTAGATTTCTGTCAGGACCACTATCGTCAAATACGATTGACAGTTAGCATACTGTCTGGTGCGAGAACTCCCTGCGCACCCATGCAGCCTAGCATGGATAAGAGCAGCAATAATCCCCTTACGGTAAACACAACAGAACAAACATAAATGTATTGCAGATATCATTAATTCATTTTAATGTACAACATAATTAGAGAATTTTAGTCTGATTCAGGATCAGGGATCAGGGAATCAGAATGCCAAATCCTGACTGACGAGAGGAGGAGCTGAGGATGGAGGGTAATTACACTGTAAAAAATTTGCTGTAGTTTTGCAGCTGTTTGCCAGTAACTTACTGTAGATTTAAATTGATGTTATTTACTGGCAACAGTTTGTTCAAAGTTAAATGAACATTAAACATTAACAAGTCTTTGTCTTTAAAGAATAAAATTATAAAATAACAATCTAATGCAAAGCATTCTGGGAACCAGAAATCTTCATCAACCTTTTTCTGTTTTTTTCCTTCAGATTTTGGTTCCCAGAATGCTTTGCATGAGGATGTTAGTTTAGTTTTATTCTGTAAAGATAAAGACTTGTTAATGTTTAATGTTCATTTAATTTTGAACAAATTGTTGCCAGTAAATAACATCAATTTAAATCTACAGTAAGTTACTGGCAAGTAGCTGCCAGTAATACTGTAATTTCTACAGATTTTTCTAACAGTGTAGCTCCTGAGAAACGTGATGGCTGTTGATGATACTGAAGGAGCTTATATATGTATATAGTGATAGGTGTCCATAGGTAGATGTGGATCAGCTGAGAGTCAGCTGATGCAAGCTTGACTAACGTAACCTGCCAGAACTGACACAACGCTTGATGTTATTTTGTGGGTTTAGTGAAAATAGCCAGATGGTAGAAGTCTTCTGCAACCAAAGAGTATACTGATTTATTGAATTTCAGCAATAGCCTGCTGTCTCCCCAACCAGGTGCCTCCAATCCAGGTTC
This sequence comes from Scardinius erythrophthalmus, assembly GCF_964197995.2. NCBI lineage: Eukaryota > Metazoa > Chordata > Actinopteri > Cypriniformes > Leuciscidae > Scardinius > Scardinius erythrophthalmus. The sequence continues at coordinate 18,310,411 of NC_138243.1, forward strand.
TTTTCTGAAACCTCTTATGGTGCACCTGGCAGAGAGTAAAGAGTGTATTGAAAGAACGAGTGTTTCCCTTTACTCACTGGTTTAAAGCAGCACCATTAACCACTGAAATAGGTCAAAAGGATCCAGATCAATCAAGTTCTCACCATTCCCTCTCGCTTCCTCTTTCTTTCTCCGCTTTCACTCACCAACGCTATTTGAGTGCGTGCCTAATCGTGAATGAGCCTTCTTACATTGTACGGCTCTGGCTTTTAAAGGTGATCCAGAACGAAAAAGAGAAAGCAGTCAAAATGTCAAAATAGCTGAAATCGCAATGAAGCCCTGATGTAGCTTTGTCCATTGTGTGTGACACAATAGTGCAGCTATAGCATTCATCGGCCCCTCAGCGGCGCGCACATTGTTCATTTCGCTATTCACATGACAAGCCTATATTCAGGCAGTGCTATTCATCCTGTCTGCCTGCATCTCCTGATTTATTTCACAAGGTTAATACTCTGATGGATTTTTACTCGGGCAAGGACGAAGACGCCAGCTGCACATCCTCAATCACAGCGGAAGGCCCCCTCCCCTCAGTCTATCACAGGAGCTCCTGGTTCCGAGACAGAGATGGGAACAGGGAGGGACGCCACACGACTTCTTTATACAGTAGGTAAGGTGAAATGAACAAAAAGGGAGGCTTCACCCATCGGCTCTGCTGGAACATACTCATTTACACTTTTCTGCAGTGTCATCCTAAGCAGCCTTGCCTACTGTGACACATCATTGGCCCAAAATCCTGCTCTACATAACTGTATTTAATATGTTCTGATTGACTGAGACTGTCCTGTGTTGTACAGCATTTTCACTTTCAGTGTGGAAAGATAAATTACTCTTAGCAACTCATCGTGTTGTAACTTGTTAGGACACTGTGTTCACTTTAACCTTAGATTGCTCCAGAAAGATAGTCCCTGTAATACATTTACTCTAATAATAAAGTTATTTTAATTTGTAATAATATGTCACAATATTACTGTATTTTTAATCAAACAGACACATAAGAGACTTCCTTTAAAAACATTTTTAAAAATCTTGCCAATGCCAAACTCTTTGTACAGTATGTATTTGCATTTTAAGGATTTGCATTGGTATTTAAATCCGGGCCAATATAGATGAAGGACAATATTAAAGGTCTACTTTTTTGTCTTTTTTTCATTCTTTTTTTTTTTAAATAATGTTAAAAATTATTGAAGTTAATTAATTAATCGGTATCACAACATTATGAAAAATACAGTATGAAAAATAAAGTGTGAAAAATGCTCATTTTAAATTATTTTAAATTACTAGAGTTAAAATCCGTTAAATATCCAATATCAATATAATAAACCTCTAAAATTAGCAGATGACCAATATATCATGCAACCCTATAGCACTTATTTTACACTACACATAACACACATTTGTATTCTTAAACACCCTACATAGTGGGGCGTTAAATACTCAGCTGACTTCAAAGGAGCACATTCATCTTGACATGTATCATCACATCATAATCCACCCTCGACATTCCTTCAGTTCCATTCAAGTCTAAAACTCCAGTAATATGCAGTGAGTGTTGTAAGAGCAATTACAGAGGTAATCTCCATATTAGCATAAAACACATGCTTAAGACAGAGCTCATTCAACCATATCCACGCTGAAATTACAGACACTTTACTCCACATAATGTCATTTTCCACAAGGTTACTCTTCCTGCTGTGTTCCTCTGGAGACGTGAAGAGAGAGAAAGAGGCTTCAGGAGAGAGATTACTAAAGATGTGAGGGTTTTAGAAGTAGAGACAAATATTCAGCATTAATGTGTTTTTTGATGTTTTTAATTATTCCATTGTAAAAATGAGGTTAACAGGCCCTCTAGTCTAATTTTACATGCTATTCTTTTTTAAGTCCTTGTTTGTGCATCTGCAGTTTCTTCGGTTGTTAAGTCTATGAATGAAGGCAGTGATGCTCTTCCTCCCCACAGTAAACAAGAATGTTTGGTGTTTTAAGATCCTGGCAAGATAATCAAATGGATTTTACATCTAGTTTATTTCTTTTTGAAGAGTAATGCAGCTGATTCCAGATTTTTCCAGAATGACTTTTTGTGGAGGGGGGCAATTAAACACTGAAACAGCTTTATTTTCGCCCCATAACTCACCAGTAATCTAAGAGAAGAAGATAGGAATGAAGAGGATGAAAGGAAGGTTGAGAAACATCTGTAAGAGATGAACAGGCTTGGGGGGGGGGGGGCAGTATAATAAACAGTATAATAGAATATAAATAATACTACAATAACACTGGTTGCATCTAGAACAGAGAGTTAGACAACATTGTTGTATAAGGGAGTATACTGAATAAGCATCAGAACTAAATGAATTACACTAAAGACGCACTTGACGGCTAAAAAATATGTATTTTACCATCATATTTATAACTATATGAATTCATCCCCCCTAATCCAAACATTAAATCCGCTCTCAGTCTCTGCCTGACAAATACTCTCTCTCCAGCCCATGTTTCACTAAGACAGGGGTTTCCAGCTTCTCTCGGGATGTGGGTGAGAAGATTGCGAATCCCTTGAAGTGTCAGCTGGTGAGAGAATTTCTCCCCGCAGAGAGCGAGAGTCCCCAAAGAAGAGCATTGCCCCTCACCTACATCTTATCTAACAATCTAGTCAAGTCCCAAAATAGATAAATAGCCCTGGATAAGATGCAGTAGGCATTTTTGAGGAAAAGTACTTCAAGTGTTGTTTCTATATGATTTTTAGGTGCTGAATCCATTTCTGCCGTATAACAAGTTGTAAACATCACTGTTTTGGCATAAACAATAAAAACAAAATGGCTGCCAAAATTAACTGCAAAAATGTATTGCAGTTTAAACATTAAACATTAGAACTAAACTATGCATTCTCAGAATATTTAAACATGTAAACAATGAAAAAACAACATTAACAGTTTTTAATGGCTGCTGGAATTATGCCAAGGTACCAAGGTACACTGGGAAGCATATATCAGTGGAAATATGCAGTTATGCCCAGCCCGAAGGGGGGGACTTGGAATACACATGACCCCAGGGGGCTGCATATTGAGAATCACTGGGGTGTCCAGCCGCAGGTGGAATATTTCAAACCCAGGGGTGGCAAGGTGGCTTGCCAAGGGAAAGACACATGCTCAGAGAGGCTTAACAGTGGAGGTCGCACAGAGGCCATGTTAGGTGTCGCCCAGCCTGCAGCTCTACAGATGTCTGTTAGCGAGGTGCCATGCGCTAGAGCCCAAGAGGATGCCACACTCCGGGTGGAGTGGACCATCACACCAAAGGGGCATGGTCGACCATGCTGCTGGTAAGCCAAAGCAATGGCATCCACTATCCAGTGAGACAACCTTTGTTTGGAGAGAGCCTTTCCCTTCAGCTTCCCACCATGACAGACAAAGAGCTGGTCTGAAGTCCTGAAACACTGCTTTCTGTCTACGTAAGCACGGAGGGTGCGTACTGGGCAGAGCAGTGCCAAGGCTGGGTCTGCGTCCTCCAAGGGCAGCGCTTGCAGGTTCACCACCTGATCTCGAAAGGGTGTGGTGGGAACCTTGGGCACATATCCAGGCCAGGGTCTCAGGATCACGTGAGAGTTAACCGGTCCAAATTCCAGGCACGCTCTGTCAACCGAAAATGCCTGCAGGTCCCCTACCCTCTTGATGGAGGCCAATGCAACCAGGAGCGCTGTCTTCATTGACAGGAACTTAAGCTCCACTGATTGCAGAGGCTCAAAGGGAGCACTCTGAAGGGTAGTTAGAACCACTGAGAGGTCCTAAGAGGGAACGAGAGGAGGGCGAGGAGGATTCAGTCTCCTCGCTCCCCTCAGGAACCTGGTGATCAGGTCGTGCTTTCCTAGAGACTTACCATCAACTGCGTCGTGATGTGCGGCAATGGCGGCACTATACACTTTCAGGGTGGAGGGAGACAGCGTTCGCTCCAACCCTTCTTGCAGGAAGGAAAGCACGACACTGATCGGGCATTTCGTGGGTTCTTGAAGTTTAGAAGAACACCAGTTCACGAAGAGGTTCCACTTCAACGCATAGAGATGTCTCGTGGACGATGCTCTAGCGGAAGTGATGGTAGCCACCACCGCAGGTGGTAGGGTACTCAAACCTGCCTCGTCCCGTCCAGGAGCCACACGTGGAGTTTTCAAAGATCGGGACGAGGGTGCCATAAGGTGAGCAGGTCCTTCCTCAGGGGATTTGGCCAGGGAGGTGCTGTCGCGAGGAGTACTAGTTCTGGGAACCAGGTGCAGTTGTGCCAATACGGGGCAACCAAAATTACCTGCTCCTCGTCCTCCCTGATCTTGCGCAAAGTCTGCGCAAGAAGGCTCACTGGGGGAAACGCATACTTGCAGAGGCCCCGCGGCCAGCTGTGCACCAGTGCATCCGTGCCGAGCGTGTCCTTGGTCAGAGAATGACTCCATATGAGGAGGTGGCGGGCAAGTTGCGACATACAGCGGGAGCACAGACCACCTTGTCGGTTGATGTACGCTACTGTCGTGGTATTGTCTGATCGGACTAATACGTGCTGACCCGTGAGCAACGCACAGAAGCGGTGCAGGGCGAGACGTACGGCCTGCAACTCAAGGCAATTGACATGCCAAAGGCGCTGGGAAAACTGAGGTTCGTCCACGGGGTGAAGGTCTGACGGCAGGTCGAAGTCACTGGGACTCGGAGCGTGCCGTGTTGCCATGCCCTCGCTCGTAAGCTGCGCACACATGGCGACCGAGTCAATTTCCATACCATGCACGGAGCAGAGTTTGCTCTTCTCCCAGTCGACCCGAAGGCCCAGACAAGCTAGGTGCCGGAGCACTAGGTCCCTGTGTTCACAAACCTTGTCTCGAGAGTGAGCTAGGATCAGCCAGTCGTCGAGAGGAACAAGGGCTGCTTCGACAACCCTCGTGAAGACGCGAGGAGACAGGGCTAGCCCGAAAGGGAGAACTGCGTACTGGTATGCCTGCCCCTCAAATTATATATTTATATATATATATATATATATATATATATATATATATATATATATATATATATATATATATATATATATATATATATTTAAATATATATATATATATATATATATATATATATATATATATATACATACTGGTATGCCTCATTTGCATATGTAAACATGACATTTTAGAAAACTTGTAATACAAAAAATGTCTGTCTCTATGTAAGTGAAAAACTGGAAAGGTTTTATGGTGATATCTATAACTTAAAAAATTTACCCTATCCACCTGTAGTGTTTCGGCTGTGAATAATGCACCTATTGTTTCGATAACAATTACAAGAAAATGGGACCCTTATTTCAATGTTATACGGTGGATCCTTATTCAGGAGACATTGAACTTTCTAAAAATGTGGTATAACAACTTTTCCTCAAAAATGCCTACAGGGTTACACAATCTTGAAGATTCGGACCTGACTAATCCACTGGAGAGACACAGCTAAATCACGTCAGTCTCTCGGGATGTCTGTTAAATCAGCACAGTCATGGAGCTACAAATTAAATCAAATTAATCTGATACATGCATGAAGAGATGACAGTTTTAGATAAAATGGGGGTATCTGTATTAAACTGTAAGCTAAGAGTGTGCTCTATGTTATCCTGTTAAATTTACAGTAAACAAGCAGCTGTGGTTGCCAGAAATTCACAGTAAAATATACTGTGACAGGTGTTACATGGAATATTGCTTGTATATTTTACTACTTACAATTGTATTTCATTAGGTGATATGTTCATATAATCAAACTACTTCAAGTACCAAATTCAGCTTTTTACATTAAAATATACCGATGACCAGCATGATTATACAGGTAGCAAAACAGAAAGTCACATGATAAATCAGCGTAAACAGCCTGTTTAGGTTCATTAAACATGGCCAATGCTTGCTTGTATACAGCGGGGGAAATAAGTTTTGAACACGTCATCATTTTTCTCAGTAAATATATTTCCAAAGGTGCTATTGACATGAAATTTTCACCAGATGTTGGTAACAACCCAAGTAAGCCATACATACAAAAATAAGTTCAGAAATTAAGTTATGTGTAATAATGTGAAATGACACAGGGAAAAGGTATTGAACACATGAAGAAAGGGAGGCGCAAAAAGCCAAGACAACTGCTGAAAACTTACAGTAATTAAAAAGCAATCCAGCTTTTTAGTCAGTGGAAATTAATAACAGCTGGTTCAGTCCCAAATGATGGCCTACAAAAAGGTCTCATTGCCAAGGTGTCACACAAGACACATCTCATGATGGGTAAAAGCGAAGAGTTGTCTCAAGACCTTCGCAACCTAATTGTTGCAAAACATAATGATGGCATTGGTTATAGGCGCCATTCTAAGCTTCTAAATGGTCCAGTGAGCACTTTTGGGGCCATAATACGGTAGTGGAAGGACAATAATTTCACCATAAGTTTGCCTAGACCAGTGCTCCTCGCAAGATTTCTGATAGAGGAGTGAAAAGAATAATCAGAAGAGTTGTCCAAGAGCCAACACCAAGTTGTATGGTGTTTTTAGGGTAATGTGCACTGCCATTTCTCCTCCAAATATGGTGTGTATTATGGCATCCAAACAGTTAAATTTTGCTCTCATGTGACCACACTATATTCTCCCAGTATTTCACTGACTTTTCCAAATGTTGTGCAGCAAACTTTAAATGAGCTTCAACATGCTTTTTTTTCAGTAATGGAGTCTTGCGTGGTGAGCGTGCATACAGGCCATGGCGGTGGAGTGCATTACTTACTTTTCTTTGAGACAACAGTACCTGCTATCTGCAGGTCTTTTTGAAGTTCTCCACAAGTGATCCTTGGCTCTTGGACAACTCTTCTGATTATCCTTTTCACTCCTCTATCAGAAATCTTGCGAGGAGCATTGGTCGAGGCAAATTTATGGTGAAATTATTGTCTTTCCACTACCGTATTATGGCCCCAAAAGTGCTCACTGGACCATTCAGAAGCTTAGAATGGCGCCTATAACCAATGCCATCATTATGTTTTGCAACAATTAGGTTGCGAAGGTCTTGAGACAGCTCTTCGGTTTTACCCATCATGAGATGTGTCTTGTGTGACACCTTGGCAATGAGACTTTTTTGTAGGCCATCATTTGGGACTGAACCAGCTGTTATTAATTTCCACTGACTAAAAAGCTGGATTGCTTTTTAATTACTGTAAGTTTTCAGCAGTTGTCTTGGCTTTCAATGCCTTTTTGTGCCTCCCTTTCTTCATGTGTTCAATACCTTTTCCCTGTATCATTTCACATTATTACACATAACTTAATTTCTGAACTTATTTTTGTTTCTTTGTATGTATGGCTTACTTGGGTTGTTACCAACATCTGGTGAAAATTTCATGTCAATAGCACCTTTGGAAATATATTTACTGAGAAAAATTATGACGTGTTCAATACTTATTTCCCCCGCTGTATATACAGTGCACAGGGTCATACACACAAAGACAAAATACCATCAGGGGAAAGGGGCGGTCACACTTTATGTTCCATTGACTTCCATTCATATGCATGCAAATGAGGGAGACAGTAAAGGCAAGCTCTTTTCGGCGCGTTTCAAAGTACAAGTTTGGTGAACTCTGACCTATGAATCCGCATCACGTGAAGATGTCTGACCAACAGAAGATTAATAAGTTGAATTAAAAGAATGCTCATTTGTGCCATCATATTACGACCGTTGCAGTGCCTGTAGAAATTTTAAATGCTCAAAGTCTAGTGTGATAATATTCTACTGTGGTCACCATTCACTTTCATTGTATGCATCTCCGTTTGAGATACACGCTAGAAAGAAACTGGGGGGAAAAGGAGAAAACTTATTTTGCAGAGGAAGGGAACTCACATTCTCAATCCGGTATGAGTGTATTCCAGGTGTGCACATATTGACTAGTTTGCTATCAAACGCTGTGCTGATGCAATAATAGGTAATATGTCTGTCAGACAAAAGAATGAAGTATTGCTGAAACTGGAAGTAACAATGAAGAGATGCTTAAACTCACTGAAACAACCTCATAATCCAAAGCAGCCGGAGTGAGAATCATAAACCTCAAATGCAAGGGAAGTAAACATGGAGCTCAGTGTCTTAAGGTGATGATACATGGGGCAACTTTTTGGGCAAGGTTGCTAGGCAACACACAAGGAAGGTTTTTCAATACTGTGCCTGTTACAGCCACTGCCCGGTGTACAAACCCGATGACCTGTTTCATCCAATAGACTATTTTTGCAAACCAGCTTTAGGATACGAGTCTGAGCTGATTGAAAGCACCATTCACCGGTTCAAATACAGTCATTACCCATGGCCCTCTAACCAGACACACACAAATACACACACATTCCCAAAAATGAGCTACAAGGCTAAAAAGCTTTGTTTAAAATATTACTCATGGGTGTTAGACCACCCACAAATCCAGTTAATGGAACAAATAAGGTTGATATACTATCGCACAGACCACCAAATACTGGGCTCTTTTGCAGAGAGGAGTGCGTGAGGAGGACCAGAGGGGATGTTAGTAACAGCAGCATCATCCATTAACATGTACAGGGCCACACACCCCTCAGGTTCCTGCACAGTCACCAGGGATTGAACAGAGACAACATAATGACCACATACTGGGGAGATTCTCTCTCCCATCACTCCTTACCAGTTTTAACTTTTTTTGTTATAGTAATATTTTTTGCCTTTTGTCAAAAATATATCTTTTTTTAACCTTGCACACTTAAGTTATTTCCGATTGTACCACTTTAGACCTATTTGGACAGGATTAGTTTTAAATGGAGAGGTGGAGTAAAGTGATTTTAGTCCCGTCCAAATGTGCCATCTCAGTAATCATTACAGACAATGTCAGTAAAGATTATGGTGACTTTTACCTTCTGTAAAAAGGTATGTACGTAAATATTCCCTAATTTCTTGTTTAAAAGTATAATTCTCTACGGTTTTTCAAGTATGGAGGTGTTCGAAAAAGCATTCGTCTAGGCGGTGGCACAAGGCTGTGGCAAAACTCAAGTGTTTTCCACATGCCATTCAGATCAAAAAGAAGGTAAAAAGCACTTGTTAGAGGCAGGAAACTTCTTTTAGCTTTAGGTAAGTGCCTATTACCAACAGAATCCAATCAGAATTTAATTAATTAATTAAATGACGCACATGACGACAGGGAGGTGACGACAGTACATAAATCAAGTTACCCCTCCCACTTCTGCTAGTTTTACTGAGATTTCTTATCCCGCACGAATTGGCCATTAATATTACAGACGTCCAGTGGTAAAATTACATTACTCCATTGTAAAACGAATCCTGTCCGAATAGGGCTTTTGTCATCGTGACAACGCAATGCCATAAACCGCAAAAAAAAAAAAAAACTGTAAAATTGATGCTTTAAACAGTGTTATGGGCGTTTTTATAAATTTTAAGCTTTACATTTCTGCTTTTAAATTATCCAGAAATGATCCCTATTTACTTATATTGTAGAGAGAGCTGAAAAATAACAGAAAGATTTCATCATTTACTCACCCTCATGTCGTTCCAATTCTGTTTGACTTTCTTTCTTCTGCGAAACACAAAAAAATAAATATTTTGAAATATGTTTAAAACATTTGAAAATGAAGAAATTAAGACATATAAGATAAATATTGCAATTTTACAGTTATACTGTAAAATTACGATCTAATCTTTTTTTGTTTTACAGTAAAATATTACAATAATAATTACATTTATTGTTATTATTATAGCCACATTGATATATAATAACAAAATGTTGGGCCACATTCTGCAGCCCTACAAACAAGCATAGAAAAATAAATGGCAATTTTTACCAGAAACAAAATAATGCAATTATTTATTTTTTTCCCAAATAATGCAGCCCTACTAAAAATATATTTTATGATCCACAGAAGAAATAAAGGTTTAGAACAACAGGGTCAGTAAATCATGACAGAATTTTCTGTTTTGAGTGAACTATCAATATTACGCCACAAATGCTGCTGATTAAGCTAAACATTTGTGTTATTAATTTCATTTACAAGATTAAAGCTGATTACCCAGGGTCAGCACACTGGAAAAGAAGGATGGAAGCTATGAAAGAGACACCGTGCTATAGTCCATGCCCTAGAGAATGTGTGTCTAAAACAGAGAGTGTGACAGAGATTGGGGAGCTCTGGGGTTCCTGGAAACCATCATAACCATCAATATCTCTCGGTTCTCCTCCTGATTCCCCTTCAGCGGTTCTGTCCCCCTGGGTCCATCACTATTCACAAACACACTCTCTCACTGGCTCCTGCTTGGTCACGGCCTGGATTTACCTGATGAGCGAATCTTGCTTTAGCTTTAATCTGGTTTCTTTAACCTAGAGTGCTGAGGCGAGCTTCATTCCTGAAACATGCTTGCGCTTTTTCGCTGTGTGATATTAAGAAATGAAGAGAGAGCAAAATGTGGAATAAATTTGCAAGCATTAAACTAAAGGATAAGCCACAGCGTGAATCAAAACGTTTCCATCCAATCTCCAAGACATATGAGGCAGTATTGTAGACATTTAATCCGGCTAATCGTAGATCAAACGACACTCTCTGTGAATCTGTGACTGGAAAAAACTTTATAAACTAGTAATTCAACAAGATCTTATCGTCACACAACCAAGTACAAGGTAGCTGTGTTTATATACAGTAAAATACAATAGGAGTGGACATGGTACCACTATGGTAAATTAAAATATATTTACACTAGCTCAACATTTATTTCATAAGACTGAATGATGAAAGAGTTATGATTGTACATGGCTGATGAAGGTGTATGTAGGCCTGTTGTCTATTTGACCTGTTGTCAAGGCTGAAGTACTGGCAGTTCCTATCTCCACATGAAAGACTATCTGAATCACTCCATCTGTTCAATCCCAGCATCCCTCACTGCAGAAGCCCTCAGCTCAGTGGGTGGAGTCAGATCAGTGTCAATCAAAGTACTTTTAGAGGTAAGAGATAACGGTGATCTGTCCATTTGAAAGTCTGTGTTTGATTTAATGTTTTGAACTTTTTGTTTGTTTGAATAAGATGCATATGAGAAAGTATTTGTCAGTCTCTTCTGCATGGCATCCTTCATTTCCATGCAAAACGAATTTCGCAAACAAATCCACCAAAACAATCGAGTTATCCCCTAAGATGCGACAGCATATTTTCTCTCTACTCCTGCATCATGTTTTATGCTTCTCCTGTTTTTTCGTCTCGCCTGCCGTCAGTCTTCCCATGCTATTTAACAGCAGAACAGTCATTAACCAAACAGCAGGGTTGCTATGGGAACATCACACTGCCACTCATGACCAGCCGGCTGAGATGAAATAAATATGGATGCCAACTGGGTTGCAGAAGTGTGTACCTGCAAATATTTATAAAAGTAATACAAACAGAGGTTAAAAGACTTTTGGTGTGAAACATTCTTATTTTCATAGATGCACATCCCTCCAAGCCCTCTATTTCTCTCAGTCTGTGGTGTGTCATATTATTTGCATTCTGTGAAGTGAATCCTCATTTTTTTGCATCATGAATAACTGGAGCAGAGATGCGAATGACAAACTATATGTCTGTGGGGAGCTGCTAAGTGAATGCTGTGTTTAAACACTTGATCATCTAATACCTGCATTAAAAAGTCTGTTAGAAATTTTATAATCCTTGATGACATCACCTCTGAAATATAAGGGACCCCCTTAGAATAAATATATTAAATTAATAAATACATCTATTTATGAAAAAATATATTTTCAATTTGAGGGGGGAAATATTATGTGTGACAACAGAAAAAAAATATGTCAGCAATGACATTTAATTAATCAAAACTAATAGTAAAGACTTTTACAATGTTGCAAAAATCAGCAGAACTGTGATAATAAATGTTTCTTGAACACCAAATCAGCATATTAGAATGATTTCTGAAGGATCATGTGACTGAAGACTGGAGTAATGAGAGATATATATAACGTTATATATATTTAGAGAGAGAGAGAGAGAGAGAGAGAGAGAGAGAGAGAGAGAGAGAGAGAGAGAGAGAGAGAGAGAGAGAGAGAGAGAGAGAAATAAGGTTAAAGGGTTAGTTCACCCAAAAATGAAAATTCTGTCAGTAATTACTCACCCTCATGTTGTTCCAACCCTGTAAGACTTTCGTTCATCTTCGGAACACAAATTAAGATATTTTTGATGAAATCTGAGAGCTGGCTCACTCCTCCTGCAGGCTTATGGACACCTTAACTTGCTGGCCCAGAAAATGTATTAAAGACATTGTTAATATAGTCCAAGTGACTCCAGTGGCTCAATCTTAAGTTTATAAAGCGACGAGAATACTTTTTGTGCGCAAAAACAAACAAAAATAACGACTTTATTCCACTTTTCATTTCCTTCTCTCTGGACCTCGAGTTTTTTTTACGTAGTGTAATAGCGTAGAGCGTAAGATTGAGCCACTGGAGTCACTTGGACTATATTAACAATGTCTTTAATACATTTTCTGGGCCAGCAAGTAATAGTGTCCATAAGCCTATGGAGGAGTGAGACAGCTCTCAGATTTCATCAAAAATATCTTAAATTGTGTTCCGAAGATGAACGAAAGTCTTACGGGGTTGGAACAACATGAGGGTGAGTAATTACTGACAGAATTTTCATTTTTGGGTGAACTAACCCTTTAAGTCAAATTTAAGGTTAAGTCAAACTTAGTTATATAGAAAAAAAGTAACAATTTCCATTTCAATTTAAATAAATGTAATAAACATTGACTAATTATTATGTTAAATATATTTAATAAGTTTATTAAAACACTGACAAACAAATTCTCATTTTCTCAGAGATAGAGTGTAAAAATCATATCAACATTAACATGATCAACCATGGCCTACGCCACAATACCACCACCACACACATTATTGAATGTATCAAGTGCTTAGAAAACCATGATTTGCTCCTCTACAGAGAGATTGAGTTAGTAAACAAGCTGAAACATCAGCCTCAGGCCCTCTTCAGTGGAGAGAGACCAAACATAATCCCCCCACAATCCCCTTGGGCAGGCTGGTAAAGTAGGATTCATTCGTGTGGCAACCTAACAGTAGGGGGAAAGTGAAAGCATATTTTATAATGGAACCCCACTGGTTACTAAGACCAACCCTGAGCCTGGGACAATATCTAATAGTTGGGCTAAAAGGACTGGCAGAGCACAATGTTAAAATTGTAGAGGATTACAGATGAAATACTGGCAGCCCACTTCAGCATGAATGAAAGAGGGAAAGAGCACTTATTCACTTCAGCAAACGGTTTAAAACCAGTAACTAGTCGCATTTTGTGCAAGGGCACCGCATAGTTTTCAACAAAACCAAAAGTGCCCTTTCCATCATTATGGCTTAAATACAGAAGATAAAATATGATTGACAAGTTCTTAGAAGTGCGCTCAAGCAAACTGCACGCCACTGGTCGCTTGAAGCGAAAAATATGAGTGAGTCATGAGCACTTTAGCACCTGGAGAGAATCCACTTAAAGACGCTAAACACCGCTCATTCAGAGCAGACTGTGAATTCATGTCAAGAGCACACAAAAGCAATTATACTGTTGTGGAAATTACAACATGTGAGGCTCTAAATAAAATAATAAATCAACACAGCTGTTGCCGCATAGATGCTGGTTATGACAGCACTAGTGATTCACCCACTGGCATGTTTTGTTCCACTTCCTATCTGAGGTCACGTTGATCAAAACAAATGTGTTTTAGCCTACATTTAAACCATCACCTTTGCCATTGACTGTTTAATGGGGCAAAGGGAAATAACAATTATAGAGAACAATTCATTGGTTTGCTGAAATGAGCCGTGCTCAGGAGAGACTCGTCGTTTTTCACCTCTAGGCTTTTTTTTACCAGTTGCATCAATCCAAAGAAATGGAAAGAATGTGACAGTTTTAGGTCCTCAGTAGCATTACCCCCAAATTAAAGTCAGAGCAAATAACGTTCCAAATACAATTCAGAGTTATACGGCCCACAGATTTGAATTAAGGTCAAGGACAATCAAGGGCAAGTTATGGCTGCACAAGGCCCTGGGATGCCAGCTTCTTCAGAAGGCACCTCTCCAGCTTAAGCTGGTAGCTACAGAACAAAGAAGCTGCTTATTAGCTAGTCAACCAGGAGTGACTATGTCCCAGAAAACAGCTTGACCACTTTGAGCTGGTGTGATCAGGGACAATGCAAAAACGTGTTCATGGAAAATCTTAAAAAAGAAAATCTTGTTTAAAACTAGTTAATAAGGGTGTTGAGTTATTAGAAATATTGGTTTCACATGGTTTTAAAAACCATTCATACAATTTCTTTTAAAAAAAGTTTAAATGTATTATAATGTGGTGTAACCAAGTAAAAATAAAATATTTTTAAAACACTACAATTTAAAAGGTTGGGGTTTTTGTAAGATTTTTTTTTTTTTTTTAAAGTCTCATATGCTCATTTATTTGATCAATACTACATTAAAAATAGTAATGTGAAATATTATCATTTAAAATAACTTTTCTATTTCAATGTTTTAAAAGTGAAATTCATATCTGATGAAAAGCTGAATTTTTAGCATCATTACTCCAGTCTTCAGTCACATGATCCTTCAGAAATCATTCAAATATGCTGATTTGGTGATCAAAATATAGTATATTATTAATATCAATGTTGAAAACCGTTAATATTTTTGTGGATTTTTTTCAGGATTCTTTGAATAGACAGTTCCAGAACAGCATTTTGAAATAGGATTTTTGCATCAATGTAGAAGTCTTTACGGTCACGTTTAATGCATACTTTCTGAATAAAAATATAATTTCTTTCATAAAAAAAATCTTACTGACCCAAAACTTTGAATGGTAGTGTATTTTGGTAGTTTCAATGTATATTTTTGCAAGGTAAATTTTTTTAATCATTATTATTATGCTACAAATGTCATGATGTATTCATTAATAAACATCATTACGTTTTGTGGAGTTGCACCAAATGATATTTTACAACCTCGAATAGCATTGCCTTGGCATAAAAGGGTAAAATTATCTGATATTTGTTGACTTTGACACACAGTCATAAGGGTCTGCAGGGGTCCTTTCTATGGCATAATTTCCATCAGCAGGACCAGCACTGTACTGCAAAATGGAATAATGAGCCACAGTATGCAAAATCATGTATGCTGTCATACAGTTTTGCCTTCTAGAAAACATCCCTCAATACAAAGCACTGACCCAAAGTGAAGCCACATGCAGTAAACATGCTGAAATTCCCTTTCCCATAATCACTGACAATGGGCTTGTTATTAGGGGCTCAAACGCTTTTCCTTTAAGTGAGACACAAACCAGCTTTAGCAAAACAATTAGAATAACCTTTCTATCTGCCCACACAGAATGCATGTCTTTTTTGTCGTACTGAATAGTGGGAGTAGGTGGTCTTGCATACCTGTGATCTCTTCTTTCAGAGGAACAAATGCCTGCTAATAATGCCTTGAGGACATTTCCACTGGGGTGAGGACCTCAAGCCAAACAGACTGGCACTGAACCTTGATTGAACCAACAATGACTCAAACGACGCGTGTTTGATCTAGGGAAAGGGGGGGGGGGGGGAGTTAAAATCAAAAGGATGCTGGTTGAATTACATGGCCTCCGGTACACATAACCATGTCCATGTGTGTTTGTCTGGAGTGTGTTTTCCACAGGGGTAGCAGTAGGAAATAAGAGCCAGGAGTGACTTATCACTACAGGAATGTAAGGAGACCCATGGGGATGGATAGAGAGCTGCTGAGAGAAACAGACAGAACCAGAAGAGACTGCTGGGAGAATAACTAGGAAAAGAGTGTAAAGAGCTTAAGTAACAGAACGACAGAACAACCACTTAACGTTTCTGTTCACACCTTCACAAGTTCTTTTCTTTCAGACTACGCTGATACCAGATGTCGAAGTTGTATGTTCCAATTTTATGACGCACGGTATCAAACCCCTGAATAATGTCTGGAGTACAAATAAAACTACACTGTAAAAAATGATTGTAATTTTAACGGTAAAAAACTGTTAATTGGTTAACAGAAAGTTTCCGTACTATATACGGTAAATAACTGTGATAGATCTAATGGTACATTTAATGTAATTTTACTGTAAAATACCATTAAATTTACAGTTTTTGAAAGTGAAAAAGAACAACTCATTGTATAATTTACAGTGAAAAACCGTAAATTGACATTCCCACAATTCCCTGTGTGACACTTCACATTTGATGTATTTTTGTTGAAATAACTATGTTTCTTCATAGTTTTCTTCACTTTTTTCTAATCAGTTATGTACATTAGGGTTTTGTTACATTTAATGTTGTTAAATTAATGTTTATTGCATTTTTAAAATTTCATGTGTGTTACCGTGATGGTGTTTAATGTTTGTGTGAATGACACAGCTTCTATATATTAGTATTAACTTTCTTGAGGAAGAAGAACTGCTTGTGATGAGCTTTGATTGATCATGTGACTCTCATCACTGCTGTGATTGGTGGTTATCAATGTATTACAATGGTACAAAACAGATATTAATACTTCAATAGGACGGTAAATTCACATTATATCAGATAATAAAATACGGTTTATTACTGTAAATTTTGAAGTTAAGTCTGTAAAACCAATAACGTTGCTACCGTATTTTTGACGGTAAAGTTCTGGCAACCACAGCTGCCGTTTTTTTTACCGTAAAAATCACGGTTTAATTTTTTACAGTGTATCCCGGGGAAAGTAGCTCATTTTCCAAATACACCACAGTTCAAATGTTTGGGGTTGATAAGATTTGTTAATGTTTTTGAAAATCTCTTATGCTCAACAAGGCTACATTTATTTAATCAAAAATACAGTAAAAAAAAAAATATATTGTGAAATATTATTACAATTTTAAATAACTTTTCTATTGTTACATTATATTTTAAAATGTAAATTTATAAAGTTGAAAGTCTTAAGAAATATTCTAATATGCTGATTTGCTGCTTAAGAAATATTTCTTATCAATGTTGGAAGCAGTTGCGCAGCTTAATATTTGTGTGGAAACCCTGATACATCCTTTGTGAAAAGAAAGTTCAAAAGAACATTTTTATTTGAAATATAAATCTTTTGTAACATTATAAGTGTCTTTTCTGTCACTGTTGATCAATTGAATGCATTCTTTCTGAATGTACTGTAAGTATTCATTTAAATCTTTCTGTACCCAGACTTTTGAACAGAACAAGATGTTGAAGATGAAAGTTGATCCAAAAATAAATATGATCATCATTAAATCATCCTTGCTCCAAACAATTTAAGTCGTTATTCTACCTTTCATGACCAATCTTTCAAACAAAGACACATTGCTTTAGAAAACTTGGATATTTGCACACAGACAACTGTTATGATGTTTTGTGTAATTGTTTAAAGATCCATCCAAAAAAACAGCAACCACCCCTTTTGTGTTCCAAGTTAGAAAGGTTTGAAATAACAGGAGGGTGAGTAAATGTCCATTCCAAAGGGAGTTATATCAGTAAGCACTGTTTCTGAACTCCCTAAAACGCCTTGTATGTACTTCTTCAAGGCCTTGTTGAGTTTAATAGTGGCTTTAATAGTGTGTTGAAACTCACATTTATGGTAAGGGACTTGACATTTCCAAAACGCGCTCCAATCGGTTGACCAATCACAACACACTGGACCAGCTGATCACATTATGCTTTTTGGAAGGATGGGCTTCATAGAGACAGGAACTAAACAGAGCATTACTGACAGACTGAAAAGAGAGGTGCTGCAACAACGTAAAATATGTGAAAAATAATGTTATTTTTGATTCAAGCATGAAAACCTATTCTAGTAGAGCCCAAAAGCAAAATCTAAACTTTGAAAAAGGGCCCCCTTCACTAAAACTCAAAATGCATGATTTTTGACAGACAGCATCTGTACACGTTCGCTTCCTCCCGAGTTGACAGCAGAGACAAAGCAGTCGAGGAACATGTCAATCAAACATCCTTCATTCAGCAGAACCAGCACAGAGCTAATATTTGTGAGTCAGTGTGCCTTCAGCCGGAGAAAGGGTGTTAATTATCACTGAATGGATGATGTAAGAGCATTAAAGATTAATAAGACTTTATCAAACTTTAAATAAATGTAATATTCAGTTTAATCATGCAGGGTTTTTTCTTCAGTGAGGCCGAACCCCATCACTTTTCCTCTCAGGGGAAGGTTGAACATCTGTCTGCATCCTTAAAAAACATCCTCCGGCTCCAAGTTCACTGTTAATCAGACCGATAACCGTACTACCATCCCCAGAGACTCGCTGTTACACTGCACACTGCTTCTTTTACAATCTGCTCCTGTAGAATGAGTTAGCAAAAATACAGCTATCCTGAATCAATTTTACTGAGGTGCTGAATCCACAGAGGCCCAAAAGAGCACGGAAAGAAGAACAATCAAGAGAACAGCGATCAGGAAGAAAATAATAATTCTTAATTCATTTTTCTTAAAGCAAGATAAATTTACTTGAGAAGCTAAATTGTGTAAGAGAATAAGATTTGTGTCACAGAATATATCTTATTAAATTCAGTTTATTTGTTCTTACTGCACTGGGAATGTTCTCCCTGTTTAAACCTCACTAAATTGTGTTGGATTGTAGCTTAACACAAGAATATTACAAAAATATTTGCCAATGTGATAAGAAAAAAATTTAATTAGTCTGAATTAAATCTAAAATAAGACCTGATTTAAAAATTTTTTTTCTTGTTTAAAGCATACATTTTATTAAAATGTATTTTGTGAAAAAGCTGTTTTATTTTATTTATAAACTTAATAATTATAACAAATTAATTTTATTCAAGTCTTGCACCTAATTCAGACTTAAAAGTTTAGCTTACCCAAAAATGGGGAAAAATGTAATTAAAGGTAGGGTAGGTAGGATTTTTCTAAAAAAAAAACATTCCAAATTTGTTTAAACTGTCTTTATATACCAATACATAATTAAAATGTAAGTACTCTGAAAAAGAGAGTATAAAAATCGAGTGACTGTAGACCTTTTAATCTGCAATACACATAGCTCATTATTTCCATTCACTCCACCCCCTCCCTTCTGGGCTCCTTCCAAAGCCACGCCCCCAAAACACATGAATGCGCGACGCCAAACGCTCAGGCTCAGCTGGAAGACGGCGCATTTATTTACCTGAGACGAGTGGAGAGGAGCGCAGTACATGCAGTGACATCATGTCAGAATCACATGTAATAAAATACCTAACTTTATCACTATAAATATAAACAAATAAGATTTCTTTTAGTACTCACTATCAAGCTAGCATATCGATACTGGTAAAGTTTGATTCGGTAACAAGCTATATTTATAGGTAACGAGCTATATTTATAAGGCAAAGCTAAAAAACAGGTTGCATTGATACACGTTTTTCCATTACCATCAGTTACACTGTGATGAAGGTGAATTTTGTGTAAGATTCATAACATATACGGTGTTTTGCATGTAAGAGTTTCCATAATGAAAACATTGTTGACTCTAATGAAGACTAACGTACACTCCGGAGACAAGTACCGCTTCGTCGGTTCGAGGACAGGTCTGGGGTCGAGGGCGAAGCAAAGGAGGTCGTTCAAGAGTGCGGGCAGGGTCTGAGGAAGTAGTTTTTGCCTTGTTTGCCTTCGCTGACTGCATATGCAGGTGCTTTGAATTTTGAATGCTCTTTCTCTGCCATCATTTTACTCTTCGTAGGTTCCGCGCCTCTCAAATCAAATGGGTGCGCGCGCGCGCATATGGGCAGATCTAGCGACAGGGGTGGTAGCCATTGGTTGCGAGAGTGAGTGACAGTCGCCCAAACCAATCAATTGTTTCGTCCCGAATGGAAATAATGAGCTGTGTTTATTGCAGATTAAAAGGTCTACAGTCACTCGATTTTTATTCTCTCTTTTTCAGAGCACTTACATTTTAATTATGTATTGGTATATAAAGACAGTTTAAACAAATTTGAAAAAAAGCTTTTTATAAAAATCCTACCTACCCTACCTTTAATTTGTCATTTATGTCATTCCAAACCTATAAGACTTTTGTTCATCTTCAAAACCCAAATTAAGATCTTTTAAATGAGATCTTTAAAAGAGAGATTTCCATGCAACTACCATTTTGGACAGGCTTTTATTTACATAACATTGATCAGCGAACATAAACAGAAGCTCAACCGAACCTGCTTGGCGCATGAGAATGAACCTCATTGGTTCTTGTGGAAGCTCAAACTTGCTACGTAACACACGGGAATGAACCTCATTGGTTCTTGCTGAAGCTCAAACGTGCTGCGTAACACGAGAATGAACCTCATTGGTTCTTGCTGAAGCTCAAACGTGCTGCGTAACACGAGAATGAACCTCATTAGTTCTTGCTGAAGCTCAAACGTGCTGCGTAACACGAGAATGAACCTCATTGGTTCTTGCTGAAGCTCAAACGTGCTGCGTAACACGAGAATGAACCTCATTGGTTCTTGCTGAAGCTCAAACGTGCTGCGTAACATGAGAATGAACCTCATTGGTTCTTGCTGAAGCTCAAATGTGCTGCGTAACACACAAGAATACATGTAAACCTCATTGGTTCATAAAATATGTCAATGCCATTATTTTGTATCAAGATGCACACCAGAAATGTGTTTTTTTTTCTAAGGCATGTTGATAAAAGCTACTTCAATATCCTAATTGAACTAAGGCTTAATCCTGGATTTATCTAAGCCCTGTTTGTGAAACCAGGCCTTCATGTGTGCATTAATGAATGTTTATATGTGAATAAAATGCTAAATTAAACCTCTTCCTTAGATAAAGCGATCAGGTCTCTTCAGAAAATTTCGACTAAACAGCTCAAATTATAGGGATTAGTTTTACTATCTCTTTATGAACTTTCTGAAGCTTCAAGCTGCGTAGACTGTCAATGAAAGGACAGAAATATCTCAGATTTCATTAAAATATCTTCATTTATCTTCAAAATCTCAGAGGAAAATGTGAAAACAGTATGGGACTGGGAGCAGGTGTTTGAGAGAGGTGCATTTGCCAGCTGTAGGACATCCACACAGGTGGGTGGGTGATCCAGACAACAACAAACACACCCTTTCTAAAGACTGAGGCATGTGAGATGAATAGTTATCCTACAAACAGAGCGAAACAGATTCACAGCCCAGCCTCACAGGCTTGATGATTTGCAGCAGAACAGAGGTAAAAAAAATAAATAAAAAAAATGCAAAGGAGAAAGTGAAAAGTGAGAAAAACTGTGGCCTCTGATCTTACGGAGTAACAGCGCCCTCCACTGTAAGATCATGAGCAAAAACATCTCAGAAGCCTCATGTCCTTTCAGATTTGGGAGATTTTAAAAAACAGTTTCCTCTCCCCAAAAAAATGATGCGTTTTAAATAAAAGTGTATTTTTTTCCTCAATTGGACTTTTCTCTATTCAACAAAATATATTAAAATAAAGAAATGGTGCATGAAGCCACTGTTTAGCACTCAAGGCAATAATGTAAAAATATTTTATGCAATATAATCAAAGCTTTAATATACAAACTACAGATCATGCACAATCCCCTTGTCGTACATTTGTATAGTAATACTACAGAACAACACAATATTATTATGCAAATAACATTACTGTGCAAACGGTGTTATTTCACACAGATGATAGTCTATTATGTACAAGGGATATATTAGCATAAAAACTAAATTACGATGAGGTGCATTATTACAATACTTTACTTTACAAATGCTGTTGTCTGAGAGGCTAAAAGTACAGTGATTTTTTCCAGGCTTGCGATTAAAGTCCCACCCAGAAACAAATGAAGGCGCTGAGACTTGTCGATAAATTATTGAGAGTAACAAAGCTGTTTTTGAAAACCCTCTGCTGTTGAGTGCTGTTTAGTGTGATTTACAACCATCGACATCTGCTCAGAGAATGAAGCTAACAGTGGTCTGTTTGTGGTGTGTGCACTTGACCTGCTGTGTCTGTGCTGTGGGGACCTGCTATCTGTTTTAACTACCCACTGAGGGAGGTGAGGCAAATGGAGACATGAGGCGAGACAGGGTGGAGGGGTTGCCATCTCCCAGCATCCATTCAATAGATGAGATCAGACTCCATCTCGGAAAGGATCATGGCTACTTTAAGTATCCCTGCATATCACGAATTCACATATCAAAAGATGAAATAAATAAAAAAACGTGGCAAATAAACACTTCAAGGCGAACATGACTCGTATCTAATATCGCTAACAGTGGAGTCAAATGTTTGAGATGTCTTCAATGCTATTCTGAGATCACTGACCTTTCATCTGACATGTTTGGGTGCCATTTTGAAAAGGGCAGACATGACAGTGAGATCTTTGTGAATACACAAAAACTGAAGTTTTCACCAGTATTTCTGTCATGTTCTAAACAATCCTTACACTCTTAGGCTTGAAACACAACTGGATTCTTCTGTCTTCAAAGAGATAGTTCACCCAAAAATGAAGAACACAATGCCAAGATTGTAGGTTCGATTCCCAGGGAATGCATGAATTGATGTAATGCTGTCTTGCAATGCAAGTCGATTTGGATAAAAGCGCCTACCAAATACATAAATGTAAACATGAACAGTCATCATTTACTCGCCTTCCTGTCATTTCAAACCTATTTTGAAGAATGTTTGACACCACACAGTTTTAAAGAACATTGACTTCTATTGTATGGGAAATTTTTTGAAATGTTATGTTCCACATAAAAATAAAGTCATACAGTTTAATTGATGACAAAAGTTTCATTTTGAGTGAATTACCTCAGGACAGTTAATATGCTTAAATTGTGATGATGTTAAAGTTAATTTTGCATTTTCATTGGCACTAAGTGAAAACTAAGTATTGTAATAAGGGCTGTCAACATTAAAATTACCATTAATATTATGAGCAAAGACAACATTATTTGTACAAAAAAACGAATGAGAAGTGCATCACAGCACTGTAACTTAAAATCCAAAAAGTTTGGAGAAAATGATATATTTGGTTACTGCAGGTTTTTTTTTTTTTTACTTGAACTTTTGTGTGCATTTTAAAAATAGAATGTTGAAGAAATCTGCCTTTGTCTAGTGTATATATGTACTTTTACTACCAGAGAATGGTAGTAAATTTTAACCCAAGAATGAAAAACGCTATCATATACGCACCTTCGTGTCCTTCTAAACTTACTTTAATGCTCAAAGGACGCAAGAGTTTCGGCACACACAAAAACCCCCCGCTCTGGGGTGCGTTTCCGGAAAGCATCGTTAGCCAACTATGGTCGCAAGTTCATCGCAATGTCCATTGAACTCTATTGGTAACGACGGAACTTGCGACCATAGTTGGCCAACGATGCTTTCGGGAAACGCACCCCTGATCGGTTTTGGTGAAAACCTGATATTTAAACAATTTAACTGTACAATTATGGTGGGCACCATTTTAAAGCAGCACTCAGTAGCTTCGGGATTTCTTCGCTGTATTCTCACTTTTTGCTCGCAGGTTTCTCTCTAGAGCTCCCCCCACAGCTTCGGAATAGATATTTGACAACACTGTTGTAAAAACTCTTTGGTGATTCTCAGACACCAGAGGCTAGTAGATCAACGACATCAATGCAGATGGGACATTCTTTAAAACATCTTCTTCAGTCGGGTTCGAACAGCGTGAGGGAGCGCAATAATGACAGTATTTGAGCAGATTTCTTTTGGCCGTAAAGCAATTGTTTACATCGCGAGACCTGATATCACGCGAGACTTCCTGCCGCGGCGGCCGGCGGCCCGCCGTCTCAAAGTTGCAAGTGCGAATTTTCCGCTCACGGGCACCAGGGGGGTGCGAAACGACCACCATTCAACCCGAAATAAGTAATATAACCATTCCAATGACTCCGAAGCTGTTCAGTTAAGGTAAAAAAGTTACTTAATTCTTAATTCAGAACTTAGAACTTAATTCACCTTTAAGCTAAATATGATGTACTGTGATTGTACTGAATTTAACTAGCTGGAAATTAATTCAATTATCTCCTTTTGTGTTCTGCAGAAAAAAAGTCATGCAAGTTTAAGGGTCAGTAAATGCTGACAGAACTTACATTTTTGGGTGTGAATGTGTTAACACGTTAACAACAAAAATATTATGAGAATTAAATATTTTAATCATCTGACAACACTAATTATAATGCAACAGAACAGAAAGTACAATGCCACTGCAGCGCATCAAAAAACACAAAGCGAACCAGGTTCAATGCAAGAAATTGTTATGGCGGTATGAAGAGAGTTGGTTTTAAAGAGTCAGAAACACACACAAACACACACACAGCCTGAATTGGTGTGCAGGGACCAAGTTCATACATCCCCAGGGAGCTTTTCTAAACAACAACCAGGCAACATCAAGAGAACACAATCTTCCAGAGTAGTGTGGCAAAGATCAGTCTTCCTGACAGCAGTGAAAAGACAAGCTCTGACCCCATCATACACACAGGGAAAAAAAAGAAGCATGGAGCAAACTGCTGTAACTAACTGCTCTAAAAGCCACCCTCCCAAATCACAAGACCAGACGTCTGTGACCATTGGGAGGTCATGGTCTGAACACAGCACCATGGCTAAAGAAAGGGTGCGCGGTTTCATCAATACCAAATCACAGATCATCCCAGCGCACACGACAGCAGCTAAAACGCCTTTTAATGGTCAGATGGACGGATATATATCACACGCAGAGCGTGACGGCCTTCAATTAGAGCTATTACAGGGCGGCAGGGATCAATATGGTGTCTGCCATGAAGGACGGGGATAGAGAAAGGATGAATCTGGTTGTCCACAACGATTGAGAGCGCACAGTTCAAGAGGAGGCCTGGATGTGAGGCTTTGCAATCTTACAGGGTCAAAAATCCCATTATGATTTACATTTTAAATTTAAGAATTTGGCAGACGCTTTTATCCAAAGCTGTACTATTTCAGTTTTGAAAGATTGAAGTTTTTATCAATACAGCAAATAGAAGACGCTAAACTGTTCAAAGAAAATTCTGGGTTAGTAAAAGCGACAAGTCAATCGACAGCACTTGTGGCATAATCAATTAGCACAGAAATTCATTTCTACTATCCTGCTTTTCTTTAAAATAAAGCAAAAAAATAAATAAAAAAAATTAAGAATAAGGCAAAAAAGTTAGTGACGCATAGACATCTGTAAATGTTGAAATACTCACACTTTCAAGGCTGTTTCACCAAAAGACGTGAACAACATCAGTTAATATTATTTTGGTTTGAAAAAATATCACTAACCTTTGGTGTGTAAAGTTTTAAAGGGATAGTTCACTTTAAAATTAAATTTTGGTATGTTTTAGCTTACCTCAAGGGCATCTAAGATGTAGGTGTCTTTTTTCCGCAGTAGTTTCAATTTTGATATTTTTAGGTTTGATATTAAAAACGATATAAATACTGTTCGTTTTCTCACACAAAGCGCTCGTTTCGTGTCTTAGGCCATCAATGTGTACTTACGATGGGGAATTGTTTAATTTGGACGATGGGGAATTGTTTTAATTTGGACTCTGTGCATGCTCTTTGAGACCGTGACCATAGACCTGCATGATATGACTGTCAGACAAGAACGGTTTGACCTAAAAATATCAAAATTGAAACTATTGCGGAAAAAAAGACACCTACATCTTGGATGCCCTTGAGGTAAGCTAAAACATACCAAAATTTAATTTCAAAGTGAACTATCCCTTTAAAGTCCCCCTGTGGTGAAAATCAAGCTTTTAATGTTGTTTATGTGCCTTTGTGGTGTTTTTAATATGCTTTAAGACAAACCATGTGCAAACTCATAAGTCAGCAGCATTGCTGAGTATTTGCTCTTTAAAACTGCAGTGAACCAAGGACAGTCTCAAAAACGCGAAATCGCTGATGTTTCTGATGTCACAAACTACCTTGTAACCAATCACGTCAACCGTGTGATCGTCAACGAGTTGATCTCTGAGCTGGTCTGAGTGAGTGGAGGCGGGGCTTATTTGCATATTCATAGAACTGCGTATACTAAATGAGGCAAGGGTGTAGAGTTATTATTCAAGCTATTTTAAGTATTCAAGCTATTTTAAGGCATGAAGAATTTTTTTTCATGGAAAAAACTGTTTAAATATGTCATTTTGGTGATCAAAGATGAGTTTTAAGGGATACAATTATTGACTACAGGGGGACTAAGCAATGTCGTTTCCAAGGCAACAATCACCAAAAAAAAAAAAAAAAAACCTGTAAAAAAACCAGTAAAAATTATGAGAACTACTTCAGTATAATAATTAATATATGTGTTTCATAAAATTGATTAGCTTCAGATTTGTCCAAAAATGACCACTATTTACTTCCTTTGAAAGAGACTCACAAACACTAGCTGTATAACGCAATTGTATTAAACCTATGGAGGCAGATTAGTCTCAAATATAAATCACGCAAAAAACATGATTCACAAATGCGTAGACAATTTCACATGCATGAAACCTAATTCACGTACACACAAAAAAAATCCACGTGCGTGAAAAAAAATATATATTCACAAAAAGCAATTCACATGCGCAAAATAAAATTACATACTCATAAAATACATTTCACAAATGCAAAACATAATTCGTAGATATACAACTGTGCACAAAAACCTTTGAATGTTTAAAATGTACGAGTGTATCCTTGCATTTGAATGTGCAAATCGTCATTCACGGACGAATCGCCTTAGATACGTGTGTGTGTGTTTTTGAGACTTTCCTGGCAGCATAACACTCGTAACACAGAGCAGTCGTACTCTTTAGCCAATCAGATTTAAGCTTATCAATCGACCAATCAGTATCACGTGAGGGCGGGCCTACCTGCATGTTACGTCATCAGCTTTCGACCAGTTCATGGCTGAGCAGAGGTAAGTGCAGTTAATCGTTCATTTCTGTGTTAACTGAAGTTAAAGAAGTTTGCATGTGAATATAAACATTTATTTTTAGTATTGATGGATGTTCATGTCCTGTCCACCACACATTCAACTGATGATAATGTATGTAATGACGTGCATATATATAGGAGGCATGTTTTGATCTGCATATATTATGTAGTTTTATTGTTTCAGATTTCCAAGACAGATGATGTAGGGGAGACCGGGGATGGTTGTAACAGTTTTGACCTTTCTGTCTATATCTTGTAGTACTTTGAAGTCAGTGTGTTCAAAATGTGATCCAAACTAGTTACAAGTGTCTGCTATTAAATGACATAGCTATTATCTTTGCAACACAAACAGAAAATGCATGGTTTAGTTTCAAACACGAGGAGTGAAATGTTACAATTCACCCCATAGTCTGGGTTAGTTGTAACATACCCTGGGGTGAGATGTAACATTATGATATCCACCGGGGTGATATGTAACATAATGAAATAAGGATTTTGACAAAAAAATTATTTTGAAAGGTTTTTATTCAACACTGACTTTTCAATATAACTGATGTGTGTGTGTCACTCTTCGATATAACTGATGTGTGTGTGTCACTCTTAGTCTCAGTGTGTTTGTCACTCTCAGTCATAGTAATTGACCATTATAAATTGATAAAATTATAATAAATAATAAATAAAATAATAATAATAAATTGAATTGAAATTTTACATTTTAAATAATAATAATTAATAAAATTGAACACTTCAACAGTGTGTGTGTGTGTGTGTGCGCGCATGTGTGTGTGTGTGTGACTCTGTTGTTACTCTGTCATAGTAATTGACCATAATAAATTGAACTTGAACACTTGAACATTCTATTTGTGTAAGCATAGTTGTTACTGTCAGTCTATAGTATTGGCCATAATAAAATTTAATGTTTCATTGTTGTTACAACTAACCCAGAGTCTTGTTGTTACAACTAACCCAGAGTCATGTAGCCATGAACTAGCTCACCTTACAGCTAACAGGCAAAACATTAGCACTAACAACTTGCATGGAAAATATCTACACAGACACACAATAAACATAATAAAAGTTTGATGAGTTTAACTACAAAGCAGAAATTCCCATAACAAAAACAAAAAAAGTAAAAAAAGTAACTTTCTTATCTCAAAATTGTTTTTTCCACTCTAACATGTGCTGTGTCTGCCACAGGGCTCTACTTTATCACATGTGGAATAAGAACTAAACTGAGCGTGTGCGAAGTGAATCAGGTGATTTGTAACTAGTTCCTGATTGGACAGATTGGAATTGTTACAACTGACCCGTGTTACAACCATCCCCGGTCTCCCCTATGAAGTTGCAGACAACCAGTACTGTGATCTTACCATTTCTACTGTAATTCTTTGAAAACAGTCATGTTGCAAGCCATCCATTTCGACAGTTGTTTCAACAAGTGGTTGAAAGTGATGCATTGTTACTGTATTAATTTGTCTCCTGCGGACTATATGAACACGCTTTAGGAATAAAGCCTTGCTATGCATGCATTATTTAATGTTCTTGAAAGAATTAAAAGATTCAGACATAGTTCAATTTGATGTACACATTTTATTAATTTGAAAGTTTCTGAATCCTTTGGGAATAAAATATATAAAATGACTTGATCATGATTAATGTTCCTGTTACATATGAAGTTCATGAACTGACCGTCTTAAGTGTGAAGCACAATATTCAGTACAGAGAAATATACGTCTCTTCAGGAGTTGTGAGATCCAGTCAGAGTGTACTTTGCTTTTAAAGTATATAAATATAAGTGCAATACATCAAGTGAAAAGTTAAAAAATGAATTGTGTTCAGTCCGGTCATCAGTAGACCTCTCTGTTAGGACATATAAGATTTTGTCCTGATATTTAAAGTACTAAAACCCTATAGTACAAGAGGTGCAGACAGAGGATGTGGGAAATTAAGTGATGGTATTTGAATAGAGTTTACTGAGTAATCTTAGTCGCATAATCTTAATTGCCTCTTAATGATAAGTACCTTTGTCTTATCAGCATAAAATCAGATTTACCTATTTTACTAGGCAAAGTAAAATTAATGCTTCACAATATTGTCCTGTGAGACCTTAAGATGACAATAAAAAACCTTATTTAAAAACCTTGACATTACAATACAGCATAAGGAAATGCATGTTGAATATATTGGTAACACTCTACAATAAGGTACAATAACTAGGTTAACATTAGTTCATGTATTAAATAACCATGAGCAATACATTTGTTGCTGTGTTTGTTAATCTTTGTTAACGTTAGTTAAAAATAAAGCTGTTCATTGTTAGTTTACAGTGCATTTACTAATGTTAACAAGATTTTAATGAAGTATTAGTAAATGTTAACATTAACAAAAAATAATAAAGGCTGTTCACGTGCAGTTCATTATTAGTTCATGTTAACTAATGAAACGTTTTAATAAAGTGTTACCAATTAAGACAAATACAAAAAAAAAGTATAAAAGAGAATAAAGAAACAACATGAATTAAGATGTTCGTGACTGCTATCCAGATGTCACACCAAAGGTGAGTAATCCTAAAAAATGCAGGGAAACAAGTGTTAATAATTTAACATCATACACAAATGGCAAAAAACACTGGCTGCTCATTAAAATAGGTCTATTCACTATTTAAAGAACAATCTCGATGGGTATTGACCACAGATGATTGTTTTGCAATCATTAGCGTGAATGTAGCTGTGAGAGCTGTCTACCTTCAGCTAAAATACAACAAAACAAGCATCATTCTTCTTCATTTTTGACACGATATGGGACATCTGATTACAACAACACTTGCTTACATCAGTTAATAGTTAATAAACTATTGCTTCAACTGATCTCAAACTTCTTTAACTTCAGTTAACACAGAAATGAACGATTAACTGCACTTACCTCTGCTCAGCCATGAACTGGTCGAAAGCTGATGACGTACCATGCAGGTAGGCCCGCCCTCACGTGATACTGATTGGTCGATTGATAAGCTTAAATCTGATTGGCTAAAGAGTACGACTGCTCTGTGTTACGAGTGTTATGCTGCCAGGAAAGTCTCAAAAACACACACACGTATCTAAGGCGATTCGTCCGTGAATGACGATTTGCACATTCAAATGCAAGGATACACTCGTACATTTTAAACATTCAAAGGTTTTTGTGCACAGTTGTATATCTACGAATTGTGTTTTGCATTTGTGAAATGTATTTTATGATTATATAATTTTATTTTGCGCATGTGAATTGCTTTTTGTGAATATATATTTTTTTCACACACGTGGATTTTTTTTGTGTGTACGTGAATTAGGTTTCATGCATGTGAAATTGTCTACGCATTTGTGAATCATGTTTTTTGCGTGATTTATATTTGAGACTAATCTGCCTCCATATAAACCATCATGAAGGATTGCCATCTGAGTGTAGGAATGAATTCAAGCAGCAAAATGCAGTGTTTATGACAAACGGTTATTTCGAAGCAGCCAAAATCTTGCTTTTTCTTTAGCCAATTTGCATGATTTCTCTAAACCTGTCGCTAAGAAACAAGAGAAGAAAGAAAATAGCCTCGTTTAGCAATAAAGCCAATCTCCTTCCTGGCTGCTAAATTAGCTTTGGGTGAAATAGAGCCAGAGCTATTAATCTTGTGCAGAATTAATCATTTCCGATGAGTAATTTGCACGCTGCACCCCGTCTGCAGGCTAATAGAAAGCAGGGCGGGGAATTAGAACAGACAGGCGAATATTAGCTGACGCCTCTAACGTGCATCCCATTTGGAAAAAGGCACTGACAAGGTGGCCATTAGTTTACGTCTTTAAAACAAACAAAGACAAGCATTAGAGGATTAACACTAAATCCATGTTGGATAAGAAAAGTTTGCATTCATACAATCAGTGGGTCTTGAGGGACAAATTCACACTGTTAACACTGCTGAGATTCAGACACTTGGGATGAACAGCCAATGGATCTCATGATGCATCAGCTAAAATAAATATATGGAAACCCCAAAAAATTATTGTACTTATATAAATAAAATAGAAATATAGAGGCAACAGAAATTACAAGTACGATTAGGCTACAGTATATATGTCCTTCATAGTCCATAACATCTCATTAATTGATTCTTACTTCACCTTCAAATGAGAATCTTACTAACACAGCCCAATTCACCCAAGCAAAGCACCTCTACATCACTACACAAAATTTTAGTACAAGAAATTCTCATAATTCTCAGCATTTCAATTGATTATAAATGTAAGTGAATATGTTGTAGACTACAGAAATACACAAGATTACAGAGACTTAAACATTTGATTTCCTCAACACTCAACCTAATAGATGTTTTATATCTTTAAAAGGTTTAAACTATTCTTTGTGTCAAACGTGTAAAACAAAAAAGGGGGAGAAAAGTACCAGTTTTAAACGAATGTCTTCCATTGGCCAAATAAACAGCTAGCCCGCCCCAAACCCACACCTTTGGTTGGGCCAGTGCTGCTGTTCCCAGGCTGGAGCTCGTTTCCCAAAAACATTGTTAGTCAATTATGGACGCAAGATCAGTCGTTATACCACCATAGTTCAACGATTCTGCATTTCTTGAAACCTGCATTGCAAACTTGTTTGGTTGGAATAACAGTTCTTGACCTGTAAGCGCAGTTCCTTTGATACCATGATCAATAATAGCAAGAGGGAACCCTGGAGAATGATGTAAGAGGGATCATGCAATGAATCAAACATCAAATAAAGCAAAACAATAGGGAATAAAAATAGTGAAGTAGTTAACAGATGCCAAGTTCAATAAAACAGTATCTCTGAGAAATGACGTTGTGGAGAAAGATGCTGGCTGAATGAATCACATGTATGTGAGAGAAAGTGTATTCCATTTACATACTGCAAGTTATCAATTATAAATGACCGACTTTCTGTTGTTTGAGGAAATTAACTATAATAATCTGGCATTAATTGCGATCTTTAATCGATTATTTAGCAGAAGTCATTAGGGCTACACGATTATGACAAAAATCATAATTGTCGATTATTCCCTTGAAATTGTAATTGCGATTATTATTTACGATGATCACAATTTACATTAAATATATAAACATGTTTATAATATATAGGCATATTATAAACATGTTTACTTAAAAATTGTGAACACACACACTGTAACCCTTTACTTAACATACACATAAATTGTAAGAATATGACTAATTAAATAAACATAGGCATAGATGCTAAAGCTATTAAATAGCAGTCCCAAACTAGCTTTTGTTAATACAATGTTGGTATGAGCCACCACAGTAATTTAAAAATATAAAAAATAACACAAAGTGAAAATAAAGTGGCATTTTGGGGTTAATATTGAAACGACAGTTACCATGGTGAATACACAATATTAACAAGAACTGTTCATGAAACATGGAAACTGCTCCTGGTGAATAGAATGAAAATCATCCCTGCATGCAAATCCTTCTCAGCGAACACACGACGTACCAGTAACGTGATTTATTGGTATTTTACTTTTATTTCTTGACTTACTAATTTACAACGTAACAACGTTGCATGCTCGTAGTTTCCTTTGCACTTGATACACAGCGTGCGCCGCTGCATTTGCGCGTGCAATTGAAGAGTGTGCGCTACTGCAGTATAGCGGCTGACAGGACAGGAACGTCCGTTTTTCTGAGGTGAAAGACTTTTTATTTCAGCGTACACATACGCCACTGCCTGGTAGTTCCTATTGTGCTGGGTTTTCTGAAGTAGTTGTGATTCGCCTCTCATAACATGCTCTAAATGCACGCAGAGTGGATTTTTTTTTTTTTTTTTTTTGTAATCGCGGCTTTGAACGATTACGTAACCGTGACATCCATAATCGTAATCGCGATTAGAAATTCGATTAATTGTGCAGGCCTAGAAGTAATTACCTCACCATCTGCGTGTTAGCTAGTTAATTTCTCTAGCAATGCATTGTAGCCTACTACAGTGGTTAAGCAGCAAGTTACATTGTTGTACAGGAAATGCTCAGGTGAGGATACTCAAAACTACAGAGTGACGGTTCCCTAGACGTTCTGAAATCATCACCAATGAATGGCTTATATAGTTGTCTCTGCATTGTACACAGATTTAAGACAGTATTTTAACATCGGGGGAAAATTACGTTAAAGGTGCCATGTGTCAGAATTGAGGTAAAAATATCCAAAAAATGAGCTACACGCATCAAAAGAATGAGAAGAAATAAGGGCGATGATGTCATTTAAAAAATGACAAGTTATAGTGCTGCAGAGATATCAATCTGAATTAGCATTAGCATTACTAGCCACGGCCGACAGGTGTCGTAATACCAGTTTCGGCCATGGGAGGCGGTATGCGGGCAACATAACCACCAGTCAAACATGCAATACACGAATAACTCGCACGGCTTGTGGGCGTACTTGAACCCAGGGCCGTTTCTAGGCATAGGCAAACTAGGCGGTCGCCTAGGGCGCAAACAGCTGGGGGGCGCCATTGAGAGCCCCCACCACACCAAAATATTTTTGCCCAAGCGAGTGGAAGAAAAATCCTTCTTTCTTTACATTTCCGATAATGGAGCGTATATTTGCACTAAGTGCCTGTCTTTTTTAGCAAAAATACACCCACCAATAAATATCTACAGTGGCATAGGTCGTAAGGCGTGAGGTGCTTGAAAGTAGCTTTGGATGCGTTCGACCTGAGTTCGAATCCGCCTTTTGCCGAAATCGCTCTTCTCCCTTTTCCCAACACTTGAGATGTAAAATGTATAGCCTAACATAAAGGTCTCTAGCGTTATATTTTGTCAATGAATTAAAATCGAAATCAAAAGGTTTTGTGCCTTTATAAGACAGCACAAGACTTTAATTAAGTAGCCTAGACATTCTGTTTGTGCTGCATGATTTAAAGAAAAGTGCGCACTTTGCTCATGCGATCAGCATGGTGATCTGGTGTTTTTCTCCAAAATAAAAGCTCAAGGGTTTATTTCTTGCAAGTGAAGAAATTAGGAGGACAAAAGTATTGTAATTTTCCGATACTATAGTGTAATGTAAAATATACTTTTGAAATATTCATTTTAATTTAAAGTAGCCTACATATTATTGGCTATATGGATTTTACGTCATAGGAATACTTATATAAATCATAAACTAGTCAAGTCAAGTCATCTTCATTTATATAGCGCTTTTAACAATGTAGATTGTCTCAAAGCAGCTTTACAGAGATAAGCGTATAATTTAAGGTAACAGAGATTGTTTCGGCTTTACAGCAGAGTTAAGTTATTTCCATCTAAAGTTAGTTTTAATTGATTTGGTTCCGTCGCAATGATCATTTGTTATTAAATTAGGGGCCGCTAAGACGACACCATTCTCTCTACACAGACTAAAATTAGTGATAATGTAATGTAGACTGAGACTCTATATCATGATAACTAATAAGATGTTTGAGCCCTCTTTAGTGTCCAGGTACAAGTCAATGGTTTTTCTTTGTTCAATGTGCACAGTTCATGGGTTGAAGCTCTTAATTTTTAGCCCCCGAACCCCCCTAGAGGGATAGTGGAGGGGGGGGGGGGGGGGCAAAAGGAATCTTGCCTAGGGTGCCAAAAAGGCTAGAAACGGCCCTGCTTGAACCTGATGTCAATCGTGTGGAAAGTAGCCTACTGCCCACTACTACATTCAAATAAAATCTGATAAAAAAAGGAAGTACCAGAGTAAACATTGGCACTGCTTTCCATCGCTGGAGACAACTAATGGACATGAAAGAAATGAGGTTCGACTCCGAACTTGCAACATTTCTTTTGGATTGGTAAGTAAGATGCTGTTAGTATTTCGTTAGAAGTTTGTTTTATATGTTTGTGTAGTTTTTTCGGGACGTTATAACATAGAAATGTATCGAAGGCTGTTCAATAAACGTATATATAACGTACATAAATATAGTATTGTAATAGTATATATAGCACAATCTCAATAGGTCTTTTTTCTTGCCAACTACGTGACCTATATTATGTTTATTAAATGGCTTTCCTGAGGTAAATCTGACATAATTGTTCTCCAACTGTGTTATTGACCTCTTCACGCTGATAAAAAACACTGATTGGTCGATATTATGTATGAGGAATACATTTTGGTAAGTTGTAGCCTACTGTATCTTTCAACAGTGTTCGTGTTTTTTACTATTAGTAGTGATGATCGGTTCACGTGCGCTAGGGATCTGTCGTGTAACATTTACAAGCGCCAAAACGGTATTTATTGTTTGAATTGCGTAATAAAATTGACAGAATCTGAGAGCTGAGATTTTTTTTTATATCATAACTAACCTGCTCTGTCTAGTCTGTCGGTATCCGTGTCCTCTTTGCTTTGCGATTTTTCTGTGCGTGAGAAAATTTATGTGTGGCGTGAGAGCGTGTGAAAAGTGTCAATTGCGTGTGTCTCACGGTGAATGCGTGAGAGTTGGAAGCTCTGGTTACGTTGGCGCTAGCTTGGTCAACATCAGCGAATGCTGGTAAAGGTGAAGGGGAGTAGCTTGAAGATGTCATATTCATACTCTAGAGTAGACCAACTCACTTTCTGGAGGTATACTGCCCCCATCTGGTATGGAATGTGGAGTATGAATTTTTTTTTTTTTGACACAAGGCACCTTTAAGGAATTATAACATCACTGATAGAGAAAGAGTAAACTTGTGCAACCAAACATCAGCCACACCATTTCCAGTCACTAATGACTAAACTTTCAACTCAGCCAAGTCTGGTATATGCTAAAGATAAACCAAGATCAAGAGACATGATCTTAAAATGATTTGGTGGGGGGGGGGGGGGGGGGGAAGAAAAAGAAAAGAAAAAATCTCTTTCATTTGAGAGAGTAAAACCACGCCGTCAATTTCCCCAGAACTGTAAACACAGACACAGTGGCTCTAATTGAAGCAAAAATGTTCCTCTGTAATAAAAGAACAGAGGAAATGTTGGTCTTCTGTGATTTAAGCGAGCCTACAGTGACTAATTATAGCTTATCAGTTTTACCAGCACAGTAAACTGTCTTGTTTCACTTTTTGCATTGATGGAAATGAGAACAAAGGAGTCACATTCAATTAGCAGAGGAGATTGAAACCTTAATCTGTCATAATAGATATATTTAAAAAACACAAAGCACTTCTTTGATTAGTGCAAAATCAGATGGATATGGTCACATGACCGTGAACAATATTAAGCGATTACCAACCATACCTAAACAAGTGTGTGATCCTGCATGCTATTACGGTCAGCGATGTATAAGGGGAAGTCAAGCGAGAAATTGATACTCTCAAGGTGGTATTAGAAGTTTAGATAGCAGGTAATGAAAGCAATCATACAGTACTTTAGGAGTAAATATTACGGCAATAAAAGATAATGAACACTACAGACATCACATTACAAATGTGTAGTGTACATTCACAGCCAGTAATTGTTTTACATAGGGATGTGATGTAATTTCAGCATTTACATGTGCGTAGTGATTTAATATGCAAACTGCCTACTGTTTTATGACAAATACATATTTGAATTCCCATCCAAATCTC
Organism: Scardinius erythrophthalmus; assembly: GCF_964197995.2. Lineage (NCBI taxonomy): Eukaryota > Metazoa > Chordata > Actinopteri > Cypriniformes > Leuciscidae > Scardinius > Scardinius erythrophthalmus. The sequence goes on from NC_138243.1 coordinate 18,346,927, forward strand.
ATATCTGCAACAGAGCTGCTATTTGCCGTCCGAATAGTGATTACTTTTATTAGTGTATTCAGTTCATTGAAAAACCGAGCATGCCACCCTTTGTAAAGCAGCAGTCATTCTTAGATCAGTGTACCGGCTCTGAATCAATATAATCTCACCCATGCGGACATGATAGGCACAATATTCATGAAGCTAATTAATTCGGTTTCATTGTTTTTCTGATGTTTTCATGTGCAATCAAACCTGTTATTATGCTAATTCAGCTAATTAAACATTTTGCCAAATCGCAACAGTGTTTCCCAACAGTGAATTGCATAAAAGAGGAAAAATATGCAAAAATCAGATTTTCAAATGATCAAAGAACCCCTAGCAAGACTTATGTCAATACTTGCATGGTCACTGTAATGATAAAGGGTATATGAATAAATAAGTGGCTTTATTGTTAAGATATAAGATAGGAATCAAAAGGCTGCAGGTATGAACCAAACAAGGGGCGAACCTTGATCTATCAAAATGTGCATGCAAACGGTGTATTAAAAATGAATTTTATTTATCATCATCACTGTCTATAACACTATAGGATACTATGAATCAGCATAAACACAATAGAGGGAATTACAGCTAACTGTAGTTATGCAGTGTGAAACAGGCCTAAATGTTTCAAAACATTAAAATAAAGGTGTCAGATATGACTATGGAAATTAATAGCACTGTGCCAACCAAGAAATCCCACACTTGATTTAGTAAATGAATACAAATCTAGTGTAAATTAATCCTCCAGCATTAAATATTTGTAGAGCTTCACCAGAAGTGTATTCTCAGAATTTTCAGAAAAGCTAAGGCCAGACTCTTCCCAATCTTTATCTCTCTCTCTCTCTGCTGAGAAGCAGAGAGCATGTGAATAGGGCTTAGGTAGAGGAAGAAAGAGGGCAGGAAATACCACTCATTCGGTTCTCTGCGAATCGACGGCTGTATAGAATGTCCTGGAAGAGCTGACCCCCATAGAAATGGAGTTGATTAAGACCCAGCAGAACGCAGGAACCCACTAGAATTCTCATGGAACACGACGGAGTAGAATGTGAATGAGAGTGGAATGCCACAGATGGAACAGAACCTAAATAAATATTTCACACAGTGTCTCTCTGCCGGAACAAATATTGATGAGGAAACGCCGGAGCCATCAATCACCACGTTCACTCAAAGGAGTCATTTAGCTTGACCCTGTGAATCTAAGCCATTTCATCCTCTGTAATAACAAGATTGTTTCTCAGAGCAGAAACACACACTATAACCTAATCTTTTCCATGAATTTTAAGCATGAGAACAATAAGAAGTATGATTTGTTGAATCTGCTGCTTTTGGCAGCACCATTACACGAAAAATAATCACGGGCAGGTCTGACCTATTATTATTTCAAAGCTCCGACAGGAAAAACATCATTACTGCCACCTTCAAGGCCAATTGATGTCTCGCTCCTCAAGTGGCATTATACACCATATGAGAGATCTGAATTGAATTCATGCTGTCAAACTGCACAATACTCTCGTTTAAAGCAGCCAGGCTGAATCAAGTCAAGAGCTGCTTTTCATAATGGCACCATCTATTTATGTCGGGATTAATTATTTACATTTTGCATGAACCTGATGATTTCCTTCATTTACACTCAGTCAGCTGTGTTAGCTGGGTGAAGGAAACAGGGGCCGTGTAAACACTGCTAATAAATTAAGCTCAATTCCTCTGCCACATCGCATTTGCACCCATTTGCCTCTGATTGTGTTTGTTTACGTTCCATCTGGTTGAAAAGGAATAAGTGGGGAAATGGAGGAAACTCTTTCACTGGCGAATCGTTAGAACTAATGAAATCTATTTCAGCGCCCTCTTCATGCACTCCCTTATACCTCCTCCTCCTCCTTTCCATTATGACTACACCAGTAAACCATTAAATTACGGTAAAAAAAACTGGCAGCTGTGGTTGCCAGAAATTCAACATAAAAATTACGATGCACAGAGTCATACAAACAAAGACAAAACGCCACACGACACTAAAATAATGCAATAAAAATGAAGTTAATAACAGAAAATTGAACAAAATTCAGGTCGATTGCATGGAACACTTTTTGTCATTGAGATGACTGGGAAAAGCTGTTCCAACCCAGCTGAATTCACCCTACTGAAAACAAAAACTCAAAAGAATAAAAACTATTTAATTAAAATCAACATGAATTACTTACTACAACATGAAGTATGAAAACTGGATATTCATTTTGAGATTTGCTATAGAAGGTGTTAATACATTTAGAAGATTAACTTGAGTGTGTAATGATGATAATAGCAATTTAAATGCACAAATATGGGACATAAGCATGAACAATTTAATAATCAATATCGACCAAAATATAGATTTTACACAGGGATATATTTTGCATCCCTAGCATCATGTATCCCTGCCTTCTTTCACTATGACTGTCTATCACAAGTGAAAATCTCACCATTTACAGAAGCTCGCACAGCTCATTTTCACCCACGCGCAGACACACACAAACATGCATCTACTCACGCACATACGCTTGCAATTCTCAGATTATTCAGACATTAAACAAACAAACACATTGACAGAAACCGCACTCGCGCGCACACACGCTGGAATAACCATAATTAGCTTTCAAAAGCAGCTGATTAGAGTCATTATACTGAAAAGGCTTTGAGTAGAAAAAAGCAATCTCCTAATCAACCATGAAAATCATGTCATTCAACCACAGTTTAAGCTTATTTGATTTTTTAAACCCAGGCAAAATGTATCACTCCATCAGAATCTATAGGTGGGCCGGCACTTGAGATGTGAGCGTGAGTCTCCAAGAAGCTGACATAACAGCATTGATTGGCAGAAAACAACACATAGGTTCAGCCTGTGCATTTGAACCTAGACAGGAGGCTTTTAAACAAGGGCATAACAGCATGAAGAGTTCACTTGTTGCATAGAAAGGTCAAACCTGAAACCGAGTAGAAAGGAAAGGGAAAGAGGAGACAAAGGGAGGGCCATGAATGAAACACAAAGGTGTTTTGACAGGGCTAATCAGCACCAAGCCAAGAGTTCACATTTGTCACGATGATGAACTCCTCAGACTGTTTTACACAGGAAACCCAGGAGCAGTGAAGAGCTTTCTCTGTTAGAGACGGCTCTAAATCTTTCAACACGTTTACTTTGGCCAAGAACGAAATGTAATCCTCTGCTGTCCAGCCATGGAAATAGTGTGACCTGGTATGTCTGCGTACAGCATTCAACACTTAAAGCTAGACAAAAACCTAGAGAGCTGCATCACAATTGATTTCAGAAGAGTTTGCCATTACCATGTTGCTAAACTGACAATATTATATTCTAGAGAGAATCAAAATGCATAGCACACACAAATATTGGATAAAAGACTCATTTTTAATTAGCAGCAACCAAAAATATTAACTATATTAAAACTATATAATAAATATTATTTAATATACAGCAACAAAAAAAAAAACAGTTTGGGCCAAAACCATTGACCCAAATAATATTGTCTAATTAGCACTTCTCTGATGATCGACAATGTCTGTTTTGTGCACTCAAAGTAGACAAGGTATAGGCAAACATATCAGAAGTATGGACTCACTTCACTGTGACCAAAAAGATCAGGACTTGCCTCTTTGCATAGAACTTTACTACGACTGGTTTAAACTAAAGTCACCATGAAATCAAAATTGACACATGATTTATTTTTAATTCATGTTCCTACATAATCTTTAATCAAAATAACCTCCCCTCCCTCTTGCATCGACATCTTTTCCCTGATGAAGTTTTTTGGTGCAAGGCCAGGACAACCTGTCAATCACATGACATCACAGCAATAGCAAACCACCAGCTTACTCTGCCATATTGGATTTGTTCATTCCTATTGTGGTCCTGTCCCAAATGGCTTACAATGGCTGTGGCGTGCACATGTCCGTTAAGTCCATGAGACCATAGGGTGTCCCGTTTGTCAGAAGGCTGCCCTTGCGGTCGATATACGCCCTTGATGCATGCTTTTGCCGAGTGCGTAGTTAAGCGAGCTCCCCGACGGATAAAGCGCCATTGCATAACAAAAGAGCGGACTCGTAGGAAGAAAGTGAGTGTTTATGGTGCCATTTGGGACAGGGCCTCTATCTTAGGCGTTACCATAATTAAGATGCCTAAAAGCAAAAGATCAAACCAAAATTCTGTTATCATTTTTCGCTCTTCTGTGGAACATAAAAGAAGATATTTTAAAGAATGTTTCAGCTGTTTTTAAATCAGTGGGATACAAAACAACATTGGACTACACTGACTTTACTGTATGGGGGAAGAAAACTATTTTTCAAAATATATTATTTTGTGTTTCACAGAAGAAGAAAAAAGTCATGGGTCAAATGATGACAATTTTTAGATAAATTATCCCTTTAAAATCCTACCTATATAGGCATCCCGCTAGGTTTCGGAACAGAGTGAATGAATAGTGTTGGAAATATGCATTATATTTTATGAGGCAAAGATCATGCAAACATGTGCACTACCACACACATACAAGAGCCTGAGCTTTGATCCAAAGCAATGTACAGCCAGACTGAATCCTATATATAATTCATCACAGAACTGAGAGGTGAAACACACAGGGAGAAACAATGAAAGAGAGAGAGAGAGAGCACTTGAGACCAATCCTACCTTGTTATGCTGCCCCTGTCTACAGATCCATTAATACCTGATATCTGTCAGGTCATCTGATGTTACCACAGCACTCCACAATCAAAGCATGGCTCAAACCAGCCAGCGTTCATACAACCTCAAAATCACAGCAGCCATTACAGAGGTCAAGGTACAATTTACACCACATAGGAGTGATATGTATGGGTGTTGAAAATATGATCCAAACAGTTTTTCTTCCAGATCAAATGATTTGTGTTCAATCAATATAGGTTTTCAAAGGGTGACGCTGCTGCTGATATCAAGAGAACACAGATATAATACCAATATATATGATATAATTCCATCTAAATGAAAGAAAAAAATAAACAGAAAAGGTACTGGTAATTTTTCTACCCGGAGATTCCGGCTTTAACCCTAAAACACAACACAATGCAATTCAAAATAGGGGTAAAACAACTGTGAAAAAATCTATATGGATAATATAGATTCATATTAACACAGTACTTTTGGCCTCCAGACTTTTCTTAAAAGTATATACTTGACATTTAAAATGCCTAATTAAAATGAAGTTCTTTTCAACACTATTAACTTAAAGTTCACTACTGAAATTTGAACTTCTGTTAGTCCAAGTAGCCAAAGCTATCATCAGCAGACACAAATATAAAAGTCAGTGACATAGTGATAGACACTAGCCTAGCAAATCAAATAATGACAACTGGAAAAGTAACCCAGAAAAAAGTAATTCACAGTGTTGACCAACAGAAAGCTACTTGGTTTAAAAGTAACTTCTTTGTGAGCTATGCTTCAAAAATCGCTACAGTATTGGACAATTAACAATGGACCTCTTTCCCGCCAACTCTCCAAAATGTTGCTAATGTGTCCAAAAGCTTTTTGGGGGCCACTGTATACATCATTTAATGCCCCATTTTGTCTCTGTACACTCTTTTTGGTTATTTTCATAGACAACAAACATAAGGTTTTCATTGAAAAAGGGCTATAACTTTCAGCACTTCTTTGCCAGACTGGCTTGCTGTAGAAAAATGCACCGCATTCACTATGAACTCTCTCTGGAGAAAACGAAACGAATCCTAGACATGCTGTATCTATCCGTGTGGAGAAAGGAATAGGAACGTTCAAGAGAAGATGAAGACACGGGCACTCAAACACAAACAACCCCTCAGAGCAACAGCATTTACACAGCACTGTCACTGCAAGTTAAAAAGAGGAAACATGAGACAGATCCAGACAGAGAGCAGCAAATAGAGGAAAGGGAGGAAGGAGAGATGAAGGGAAGCGATATGCTGTATTTAATGAGGTGGAGGAAGGCAGAGATAGGGAGCCTACAGACAAATACACCTTCATCTGTCTGGCTGTCCATCTGGGTTTCAGAGAATGCTCAACGAAGAGGATTTGTGGGAATCTGAACACCCTGCTGTGATATAAAATGTACATCTGTGGAAATCTGAAGCAGCATACTTCATCTCCTCCTTCCCTACTGTGAGAAAACAAAGTTGATTTATCTAAGCTGATTATTATTGATTAAGTAGCAGGGAGCAGGAATAATTGTAACACTTGTGGTTTTTGCTCATTTATTCTGAACATTTTTAGCCTAATGCTTTGAAACTTTGCCTCACACATTGTTGACACACCAAATTAATTGAGTCACATACAATTAATTTATAAAAAGCCAATGTTTATAACACCTAAGCTGTATAACTCTGATGGTGGTAGTTAAATGTAAAAACCCATATAATGTGTTTTAATAAATTGTAAAATACTTCAATTGTATAATGTTATTCAATACAAAACGTCTTCACACACTATACATACCATATGTGTTTATTAAGAATGGGCTTTGATACTGCATGACAATAGACATGCACGTTGACATTTTTAACCATATTTTAACCATCACATCTGTGAAACACTGCTTACAGTCAACTCTGAAAAAATCCACTGATAAATCTACAGCCTTGTGGCAAAATAACTAATATTTTACCCGAGTTATCACATTTAATTCGGATTGCAAAGATAAAAGTAGTTTACTACAAAATAGCAGAAAACATTGAGTTTCTATTGAGTTCACATTTAGCGTTAGCGGTTTAGTCTGGTTTAGACTGTAATGAACTGGTTTGTTTTAATGAATCAATAACACAGAGTGCAATCAGTGTAGTCTAATTCACAAATAATTTGTGAATTAGCTTTTTGAACGATTTCAATCAAAATAGGATTATTTTTGGCTTATACGGAATCATTCAAAAAGCCGTTTGAACCCAGAAAACAATCTAAGTTATGAAGATCATGAAGTTATGAAATTTTGAATGATCAAAATGTCATGTCCAAAAATTCTTAAAAAAAAAAAAAAAAAAAACGTTTAATGTATGTATAAATAACGTTCTTGTGCTAACATTTTGAGAACATTGTTAAAGACCAGATAACTGACAGAACTTTCTGTAATGTGACAGGAAGAATGTTCGCACACAACTTTGAGATAACCTTGCCAAACGTTACCTAAACTTCTAAGAATGTTCCCTGTAATCTGAGAATCAGCGTGACGATTCTTTAAATTAATAAACTCACTGAACTTGTCATGGCAAGTTACTGAATCAACTAATGTAGAGTAATAGGGCAGAGTATTTTAATATATTTTCAGGATATATGGATGGGATATTATGTGCATATAGTTTATATAGTAATCGAGAGCTTGTGAATCGGACTCAAATGGGAAAATGTGTACTCCAAGTGCAAAGTGCTAATGATTTAAAATAAATAAATCAATAGAATTGAATGTGCTCCAAACACACAGTGAGAGGAGAAAGAACACATGGTGTGACTGAAGAGGGTCCACAGATTGCTGGGATTCTCACTGAATTTGGGAAGGATTATCAAATTCTGTTTTTAATTGAGAATTAAAAATGGGGTGAATATGTGTGTGTACATAAGGAGATGAGAGTGAGAAAGAGAGAGTGTGAGGGCCACAAAATCCTTCAGCATCTGCACCCCCCATGAAAAGTCTGTGTGTGATTATGGAAATGAACACCACTTACAGATTGCAATGCGGTTCATTGATTTTCTGATGGCCGTCTCGCCAATCCAAGACAAACTCTGTCTGTGCCAAGACAAGCAGGCCAGCAGAACCCCTGCTTTCAGCTCGAAACCCAAAGCTACTGCACTCTAGAGTTAACATAAAACGCTCTTCTAATTCCATTCATGTTCAGAGATATTTGTGCCATACTGTATAATCCAATCACACTGCCTAATCACATTTGCATTTATTTTCTAGGCAGATGATTATCATAGCAACACGCATATGTTTTTGCAGAAAGTGCATATGTTATCATAATTAAATCAGGTATACCTAAGGATATAAATGAAGATAAACAAAAAAGAAGTGAGTCTGTAAGAATAAAATAAGGATGTTGCCTTTTGTAAACTACATCATAATGTTCATTACAGTTTTGTCCACCTTTATTTGTAATGGCAAGTCACTTCAACACAATGTTTAGCCTGTTTTGTAGGTCTATATAAACATTAAAGAAAGAGTTCACCCAAAAATGACAAACGTTTCATTCTTGGGGTGATAAACTCCAGGTATTAAGAGGGATGCATCAGATGCAGATTCTTGGAGCATTATGTTTTTTTCAATAGCTCATTCTTAAATCATTAGCCTACATCCTAACCCCAAATCCTTAATATGTTTACATAGTTTACAGCAAAGTAATATTACAATATGGCTACCAAACTGTATGACAGGAATACAATTATTGTTTGATCTCAAACTTATTATGAACAAATAAAATGTGTTAAACAAAAAAGGATAACTAACTAACTAACTAACTAACAAGAAGCTAAAGCTCATCTGAATGTTTCAATGTGCCACTTACATTACATTTTGAAATGCAGGCATATGAAGTAAGATCAAAATGTAGGCTACGTGATTTTGTACATTAATAACACATTGTTAATTAAATGTCTTTGCAATGTATGGATCATAAAGTATTTAAATATGAGAATAAGTAACTACAGGCGTGTTATGAGAAGCCAAGCCTACCATGCACCAGTTAGCCTACAGCAGTCCAAGGGCTCCATGGCTTATGATGACGCATACAAAATAATTGAGGTGTATTAAGAGACCACTGAAATTTTGGAAGCTGAGTAAAAACAACACTAGAAGCGTGTTAATAATAAGTGTAAGTAAAAAAATATATATATAATACAAGCGCTACCAAAACAGCGTTTTTAAGCGTTAACACAAATAATTACGGGTGAACAGTACCACCCAGTGGCCAACTGTGTAATTGCGTCTGGTGAGTGGAATCTGCTCATCTGGCAGATTCAGATCAAAAATTCATGTCGAATCCGTTTCTTAAACCCCACGGCTCATCTTTAATTCAAAACCCACCTGCTTGGTTTTTACGTTACACTCCTGTCTGAGGTGCTCCGACAAATCTTCAGCAATGCTGCTGCTGCAAGTAATCTAAATACTGAAATATTCAGGAGCGGATCAAGAGTCGAGTGCTCTACCAGGTTTTTACTTCCGCTGATACGAGCTGGTGAACATGAAATCTACTAAGAGTCTGATGCCTTTTGGGACTTAAAGGGTTAGTTCACCCAAAAAAAATGAAAAATATGTCAGTAATTACTCACCCTCATGCTGTTCCAACCCCGTAAGACTTTCGTTCATCTTCTGAACACAAATTGAGATATTTTTTTATGAAATCTGGCTCACTCCTTAATAGGCTGCTATGTAATTTCATCTGACAGCACAGAAAAGTTAGTTAAAGACATCGTTAAAATAGTCCAAGTGACTACAGCGGCTCAACCTTAAGTTTATCAAGCGACGAGAATACTTTTTGTGCGCAAAAAAATAAATAAAATAACAACTTTATTCAACTATTCATATTCTTCTGTGTGGGCCTCTGAGTGAGTTCATGTTGTGTAACAACGCAGCGCTTCTGGGATGTACGTCAGAACGTAGGCTCACTATTGGCCGATGCTGGTCATATGTGTGATGCTGGCCGATAGTGAGCCTACGTTCTGACGTACAACCCAGAAGCGCTGCGTTGTTACACAACGTGAACTCACTCAGAGGCCCACACAGAAGAAAATGAATAGTTGAATAAAGTTGTAAACAATGTCATTACTAACTTTTCTGGATTGGAACAACATGAGGGTGAGTAATTACTGACATAATTTTTGATGGTGAACTAACCTTTTAAGCAAGAAGACAGAATGAAATGTTTTTGTTTTTTTAAAGGTCACCTTGATTTTAGGTCTTCATGAGGTTTTTTATTAGCTATAGTTTTGATAGAAATCAAAAATTGACAATTCGCAGTATTTTTTTATAAATGATTTAGCCTATCTGTACATCATTATGTTTTTTACAATTCAAATGCCCTTATAATCTTTAATAATAATAACTCACCCTCTTTCTTTCAACAATCTCTTCTCTTCTCTGGTGATGTGTTTACTGGCGCGAGGGCGGGGCAACCTGTCAATCACGTGAGATCACAGCAATAGCAAACCACAACCATCCAATCAATTCCTGGTGGACAAAATCAAGTCCAGCCTACATTTTTTTATTGTTCACTCATATATTCGTCACAATAGGGAAGAAAAGACTACAGCGACTTCCATTTCATGCCAACTTCAAAACTGTTTTATCTTTAAAAAATTTTTTTAAAGAAGTACATTATTTATTTATTTATTTATTTAAGATTCCGGAAAAAAATAACACATTGATTACATAAATTAGCTCATATCATATTTGTTCTCGTCTCAATTTTCTGTACATTACTGATGGACAGCTATTTAGGCCTGACTGATTTGGTCTTAATGAGAAAAGGTGATTAATGTTTTGTGATTTAAATATGTCATTTCCAGCTACAGGGTCTTTATGATGGTCAACAGCATCAGAATGCTTTCCACAGAGGACGGATAATTCAAAGCATGCAGGAACAGGAATTAAAGGCCCTGAACAGCGATTGGATCCACCCTTCATTACCTGGGCTCAGCTACACACTATAACTGCCCATTTGCTCTAATGAGGTTTGACAATTATGAGGTTAATAAAGAATAATTTTGACAGGGTTTATTGATATGGTTGGGAATTCAATGATTAACTATCTCATTAAAATTAAGAACCTTGAAGTGCAATTAGGCTACTTGTGAAATGAATTGACCTTCACAAGTGAAAAGATGTGTCCAGCAAAGATGGAGAAAAAGGGCCTGAGATGTCTAGTTTGCAGTGTCTTCATTTAAACTGGTGTGTTTGTATCTATATGTACATAGGTAGCTATTATCATCTTTAAAATGTCATCTAGTTGTAGTGAAATATAACAATAACCCTTTCTCCTCTTGCATCGTCCAAGTAACGCAGGACCTCAAGTAATATGAGGTTTTTGATCTGACGAAGGATCCCAAAATAGGATTTGCTCAGGGGAGTTGTGCTCATTAACTCACCACTATAAAAATTGCTAAAATATCATTCAGAAAAAAATGGTCACACAGCTTTCAGTTCCAAACTCTAACTAACTGGCTGCTTAATCGTGTTTAGTACCAGGCCTCAAACCAAGACAGCATTTATATTAAACTATAAACTGCATGCAAATAAGCCAAGAACAGTTAAAAAGAGAGAGAAAAGCCAGGCTACAAACTCAGACCATGACCTTCCCTCACAGTGAGAAACAGCTTCAGATCAGGCTTCATTCCCTTCAGCACTCCATGCAGGCAAAATCTGTGGGATTTTTCCACATTTTCAGTGCTTACTTTGAGGGAAAATCTGCTTAACAGATCTATTTGGTAAAATGGAGCTGAAAGTAGTGTGCTCATATTGGTAGATAAAAGCATAAGCAAATTGTTTAAGAAACAAACACACGAGGGGTGAAGGATGTGTTCAACTTAAAGGGGGGGGGGGGTACAATGGTGTTTCATGTATTCAGAGTTGTTTACAGTGTTAAAGAGATGGATTCTCATGCTAAACATGGGCAAAGTTTAAAAAATATATTTTGGACGAATAACGGAGAACTTCTGTGCCGAAAATCTTACTTCCGGGTTGGTACAAGTTTCGGCTGTTTTTTTTCGATCGTGGATCTAATGACGTATGAGAGTGGAACTCCTTATATGAGCATTTCTCTCGGAAAAGCGCGCCCGATTTCTGTCTTTTGCTGGAAATCAAGCACTACCGCTAGACTCTATAGCTCCGCCTCCAGGAGCTCGGCTTTTTCCGGAGAGAATCGGAAAGCTGTATTTTTCTTTTATAAATATAATAAAACTAAACACTTTTTGGAGATATTAAAGATGCACTACTACTCTATAGGTACTCAAGATTAACATGAGATTAGGTGAAACTGTGCATGTTATGTACCCTTTAATAACACACATTCCAATTCTATGTCAGTCTATAGGCCAGTCCATAGCTCCATAACTGGAACAACAACAAAAATATATTTTTCCTATTATGCAACATTTCCTGATAAAGGATTTTGTTGATGATTTCCTGTTCAGATTCTGTTCGTGTTTTGATTAAGTACCACTAAATGAGGGTTATTGGGATTTTGATTGAATTTAGCTGTAACGGCTACAATGTGTGAATTAATGCCAGAACAAGCCCATTTGACACGAAATGAGATCTCCATTAATGATGGCTTGGCACTTTTAATGGATTTCCCAGACACCCCATTATATCTGCGGGTCATATCAAAGCAGTATTCTAGTGAGGTTAGGATGCTTTGCTTGTCACACAGTAGTAAAGCTACAAAGCATGTACTGTATGTCCATAAAGGACCTATACAAGTGTGAGTAGGAGGGGTAAATGTTTTTAAGACATCCCCCTTGGATGCTCTTAAAAATTAACAAGGTTAAATATTTATGGGATTTGCATTAGACGCCTTCGTAAAGTATTTTATTCTGCGAGTCAGGCATTGTGTGTATATTAACAGCGGAGTGCTTGACATTTGAAATGCTCTGTGTATTAACTCTCCCCTTTTCATGCATCATGCAGCTGTCATTATTTGAAACGATGTAAAATGCAGGCAGACATTTTGCAGGAAATTACAGCCTGCGCACAAGATGCTTGTCGACACAAATAGGAGCCTTTGAAATGAGAAACTAATGGGTTATGCTGATGTTCTTGAATGAAGTGGCAAACAGTCCAGACCGGTTTAACAGAGGCCTGTTCATCAGTGATGCTGTTATCAGACATGCTCTAGGGTTTACAGAGGAACCGTCCATGTCTTATCTGGTTTATACGGGAATGTATCAGCCCACAGCTGTCGCTAGGAGAGGACATTAGGGGAAACGTCTCTCCCGATGTGCCACACAAAATACGATTTTCTTGATAAAATGGCAAGAATTTTATTTTCAGTCACGACGATAAAAAAAACTGTCACCTCTGGGGTTTCAGTATGATATTTATTATGTATTAGGATCGAGGCAGTTTTTAAAAGCAACATATTAAGGATATTTTAACATGGCTTGTTGAGATGTTAATTATTTTCTATTATGAGTGTAGGATAATAAAACATGTGGGGAAAAAACCCATAGACTTACATTACAGGAATAATGCAAGTCTCAATAGATACCAGAATATCACCGATGGCAAACGCTACACACATTTTCTACTGAAAGGTAATACACCTATAACGTTTTTTTTTTCTTGAAACACTTTAAACAGAGTTTTAAAAGTTCTATAATTAGCCTACATTAAAGTTCAATTATTAGAATTTATGAGTGATTATTAATGTTCAAAACTGTGTTCAAACACAAGAAGTTTTTTGTCCGTGACAGAATTTCAAAATTCAGCAGTAGGCTTTCCCAAAAGCCAGCTGAAGTGCTTTTACAGAAGGACACACACATTTATCCAGTGCCACTAAATCCCTGCATCAACTCTAAATCCTCCCTGATGCGACAACACAGAGACAAGCCGGTATTCAGTTCCAGCTCTGTACACACACAGCCCTGCTCAGGTCATTCCTCAATATGCCAAACAACGGCGTGTTCACAGACCACAGAGTGAGAGACATTACAGCTAACTAATGAGACTCCATTTATTCTGCCTGCCAAAACCCAAGATAAAAATACACTCTTATACAGAATAGTCTAACAGAGAAGCACTATCTGAATCTGACGGCTGACATATGCGGCCTCGATAGGTAAAGGAGAGAAAGATGTATTATGAAGAATAAACAGCAGCTTGACTCGAATTTTGCTTGCTTACTATTGTTGTAATTAAGTAAGGGATAATGTACAGCCAGAAGACATCTGTTATTGATATCACAATATCGACACAGACAGAGATTGAGGCTTATATTTCACGTGTTAGTCTGCAATGTTATAATAAATAATAATAAATAAACTTCTAATTTTCTAGTTAGTAAATAAATAAAAGTAGCGCTGGTTTTAGTTACCCAGATATGACGCTACATCAGAAAATATCAGAGTGCTAGATGGCACGCTTTATCAGTCAGATGGTGCGCTCACGTCCTCCTGGGAAGTTGTGTTTAGGCTACGAGGTCATATGGAGCAAGTTGGCGGTGTAGCTTCTTTTAATTAACTACACAAATATAATACAGCAATTTTTTTAACAAATAATGTGCATCAGGTGTGTTTTGATTTTTAGGAAGCCTCTGTAAATTATAGCCTATTGTTACATATTATATATTAGCCTACAATGCTATCATATTTTGTGCAGGCAATTCGCTTATTTTGTTGTAAATAAAAAAGCCTGAAAATGTCACTGCCATGTTTCTCTTTAGCTATGTTTCCATCCACACAGGGCTGGACTGGTAATCTGGCATACCGGGCAAATGCCCGGTGGGCCGACGTGCTTTTGGGCCGATACATCTCATACTTTTTTTTTTTTTTTTTTGGACGGCCCATAAAACTCGTACATCGGCGGCCCATTCGTTTTGTTTTGACAGCGCTGGGTTAGTGCCGGTGTAATGCATTGGTCAAAAAAAAAGTAAGCGTTAGTTTTTTTTTCCACTGACAGACCGGCCCATGAAACGCGTAGATCAGCGGCCCATTGGTTGTTATCTTGATTGACACTGGGCTGGCCCAATCACATCATTAAACACCTCCCCCTCTGGGCTCTGAGCGAGCGTGCAGTGTCAAGTGTGTATCTGTCAAAATAGTCTGAGAGATGGAGAGGAAACGCAAGGAATGTGCAGAGAAATAGCGTGAAAAATAGATACAGGCCCTTCAAGCTGACGCTGTAAAATGTGTCAAGATATATATGTTTTCTGCAGCAGCAGGACCTTCATCAGCTCCAGTGGCTGATGAGGAGGATAGTGAGGAGGATCAGGAGAGAGAGATGAGAAAGTGTAGAGTCGACTCCGCGGTAAGCAGAACTACTTTCAAAACACTTTGGCTATGAGTGTAGGAACCCATAACCCGGTTACAGATTATTTCCACATCTGCATAGTTGACAATTACAGCAATTTACTAGAAGTTTAATGAGACACGTTTGTATCCATGTTTTCCGCCAAAATAAAAGCTCGATGCAGTTTCCGTCAAAATAAAAGATCATGTGCTTATCTCTTTCAAGTTTAGAAATTAGTACAAAACTAATTATGAAAGTTTTCTTTATTTTTCGGTGCATTATTTTTTACAATATATAGGCTACTATCATGAGATTAATATTATAACTATTATTATGTAGTAGTGTAATATAGACAGACACTGTTACTAAAAGCGGTTTGATTTGTTTTCTTTGTTATACTTGCACACTGAATATGGGTTGGAGCTTTTAATTTTGAACCCTCAAACTGCACCAGATTGATGAATTTAACATTAAAATGCAAAAAAAATTCTTAGGGGGACCATGCCCCCAAACCCCCCTAGAGGTCCACCCACCACAGTTTTACCAAAATTCCTTTGAGAAACACTGTCAATGCAGCTTATAGCTTGTTTTTTGGATTCATCACTGTGGAGTATAGTTCGACTGTATTAATAAATTACAATTTTGTACTTATTTCATCTGTTAACTCTCACTCGTTTATACTCACTCATTACATGGCATTAGCGGTTTTAATGAATAGGAGTTAAACAAAAACATATTCAAAGGCGTGCAAAGATGGGTGGTGTTTATGATCATATGTAGTGGGCCAGTCTGGGCCAAAATGCCAGGGCCGATTTTCTGTCCCAGTCCAGCCCTGCATCCACACGTTTTTATCTGAATTGAGTGATATCGAATGAAAAATGCCTTATGGAAACAGTAAAATTCGATTGAATTTCATGAATATCGACTCAAATGAAATACGGTCGGTCTCATCGGATTTTATCTTGATCGATATACGGCTTATGCGATAAACGCTGATGGAAACGATAGATGGCGCGATCCATTTTGTCTAGCAAAACTTTGTTCGCAAATGTATGCTTGAATGTTGTGCGATTCAGTGCGAAAATGAAATGGAAACACCTTAAAATGTCTCAAATCAATTCGATATACCAATTTGATCGCAAAACAGCATGTGACGTCATTACGCACAGGTTTTTATTCGCTTTAAAGCCGTTGGATGGAAACACACATTCACCAGCTTTATTCGCATGAGCTTTTTTACCGAACTTCAGATAATTCGATTGACAAGTGGATGTAAACATAGCTACTGACACTCCCCCAACTCGATCGATTGCGTAAAGATCGATGCTCAAAGAAAATCCCGAGCTTCCCCATTAGTATTTACGACTTTGAGGTACAGTCCGCGTGCATTCAACTCGATCAAAATACGATCTTTCCGACATGACTTGCACGCACCAAGAACCCTCATTCAGTCGTGACGCTCTACAATACTAAGTTGCATCTGATTGGTCACTTGCATTCTGCAAACACGATTTGACCGTTTTGTCTCAAGCAACCAATTCCAAACAAAACCTTGCAGGAGCTAAATATTGTATATAGCTTAGAATCTATCATACAAATCTTTGTGTGAAATCAACCACTCTTTCTTTCTCTCTTCAGGGTCTATATCCTCAGTGTGTTTGATAGAGCTATTCAGACTGCATATCTTTCTCAGTCCCTCGTCAGTGTGAGCTCTCGTCCAGGTTACGACAGCTGTCGGCTTGATCTACAGCCTCAGGCTGGCGCAGTAATGTAGACCAAATGGCCTGAGTCGCCCGCGATAATGCAGCCATTCTGGAGGAAATTGGAAATCAATTCTTGTCATCACTAAAGATAATTCTCCCCTTTTCTCCTCTCTTGTTTAGCAAATATCTAAAGATGAGCAGTCAAAAGGATGAGTGTGGTTTCATGTGAAAGATAGCACTGGGTGTGTGTGTGTGTTCCATAGCCTAAATGAAATCCATTTTGATTTCAAATATAAAAATATGACAAATCTGAGTTGTGCAATTAGCATAAGATGCTTTAAATCAGAGAAAACACACATGTAGACATTATTTGCATGCCCGCGCACACTCACGCACTCACTCACATGATGGATCAACTTGCCATTTAGGTTACTACAATTATCATCCTGATTTACAGCTGTGGAAACAGATGTCCTCAGGGCTGAATTTGACCCTTGCAAAATTAATTTATAAATATAGAATGACAAAAGGCAAACTCATTACTGTCCTCAGGGTATGTTCCTAATAATGAGTTTCTTAGCATAATTATATGAAGCATTTCAAGCAGGGTCCAAAATTAACACACCAAATGAGAGTAAAAAGTGGCTGGTAACTATAACCTAAAAAAAATTACCATAGACAATGGTTTAAAATGTACATTTATTCAACATTTAGTTCTGTTCCTCAAATTTGATTGGTTGAAGTATCACTCCATGTGTATGTGATCAGTGTGGAAGCATTTTTTTTTTTATATTAAAAAAATATTTAAAATACAGTTGGCTGGTATAAAATATTTATGACAATGCAATTTTCTTATCATCAGGTGCTGTTTATTTGGAGATCACACTTGAACTTCGTCAGTCAAAACAGAGCTATTATAAAAAAAAATGAAATGAAAGTACTATATTTTAGCTTAAATTTTTAAATAAATATATTTTGTATTTTTAGGAGATTTCACATAGTAGTAATACAAATATTAGAAAATAAAAACGGTATTTAAGTATATTAAAGGTGCACTGTGTAATGTTTAGTGGTGAGGCTGCGAATTGCAACCAACAGAAGTTATGGTGGCTGACAGGAAAAATAGTCTGAGACAGCAGAGAGCAGCCAGTTAAGCAATGAGGTTTCTTTACAAAGATGAATTAAGAAATCAGGTTTACTTAATTATTCAGTAAAACAATATGTTATTGCGAACATTATTGTTACTTGTTTATCATTGTGTCAGTGTTTTATTTGCAGACTTTAGCTTGCTTCTTTGCACAAAGAACAACATAGTGACGAAACGTGTTTGTCCGTTTAGGGCTGCTGTAGAAATGTAAAGGGGCCCGCGGTGTATGTAAATAGAAATGGCTCATTCTAAGGTAATAAAACATAACAGTTCATTAAGTAAGGTCTTTATATACCACTGAAAACATAGTTATGTATATGATCTTGCATTTCTGTCAACAGATTCTCCTAAATATTACATATGATATACATATGATATACATATATATACATATATATATATATATATATATATATATATATATATATATTAATTATACACATCATATTCATTACAAATAAACATAGGCCTGTGAATTCCCTAGTTGCTGAGAACAGTGTTTTTAGACAATTACTTACTTGAATTAGGTTTTGCATTTGGATATATATTGAGACATTATCAAAGAATTTTTTTGTCAAATCAGATTAATCAGATCCATCTGGCTATATGTATTTAAGTCTGTATTTCTTCAATTTTTGTTCCCATTTTTTATTTTATTTTTAAGAACATTTAACCTTTTCAAAAAAATGTCCATATTTTTATGTGATAACAAGTGCCACAAAAGTAATATCATACCATTCAGATGAACCTATAAATTACTCACCAGTGTGGTGTAAAGAGAATTTTGGACCCTAAATTGATACAAATCTTTACCATATATCAATTTGGTAAAGGCAAATAATATTATATATTGTCTTTGTTAATATCAGCTTGATGCAAACTGGACTCTATGCATTTTACATTATAGATTTTGATGGCAAGATATGTTTGAATTTGCTCACAGAAGAGAAATCAAAGAGAAAATCAGGGGTTAATGAGTCAGAGCTATGCTGCATATCAAAGTCAAACCTGCTGGAATAAGATGAAAAACTCTTGTTTTTTTAACTCTGCTTCCCATTTGTCAGGCAGATTGGCTGTGTGAGGAGCATCCTGTCTGGTTAGTGGCTAGGAAAGGAAGGATGTGGAAAGATCCCATGGGAAAAGAGAAAACATCACTGCACGTCTCGGCTCTATCCCACAAGAGGCTTTGCTCAATATTAAGTGCACATGCACTCACACTTCCATCTCCGGCTCACCATCCCACTCCTGCAATCCATTGTCGATCTGTCCCACAAGCCCTCTCCCTAAAATAGCACACTGTTGTCAGGTATGATAAAAACAGCAGGCACGCAACGAGACGGCAAGAATGAAAAATATCTGTCTGTTTGTTTGTAGCATTACAGGACTTGTATATTTACGTTCTCGTGAGACAAAATTGAAGGCAGGAACCATCCATCTTGTTAATTGGGACAGTTTATAAGGCAACATTGCACTGACAAAATGTCTTTCTCTCTCTTTTTGCTCTGAATTAAATCAGGACCGTGTAAATCTGAGCTGTCATGGCTGTTTAGCATGTTTGTCAGGCTTATTCTGAACACTGCTGTAACCTGAAATCTTTTAGAGGTTACTTTAATCTGAACAAAAGCTTTGTGAAAGCTGTTAGAAGTACTAAATAGTGGACGAGTTTAGTGGCTGTTTTCAAATAAAAGCAAAAAAACCTTATGCACTTTGGTCATTCATTTACACGACAACGCCATTTTGGGGGCCTGAAAACGGGTTTTAAAGGGATAGTTCGCCCAAAAATGATATTTAGCCCATGATTTACTCACCCTCAAGCCGTTCGAGATGCATATGTCTATCTTTTTTCAGACCAACATATTTTCAGTTATTTTAGAAAATGTCTTAGATCTTTCAGTGGTTATAATGTGAACCTATGGGGTCCAGCTCCTTCAACTCCCAAAATGTGCATGCATCCTTCACAAAAGTAATCCATCCGGCTCCAGGGGGATAAATGAAGGCCTTCTGAGGGTAATCCGTGCGGTTTTGTCGTAAAAATATACATATTTAAAACTTTATAAACGAAAATAACTGGCTTCCGGTAGCGGTCGACGCGCGTTCATGGAGATGGATGCTGGCGTATGACGTAGGACGTAGCGTAGGAAGCGTCGTGACGTAGAACGAACGTGACAGCGCAGCCAGAGAGTAGAGCAAAACAAAACTCTACGTTCGTTCTACGTCACAACGCGCTACGTCATACGCCAGCATCCATCTCGGTGAACGCGCGTCAAATATAACTATACCGGAAGCCAGTTATTTTCGTTTATAAAGTTTTAAATATGTATTTTTATGACAAAACCGCACGGATTACCCTCAGAAGGCCTTCGTTTATCCCCTTGGAGCCGGATGGATTACTTTTGTGAAGGATGCATGCACATTTTGGGACTTGAATGAGGTGGACCCCATAACTTCACATTATAACCACTGAAAGATCTAAGACATTTTCTAAAATAACTGAAAATGTGTTCGTCTGAAAAAAGATTGACATACATCTCGAACGGCTTGAGGGTGAGTAAATCATGGGTTAAATATCATTTTTGGGCGAACTATCCCTTTAAAGTGCACGTTTTTGAAAAAACTATACCGTTATCGTCTACACTATACAAAAACACGTGACGTCATGCGCATGCATATTACGTGTTAAGTCTACTCTATAGGTGAGTAGTGTTTCTTTATAAAATGACAACTACTGGCCTGGCATGCATAACATACAAGAATAAATTACATTTTTATATAAAGTGTAATAATGTTTCACAGTATTTACTGTATTTTTGATCAAATAAATACATACTTGGTGAGTATAAGAAACTCCTTTCAAAAACTGACAAACTATCCCTTTAAAATATTTACTGTTACTAGAAAGAGACAATGCTTAAGAAGCTCCAGAACTTCTCTTTAAGTGATCAACTGTAATAAAGTTCTACACTGACAATTTTAACCAAAACAATTGCAAATTGAAAAAACAAAGCAACTTATTGATATCTTTCAATCTCTTTCTTTCACCCTCCTAAGATAGGGTATATAAATATTTCACACTCAAAGTTGTCCATTTGACTGAGGACACTTTAACTTTAACCAGCAGAGCCTGAGGAGAGTCGCAGAGCCCCTGAGGTCTCACCCCGCAGCGTCTGGAAACTAAATCAAGCTGATTTTAATACAGAGAGATCTTGTTAAACTTCACGAACAGGGCTCCAAGAAAAAGTTAGGGGACCCGAGAGGCAGTTAATAAACAGTGAAAGCACACGGCAGTGTTTGCCAAAGGAAACAGACGGCTTAGAGGGGGAAAAAGTCAAACTGTACACGCACACACACACACACACACACACACACACACACACACACACACACACACACACACACACACACACACACCCTTTGCCAGCTCACTGGAGCCTGCAATGAAGGAAGGAGGAAAAGAGTGGCTTAAACAGGTAAGGACTGATAGGATATCCTTAGGTCACAAAAATAATTTGGATGAAAGTAATCTCACCAGCCTGGAGTTTCATACATGAGAGGAATACAAACAGCTTATTGTGGCAGAGAGAGGAAGTGGGAGGAAATGAGGTCACCAGCAATCTTCTCTCATATATTGCCTTTGTAGCCTGGACTGAGACAAGGTGACCTCAACCCCAACACAGACAATATACTGCATATGGACACATCATTTCAAGATTGACTCCTCCTGACTGCAGAAGGCATGAAACAGAAGTTGAAACTCCCGTATTGTGACTTATATCCGAGTGAAACGGCTTCTTGAACAAGGACTTTTGTTCATCTGGTATGGATTGGGATGGTTTGCTATTGCTGTGATGTCTTGTGAGTGACAGGTTGTCCCAACCTCACGCCACTAAACGCGTCACCAGAGAAGAGAAGAGGTGTCGCTGCAAGCTATTGAATGAAATGATGAAAGATTATGAGTGCACATGAATTTTGATTTCATTGTGACTTTAAACACGCCACCTTGGGTGGAATGTGCCTGTGCTTTGAGAGAGAAACAGACACACGTACTGACTTTTCATTCATGGCTCTGGGAATGAGCTGTGAGAAACATGAGCTATCGGGGTTGGAGTCACGGGACCAGAGATGGGCTGTTTTATTTGCACAGGACATACTGACGGCGCCTCGGAGGGCCACTAGCCTGATCTACAGCAGCATTTGGAGTACTAAACACACACCACTGAGCTCATTTCCTCTTACAGCAAGAGGAAAGAGGCATTTCACATATAACCCAAAATATGAAGGCAACCAGACAATAATGTCTTGAAAGATGCTGCAAAACTGCTTCAAACTTTGAATTAAATTTCAAGTTCCTTTGTTTCTTTGTTTACTTGCTAATTTCGATACGTAACAGAATTTATCAGCTATGTCATTATCATTATGTGAGAACACTTATGGGAGAGAAATCTAAGAGGATTCTCAGGCTCTGCTGATAAAAAGAATCACATAAAAACTGTAAATTGTGTTATTTATTGAGTGTTAAATAAAATCTGCCCTGATACCTCCAAAAGGTGATATTACACTTGTTCTGTGTTACTCTACATCTCACCAGGAGAGAAAATCATGCAAAGGCGGGTGAAAATTACCTCTGGGGCTGCTCAAGAGCTCTCTCTCACACACACACACTTGTTAATACACAAACACACACACATTCATGTGTCAAAAGAGCAATTACACGCCGGCTTAGTTCATGAAGACAAATGTAGAGCATTTTCCAGAAGCCGATTAACAGACTTTTTATCACACTAAAACCCGGGAATTTCATTTGCAGGGTTTAAAGTGCACACTATTTTTCTTAAAAAGAAACGACCCCCACACATTCACTTAATAGGGGCATATCCTGCTAACATTAGAAGACAAAGAACTACAGCGCAATAAAACGGAGTAATATTTTGTCTGCAGTGGTTTTAGCTGAAAGTTAAAGTTTTTAGCTGAAATCATTAAAAAACACCTAAAACAAACTATTATATTTTATCATATGTTATCGTTATCATTTTTGTTAAAGGGTTAGTTCACCCAAAAATGAAAATTCTGTCAGTAATTATTCACCCTCATGTTGTTCCAACCCCGTAAGACCTTCGTTCATCTTCGGAACACAAATTAAGATATTTTTTATTAAATCTGAGAGCTGGATCACACCTCCATAGGCTTCTAAGGCATTATAACTTGGCATTATAAGGCATTATAACTCAGATTTAATCAAAAATATCTTAATTTGTGTTCCAAAGATGAACGAAGGTCTACGGGGTTGGAACAACATGAGGGTGAGTAATTACTGACAGAATTTTCATTTTTGGGTGAACTAACCCTTTAATTAAAATAAAGCTGAAATAAAAGAAAATAAATATTAAATTAAATAAATCAGGTTTATTTGCTGTGTAATAAAATGACTAAAAATAAAATTAAAAAAATATATAAAAGCACGACTAATTTACTACAGTTAAAATGAACTGTAAATATATAAATAAAAGCTAATTCAAATAAGAAATACTGTAATAGTATGTAAATAATACTAAAATATCAGTTTAGTAGTTTGAAAAAGTCTGACACCACTTAAAGTGGTTATTGAAATGACACGGTTACAGGCTAACCTGAATGGAAAAAAAGTAGCAACAACAGATATTATTCTTCCCTTTGTTTCCGCTCTCAGAGGCCCTAAACCTAATATTTTTTGACCAGACAGTCTGTTCATACTCAGATCAGAAGTGTCATAAAGAGCCCATTACGTGTGTTTATGTGCTTGGAGAGAAACAGCGAATTGTCTCATCACTCCCAAAGCTACAATAAGCAGATGGTAATAAAGGTGACGACAGCTGGAAGACGTTCTAATCATAACAAAGGCTTTCCAAAGAAGTGCTCCCAATATCCACAGCATTTCTCCTTCATCTCCCTCCATCTTCCCGTCCACCTACATGCTCTCTGTCAACTGAAAAACTACCGATTTCATATTTCATTATCCCCAGTGTGAAGCAACCTTTTAAACGTAATTTGGAGTTAATCACCACACTGGTTCAGCACAAAATGAAATCATCCTTGCAGTAAAAATCTGATTAGCTTTCATGGTTCATTTTATAAAGCTGTGTCTGGCATTCCAAAATCCCGTCATGGATCCCGTCAACGATGAGCCATCATTGCATGCATCGGATCTTCACGCTGTAGTGCTGTGAACCTTTCACAAGGAACACCCTCAGTGGACATTTTTATTATTACAAGGATGGATGGATGGATGGATGGATGGATGGATGGATGGATGGATGGATGGATGGATGGATGGATGGATGGATGGATGGATGGATGGATGGATGGATGGATGGATGGATGGATGGATGGATGGATGGATGGATGGATGGATGGATGGATGGATGGATGGATGGATGGATGGATGGATGGATGGATGGATGGATGGATGGATGGATGGATGGATGGATGGATGGATGGATGGATGGATGGATGGATGGATGGATGGATGGATGGATGGATGGATGGATGGATGGATGGATGGATGGATGGATGGATGGATGGATGGATGGATGGATGGAACTGAGGAACAGCTAGATGATGGATGGATGGATGATAGGACTGATGAACAGATGGATGGATGGATGGATAGGACTGATGAACAGCTAGATGGATGGATGGAATCATTGATAGAAATATGGATGGAAAGGACTGATGAATGGATGGATGATTGCTAGAAAGATGGATAGAAAGGATTGATGAACAGCTGGATGGATGGATGGATGGATGGATGGATGGGACTGATGAACGGATGGATGATTGCTAGAAAGATGGATAGAAAGGATTGATGAACAGCTAGATGGATGGATGGAATGATTGATAGAAATATGGATGGAAATGACTGATGAATGGATGGATGATTGCTAGAAAGATGGATAGAAAGGATTGATGAACAGCTAGATGGATGGATGATGGATGGATGGATGGAAAGGACTGATGAACAGTTAGATGGGTGGATGAAATGATTGTTATACAGATGGATGGAAAGGACTGATGAACGGATGGATAATTGCTAGAAAGATGGATAGAAAGGACTGATGAACAGCTAGATGGATGATTGATAAAAAGATGGATGGAAAGGACTGATGGATGAAAAGGACTGATGAACAGCTAGATGGATGGATAAAATGACTGATAGAAAGATGGATGGAAAGAACTGATGAATGGATGGATGATGATCAATAGAAAGATGGATGGAAAGGACTGACGGATAGCTAGATGGATGGATGGGACACTACACTGTTTAAATTAGTATTTGGGCACTTACTGTAAGTCATACGTAAACTAAAGGTAGAGTGTCATTTGTTTATACTTTTTAAACTTTTTGCCACTTTTATATTTCGTTGCAATGAAATAAAGACATTTTAAAGAGGGATATAGGTGTACATAAATACATAATCTGCCTCTTTACTATATGTTTGACAGTGTCAGGTTCCTCCACCTCAGGGGAGTCCTCTAACCCCACAGCTTGTTTCTGGAGTGAGTGGACTGTCCCAGCAGTGACTGGAGGCTGAGAATCCCTCATGATGCTGCAGCTGAGGCATGGGCCTTTAATGAGGGATACATACAGCTTCTACTTTTTATCTGGCCTACCACTTATTTTTCTCTGTCTTTTGTTCTCTCTTTCAGAGACAATCTTTATTATTTTTTGTAGACCACTACACACTACTCCCACCTCTCTGGAGCTCTCAAGAGGTAGAACAGATATAATTTCACAGCTGAGCTGCTAAAGCCACTGAGCTGTGGGGTGTACGAGATTTCACACCTGAGGTTACAATAGCGTTACAGATTGGATCTGTGACTTTACAAAGTGAAGATACGCACACTCCCCTTGAGCAACCCCCGCCTCCCAAAAAGAATCATACTTTTCACATAACAAAAGGGTACATATTCCGCTCAACGGATCTACAGCAATCATTTGATGGGAAATCATGTGATGGGAATACAGCTCTGGGAATGATTGTGTTAGCAACGCAAACATATTGATTTATTTATCAGCACTAACAAATGTGGATCAGTACGGCATTTTAACACAAAGTTATCAAATAAGTGGTCAAGATTTGACTGGATGGATGGATGGATGGATGGATGGATGGATGGATGGATGGATGGATGGATGGATGGATGGATGGATGGATGGATGGATGGATGGATGGATGGATGGATGGATGGATGGATGGATGGATGGATGGATGGATGGATGGATGGATGGATGGATGGATGGATGGATGGATGGATGGATGGATGGATGGATGGATGGATGGATGGATGGATGGATGGATGGATGGATGGATGGATGGATGGATGGATGGATGGATGGATGCTCTTCTTTTGAGCTTTCTATTCATCAGAGAATCCTAAAAAATGTATCACGGTTTCCACAAAAATATGAAGCAGCACAGCAGTCTTCAACATTGATAATAATGAGAAATGTTTTTTGAACAACAAATCAGCATATTACAATATTTTCTGAAGGATCACCAAGACTGCAGTAATGATGATGCAAATTCAGCCTTGAATCACAGGAATAAATAACATTTTAAAATATATTAAAATAGAACATTTGAATAATATTGTACTCGATATTTCAGATTTTTTATAAATCGATTGCAGCCTTGGTGACGAAAAAAAAAAGTATCAACCCCAAACTTTTGAAAAGTGGTGTGTGTATATACATATAGTCCTGTTTCATTCTTTTATTAGTCGCATGGGATTTACAGCTTATGTGAGTGCCTCAAAAAACCCACCCTGCCTGCAGAACTTCACCATCAAGAGCAAAGGCAGCGGATTTCAAAGCACATACTTCCTACGCCAACCCGCCTGATCCCGTAACAGTATCTACACCTTCAAACTGTCGCCATAGCTTTAGAATGAGGCTGAGCAATCTCCCAAAACCACCCGAGGAGCCGATTATGCAAATGCAAGGCTAGCTAATTAATTGGCAGTCAAAGAGGAGTGCTCATCTCCCAAACCCTGCACCACAGAGATCGGTTTCTTGACAGCGGATGGGGATCGTGCCCAGAGGCAACAACAAAATAACAGAGATTTACAGTGGCTGATGATAATCAAGAACCATAATTGCTTTTTCAATCACAATGATAATGACACAATCTTGATGTAGAGCATTGTAATTGTGCTATTAATATGTATACTCTCTCAGCACTGCAGCCATCTGTTGTGTAGAGAGAGAGAGAGAGAGAGAGAGAGAGAGAGAGAGAGAGAGGGAGAGAGAGAGAGGGAGAGAGAGAGAGAGAGAGAGAGAGGGAGAGAGAGAGAGAGAGAGAGAGAGAGAGAGGGAGAGAGAGAGAGAGAGAGGGAGAGAGAGGTGCTCAAAGGCTCTTCAGCACTTTAAGAGGACGTGTTACGCAGCTTATAGCCGTCAGAACGAGGTCAAATGTGTATATAATGAGGGCGTTAAATGGCTGGTTGGCTGGTTAAGAGCAATTTACTCTCTGAGGGGAAACACTGAAAAGTAATACGCCATGTCAGCACTGGTAATTAAAGATTACAATGTATTTAAGTGAGATTTGGAGTCATCAAAGATGGTCCCTCATTCTAGCAATGACAACAGGTAAAAATGTTTTTGCATTTTTTTAAAAAAATGTTTCAATACCAAGGCCATGAACATTCACCCTCTTTAGGTAAACAAATGAACACTAAAATATTGAATAATATTAGTTATGTACAATAATATACTGTTAGCTGAAATCATTGCAGGCTACGTCAATTTTCAACTGTTGGGTCACGGACAGCAGGAAGAAACCGTTGCTAAATGTAAATAATTAAGTGAAACAAACCATATAATCAGAGAAGAAAAAGAAAAATGCTTTTAATTCAAAAGTCAAAAGCTGTGCATCCAATCTAAACTCATCAGCATCGTAAAAGGAAAGGCCAAATACATAAATACTTACAGTACAATATAGGTTTACAAGGAAACATTACTTGTACTGACCGCAATATGTTTTGTACAGTCCATCATAAGTGACAGTGATTAATATTATTTTCATTTATTTTCATTTTAACATTAAATTGTTGTTTAATTTGAATTGTTTTAATTGTCTATTAATTCAAATTACTAATTGCGTAAACCTAAAAAAGTCCTTAAAATTATAATATAACATTTCTAACTTTATTTTTTCTTGTGTGTGTGTTTGAGTGATAAACATTTCTGTACTACGTCAGGTCAACACAAAACAGTTGTGTTGTTTTCTGTCGTAACAAGAAATGACCGGACGGATGGATGGACGGACAAACAAACAAACAAACAAATAAATAGATCATGGCGCAGTGCATGTTGGGTACATCACACTACTACACTGAATATTCAAATATAATGTGCATAATATATAGCCTGGGAAATCCCAGACAACTTCCGGCAAATTTAGATTTGCTCTGCAAGTAGTCTGGCAAAGAGCTCATTCAAGTCCATTTCCATGCCGTCGAAATCGCGGCACCAATCGTTGAGGCGGGCTTTACACAATGACGATCGCTCTGATTGGTTTTAGGTCTATCCAATTGCGCCCAGAGGCATTTGAGCGACGTCCACTCCGTTTGTGAAGCACACCAACTTTTAAATGCATTATTATATTCAAATTGCAAACACATGAGGACAGTCTCCATGAAAGACCCACTGGCAGATGAACGTGCTACTACATTTCTCTCCAAAACGGTAGGAAATTAAATTAGATTTAATAGAGGATTTTAACTGTGACAAGATGATTGACAGGGCAGTTTACGTGACAGGACGCACGCGACAGATCCGTCCAATAAAGATGACGAAGTAGTATGTCCCAAAGCTTGCCTACTTTTTTGCTACACATTCAAAAGTAAATACATTTTCTTCACAAAAAGAGTAACGTTACATACTTTTATGGCGTAGTGTAACTTAGGCGAATTGGGATGCAGCATATTGCTTTACACGATGACGATCGCTCTGATTGGTTTTAGGTTTATCCAATTGCGCCCAGAGGTATTTGAGCGACATCTGTTGGTGACGCCCCTTTGGAAATGAGTTATTAAAGAAGCATTGCCAGACCATAACTCAGTTACTACTGAGAATGGTCTGGTTTTAACCAGGCTACATAATATGTACTGAGAGGCTAAAGCACAATGCTGCTACATCAGTCCTGTAATGCAGTCTTAACCTCAGACCATCTCCCCAATAGCTTTATTGCCTTTACTAATGTAGTCACCCAGAGCGACCGATGAAGTCAATGTGAGCCCAAAGCAACCGGCTGCAAATGATTTATGCTTCAGACCAAAAGCTAATCACACATTCACCAGGTGTGGGATCATGTAATGCGCTCTCCCGTCTCTCCAGATGGTATAGCATCGAAGAGCCCTTAAGATTCCTCCGCATCCGATTCTCCCCGCAACGCCGGCCGCGGAGCAGAGGGGTTACATACCAAGGCCGAACAGCTCGGCCTGTAATAGCAGGGGTAATTAGATTGAGCGCGCCGCAGACCACACGCTGGCATCTGCTACCTTTCAGCCTACAAAGAAAAGAGTATTTTACATGGCGCAGTCTCTAATCTCATAAACAATACTAAAAGACATGATGTAAGGCTCCAGGGTGCCATGAACGTAGAGGCATATTGCATTTAGATGGAGCCCGTGGGGCCGGAGCTGAAATATGGTGATTTGATTGCAAGCGTCTGTAAATAGCTTTTGCCAGTTCGGTCGGCCTATGCTGACAACACGATTTGCAGCACAGCTTGCTTTGATTCAGTGGGAAATAAAACACACAAGCTCACCGCAGCGCCTCGCGTTCCGAAGCGAGATGTTTTGAATTTCACCAGAGGCTTGCCTGAGATCAGAGACTCGATATAACTATCTGGGCAAGAGACAAATTCACTCGGTTTCGTTCGCCTTTCCAACTGGCAGGCTTCACAAAGTTACTTGACATTTCCGTTTGAACTCCTTTGAAAAATGGCCTCCATCTTTGAGCGTCTGTAACAAGATGCAAGGAGAGATAGACTGACCGGCCACAACCTACAATTTTGATGTTTACTGTAAAGATCTTTATCGGATTTAATCTCGCACACATGCCCGCCAGCCATTACAAGAAGGAAAGCTGGCATCCGCCACAGTGGATTTCACAAATGGATGATGTGCAGCGAGGAGCACAACACTAAACAGATGTCAATTACCAAATCAAAGCGTGAATTACATTATCCGTGCTTTTAGATTTCAGCAGACCTTTGTCTCGCAGAACAAAGTCAATCCGATTTACTGATGCGTGCATATATTCAATACGGCAAACTTCCTACTCAAGGCATCCAGAAGTGAGGAAAATAACTCAATTGAAGGTCAAATGAGCAAGTAACGAGAAATGGCCCTGGAAAAGAGGAAGCTGGGTCTGCTAGGGGAGGCGGTAAACATTTCCATTTCTCTCTGCCACACAAGAACAGAGGTGCAAGGAAAGGTGAAAGAGAGAAAACAGCACAGAAGCTTTTTGTGTGAAAAAGATGTTTAAACTTGACAGCGCCTTAAAGGAGAAACAAAACTGAGCTGTGATTCTGCCTTTGTTAGCCTGAGGCCATTCACAGCAGCTCAGAGTTAGAGCTCTGAAGAGGCAAAAGACCTGCGGTGAGAACCATTTACACCACAAAAACACTCTGAATGCATATTTTGCGGCTTTTCTTCCACGCAAGAACATCTAAGATCACCCTATGGGCAGATGTGCACTTAGGAGTGACGGATGCCGTAGTTATTTTTATGAATCCTTATGTAGTTCCACATACTGCACATCAGACAAGAGGAAAAACTCAACAGCTTCTATAAGGGACATTACATGGGCGAGAATGACTATATAAGTGATGCAAAAAAATGATTTTTTTTTTTTTTTTTAATAACACAAGGTTGGGTCAAGCCTCATGGTGTAATCTGGCTCAGAAAAAAAGTACATTCTTGTATTGGATTTTTCTCCTCTAATGTGAAGTACATGGGCCAACTTTGATTGCAAATTAAATCTTCTAAAGCTCTCATAACACAGAAAACCATTGTACTGGAGCAAAAGGAGCATGTGATTGGCCAAGTTATTTGTTATGCTCCAATCATTGATCATGCCATAGCTGAACATGCATAAGCGTTTCCATGTGTACTCCAGGTTGTGGAATAGTATTTTTAGGTGAAACAAGAGCACCCCCATGTGGGTCTAAAGGAAATGTTATTTTTTAACATTTTATCACCACAGATAAAGGATAAAAGAATTTTAGGCGGCATATCTGAAATATTGAAGTTTATGTAAATGCATTTAATATCCAGAAAAACTGTTGTGACTTGGAGTTTTGTTTTGGAAACCCAAACTGTTTATAATGCCATCCAGATATGTTCTTATCAATATGTGCTAAATAAAGGTGAAGTGAGATAATAAGCAACTACAAGTAAGCTATTAGTAAGCCATAAGGAAACAAAGTCTTTCCAAAAAGATGTTTTAATACAAATGTTCAAAGGATAGACATGTAAACAACCAAGGTAACAAAAAAAAAATTCAGACGTCACACTTCAAGAAAAGTTGAATGTGTGCCAAGAAAATACAGTTAAATGCTGGTCTAGAAAACAGACCAATAATATCACTGCTAAGTGCCCTGAACACACACACATCTCGTCAGACACTCAAATACACAATTTACTAACAACCTAACACACTATTACTACTTCTACAGCAAGCTGCTTTGTGACCTGAATTAAACCAATCCTTAAGGAGAGGCCAGAGAAAGAGCATCCAATTCACGTAAGACTCAGAAGATGCTTCCTGGAAAGTCAATGTTATTTTGAGTCAAATATAGACTGTGGATTTCGCTGGCAACAGAATATGGAATTGCAATCTATATTTTAACCTTTCAGTACATCTTGTCCTTCGGTTTTAAAAATGGTACTCAGTGATTTGACTTTTCATATATATAATATAAGAACAGTTTACTTAAAACTATGTCAAATTAGACTATCTTCCATTACCTTCATTCCAGATGTTTTCATCACTTGTGGTATTGGGATGCCAAAATGGAGGATTTTGAGTGGATTGACTTTAAACTGAAATATTCTCAGCACTAGTCCAACAGCTGCAAGACATCTATCATTATAATGCTTCGTAGGTTCATAAGTAGATTTGTACGACCAAGATTCCTGTAACATGATACTTAATTTTTACATGGGACAAAATACTCATTCCAATCTATGCACAGTCCATCAACATTTCTATTTGCCTGTGTGTGTTGTCACAGTGTCTGTGTGCTGGAGCTGATGATGTCCATGAAGGTGGCCTCGATCTGATAGCACAGCTGTACATCAGGATCGGCTCCGCCCAGCTCCTCTGCAGATCTCTTTGGTAGAGAGAGTTTGGATTCTGATAGAGGTATTTCCTGTGGTTTCTCTCTCAGATATTGAAGCCCTAAACACAAGAGCACAGTGTATTAGATCTTAATCTAGGGCTACATGATTTGGCCAAATCATAGCGTGCTTATCTTGATAATCACTGAGAAATATACTGAGAAATGATAACCTCATATTGCCAATGCTTAGAAAAAAAGAAAAAAGAACAAAAAGGCATAACACACTTTGAAACAAAAACACACATGCTCAACAGACTGTGCAGAAACAATAAAATTGAAAGCAATGTGCTTCCAAAGACTGTAGAAACAGTTACTCTTTAAGAGTCGTCACATTTGAGAATCAAACTCAAACCTCTTTCAAAGTGTACTGAATGAAATGAACACCGTTCTTTGGTGGCACCTATATGGTATCTGAATATGCAAGTAGATTTTGGGTCCACCTTAGCTGTTATGGGGTCACAAGCCACTTTTAAAAAGAAAAATGGTTGAATTTGATGGTAATGTAATAGTGAAGTAGTGTAAGTTTATATATAATTAATATATTAATGCAATATTACTATAATTAATAAACTTGAATACTACTATAATTAATATATTATGAATTAAATGTTAATATGAAAACTGACCTTTAAATTTCATGTAATGCATAAATACATCATTATTTATTTAAAATCTGGTGAAATCTTTTCTAAACCACAATATTGTTAGATTTGTATAATAACTGGTAATCGTCAGAAATGTTTGAATTATGCTGAATTATGTGAATCTTGGCTTTTTGTGGTTGTTTAATAATCATTAAACAATTTAATTGTGCAGCCATTTGCAAATATAAAACTATTCAAAACCTTTAACAAGTTTGCCAGCTTTGGTAGCCATTTCCATGGAAAGAAAAATAAATTATGAAAAAAAAAAACTTTTTAAGATTTATTATTGCTAAAAACTCTTAAACTGAATAGAGTGCAACAGTTGGGTCTTGGAAGAAAAAAAAGGGATACATTTTTAACAATGACAAACTTTTAACGACAAACCTACTGTGAGCTAACTGATGGTATATTTTTATGTTAAAGCCATCAGATCACATTATTTTAACTTATTTCAATATCAGTGGATTTCTTGGCGAAAGCGACATTATCAATAATTTAGCAAAGAAATTGCCACCAATCAGAGAATTGCAACAAGAAAATCTATCTATTGCACTTTAAATCATGGTGGTGTTAAGATTCACCTTGTCGCTGGTTGGTTTGGTTCTTGGCTTGTAACTCTTTTTCTAAGCCCCCATGTGAAAAACACTTCCGGGAACCAAGGCATCTAAAAAAGTGGGCCTGCACTGTTGCACTCTATTAGATCTAACTTAGTTAAAAATCTCTTCAAAGCATCAAATGAGTAAAATAATATAATCTAAAATCGAATACAAACTTAATCTTGCCTTATCCATGCGACATACAACAGTCATTGAACGTTACAAAATTTAAAAACAACTAAGTCAAATAAGACAAAAACACACTCACTGGCAATGAGAGGGTCAATGTCTCTGGCCTTGGTGGTGACATCAGCAGCGGACACCTGTCCCACCTGAACCAGCAGGGACATGACATCATCGAAGAGTGGAGGGAAAGCCTTGCAGAACGAAACTAGGCATGGCAGCGTTGGCATGAAAAATGCAAATCGCTTGGCACGGGTCAGTACTGTAACAGATACCAAAAATGAGTAACATAAATGAATATATTGGACCAGTTTTTGGTTGCTTTTGAGAACAGATGCACGAGATAACATTAAACTTAAATGATCTAATACAAAATGTAAGGAACTGCAGGATTTACGAGTGCTCAAGACACCTCTGGTTCTTATTCAATAAAACATAATAAATGGATGGCTGATGCATAATTTATAAACACTGCAGATGAAGGTTTGTTATAGACAGTAACAAATGGCCAGCAGAGGGCAGTGTGTACAAAGATAATCGGACAAGTTTGCACTGGCTGGTTTTTGTTACAAAAAAAGTCAGGGTAATAGTCTGATCTCTCCAATTATCAATGTTATTTTTAGACACTCGTTAATAAAATGCCAGCCCTAATAAATGAATAAGAACGGAGACCAAGATAAAGAGAGGATGGAAGAGAGATAAAGAAACAGATAAGAGTTATTTTACCAGTGAGGAGGGTACCCATCACACTAATGGCAAGACGTGCCACACTGAGGGATTTGGGCAGGGCGTACTGGGTGCACAGATGGGACAACAGCTGTATAGCGAAGATCTGTGGCAGAAAAAACAAAACTGCCATTAGCATCAAGCCCAGAGGTCAACCCTGAGGGCTCACCATGTGTCAGCAATTTGAATGATGTAATACACACTCTTAATGCTTCAACTTGTAGCTGTACAGCTCTAATTTAAGTTGTAGTATATACTATAAAGAGTCTCACATCCTATTGAGTATACTTGTATACTAAATATAGTAAACCACGTACATCTGTATCTCATTTAGTCAAAAGCATCGCTTTGGTTATCGTTTTAGACCATGACAGGTTTGTGAGGAATTATATTCAGTGTACACACACACAGGATGATAATTTATGGCATTCACACCTAAATTCAAATGATGCTGTCACTCCCAGACCTTAGCACATGGTCCATTTAGTCCTGGCTAATAATATGGATGGACACATTGATAGTTGCTTACCTGTTTCTCCAGCTGTGGCTGAGCGAGGAGTTCTGGGATAAAGTCTAGACAGATGTGCATGGAAGGAATTCCTGCCACCGTCAGAGGAAGCAAGGGCTGTGGATAACCCTGAAGAAACATTTAAAGAACATTTAGAAAACCTTAAGAACTCCAATAGAGCTTAGAGAGACAATTAGAGATTCTGAAACTGATTTACATAAATCTAATGGCTGTTTCATTTCAAAATTTCCAAAATTATATTCACACCAACAGGAAAATGACCTTATTACATGTTCCTGCTAAATTTGCTAAATGATTCACTGGTACATATTTTGGAAAAAATCATTAAGATTTTTTTAAGAATTTTTTATTATTTAATGCTCAGCAGGGCTGCATTTATTTGATCAAAAATACAGTAAAAACAGTAATATTGTGAAATATTGTTACAATTTAAAAGAACTATTTTCTAAGTTAATATCTTTTAAAATGACATTTATTCCTGTGATGGCAAAGCTGAATTTTCAGGAGCAGTTACTCCAGTCACATGATCCTTCAGAAATCAGTCTAATGTTTATTTGGTGCTCAAGAAACATTTATTGAATAAATGTTGAGAACAGTTTTGCTGCTTAATATTTCTGAGGAAACTGATACTTTTTAAAGGATTCATAGATTTTTTTTTTTTTTACTAATCTCAAACTTTTGAACGGTAGTGTTACTTGCTCCACCTATTTTAACAGCTCCCTTTCAACCACCTGTCATACAGAGACCACTTTTCTCGAATCAGTCTAAACAATGGATAAATCCCAATGGAGAAAATTAAATCCCGCCCTACATTTTCTTCTCGCTGAATATCCTGTTTCACTCTAAAATGTGTAGAAGAAAAAATGCCAAATACAAAAGTAATTTGAAAAGGGAAAAACTGTGTGTGCATGGTGTTTTAAGACTTTCATGAGGTTTGATAATTACAACGCATGTATATCATTATAACGGTGATCACTGTTCTGTAACAAAGAGATTTAGTTACCTGGAAGTGTACTAGTTTGGCAATGTTGGGGTCTGCGATGAACATTTGGTGCAGCAAGCAGCAGATGAGGCACTGCACCTCCCTCAGGTCACTGAGCAGTCCGCCCTCTGCCTCGCATTCCCGCTGGGACCCCCGCCCAAAAACTGTGTCTCCCACCTGCTTCCGCATGGGAATACCTGGAGCAGACTGAACGCTCCTCAACAGACTGTCTGCTCCTCCACCTCCTCCCAGCTGCAGCTCCTCCTGAGGGGATGGCAAACACACCTCCAGCAAGATCTGTACTGCTGCACTGTCCTGAAGGTGGACAAAAACAACACACATATGCCTAATGTACAAAACTCATGACTCCGAGTATTAGAGATGTGTGTGTGCATGTGTCTACCTGAGCAGCCAGCAGAGCATTCTTTAGCTCCTCTCTGGTGACCTCAGGTGTGTCAGGTTGGCCACCGAGCCCAAGGTTTGATACGGTCTGAGCCTGTCGCTCAAATTCAGCCGTCTCCTTCAGGTGGGCGTTCAGGTAGGCCTTAGATGCCAGCAGGTAGCCGTTCAGCATGTGAAGAGTGATGTCCATTAGCGGAGGACACCTTCAGAAGAACAAACACACATAATATAATATAATATAATATAATATAATATAATATAATATAATATAATATAATATAATATAATATAATATAATATAATATAATATAATATTCACAAAAAGGTTGGGGGAAAAAATAAGCAGCACAACTGTTTTCAACATTGATAATAATAATACATGTTTATTAAGCAGCATATAAGTATGATTTTTGAAGGATCATGTGACATTAAAAACTGGAGTAATGATGCAATCACAGGAATAAATTCTATATTTAAAATATATTAAAATAGAAAACAGCTTTTTTTTTTCAAAACAATATTTTAAATTGCAATAATATTTCATATTACTGTTTTTACTGTATTTTTGATCAAATAAATGCAGCCTTGGTAAACAATTAAATTCTTTCAAAAATCTTACCTACCTCAAACTTATTCGAATAAAAAAAGAAAAAAAAATAGATTTTATATTTTCTTTTTTCCATTACAAATTATATTAGCAGCATAACAATTGGCATAAATTAGAAAATTTCTAAGCAGAAAATACCTGAAGACTCTGGTGTCGTTGCGGAGGACAATGAGAGGATCCACCATCAGATCATTCTGAGTGTATCTCTGCTGCCGCAGGAGCTTTACTGAGGGCTGCAGAGCATTTACTGTCATCACCCACAGCCTGACAAAGTAAAGGAAGATAGAGACTTAAGTACAAGTGCTGAAGATATCCTTCCATTTTACTACAGCATATAAAACAGAGAGGAAGTCTCACTTGCGTGGCATGACTGTATTAAGTACCATCCAGAGTTTGTTAACAGTCTGTAGGATTCTGCGAGATACGCCGTCCTCTAAGAGCAGCCCCATGCTGGCAGTCAGAGCCTCTGCGTATGGGATCAGATCTCCCGCAGAGAGCAGCGTCAGGTGCTCCAGGATACGCAGCAGCCTGGGCCCGCCAGAGAGGACATTCTGGAAAGCTAATAAATAAAAAAAACATATGCCATTCATTTTCAAATGTAATTGATTTACATGATCAATCAATCAAAAATAATTATTTAATATATTAATTTGATTCTAATTAATTCAAAGACAAAAGTAAAACATTTAGAGCCTTTGAAAGTCAATATATTGTTTGTTTTATTTCCATATCATTAAATATAGCAATAACACAAGCCTGTCACTGTCTGTGAATACAAGAGCCCTGTGGAGAAACAAGCCTGTCAGAGCAGTGATGTATAAATACACAAACACCTTCAGGCTCATTAATCCACAGGTGCAAAACTGAGTTATGCACATGAAAGGTTAGACTACAACAACAAACTATTCATATCATAGGCCATAATAAGCACTTGTGATCTCCTCCAGTGCCAAAGGGCCTTATGAGTCTCAATGACAATGTAGAGTTCAGTGGTCTGGTTTACAGTAGTTTGACAGTGCTTCATACAGCAGAGAAGTGCTGATAATTTTTATCCATGATTGTTTTAATTTTACAAAAAATGACATATGCCACTCCAGTTCCTTGTTTTGACTGAACAAAAATTGGCATTTTTGATAAATATATATGAAGAGTTCAGATGCAAAAGCCTCTAAGTGCCATCTGAAATTTTCTTCTAGAATGATCATTTTTATCAAGCTTGTATATTTAAGTTCAGTAATTTCACTTAAATGACATTTAATAGGTAATCTTCATTGCCATTTAAGTGAAATTATTGAACTTAAATATACAAGCTTGATAAAAATGATCATT
The DNA here is from genome assembly GCF_964197995.2 of Scardinius erythrophthalmus. Lineage (NCBI taxonomy): Eukaryota > Metazoa > Chordata > Actinopteri > Cypriniformes > Leuciscidae > Scardinius > Scardinius erythrophthalmus. The sequence goes on from NC_138243.1 coordinate 18,385,158, forward strand.
CTAGAAGAAAATTTCAGATGGCACTTAGAGGCTTTTGCATCTGAACTCTTCATATATATATATATATATATATATATATATATTTATTTAATCCATCAAAATGATTGTTAAATCATGCATCATATTTGAAACTTCAGTAAATGCCAGAAAATCTTTAATGAAATCTGTCCCAAGAGTAAAGTGATTTACACATTTCGTCTTTAACTAAGTGGGAGTTGCTCGTACCCTCTCGTAGCTGTGTCTGTGAGTATTTGCAGGATGAAGATGTCAGTAGCATCTTCCTCAGTAAGGGCAGAGTACCAGTCACTTCCTCTTCACTGATCCAGTCTTCCACCATGCATAGGTGAGGGTAGTTTGTGGCCAGTAGACGCAGAAGAGCAGAGTGCAGGCCTGACGATGGAAATGAAATAAAATAAAATAAAATAAAATGGTATTTTTTAAAACTTTATTTTATATTCATTTTATTCAGAATAACACCACTGGAATGTTTCACTGTTTGTATGAATACAGCCTGGAAATCAATGCACATAAAAATAAAAATATACTAAGAGGAACATTTCAAGTATCAAATTAATGTCATGTGTCTATAGATGCATCTAAACAAGCAGCATTATCAGCCCTGGTGAACATATTTGAAAACTACTTGGCTGAATATAAGCGCATTGGAGGTTAAATGGGTGTCCTTTACCTCCCAGCTCCTGCTGCAGTCCTTGGGCCTGGCGGATGAGGTGTTTGATGGGAATCTGGTCCATGAGGGCAGGAGAGTAGGATTTTGGTTTCCTCTGCATAAGTGCTGGGAGGAGAGAACGCATGATTATCAGGCTGTTTGTTAAAAATAGGCCTCTGTGGTGCAGCTCATGTACAGGTGATTTTTCATTGTATTCCAGTTCATTAGCACAGCCAAAGGGCATCATTACTCCAGGATGATAGAGGAGAAGAGAGGGAGAGAGAGAGATTAAATAAGCACAGCACTCTGGGAAGAGCTGTGTGCATAAACAGTGAAGAGTAACCGCTCTAATAACCCATGAGAGGCTTCCAAAGCAAAGTCAAACTGCAGGTGATTGGTGTGAGTTCGAAGCAATTTAACATGCAGAGGAGGGAGCGGGAAGCTAAGCTGTATTGCTCTCATCCTAATATTATAATAGCACTCTGGGTGGCAAGGCAGGAACTTACATAAGTGTGAATGCAACAGATTAAGTGTAGATAAAATGATTAAGTCTTGTTGTTCATTAAATAATTTAATTGTTTAAAATTAAACAAAGTAGGAGGCTGCAAGGAGACAACAAAACAGAAAAGATGTCCAAAAACAAAAGAATCATACATGCAAAACTCAGGATGAAGCTGGAATTTGGGTTGAACAGATTAATTGAAATGACCAATTTTTAATAAAAGAAATTTATACAGGGAAATAAAATTATTCAAAATTATGTGTCCTTACATTGTTGTCGATAAAATGTAACAAATACAATATAAATAACGTAAACAAAAAAAGAAGAAAAAACATGTATTCAATATATAAAGAAAGTAAATCTAATATAATAAAAATGTATTTAAAGGTGACATTTTTAAATATTATGTCAGTTGTGTAATATACTGACCCAATGTCTTTGTATTAGCGAGCAGAGCTTCCTCATACGACAGGATGTAATAGAGAATGAGCAACTGGGTGGTGATGGTGTACTGAGAACGAACTTTCCCTCCATCTCCCTGAGAGAGAGAGAGATTAGAGGGGGAGATGGAGAGAGGTCAAACAGAGGTTAAAAGCAAGAGAAGTTACAGGAATATATGGCTCTGTATTGGACAGAATTGTAGATGTATAGTGTGTCATCTACTCAAGTCAAGTCACATTTATTTATAGCACTTTATACAACACAGATTGTTTCAAAGCACCTTCACATTAATAAACAGGAAAATAAAATGTTGAAAATTATGAAACAAGTTCATTTCAGATATAAGCAGCCCTACAGAAGACAATAGTGTCATCATTCAGCTCAAGTCAGTTAAATGTTGATTCAAATCAGTTCAATAACAGTCTCAATATATTGCAAAGTTAGTGTCTTTACCAGCTCAATTTAGTTTAAATTCTGTTCTCATCTGATAGTGTCGGTAAAGTTTAATAGACAATATTACCGAATACTAATTGTCTTTATTCTATGAAGCATCACTGACATATACTTTACCACAGACTCAAGGCTTTAATACTGTTAAACCTCAAATGTTTTAAAATGCTTTTTGATATTATATAATTTATGCTTCTATAAATCGTTTGTACATATTGCAATATCCAGAAGCCGTTAATCTAAAAATAACCTTCAATAATATCTATGCCACTGATTTGAGTAGGCTGATATTGGTTGCTGCAGGGTGGTCATTTATCAGAGTTATTTTTTATTTTTTTGTTGTTTTAGATGATTTTGCAGTCAATGCGAGTAAAAAGATGATTTAGCTCCACTCACCCCTGCCTGGAAAACATTAAGTATCTCCTGCTCTGTGATTGGCTGGTTGGTGGCCTCAGGATTGGTCTTGGAAGCAGGGGTCAGGATGGAGTTAATGTAAACATCAATTAATGGAAGCAGCTGAGTGTGGAGTGGAGTGGTCGTCTCACACAGCTGTCTGAAGATCCAGTCCTGAGAAAGAAAGAAAGAAAGAAAGAAAGAAAGAAAGAAAGAAAGAAAGAAAGAAAGAAAGAAAGAAAGAAAGAAAGAAAGAAAGAAAGAAAGAAAGAAATAAAGAAAGAAAGTCAGAAAGAAAGAAAGAAAGAAAGAAAGAAAGAAAGTCAGAAAGAAAGAAAGAAAGAAAGAAAGAAAGAAAGAAAGAAAGAAAGAAAGAAAGAAAGAAAGAAAGAAAGAAAGAACATTCAGAATAAGTGAATTATCCAATCATCTAGCTCTGGCACTCGGGTGATTAAATCATCTTTCCAGCTGAGCAGATCAATAGCTATAACATGCCTTACTGACTCTAGAGGAGGCAGATTCCAGTCTTTAAGGCTGACGATGTAATTGTGAGGAAACATTCTGATCTGCCGGGCGATGCACTACCACATTCAAAAATCACATCCTTAATTAAATCAATGAAGTGCCTTTCCATGAGTCAGGAGAGGAGCCAGCCAGTCAAACATATAATAGAACCCAATGGATTAAAGTCAATACTAGCACTGAACAGAGTAATGTAGTGTAGTTAGCACAGTGTGGGCTTTTTTTTAACAGAACAACAAAACAGGACAAGAAAAACAAGACAGAACATAGGATGCAACAAAACAAAATAATAGAACATAACAGAACTGAATGGAACAGAATAGAACATAATAAAAAAGAACAGTTCAAAGTACAAAAAGTAAAATAGAAAGTTGTATGTAAAGTAGATGGGAACAGAGAGCAAAAAAGAATACAACAAAACAAAATACTAAACATAATATAACTAAATAGAAAACAGAGAACAAATAATATAGCGCAGAGGAAAATTACAGAATATAAAAGTGGTTCTCAATAGCTTTATTTTATTTTATATAGTATAGTTATGTAGCCCCGCCCCTTTTTAGCCCTGCACTCGTTGTGTTCGGTCTTCAGTTTGCGTTTCCACAGCATGAAGGTTATATCTTACAGATTTATGAATGAACCGCTCATTTTTTTAAATCTTCCCGGTCTACTGACATCTGTTATCACAACCCCTTTAATGCTCATGATAACTTTCGTTAACTCTACAATGAGTAAATCCACTTCACAAGCTAATTACTCTTTGACAGCGATGCCAAAAAATACACAGAGCTACCGCAAAAACACAAAATTCTAAAGATGGTCTTGTTTCTCTGGTGCATAAGATATATTAAATTCGTTAACTGATTTATTTTATGATTCCTGAAGTGTCAAGAACTGCAGGTTCTTCAATAAAAAGTTCAAAAAGACTGAAGAACATCAAACAGATTATTTTAATATATTCATATATTATATATAAAGTATTAATATAAATACTTTTAAATCATTAGAACAAACTTAACAAAAAAGATTAACAATGACAGAACAAAAAACTGAAAAAAAGAGAATGCAAGAAAATACTATGGAATCCATCCAATACAAAAGTGCACAAAAAAAGGTAGCAGGTGACACAAAACAACAACACAACAGGGCAGAATTCCAACAGAAGGGAAACAGCACAGTCAGAACAGTAAAGGAGATCATCAGGTTTACCTTTATGGACACTTTGTGTTTGGTGAAGGCTCTGCTCCTCAGGAGCTGGTATATGCAGTGGATGGGGAGGAATCCTGTGATGTTGGCACTGAGGTTATTAGTAACTGCCACTCTCACTGCATGTGCTGTAACCACCTGCCACAACACAAACATCCACTTAATATCAGCTTCTACATTTACATTTCAGATATTCAGCAGATGCCTTCTCCATAACGACAAAAAGTGCTTTGTTTCCGCTGTGTTCGACAGATGGCAAGCAAGTTATCTGCTAGGACAGGATATCTATAACAGTGCATGTAATAATATAACAAGTTGTTAGTAATTAAGATGTTTGCTCTGGTGACTGCACAGTTCTTGCAATAAGTCAAATCGTTTGTGCAAACTCAGAGACATACGCAATTCATTATCTTTTGCAAAAACATGGTTCTTATTAAAAGACCATCAATCCACTACAAGGAAAGAAGTACCTGTTCTGTGAAGATTTCCTGAGTGAAAATGGTCTTCATTTTGCTCAGTGAGCTGGGTTTGATGGCGATCTGTGGAAGGATAAGGAGTTTAAGTCAGCAAAATATTTTTCCAAACCCGATTAAACTTGAACTGCAAGTTTCAAAAACAATTTCAACAAAATATGAAGGTTTTTAATGCCGAAAGTGACTCATTCTGGCTAAACAAACCCTCCAGTACTCATCAATAATGCACGACTCGGTTAAAGGCAATTACATATCACACTTTAGCCTTCTCTGGGATGTGCCTGTTCTCAGACACTAACAATCAATAAATTCACCAATTAATTCACTTCCTTCAGAGACTTTTACAGTACAAGCTAAGTATAATGGATGTTTACAGCTACAGGACTAATTCTGGATTTTAACCAATGTTGGCATTTAAGCCCAAAAGTAAACCGCACTAAGTAGTTATGTTCTAAATTGGACTTGTTTTTATTTTTAAAAAACCTAATACCTCTAGAGTGTGCCACTGATGGATAAACCTGACCTACTGCTGTAGGCTCTAGTATTAAATGGTTTTGTCCAACTAACTTTTGTCCAACTTATTTGAAATATGTTTCACAGATGTACTTTGTGATTTCACTGGTAAAAATTACAGCGCATATTAGCTAATGTTTCATTGGCTATCTTTGAGGTTCTCTGTGAAATTAAACCCACAGGGATAGAAACATCTGTGATTAAGGAATGTATGTGAACTATTCATTGCTTTAATCAAAAGGAAAATTGTCATTGCATTACTTAGTGCACATTCATCATGGAATTCCCTTATATACGTTCAAAAGTTTGGGGTCAGCAAATGTTTTTTTTTTTTTTTTTAAAGAAATACTTTTATCCAGGAAGGATGCAGTAATTTGTTTAAAGGCGCCAATAAAGACATTTATAATGTTACAAAAGATTTCTATTTCAAATAAATGCTTTTCTTTTGACCACTCTTTTCATCAACGAATACAAAAAAATAATAATTACGTTTCCACAAAAATATATTAAGCAGCACAACTGTTTGCAACACTGATGATGATAAATGTTTCTTGAGCAGCAAATCAGCATATTAGAATCTCTGAAGGATCAAGAGACTAAAAACTGGAGTAATGATGCTGAAAATTCCGCGTTGCCATCACAGAAATAAGTAACATTTAAAAAATATATTAAAATAGAAACCAGTTATAATAATTTTTCACAATATTGCTGTTTTTACTGTATTTTCAATTAAATAAATGCAGCTTTGGCGATCACAAGAACTTCCGTCACATCCACATGCTTAAAAAGACACTTAGTAAAATACATGAAATGACAGGCGTCCAGTCTTAATTATAACTCAAATGTCATTTTGAAAATGAATCCCTCCAGAATAGAGCTGAAGTGATGTTCTTATTCGATTAATAGGCTGCTCTGGTGCAGCTCAACTGATGACTTAAACTCACCTTCATCCCAAGAGTGGAGCAAACCAGCTCGATGATGGCACTGAGCTGGTTGCTATGGAAATACATGGCAACCAGTAATAGCATCTCTCCAAAAGAGGCAGAGACACCGGCGGCACTGGAAAAATAAGAGAAGGGAGGAGAAGAGGGAGACGGAAAAGCAAAATAGGGGGAAGAGAAGAAGAGGAGGAGGAGGAAAAAGGGGGAAATGGATTAAAAAGAGTCCATGATATTTAAACACTCTTATTATACAGAAGATATGAATACACACATACCAACCCCCAGGGTTACAGTGGGCTTAACATCCATGATAACACTAACCACAAAAACACACTGCCGCGCACCCATGGACATTTATCTCTAAATTTATAGTATGGATAAGCGCTCCAATCACAGTGGGTCAGGAGGAGCGCAAGCTGCAGGAGAGATGACTTATAACCCATCAGCTGCTTATTAGTTATTAAATTGAAAAAGGCTGTCACTGCCTAACCTCTGCATAACCCCATCTGTTTTCATTTTATCATTCATGCTCTTCTCCCCCCCCTCCTTTTATAGGAGTAAAATTGTCTAATAGATAGAAAAAGAACATTTGAGCACATTTTACCACAAATGTTTGTGTACGCACAAAGATTATTCTTTTTCTCTTAAAGTGGACTTTATACAAAAAAAAAAAAAAAAAACATGAAACATGCTCTTCTACCGCCCATGTCTAGAACAGAAGTGGGTCTGAAAGCATCAGGCAAACCTCAGAGAACTAATAATTGCAGGACGCAAAGAATGAGAAAATAAATCAAAACTTAGTTCCAAATACTTGTTCAAATACTTGCATAAAAATTCTTTTTCCTGTAATTTATTATTTTGCCAGAAGATTTCCTTCTGGCTTATCATAAAATAACTGCCATACTTAGAATGTTGTAAAAATGCATTTATTGATTATTATGGGTTTGAAGGGCTTGTCCATTCAGGCCTGTCATACCTCTCGAAATACTCCTCCTCTTTTATCATCCAGCTGAGCCACATTACCATCAGCTGCTCTTGTTCTGGAGTACTGCAGAGAGAAGACACAACAGCAGTGATGACGCACCTGGGTTAACTCCGGATTTTGAGTATATTAAACTAAACTGTATTGAACTACTGGATATAAATTTAACTGAACAGAAACAAACAGCTTACACTGAACATAACTGAGTGGCAGAACATTAAATCTTTGATGTTTTACTGAAAACACTTAAAGTACTTGCTAATGTTACACAAGGGTTTTCCTTAATCTTTTGACATAGACTACCATTCAAAAGTTTGGGATTGGCAAGATTTTTTAAGGTTTTTGAAAAACGTCTCTTATGCTCACCAAGGCTACATTTATTTGATAAAAAAAAATACAGTAAAAACAGTAATATTGTGAAATGTTATACAATTTAAAATAATTGTTTTCTGATTAAATATATGTTTTTTTAAATAAAAAACATATTTGCCTGTGATGTCAAAGCTGAATTTTCAGCATCAGTGTCACATGATTCTTCAGAAATCATTCTAATTTGCTAATTTGGTGAGCAGGAAACATTTATTATCATTAATAATGTTGTGGAACTCGTAATGCATTATTTTTCAGGATTCTTTGATGAATGGAAAGTTTAGACAGCACTTATTTAAAATAGAAAACTTTTGTAACAATGTAAGTATTTACTGTCACTTTTGATCAATTAATTGCATCCTTGCAAATAAAAGTATATATATATATATATATATATATATATATATATATATATATATATATATATATATATATATATATATATATATACAAGAGTGTTTCAGAAGTGTTTCCAAAATGATCAGCAGCTAAAATGATTCATACTAAAATCCTTGGATTTCTGATATCAAAGATTAAAATTGTGTGAAACTTATTTTTGGCATAATACAAGTGGACCTCATGGAGAAAAATGTTATTCATTTATGATATGACCCTTTAATCATTAAATCATAATTTATGATTAATTTTAATGGGTAGAGCAAGGATGTACCTGACGAGGGTGGGGAACGCCAGTAGTTTGCAGAAGGACAGGGAGACAAAGCGCACTCCTGCAGGTGTGGCTGGTGGACGGCTGGTCATCAACTGCAACAGTTGCTCCGCCTCTTCATCTGTGGGCCTGTGGGGAGAAAACACATTTGAAACCATCTTTAAAACTTTGCGACACTTCAAAGAGGTATTCGCTGTCAACCTGAACTGATACAATCAAACAGGTGGAGTTAATCATTTCCATAACTTGCAACCTCGTCATGGAACGGAGCCAGGAATATCTTATTGTGGAAAATTAAATTTAGCAGCATAAGTGCCAAAGTTACCTGTGGTTAAGAGCTACTGCACCACTGTAGAGACCTGATTGTGTCAACTGTAGCATACCTAAGACCAGCGATCCCCATAAGTGCGCAATAGAGCCGCAGCAGCGCACTAGCCTTGACCACATGCTCCTCCCGCAGGCCAGAGTACCCCGAGCTGCTCTCTGAGTCCATTTCACTGTCATTAGGAACATGGGTGCTGCGAGAGCGGGGTAAGATGGCCACCAGCTCCAACAACAGCTGCCTCCGCATCTGCCACAGCACTGAGCTGCTCTCTCTTTTCCTCTGAAGAGAGACAGTGAGACACATACTTGATTTCATGTGCTTAAAAAGCAGGTAATCATCAAATGCTTTAGGGCAACTGTTGTTTCTTACCTGCTGACCGTTGCGAATGAACATACTGAACCAGGTACGCACTTTTCCATTGGTGCCCAGAAGTAGGCCACTGACATAAGACACCAGAGGACTGACCGCCTCATCTGCCGTGTCTGGCTTATAGTCCAGTGTTAGAGCAACACCGAGACCTGGAAGATGACACTCCTCCACCTGTGGAAAGACCATGGTTTTGACATCAATATTATTATTATTTATCTGCAGCCAATTACAGAGCATGACAGGTGGTCTAGTGCTGGAAACTCACCACCATGGCCCTGATGTTCAGAGCCTGAGATGGGTTCATCTGGCACAGCTGCCGGAGAGCTTCTGTCCTACGTCGGCCACCCACGCTTTCCTCATCCTGCCGTTCTCCGTTCTTTATCAAGCCCCTGCACACTAGAGGTATGAAAGAAACACAAGCAATTTTGATTAAATGTGCTGCTTTTATACATTTTTAACAGCCTATAAACCACATAAAAGATACTAATATTGTTATATTTTCATCACATACATTATAGTTCAAAGGTTTGGGCCAGTAGATTTTAATTGTTTTTTTTTTTGCAAGGACAAATTAAACTGATCAAATATGATAGTAAAGACATGTATAACGTTACAAAAGATTTCTATTTAAAAATAAATGCTGTTCTTTTGAACATTCTATTCAAAGAATCCTGAAAAAAGTATCAAAGTACAAAAATATTAAGCAGCACAACTGCTTTCAACATTGATAATAAAAATAAATGTTTCTTAAGCAGCAAATCAGCATATTCAAATGATTTCTGAGGGATCATGTGACATAAGATTGGAGTAATGGCTGCTGAAAATTCAGTTTAATTCAGTTTGCTAATATAATTTCACAATATTAGTCATACTGTATTTTTGATCAAACAATCGCAGCCTTGGTGCTTTTTTTCAAAAACATTTAACTCATCCTTCCCTCGTGTCATTTTGTGTCAATATACAGCCAAATATATCAAGAGATCTTTTTTAATATATTTAATATATGTGTGTGTGTGTGTGTGTGTGTGTGTGTGTATAAGAATCTGAATGCTAACATATAGCTTTCCACAAGTCTTCTAGACCTCCAATATTGGGATGTTATGTAGACCAGATTCGATCCTGCATGTTCATGTGAGCACAACAGTTAAACCTGACAAAACCATTTGTATTAACTTCTATGTTATGGCTCGGGCAAGATTATTTTTAACACATTTTCCACAAATATCTTTAAATAAGCTCTTCTTTATTTGGCTTTGTATTATGCTCTCACCTTGAATTAAAATATCTGTTTCCCTTTTATTCTGTGATTTTAACCACAGATGACAGTTCGCCGCACAGAATGATTAGAATTACAGAGAACCTTTTATGACTGAGTGCCGGAATGATATTAGTTTCAATAGTCTCTTATGAAAAAAACATCTGATTGAGAGAAAACGTAGCCGAGTCCGTCACAATTCATGCTGCATCTGATTACAGTGTATCTCTATAGACAAGCTCTTTCCCTTAATGATTCAGCCTTGAGCGGAATATTCTCCCAATGAAAGATCCTGTCTAGGTAATGAGCCTTGAGAATAGGCCATTCATAATATAAAATGTTTCAAACTGGCTCTGAATGAGGCCTCGCACAAATAAGCTATTGACTCAACAAGGACCTGGGAGTGATGAAAGGATACCAGAGACTCAGAGATATTATTATTTCCACTTCGAGTTTCTCTGAGGAAAACCCACATACACATAAAGAGGTGCACAAACACACCCAAGCCCAAACTGCACATAATCAGCAGCCAAACTCATCAAAATGGAAATTTAGCACCTCTCGGATGATCGTGCAATAGCCACATAAGGCAGATAAAATGTAAAGTAAAACTGAGTCACGAGTGGTTTTATAGTCAATGCAGAAAAATAAAACATATTGTTATATTTTGGTATGTTAAAAAGAAAATCGTACATATACCTGATCCAAAAACCAGAAACACTTGAATACAACTCCATGATTTAAGACAATTCGCAATAGAGTAATGCAGGGATGATGTCAGAACCATGAAGACTAAACCACTGTTGGTTCCTTCGAGATTTTCCTATGGGGTTTTTCAATTCTTGTGTAAAATAAAGCCTGTGGTAAACATAACTTCACGATACTCTGACTCTGTTTTGTTTTACAACGTAAACTGCACACACACACCCCAAAATGCACTTTTTCAAAAATGAAATGAACATAACTGCTTATGCATGTTTTCAATATGGGTGTGTGCAATTTATTTTGTGGAACAAAATGTCAAAGTATCATCAACTTATGTTTACCACAGGCTTTATTTTACTCATAAATTGAAACCCCACCACACAGGAAAATCTCGAGGGAACCAGGGGGCGGGGTTTTAACGTCATCCCTGCACCACTCTATTCAATAACCTTTCATAATGTGGAGTATTTCTGAATGAAGATGACTGATTAATTTTTACACAGTAAGGCCAGGAACGTTTAATTATAGAGAAGCACCGGTCAACCAGCTATTAATCGAAACCGGACGTTTTTGCTCCAAACACACTTTTGGTTTTATTTTGGCCAATCTCTATTCTGGACTTGCACACAAACTGCATTGCAATCATTTCCCAAAATGTAATTCGCATGGAAATATGACAAAGTCTGTAAACAGAACATGAAAACAGGCTGGACTGGACACGCCAAAGACGGAGGCAAAGAAGAAAACACAGATGCATCAGCAGAGCAAATATTGTACCAGGCACAACAAGTTCGCGATGTTAATAATAAGAAAAATAGAAATATTGAATTTGGGGTGAGGGGTTTATATGAATGTATCTCTGAGGGGAACTGTCTTCAGAAAAGTTTTGATGGCATTTTCTTTTCCTATTACCTCCATATAAAGTAGTATTTATAAGCGCAGTGCTGATATGTATACAGTGGTACCAAAAGAAACTACAGTCAAGGAGTGAATTTTCATTCAATCCGTCAATGTTTTTGTTTTGAGCAGGAGTCTAATGTGCCATAATTTCAGAAATTTGAAGTCAGACCATTGTGTTTTCGCTTTAAATGATGCAATCTAATTCAAAACAACTGTTCATGCTACATCTTTGTTTGGATCATGATTAAAATGCAGTGGTTGCCTCTAATTTCAAATGGCTACAGATTTTTTTTTTGCTTAAGGCCAGTTTGCTCTATTAAAGAGTACAAATAAACAACAAATAAATTTGATTAAACAAAGAAATAAAAATTATATAAAAAAAATAAATTAATATATAAAAAAATCTGAATCGGCCAATTCGCTTGTAAAAAAAAATTTGGAATCGGGCATGAAAAATCATGATCGGTGCATCACTGTTTAAATGAATAAATACATCTAATAAACTAGGGGTGGAACGGTTCAAATTATTCACGGTTCGGTTTTTATCACTGTTTTACAGTCACAGTTTGGGCACGGTTCGGTATGTGCTATGTTCAGATAAAAAAAGGACTACTATCAAATAAAAAATAAAGAAAATAAGAACAAATAATCAAACTACAAGCAACAGCACAAATAAATACAATAGAGCAAAGATACAAATAAAATAAACAGTGCTTTTCAGGTTATTTAGGTATCTAACAGTAGTTTTCATGTAAAGATAAAATAAAAAATAACATTGATTATAATCTTCGCTATATAAATTAAATAAAGATTAATTATTATAAAAGTTACAAAAGATAATCAGTCAAGAGCAGTGAGTGATTTCCTTGTCTTTTGTTTGATTAATGAATATTATATTAAAATATTAGGCTGCTGTCACTTTAAGACTAATGCACGGATCCAGTACACCGATACTAATACACATGCGTTGTCTTTCTCTACTGTTTACGTTCACATATTAGAGCATACAGCACTCCCATTAAACACAGATTACAAAGAGTCACTGTTTTGTCCACCTTTTTTTTTTTTTCATAACGCTTCCCAGTACCTTGTAACGTACTGGGAAGCGTATCCATCGACAGAAACATACATTAGCCGACCTCGATCTTTGCTTTACACGTTGTTATTTTCAACAAACCATATTATAGATGCGTCGTCAGATTAAAGATGAACAGCGGTGCAAGTGCTCGCTGAACTGTGGGTGGAGAACGGTACGGTTCGTTTTTTACCGACAACCATTTCACCCCTATTAATAAACATAGATTTTCTATGTTGTCTTTGAAGGATAGGAAAGCTAATGTATTAAATTACATATCTAAATTGTTTTAAAGTCAAACATAATATTTCAGCAGGTGATGGACATACCTTCATTGAAGCTGTCTGGGACGTTTGCCACCAGCAGGCACAAGAACCACTCCCCATTCCTCACGTGAAGAAGGGCTTCGGCCACCTCAATGATGGGCAACAAAGAAGGCAGCTCTGTTGGGAGCATATAAATTTAAAATCAAAAAGTAATTTTCATTGTTTAAGAAAGATTTATAGTTTTATCTTTAAAGACGGTAAATAAAGGACAAAACATCAGATTGCAGGCACAGCTGAAGTATAATTTTAGCTAGGTCTTCATTTCTGACATGCTGAAGGAAATATTTACTGATCTAGAGATGATTGCTGAAACTTGTTAAATTTGTCTTGACAACTAAAAGCTTTTAGTCTTCACACTAAAAATGTTACATTCTTCACCTGCTTGTAGGATGCAGAGAACGTCGGCCACTTCCTCTAGGTACACGGGACTCTCAAACAACTCAGAGGACTTGAGGAAAAACTCTCCATTAGAGTCAGTCACCTTTTGAAGAGAGGAAAATATTTTGTAACACTATTTTGATGTGTGATTGAAAGATGCTTGGCATATTTATGAAATACTGAGGAAAACAGCTTTTTTTATTTAGCCGTTTATAAATGTTTTTTTGTTTTGTTTTGCAGCGTTGTGAACTAAATAATCATATTACATATATTATTTGGTGTCTGTATTTTTTATGTTTTAACCAGCCTTTTACGTTCACCAAGGTTACATTTATTTGAACAAAAATACAGTCAAAAGAGTAACACTGTGAAATCATTTGAAATAACAGTTTTCTGTTTTAACATATTTTAAAATGTAATTTATTCCTGTGATGACAAAGCTGAATTTTCAGCATCATTTTCAGTCGCATGATCATTCAGAGATCATTTTAATATGCTGATTTGGTGCTCTTCTTCTTATTATGAATGTTGAAAACAGTTGTGCTGCTTAATATTTTTTGTGGAAACTGTGCAGGTTTTTTTCAGTATTTTTTGATGAATAGAAAGTCCAAAAGAACAGCTTTTATTTTAAATATAAATATTTTGTACTATTATAAATGCCTTACTTTAATTCTGCACAGCTATTGACACCAAACATCAAGTCCGGTCTGAATGGCTTACAATGTCTAAGATGAAGAATTTTAACATTGAAAAAAAAAACACAATTCATCTTTGAATTGCATAAGAGTGTGAAGGACAGATCATTATTCATGAGTAAATAAAAGGACACTAAACCTTGTTCATAATTGCCAACAGCTCACTGAGAGCCAGTCTGAGTCTCCTGAGAGGATCACTGTGCTCAAACTCCAGAGTCAAACCGTGCTGCAGCTGAGAAACCAGGATGCTCTCACCATTAGAGCCTCCAGCCTTATGCCTGTACGGAGAACATTTGGTCATATATATCATCAGATATCTAAGCAGAATTCTGTCCATAACATCCCTGTCAGTTTCACTTCTGAGCGAGACTGACTTATCAGATATATTATGCCAATGATACTGAATGGCCACCTGGGATAAATTTCATCTGAACCCACCTAAGCTGCTGCTCTTTTCTAGCGTCCTGCTCCAGAGCATGAAAATCCACAGATAGCAGCGCGACGATGGAGTTCACCGCCTCCACCCCTGACAGCAGTCGCAAGATGAGCTTCTTGTCCTGTGCCCAGGCATTGCTCTGATCCGCAGGGGCGCAGAGAGCCATCCTCACCAGACAGGGCAGCAAGAGCCGCAGCTCTGGGTCACTTAAAGCTGCTAGTCTGGCCACATCTACCTTCTGCATTGCCTCGAATGCATATGGGCTCACAAACTGAAGACTGGCACTGTCTGACATTCTGCTGTGAAGAAAAAGGAAATAGAAAGTAAATGTTTAAATTTAAACAAACAAAAAAAAAGTTTGCAGTAACCCCACAATATTAGTTAATCAGTATTGCTATTACTGCAAGATCATAATAATAAATGACAATGGGATTTATTTAATCAAGTGTAAAATAATAATAATTACAGTACAAACCCACACTGGCAAAAGTACTGTGTTATTACCATGTTCTTGCACTTACAACATTCTGGACATGTACCATGGTAATACCATGACATTCCTTGAAGTATGTAAGTGGTCGTCTTTAAATACTATAGTAGGGTACATAAATAACAGTACCATTTTATAAGAGTGAGTTTACTTGGCGTTTAGGTGTATTTATAATAATTTATATTTCAGTTTTAACATGTGTTGGTCTAAAAATGTTTAAATTTATATTTAAAACACTTTAAATGCTCACTGTGGAGGGACGGTGCCCTCAGATAAACAGCAAGTACAAACTTATGCTTAATGTATCAAACTCTTCAACTCAAACGTTAATTTAACAGAATCCAACACAAGTATATTTTGCATTACAAAAAACCGTGTGACAATGGGACCGTCTTACCTGGAGTTTACCACAGCCGATGGCTACAATGGAAACACAAGCCCCGGAGTGGCCCGTGTGACCGCGGTTCGTCGTGATTCTCACGCCAACGGGAAGTTGAGCGTCGTCGGTCAACGTAGCAGAATTCACCGGTAAGCTAACAGGCTAGCTGCTAGAGCTATCCCGCTTAACAAGAGACCCATTCATCAAGATTTAACTAATTGAAGCACTATAATTACAAGATTAATAGGTATATGCTTCATATAATTCACTTATTCTGTATTAAAACGATATGTGTCCATCAGACTGTTTCCAGACAGCAAGCTAAAAGGTAAAATGGTGAATGATTTTAGCACTAGCGCTCATCTTCCCTGTGGTGTGCATGCTGAACTGAACTCTGACTGCGTCTCTCAAAGCCTAGTGAGCCGCCTACCCAGACACCATTGTTTGGAAATCATAGGCGTGTTCATAGTTAAAATATGGTAACAGTGCAAGAGATGTGGTACATTAAGGGAAAAAATAACCGAACATGCCTGTGGATGCCCAAAAATGCTGTCTATGCAAATAACTCAAAAGGGGTTGAGAAACCATGAGAGGACAGCGCAGACTTGTTTAACCATATTGTAAGGTTAGTTGTAAGCAGCAAGGTCAATTTCTTCGGTTACTATTTTTCCCATTCAAATGTTTTCTATTGTATTGCAGATTTAAGTAATATTAATAATTATTTAATTATATAATATATATATTTTGAACCTTTTATTATATTTATTAAAATTTAACAATAGTTTTAGCTCAGTAAATGTAGTATTTGTGTTCATATTTACTTGAGCTGTCATAGTAACTAATTTAAATCTGTAAATACCATAGTAAACGGGTGCAACCTACAAAAGAATGGTTAGATCATCATCAATGTAATTATATTTTCCATTAGGCATAAATCGAAATATGGGATTTGTCATGAAAAGGTACCTTAAAACACATTTGAGGTGGTAGTTTGCAAATAGCCAATTAGTATGCTTCTCACATACTATAGTTCTGTCTATAGTCACACTAAGTTGATTTTCATTAGAGTAAACTGTGAAAACATCACATGGAGTGTAAACTAAATGTTGGTGTGCTCTAAACTTCAGTTGCTTGACCCTATAGCTCTTCACATGCTGTTCATGACACACTTGCATTTGGAAAGCATGTAGAACTGGTGTGGGAGGTAAGAGAAATCCCAGGGTCTTTGAATATCAGCATACAGTTTATTCTGAACAGAGTAAGATACAGGAACTAGATCTTTCTCTGTGCACAAACACTGCATTTTCAACAAGTACCCAGATCAGGTTGTAAAGTCCATTTACACCACACATTTCTTTGTCACACTCAAAGAAAAGTGATTTTGGTCTAAAAGTGTAAATTTTCACTCAGAAATGGAGAGAGCCAATCAGGGAGGGCAAGGTGACGTTAAATGAATGAACTTCTTAAGGGGGGGCTAGAAGCTTATTATAGGTCTTTGTTATCTTCATCAAAGCCATAAGTCTCTGTCACTACAATCAGATTTGACATCACAGTCCCTCCCCCCAAAAAACACAAGCACAGGAAAAAACATGAAGTTGACTTTTTATTCCTAAAACAGAAGCAGTGCCACCCAAGTCCGGTGCGGCATTCATATATAATTATTTATATATTGCAGTTTTTCGTTTTTGTGTCTAAATGTGTGGTATAAAATACAATATACGACAATGTACCTCTTTATTTTTAAACACAGTGAACTTCATTGCTGTACAAGTCCCGTGCAGCTAAAGTTTAGCTGTAATTGTGTCCACACGCAAAGGCGTGGACAGAAACCCCCTATCTGGTCTCCTCTGTACATCGTGACAATACAAATAATCTGTCTCCCTTACAAAAAATAATACTCTAAAAGCAACCTACCGCAACTTTATTTTATTCATCTTTTTAGTGGGTTTTTGTTGGTTTGTTTTTGTAATTAAGACGATTACATATATTTTTGACCAATTGCTTTAAAGCAGGAAGGCAATACAAACCTTCTAGAACTTTTATATATAAAAGAGGTTAAGAAATCAGACAAATTATACATTTAAAAACTTACAATAAATAAGACAGATGCAGGCATTTCATTTGGATATAATCCCATCCAAAAGAAACAAGGAATTAGAGGTCTTAAAACCAAGAATTCATTCTCTCATTTCATAGAGCATCAAAGTCCCTTTCCATCAGATACTATACAGATTCCTTCTCCATACATGTTGATTATAGAACTGGCCGTGATATCCATGATAACCGAGGATCCGCGCGCAACTGTCGAAGTAGCGTGGAACCAGGGATGTAGAACACCACCAGTAAGCACTTTTGTCTTCTTTCTTTGGCCTCCACATTGCGGAAAACTCATTCAAGGCCTACGTTCGTCCTCTGTCGTATCCTCTCTTTCTCTTCGAGTGAGTGTTATAAACACCAGATGCCTGATTCTCCTCCACAGTGCTGGGTCTCAGGTGTAGTGACTGCCTACCCAGATCATCTCCGTTGTAACTCACGTACATATAAAGTCCAGCACTATAGTTATCCATTGGGTTGTTTTTAGATCCACCTTTTCTTCACTCTTCTTTTTTCGTTCCCTGATAAGGTCCTGTTCTCAGTTCTGCTCTGTAAGTGTTACAACATGGTCATGATGAAGTTGTACATTTGATTGAGCACCACAAAATGGATGGGCAGGCAAGAGCGGCGGTCCTGGGTCGCAGGGTCACAGGTCAGCCAGGAAAGGGCGTTGTACTGCTCCAACACAAATCTGCGAAAGAGAAAAAATTTGGCATATTCAATATAAGCTATAATTAAATTGAATTGTATACACTAGAACCGGGGTTTTCAAAGTGGGGGTCGCATCAATTTGGGAAAAAAAAAGCGAAGTTAAAAAACGTTACAATATTTGTTAATATGAGTATTGTTATGAAATAGCATTATAATAATTTGTTGCATAGCCTATCTAAACATTATACTTTTAATGCTAATCTTTTAGAGATGAACTGATTGATCGGCTGGTGACCGGAATTGGCCAATTTTCACGTGATTTTCATTCTGACATGCCGATTTTATGCAGGTCAAATGCACTCCGGCGCCGCATGATTAACATCGCGCAACATCAGCATCACACGTGCACACGGAACGCACATGTAGGAAACCTTATGAATTACGGCCGTGTCAGACCGCAAGCGCGAGCGGCGTGAATTTTTTTCGCCGTGCATGTTCAATGAGTGCATTCACACCGCGAGCAGGAGCAGCGCGTGAGCAGTAGTGAAGCAGAGGGTTTCGGCGCCGAGTCTATTTTTGCTGCGCTGCTCACGCTCAATTAAAGTGAAAGCACACTTTTGATGGACAAAATAAATATGATTTCACACAAAAAGTTCCTAAAATGCACATAATTTGCATGTATAGTGTGTTTTAACAAGAACTGGAGTAGGCTATGTCAGAAAAGAAAATGAAGACTCAAAAATATTTATAGAAAATGTACCCATTTAAAATTGTTTTTATTAATCTGGGTTGGGTATTAATCAGTTTGGGTAAAAGTGGTGTTTTATAAAAAAATATATATATAGAAAATAAATATTGTGCTGTAAAGTGGTTAGAAAAAATGACATCGGAATGGGCTAAAATCTGTATCGGCAGGTCAAACTCGGCCTAGAAAATTGTAATCGGTGCATCTCTATAATCTTTCTGATTGGCTGGTATCAAACACCATCACATAATCTGATGTTTTAGATGTTAGAAGTTTTATTTATTTATTTCTACATTTGCCGTAGTATTGTCGGTGGGTTCAATAACACATCCTGCAAAAGGGGGGCCTTGGCCAGAACCTAGTGGTATTTGGGGGGCCTTGTCATGGAAAAGTTTGGGAACCTCTGCAATAGAAGATAGCTTTTCAAACACTTAGAGGAGCGTTACCTGAGAACATCAGAGGTCTGGTTGGAGTCCAGCGGGTGAGAGTGTTTGCTGTGCAAAAGTTCATCCGATTGCACTGAAGACACATGGAGGTGTAGAGAGGCCTGGAGTAGAGAAGGAGAGAGGCAAAGAGGAAATTTTCAGCCGACAGCATCTATTAATCCACGCCCACCCAAAACAAGCTACAAAGCTCTCATTGTCAGGGCCTGGTATGAATTAAACTGACAAGCCCATGAACAAGTAAACATGAGACGCCAGAAACATTCATACCACTGTTTACAATTTCCTTAATTAAGGAACAGTTTGCTCCAGACTTTTCAATTGTGTACAAGTCAACAAGTCAGCAACACACTAACAGCTGCTTATCAAATCAAATGCTGAGCTCATTTTGTGAGCTCAATTCCCTCTCTCTATTTACGTATACATATATCAGCCTATTTTTTTTTCTTTGTCTTTCTTATACACACCAACAGCAGTCTGGCCCAATCACTGAGTACTGAATTATTAAAAATCCCTCATTGCAGGATTCTCTATAAATGCTGCATGAGGGGGAAACAGAAGTTCATGTGACCTGGACAAAGAATGACAGGTAGATGGGAGCAGTATCACATGGAGGCGATACTCTAAGTCAACAAGAAAATGACATTCTGGACAAAATATTTTGGGCAAATCACTCTGCATATAGTCTAATGCCAGATAAAAATTATTACTTTGCACTTTTTATGCAGTATTTTTGGGGGGATGAATCAGGATTTGCTAGGGAAATGTGATTTATACAAATATTGCAATACAAATTGTACAAATCTCAACAGAAGCATTTCTGCATTATGAGTAGAGCAGTTACCTTTAAGAAAAGGGGACACTGGTTCTGTGCCTGAGGACATGCGGACCAGAACCAGTCAGGCAGTGGACCTGCTTTAGCTGTGGACACAAAATAGCCCAGAGCTAATGGCTGCTGGAGGATATTGGGAGCTTCTTCGTGAGACTCCATACGGTCTGTACTTTGACCCTGAAAAAAGATGAAAAGACATGAAGATGTCAGTTACTCAGTTAATCACTTAAAACCTTAAAAAGCTGATAAAAGTAATATTTTATTCTATCAACTAATCTTATCCATTGTGTCTTCTATTCAAAGGTCATGTCATTAACCTTTACAAGGTCTTGCAAGAGAATATTCTGATTATTTGTTCCTTATTAGAGGTAAATTAACTTGACTCTCAGTTACCTTGCTCCCATCTCCTCCATGGGGGTACTGGGATCCTGGTGAGTGAACTGGTGACGTGGTGGGTGAGGCAGGGAGGATGCTTATGATGTCAGGATCAACCAGGTCGTTACCTTCCTGCTCCAGGAGGTCAAAGATGCCACCGATTGGATCCGATCCATCTAGAGATGAAGCAAGGATTCAAGGATTTGTATAAACATGACATTAAATCTGGTACAACGGTTTCATATTGCAACATCTCCAAGTGGGACAGAAACACAGGCTACCAAGTAAAATAGAGTGGAGGAAAAAAAAGTACTCACCATTGCCAGGGTTGAAGGCAAGGTCCTCGTGCGGGTAGTTGGAGCTGTTGACTTGAACAAAGGCAGAGGTGGGGAACACCAGGATGTGTGTGCAAGACGTGTCCTGCGGGGTGCTCAGCTGTGACGTCTGCATGTTCAGAGTTGTACTTCGACCAAACACCGAACCTGTTGACACAGAGTCTGGAAAAGAACAGAGACAGAAAAGATTAAAAATGAGAGACTGAAAATGAACTCATGGATGGAAGTACTATTCTTAGAAGTTACTTCCATCAGTGAATCAGGTTTGTCTGAAATTGAAATTCACTTTGAATAAGTTTAATTCAATACGAACAAGACTGTTTTTTCCTTGCATAGGTATCCTAGTATAAAAAAAACCCTGTAGCTCTCAAAGCTATGTGAATGATGGGCAAAATCCATCAAATGCAATACATCTTGATACTATGACAGAATAAAAAGCTTTTGTCAAATAAAGCCATCGATCTTCAGTATCATCACACCAGCACAGGAATCAATAGGAATGTAGAAAAGTGTTTTATGAGATCGAGACACACAGGACAGGAGCGTATATCAGATAGGGACAGCAGACACATGCGTTATGACACATTGAGGCTATCATTCACATCCACAGAAAAGAGACGCATGACTACAGTAATGTGGGCCTATATTTTAAAGCTGAAGTGTGCAATTTTTCATTGTTTAAGTATTTCATTCTATTCCGGTTTAATATGCATTTAAGTGTTCTTGAAACTTGTTTGGAAAGTTTGGAGAAAAGAAAAAAAAACCTTGTTTTTCACAAGTCCCTTTTGTGCCACAAAAGAAGCAAAAACTAACTACCTATGCACACTAATTACTTCTAACGCAACAAACTAGCTATAAAAATGAGGACGACAACATGCGCACCATACGGAGAGAAACAGGAAGTGTGATTCTACCTGGCATGATGACAAATGAGCCCTGGGGTTCCATGGCAACTAGGCAGGCGCTAAGGATGCTGGGAGTGTCAGCTGCTGAGATCCCACACAGCCTACAGTTCTCCTTTAGCCTCCGAGACACTGACTGCAGATTCCTTCTGCTCAGTAAAATACTCCAGTCTTAAAGAGGAAAAGAAAACCATAAATTTACTTCCTTGGGGAAAAAACTTCCATGTTTGCACTGCAGTGTTAACAAACCTTGTGACTTTAAAAATGAATTATAAGACTAATTTGCTTTGGTCCAGGATGCTGATTGAGCAGTTATCTAGAAATGTGCCACCTAAAAGAATTCTCTTGAGAATTTTTTAAATGTTTTATCAATATTAACATATTTATGTAGCAACCTTTTTTTTAAAAGCAGTAACAACTCAAATCCAACTGTATTGTGAATATCGCCAAGGCTAAAGGCCTAAAAGCATTACATTGGCATTACCTCGCAACTCTCCATGACCTATTCGTCCAAGTCGGCCAATCACCACTCTCCATGGTAATGATGTCATCTGAACCAAACCCAGGCACCACTCCCAAAGCTTCTGTAGGCCCAGCTTCCGGGCAGATCCCTTTTTCCTTCTTGCTCTGAGATGACAAAAAACATAAAATTATATAAAACCTCTAAAAACAAAGGCTTTAAATATATTTTAAATGATTAGATATTTTGATTACATTTTTTAAACCTGATTAGAAATTAGTCACATGTGTAAATTTGTTATATTTAAGAGGTACATTATGGAGATTAAAGTAAATGTGTTACAAAGGTGTTAGGTCTTTCATTTGTCATGACTAAGGTAGCAATATTTAGATATGACACCTATATGACAGTTAATGCGCCACCTATATGTACCACTATGCTACTGAACACTTGTAAAGTTGTAGTTCACCTGTTGGGTACATCTATGCTGATGATACAGGTTTCCAGTAGCTCTCCGTACAGGTCCGTGCAGGTGGCCAACAGCCATCTTTGATCATGTGACAGGCAGTAGCCCACAAAAAGGACGTTATACTTCTGAGACGCCTCTCCGAAAGTCTCGCCCAACTCTGTTTGCTTGTCTTTCGTTGGGGCCAGGATGAAAGGTGGCGTGTACAATCGCAGACACTCTGGTCTCTGTGGCAAGAAAGTCAAATGTCAAAATAAAATAGTGATAGAACTTAAGTTGCCCCCTAACCCCCCCCCCCCAAAAAAAAACAGCAAAGAGGAAAAAGTGAGGGTCTAAGGTCGAACCATCAACCTCAGACTAATGGTGGTCATACCCGTGCACACATCAATATAGCTTTTTCCTCTCTTATAAAATCAATAAACCCCACCAAGTAGTCACATCTCTTTTGTGAGTGGGAAAGGAAGTAGGGTGGGAGAAACAGTGCTAGCGAGTGGAGCGAGAAAATTGGATTCTACAAATAGCTCGGTGAAGAAAGGAGAGCAAGTGGAGCTTTCGGATTCCGCTGCCAAAACATGCAAGCCGGATCCCATTAGGGAGGTCTCATGGAGCTGCCCAAGCAGATAATGGAAAGAGAACTGTTGGGTTGTTCGAGTCCCCATTGGTTTTGTTCCAGGACAGGGAGGTCAGTGTAACAGTCTCCACACGTCACCGGGTTCTCATACAGCACTGAGAGCCACTAAAGAGTCTGAATGGGCTGGCGGTGCAGGAGCTCTATGGAGGAGGTTAGAACCACAGGCTCTGGGAGCCTCAAATCAGGGTGTTCATTTTGACACAAGGGACTGGCACTTTAACATGGCAGAGCAACAGCTCAGTCAGTCTAAGGTATTGGCAGAGCTTTAGCAATGTAACTTTAAAAACAGGAACACTTTATATTTTTGAGATTTAAGACATTTTGGTGGCTGTCTGAGCTACTCTGTTCCATACAATGGAAAGGCAAATGCTTCTGAATTTATCAACCGATCAAACTGCTGGACCCTTACTCACATCTGGGTTCCTGAGGGAGGTGTCGAGGGCAAGGCCGGGGCCGAAACCCGTCAGTGACTTCACATTGGTGGAGGTTGGGAGGGGTCTTCTGCACTGGGTGAAGACAGAGAAGGCTAGAGACTTGAGGTGTTGGGCGTAGAGGTGCCTCTCCTCACTCCTTACAGGTTGAAGCAGGTACTGACAGGGGACAATCTAAGAACACAAAGTGCACAGATGTAAAACAGTGATTCGTTTTACTATTGTCTTTATATAAATTCTTCTGGTGTCAAAAAGGAAAGAAAAGGTAGCAATAAAGTCACACTACACCAGTGGTTCTCAACTTTTTTTGATTACAAGGCCTTCCATTGTCCACAACAATATTCAAAGGCCCAACAATTAAGTTAAGAGAATGTTCTTCCCACTCTTTTTAAGCAATGAATTTACATTTAAGCAATGAATTTACATGAAGTTTCCAGTTGTTCTTAAATTAACTGGATAAAGATGAAAGATCATTTTCAGAATATTTTTTATTCAATTTCACAATCTGATAAAATATTTTAGAGCTTGGCATAAATACAAACATGTATATTCATTATAAAATGGCCATGGAGTTTTAAGATTTTACATTACTTTCCAGATCTAGATTCAAATTAGGCTTCCACATATACCCAGGCGTTTCAAAACCATGGGAACCCTTGTTGAGGCAGTGAAATAAAATAAAAATGTATAGATTATTAGCTCATTCTAATGGTTGTTTTCTCTTACTTTAAAAAATGTATAGTCATCTTGAGGCCCCCTTGGAAGTTTCTGAGGCCCCCTAGTTGAGAACCACTGCGCTAGACTTTTTGTTCTGTTGACTTCCATTCGCATATATGCAAAGATCATTGTGAAATGTTAAAGGTGCATTAAGCAACTTTTCATGTTAAAAATACCCGTTTTCTAACACATACATGCTTAAACAATTGCCTGATGGGCTGAATGAGCCCTTCTCTGATCACTGAGATTGTCTCTATAATCCTGTAAAGTAAAATAAATAAGAGGGATTCGGGACGGAATTTTAGACTGGGCGTGACGTCATGCGCGTTCACAGCACGCTCACATAGCTATGTCTGGCAGGTTTGTGTATTCGCCGGCATTCTCCGTAGAAGATGGATTGTAAGAGACCTGCTTGTAGTTCATTTCAAACACCAACGCAAACTCCACGTAAGATAAAAAAAAGAAAACTTTTGTCTAGTGAGCGTGCACATCTCTGGCTGCAGTTTCGCTTGCCGCCAGAGGTGGCATAGTTCTGCAAAAACTCAGAATCTTGCGCTATGCACCTTTAAATTGGCTTTTAAAGGTGCCCTAGAATGTGAAATTGAATTTATCTTGGCATAGTTAAATAACAAGAGTTCAGAACATGGACATGACATACAGTGAGTCTCAAACACCATAGCTTGCAGACGAGCGAACGAAGCATGGCAGTTGCTCAGTGTTTGGATGTAACTACAAATGAACACAAAAATATTTTTTTAGCTCCTTCATCCGAGCCTCTGGAGAACCAGTGGGTTATGTGAATTTCTGATGTGTAATTGTTCAAGTCCAGACAGATAATCTTTCTCTCAAAGTCGTTCAACACTGTTTATGCATCAGTAAATCGCGTTGCAGTGATAAGATCTTCATTCACGCGATCGACAGGCTGTCATCTGCTCAATGCTGGAATAGATCTAAATACTTAAAAAAACTTATCATGATTCGTTAATCCCGATAGCTGTAATAGTAAAAACGTATAATCGCTGTAATAGTAAATGTTTTCCAGATAGCTCTACATGTAATGCCAGATATTTCATATGCAAGCATGTCAGCCAATCACAGCAGTGGGCGTTTACACTGAAGTCTCACAGCAGACACGCCCCTTCAAACAGAGTGTCCAGATCAGGGTATGAAATAAGGCTAGGAAATATGCCTTTTATTTCTAAATTATAACAAATTTTGATCTAATAAACATACTAACATTATAAGGGCACCCCAGGAAACATTATAAAATAATAAAATAATCCATTCTACGGCACCTTTAAAGATGTGTCCACTGTAGAGTATGAGGTAAAGCGGCTGTACCTACCTGTACAAACACAGAGTTGCGTATATGAGCTGGTAGGACCTGCAGCATCTCCAGGTAGCAGCGGAGGAGTCCCATCGTCCACATGCTTGATTGTGACGTCCCTGGCTCCGCCTCCTCATATGAGAAGGGGTCCACAACATAAATCATGATGGCAGGTGGGTACATGATGGCGTGGGACTCTCCGTCTGTGGGAACTCCGACCTTTTCTCTCTCCATAGTGCTGAAAAAAATGGGTAAAAGAAAGGGTCTTAAATGTGCTTTTAAAACAAAACCTGAATATTTTAAGAGTTGCATCACAATTTCAGGGTAAATGTATACCTGATGCCACTATTATGACAAGAAAAAGCAACAAATACATTGCGTACCTCTCTGGTGGTTCAGATGGCCCCTGAGTCTGGCTGTTGACGGCTGAATTGTCTCCAGAGAGGCTCGAGTTCTGGGTGACAGCCTGCTGGCCCAGAGCCCCAGACTGGGAGCTGTTACCTTGGACTCCCATGCTTCCATAGGGAGGGAACGAGCTGGGCTTGGCAGACTGGATGCTGCTGCCCTGAGGGCCTGAGGAGGAGGAGGAGGTGTTATTGGTGTTGCCTGACAGGCCTGAGCCACTGTTGCTGGCAGCGCTGTTGTTGTTGAGGGCGGAGCCTCCGGAGGCCATTGAGGTTTGTAAGTTGGAAGAGGATTGCGAGGAAGATGATTGGGAGGAAGAAGGGATAGGGTTTGGCTGAATGAGGAGGGAGCTGTCCAATAGCTGTGTAGCGAGGTATGGAGCTGAAGAAACAGAAGGGACAAAACAAAGATTAGTGACAAATACTGTTTGATTTATTTTTCTTGACAATAGGAACAACAGAGAGAGAGAGAGAGAGAGAGAGAGAGAGAGAGAGAGAGAGAGAGAGAGAGAGAGAGAGAGAGAGAGAGAGAGAGAGAGAGAGAGAGAGAGAGAGAGAGAGAGAGAGAGAGAGAGAGAGAGAGAGAGAGAGAGAGAGAGAGAGAGAGAGAGAGAGAGAGAGAGAGAGAGAGAGAGAGAGAGAGAGAGAGAGAGAGAGAGAGAGAGAGAGAGAGATGGTCTTACCGAGGTCATGTCTGCAGACTTGGGCAAACAGCTTGAGCTTGGCAAATGCATCACTGCTGCCACCAGCCGCTTTCAGGAACCAATCGTTGACTGGCTGTTCTGAATGCTTCTTGGCAGCAGCTCCACCTACCCTAACGATGCCATCAGCATACACTTTGGAGATTGGTCGATGCTGACCGAGCTTACAAGACTGTTGGGCAGAAACATAAAGAGACCAATAAGAAAGCAGTACAGGGAAGCCAGGAAATGCTGAAAGAGTGCAGTGGACACAGAAACAAACACAAACTATCCATTTTGGTACATCACTTAAAAAATGGTAGCATGTTATTGCATTGTTAGATTGTATTTATCCACAATATTTTTAAAGGTGGTATCAGTGATTTCAGGCCCAAAAATATTTTTATCACATTCATCTAATCTTTCCTAACCAATCACCGACAGGGGGAGGGGAGGTTTTGAGCCAGCTTTTTCTTCAGCTCTGGCTTCGCGTGCAGCCGTGCACGAGCACAAAACCTCACAACACCCTCCCCCTGTCGGTGATTGGTTGGAACACTGTTTGTTTTGGTTTTGAGTGTTTGGCTAAACCATTTGTTTTTGTGTGCAGATCTCAGAGCCTAGGCTGCCTGGAGAGACGCGTTTTTTTGACGGCATGCTTATGGGGCGGGCAGCTAGCGGATCGTTAGGAAAGATTAGATGAATGTGATAAAAATATTTTTGGGCCTGAAATCACTGATACCACCTTTAACATAAGAGTGGGCATGAACATTTTTAACTTGATCATGCAAGGCTTCCAGTGTCAGTCAGTTCCAATTATTTTGGCAGTACAGCAACACTCTGTTATGCTGATTGATGTTGAAATGTGCTATTTAGTATCACATTATTTTAGTTTATTATCGTAATCATGAACACACTGGTTTGTTGCGCAAATACTTTTACAGTTTACTGCACTTTATTTACTTGTAGCGGCTAATGAATTGGAAAGTCTCACATTCACAGGAAATAGCTTACTTCTTAGTTGAAAAATAAGGTGGATAGTGGCAGACAAAAATCTGACTGGAACATTAAAGTAAAGATTGACAAACTCCCTTACCTCATAGACCGCTGTCAACTCTCTGAAGAAGCTCTTTGCTCCGGTGAGGAGAGCATCGCTGTCCGGGCAAAGGACCAGATATCCTACGTCTCTTTGGGAGCCAAAGGGATCAAGCAGTAGCTTCTCCCAGTACGGCAGGCCAAAGGGAGACAGCACCACAAAGTCATACTCATACCCAACCAGGAAGGTAGGAATAGGCAGAGGCTCCGGAGACTCATCCGTGCCTGGAGAGGAGTAAATTAGGAAATAAAGTGAGAGTCAGAGTGACAGGAGAGTAGGGCTGGGCAATATGGCCAAAAAATTATCACAACAAAAATGTTCATATCAGCCGATATTGATAATTATCACGATAAAATGTCCAATCTTTATTTCTTTCAAGTTTAAAGGCAGATTTTTGCTTACTGAGTGAAAGCTGTAGAACCCAGACAATTAATTGTGGTTTTATCATCAGAACATGACAAACACGTCAAACAGGTGAGCATTTCACAAATTAAAGGGTCATATTTGTTTCAGCAGCAGTCAGTTCTCACCACAGTTTTGAAAAATGCTACAAAACTAGGTGTGGTGAGCCGCGGAGTGCAAATGCAAGCTGCAAATTACCATTACGTGCAACACAATATACACATGGTTTATGAGTCATCACCGTACTATTATACAAGTGACACAAAGACAAATTTAAACATGTTAAAATTTAAAATAGAGCAAAAAGGTTAAAAATTAACTAATTTTCTCCTACAATCAAAACTATAGGATGGTAACATTGACTAGCATGTAACATGTTTCTATGGCATTTGTTATGAAAAGCAATAGCCTAAAGACATTTAGTATAATACAAATGCACAAAAACGGCTATAGCTTAATAAAAAATACTGTAATTATCCATTTTAATGTCTAACATTAATAATATAATACAATTTTATAAAAATTTCCCACATTTCTGTCACAATCCCATGGTTTCAGTTATGAAAACAATCCCATGGTTTATTACTACAGTAAATCATGGTGAATGTTGGCAACTTGTGGATTGAAAGCTTTCTAACTGTGTTGTTGTGACTCAATGTTACTCCTGATTTCCGTTAAATGTTGTTTTCAACGCTATTTCACCTGGCTTTAAACTAGTTTAAATCAGAAGGCATTTGATTTGTGGTTTGCATGGGAGAGCTCTGTGCCAAATTCAAACAATTCTCACTGGATCTTACAGTGCTGTTTAGTGGTGGTGTGATTGAAACGGTCAGCAAGTAAATGCATTCGCTCTAAGCTCACACTGTGGTGTGCTTTGAGCTGATCTGATAAATAGTCTGTGGCGCAGTTCAAACGAACAGCTCTATTTCGTTCTGCTTTTGGCACGTTTGTGGTTTAATGTTTCTCTTATGCATCAAAAATGGGATCGCTTATCAGTCAGGAAAATTGGTACAGTGCGATGGTCTGCAACACGCATGCGCAACATTAATTGCATAGTGCATAACCATTACAGGAGAGCGCTATCAAGATTCCCCCTGACATCAGTTTCAAAGTCTATTAACAATCTTGAATACATAATTATCCATAACAATAATGATTTTGAACATTTCCCCTCCAAAAATTGTGTTGGCCTTTTTAGTCTTTTAAGTACCCTTGTTGCTCACCGTAAGACCCTCTTCCAGCCATCTTGTGAAACTGCTGCCATGTGAGAGGCCCCTGGACTCCCCAGGAGCGAACGGTCCTCTTCTTCTGGATGGCATCCTGGAGAACAGGCTGGAGAGAGAGAAGAACTCTCAACACATCCTGAGAGCACAGCCCGCTCACATCCACCGCTGTGTGTAGAGAGAGAGAGAGAGAGAGAGAGAGAGAGAGAGAATTTTAATATAGTTTAATATAGACACTTAAATCTCTCAATATTCAATATTTACTATCATATATAAACATGAGTAGAATATAGTGATATATATATATATATATATATATATATATATATATATATATCAAAACAATATTTTTATGAAAAACACCATATCCAAAAATGAAGTTTTCATTTAGCCAAAAACACAAGTGGAAAAGTTTGCACTCCAAAACTACTTTTGTTCAATATGAAAAATATTTTTGGTTGCCGAAATGTCAATGCATTACTAGAACAACACATAAGTGGTAATATTTGGTCAACACTCTAAAAAGGAAGGACTGGGAACAATTAACTGTAAGACACAATAAGAACAGGAATGTGTATGAAATTAAGTAGGGAAAATTGTGACCAAGTTGTTATGACTATTTTAAAATTTATATATGTGATTGTCTTCCTCTTTTTGTGATTATATCTGTGATAATTAAATGTACCAGCTTAATGAGAGGAATTGGTTTTTAAAAAAAGACGTGAACAAACGTTGAATGTGCTCTAATCTCTTACCGCTGCGTTTGGCCCAATGGTGCAAACACGTGCTCTTCACCAGAGTCTCGTCCACCTTCCCACCGGACATGTTGTCCATGAACTGCCGCCCGTGTTCTAGAGCCAGGTAACAGTCGTTGTGAAAGTCCCTCTCCTCTACACGCACACATGGTGGTACAGTGGTGCCCCCTGGCCCTTGGGAAGACAGTCCCTCGGGGTCCAATGCCAGGATGGGGGAGAAGGGATTAGTGCACTGATCCTGCAGGAGAGAGATAAGCTCATCCGGGACTCGATCCTTGCCTCCACCCCCTGTCTTCTCCAGCGACATGCTCCGTAACGTCTCAAAGCGCTTCTCCGCCTCCTGGCTCACATCTGAACCCCGTCCGATGATATCCAGCTCATCTTCCAGGAAGAGGCCGGAGCCATTACCGTAGCGTCGATTAACAACGGCACTGAAGCCGCAAGTACAGGGATACTGGGCCTCCATGTTGGGGTCACTGATGTAGATACCAACGTCAGCGCCTTTGATGTTCATGTTGCATACGCAGATGCAGCAGCTGTCGAAGTTGCAGTCCTTGAACAGGTTCATGACAGACTCCGACAGGATGAGGTTGACGTATAGACTGTGGGCTTCGGGGATGGAGGGAACCGTCGCAGGTTCCACAGAATTGAGCGGCCTGCAGGTGGAGGGTGTTGAGGCTGGCGAGTACAGGTCCGAGTTCTCATATTTGAGGGAACCTTGTACGCTGGCTGGGCCTCTGGGCGTCCGGGGTGTCCGTGGGGTACGAGGGGTAGGAGCTGAAAAACGAGGAGTGGCAGGGGACGGGAGGATGTTTGTGCCACTGTTGCTGGGCGGGGCGCTGTTTGACAAGAATGGCGTGTGGGTTTGAGTGGGTGTATACGTCTGGATGTACTCTTGCTCCATAGCATTGTTTTCACTAGAGTGAAGAAAGCAGAAAAAAGACAAGAGGGTAATTTGGGCATCACTGAAATCAAGCCCTACAACAAATGAGCGACATTTAAAATGTCTCGTCAATCCTGTTCTCACCAACAAAAAAGATTATTGGATATAACACAGTGGACATATATTATGAGCTGCAGTACTGTACTTGTATCCTAAGAAGACCTTCAGGGGGAGGGAGAAGAAACTATTTTTAGACAGACGGTCCAACAGGCAGCTGTGCAAGAAATGAAAGCACAGCTTGTGCCACATGGACCGTGTTTGTGTGTCTGTGTGTGAGAATGCCGAGTGTGGCTCCCGGTGGCCTTTAAAAACAGGCAGGCGTTTGAAGGTCCCCCATTTGAAGACGTGGCCCTCTCCCCCAGCTGCTGTGGGTTATAAAAGACGCCTAACTAGCTCTTAAAGGGCTTTTGAACTGACTTAAACAAACGTAGACTTTACAACCAGACTTATCACTGTCAACGACCATTCGTAACACTACCCTCCTCTCTCTCGATTTCACTGAATTTCTACTGACATCAAATATGATGTTCAAGAACACAGTGTTCGCTTTGCTCTCTGAGATTAATGTATGAAAAGAACTTTATTGGATTTTTTTTATCTGCTTCGATATTGCGGAAGTATAAAAACACAATGCATTTAAGCAGCGTAACTCAAGCCTAACTTCAGCCTAATAGAATGAAAGAGTGTAGTTGAGTTGAAAACAGGTTCATAACATCAGATGAAAAAGCAATCCAGATG
This sequence comes from Scardinius erythrophthalmus, assembly GCF_964197995.2. NCBI lineage: Eukaryota > Metazoa > Chordata > Actinopteri > Cypriniformes > Leuciscidae > Scardinius > Scardinius erythrophthalmus. The sequence continues at coordinate 18,417,264 of NC_138243.1, forward strand.
ACAGTTGTTTGAGTAAGGACAGTGAAGAAGCTCTGAGATAAGCAGCTTTAAATGTAAGAAAATAAAACTGGCAGCAGATGAATTTGACAGCCAAATTACTAGTGTGTTAACACCTGTTCTTCGCTTTTATTCTCTATTTGCCGTTACTAAGAACAAAAGGTGTGTACTGATTGCACAGAACATGAGTTAGTACTTACAGTTAGGGTTGTAACAGTATGAGATTTTCACGGTATGATAACAGTCTCCAAAAATATCATGGTTTCATGGTATATACGGTATTAAACAATCAATCATTATTATTATCAGCATAATCAGTTAAAATGACCATTAAATGAATGAAAAAGTTTTTTGTTTTTTTTTGTTGAACAAATGCTTTATTATAACAAACTTGAAACCATTTTTTGTTTTGTTTCTTCTAATTTCAATAATCAAAAATCAATCAAGATTGATTGGAAAATCAAGATTTTCCGCATGATCGGCTTAGACCGGTAAACAGCCGGTCAGTCTCATGTCTTCCAAGACGGTCCCGTTTTGTTGCCAGCGGCACAGGGAATAACGTCAGGTGCATGTTCTCTCTATTCTCTGACGGCAGAGTGACACACAGCCGCCTCCTCACACTCACTCGTCTCATCACTTGTCTGTATTGCGCATAACTTTACTAATCCCTGCAGGTTTCGCATTCACACCAAAAGCGAACAGACCACTGATCTATAAAAGTGACGCTCACATGCCGCCTCTCAGTCTCAAGCACTTTGTGAGGCGCAAATACCAAAATGAGTGTCTCTCTGTGCAAAATAAACTGTCAAATACACACAAAATTATGTTAAACACAGTAAGTTTTGGAACCTAAATAGTTGAGAAAGATAACGCAAGCTGTGTAACAGTATATTGGATACGTGCATAAACTCTTAAAGTGACAGCAGTCTAATATTCCTGCTGCTGTCTGTGTTTTCAATGTTAATCAAAGAACAAAAAACAAAGAGAAAACCACTCACTGATCTTGACTGAATAACTTTAGTAATTAGTTGTAAGCATTCATCCGTGTTTAATTTTTGCAATGAAGACTATCCAGTGTTATTTTACATTTGATTCCTTTCATTTCTGTAGCATTTCTTACCTGAATATACTGTATACCCATCTGAAAAACTTAAAGCTGTGTTTATTTCATAACTCTCTTTATTCTACTTTATTTATTTGTGCTATTGTTTGTCTTTTTATTGGTTTGTTTTTTATTAAAAAAATATTTGCATTGAAGAAAAGTAGATTTTTGTTTGTATATGCTATCAATTATAGTTCTTTGAAAGAAAATCGAAATTGGCAGGTCACACTAACAAAAAAAATCCGAAATCGGAATCGGCCAAGAAAATTGCAGTCGGTGCATCTTTAACAAATATATTATCAAAAGAGATGGTAATCAACTGAATGCATAAAACTAACAATTTAATTATTATTTTAATGTAATCAAATAATAAATTAACCCAGTGACTTGATCCCATAACCAACATTCTTTAAAATATCCTCTTTTGTGTTCAACAGAAGAAAGAAACTCATACAGGTTTGGAGCAACATGAGGGTGAATAAATGATGACAAAATGTTCCTTTTTAGGTGAACTATCCCTTTAAATAATGTTTTTTATTTTTTTTATTGTTGTTATTATTGTTATAATGAGAAGTACATTCTATTGTACTATAGAAAGGTCAATTTCTTCAGGTTAAACCGAAAATTTATTTTGACAGGTTGTAGTGAAGACCTTCGAGTTTCAATGTACTTGTTTTTCTCAAATAAAATTATGAAATGCACATTAAGCGTTCTCTTAAGAGCAGCTCTGGATATGTTCATGTGTTCAAGTCTTCATATTGTGAGACGGCAGGCGCTGAAAACATGAGCGTCACGTAGTTACATGAAACGGCACAGCTCATTCCTACACACAGACGAAATATGAACCAGACATTTCTTTGTGAGACCTTCTTAGTGCATACACAAGTCTGTGTAAAAATATATATAATGGCTGAGGTTGTTGGCTCTGTTGTGTTGTTCATTCAGTAGGTTCAATGAATTTGTGCGTCACCCCAGATGTGAAACTCACCCATCCTTGCTGAAAAGGGACATAGCAGGTACAGAGTTGAGTAGCTCCAGTTTTCCCACAGTCCAGCTGGGCCTGTAAACACACTCATCAGGCAGTTTGATAGGGGGCAGGCACTGACTAGGCAAAGACTTCAGGGGGGCAAACATGGAGCAGCCTACAAACGGTTGACAAAACTCAGGCTTGTACACAAATGAGAAGTCCTGAAGAGAGAGAGAAAGAAACAAAATGTTAAATTCGCTGTTGTATAAGTCCATATTCTTCAGCAAAACAATAGAAATGACTCTCACAAGAGGAACTCAAATGAGTAAATGCTCTCAGGATGCTCATAATTAACTGGTTAACCGACAGTAAGAATTTTGACTGATTAATGAGTCATCAAGTCACCTTTAATTATATGGCGCTTTATACAATACAGACTGTTCAGGTAAGAGTAAGACATAATTCTAAACTGTAAAGAGTTTACTTTTATTTGTGTACACTCACAATAAAAACAAATCAAAATAAAGAAAAGAAACAGGCCATTTCGGTTTCCTTTCCGTGAACTTGTTTTGGGGGGCGCGCCGAATCTCAGCATATACTACTTGTCGCAGTATTGTCTTTAATTTTGTTAATCTGTTAATTATTGAAGTGAAATATATTTTGCATATAGGTCTATATATTCCTTTTATACATATGATTTTATTATGTTTTTCTCCATTCACAGAAGCACTGCAGGTGTGTGTGATATGATGAATCCTCATGTTCTGTTGTTTATGCTGCTATTTACACGTAAAACTAAACACCTGGGAATTTTTTTTTTGTTACTTTTAATGGGTCACAGACACTTATTCATTCCAATTTAATGTAATTCTAATTTAACATAATCTTGTCTGTTAATGGTTAACAAACTTCGGTTGTCAATAAGGAAAAAAAAACTAAATGAACCCCTAAAATGCACACAAGCTTATATCTTAGAACAGCTGTGTCCCTGCAAAAACAAAAATCCTAATATTAAGCATGAAGTGCATTCTGATTAGCTGTGATTGTGTCATTCTGCACAACATTTTGCTGTCAGGACAGAAAAATGACTTGACGCTGAAAACTTGTTGTACTGCACACAGCATCTCACCTTGATTTCAGAAGGTTTGGGGCTGCAGAAACTCTCTTCCACCTCGATTTTAAACTGGCCACCCAGAACAGTAGAGCCGTCCAGATTGTTGAGGCCAGAGCCAGGCTCCATACAGCCATCTTTACTGCCCATGTTCATGGGGGAGTAACCCATGATGTGCTGCTCTAGAGACGGTGGCGTTGGGAACATCTGATGTAGATCAGCCGTGCCTGAGGGAGGGATGGGCAGAGAGAAAGATGACATGTAAGTGAAAGGATAGTAAAGGATAGTACATAGTGTAGAGGCAGTACATCCATGGCAAGTATGTCGTTTCAAGTCATCTCATGGGCTTATTTCCTACTTATTCTTGTGGAAAACAAAAATAATTATTGTCAAAATCTATACAAAAACTTTTCCAATTGCAATAGAAAATGAATATGCTGCTCCGTCTCAAAGAAATATATGCATGATGTCCCTGCTTGTCTGCGTGCAATGTAAAAGTTGTCACAGTGGCCAGCAGGGAGCAGTATACAGAGTTCAATGATGAAGTAAATCTTGTATATTTATAGAGACAGAGACTGTGCTCACTTATACAGGAGACAGGGTCCAGTGTGGCTGGCTTCGACTCCTTGCTGCCAAACTTCTCATCTGCTCCATTTACAGCTCTCCGTGCTCCAGGCTATGGAGAAATGCACGAATTAGCCAAAAATCAAAACTATGATTTCATTCAAATTACAGCAATTTCTCTAAAGAAAATATATTTCCATTACAACATACCCTTATTTTCCAATAGCAAAGCAATGGCAATTTTAACAGTAATTATTTTGAGTACAGATGATATATTTCTACTTCTAATAATGTATGGCGATGAACTCTGAGTCCTCGTGTCAGATTGAGAGAAAAATTCAGTGACACCAAGCCATTCAGGGGAGACAGAAATACGGCTTGATACTGACTGTTTGTTCATCCTCATCTGAGTTGAAGAGGTTGTCCAGGTCTTTGATGGAGACTGCCAGGTCTGAATCATGTATGAGGCTGGTGGAAGCGGCCCGGTTATTGGCCGCAGCCCGCTGAGCATCTGAGCAAGAGAGAAAGAGAAAGAGCTTAACATGGTCCTGTTCTCCAGCTTTATCTAGCGTAACCACAGCCTGGGCTTGAGACCACATCAGGACAAGCCCTTTCCCTCACCAAGCGAACACATTTAACCTTTATGGGCAACAATACACTAAACCGGCCCAGGCTGTCAACAGGGAAACTATTTCAAATAAAATAAATGGACTCAGGGTTTGAGAGGGTTCATGAGAGAGTCACTGGAGTGTAACAGGACAATCCTTACCATCTGATAGAGCAGCACTGCCATCTTCTCCCTGCAAGAGAGCAAAATAAAATGGGTTTAAAAATGTAATATATAAGCCACAGATATACAAAGGTTATGTTAGATTATATATGCAGGGTCCAAAATGTACTTTCTGGCACATATCAATGGCAAGTAAGTTGAGAAAAACCAAAACATATACACTTTAAAAAGTGGCAACCTGCAATTGTTACCTTAAAGAGCTATTTCTACTCTATTTAACCCATAAAAATAGTTTTATGTATTATTTAAGTTGATTAGGTGATGTTAAGTAATATTTTTGACTTGAGTAAAACCAGTTAAATGTAGTAGTTACCATCTTTTACCATTTTTTCAGTGAAGTCGTCAATATTTAAGAATCGAGCACTCAATGATTAACTTCCATAAAACACAATAAAACAGTCCAGAGTGCATCAGTTCATGATCACGTTAAAGGTGCTCTAAGCGATGCTGGGTGACATCACTTCTTGTTGACATTCGAAGTATTGCCAAACAAAACGGAGGCTCCCTCCTCCTCATGAGGGGTTGCTGAGACATTACATGTCACATAGATGTCAAGTGTCTTTACGGGATTTTTACGGGTTGTGTGTGAACTCTGATTCCGGAAAATCACTGTGTGAATGAACCAAAATCAAACAAACCCGGAGCCTGTTTGTGGAGCCTGGGCTGTCTAGAGACTAGGGCTGCACGATATTGGAAAAAAAAATTACATTTAGATATTTTTTTCCGAACGATATATATTGCGATATTGCGAGCCATCCAGGCTGAAGTCAATAATTACCATTCCATGATATTAATAATTTCACTAATAAGAAAGGCTTTGTGCTTTCTGTTTGAGGTCTCTGTGAAAGTTTTAAAGCAGTCTTTTAGTGCCGCTTTCATAACGGTCGCATCCGTAATGAAGAACGGTCACGTAACATTATTTTTTCCTCATAAATGCGAACACGAAAAATAAAAGACTTTTTTTAAAAAGACAACCATCCAAAACTTTATAACACTCCAGCAAAGTACCTCTTTTTGGTCAACATCCTCCTTTTTGTAGACGAAATAGTCCAAAATAGCTGATTTTGACCTTTTTTTTTTTTTTTTCGGCGGATCCTCTTCTTCGCCCATTTTTAGCTATAGGATTGCTAGTGAATGTTGGCTGTCACGCTGAGCGCGGTGAGCTGCGGCACAGCGAACCAATCACTGTGCAGGCACGCGGAATGTGTATGTCACCCCAGCAAAAAGCCATACTCGTGTTTACTGTGTGCTACCGTTCTCTTAATACACTATGGGTGACTACCCTTCACATCGCATGTTCCAGCAATGTGACTATCGCTCATTCGCACATCGCGATGTCGATGTTAAAACAGAACATCGTTCAGCCCTACTAGAGACCACATTTTTTTACAGTGTGTTCAGGGGACAGGCAGCCAGCGTATAGTGAGATGTTTGCTGTATGTGACAAAAAATGTTTCAGCCTAAAAAAACGTGTGACATCGCTTAGAGCACCTTTAATTAATCACAGAGAAGAAAGTGGCCAATCAGAAAAGGTTTTGGTAAAAGAAGAGTAAAAGAGTGACAGCTAAGGAGGGAAACAGGAGACAACCAAAGAGAGGGAGAGAGGAAGCATATTTATACTTTGTCACCAAATTAACCAAATCTTCCACGCACAGCATAATAAATAACATTGTAATATAAGATAACAGAGCAGCCTAATGGGACAGCAGCTTTCCCCTCAGCACCTCAGAAACCCACCCCAGACCCTTAACCTGCCCCTCACGCAACCTGCACCTCCCAGAGCCACCATTACAATGCAAGCCGCACACTATGCGGAGATTCATTACGCCATGCATAATTTCATTACGCTGCAGGCCGTCTCTCCGCATAAAGAGTGTAATCTGTTCCTCCGTACACACACTTCACATCCTAATGATCAACTCCGTAATAAACGCCTGTACATGCAAATCACTCCGCCCCGTAATCGATAGCAGAACCCTGGGGTGGAGTACAGGAGTTAAGAAGCCAATTTTCTATGTAGACTGTATTTTAAAACGCCACTGTGTGTATGTTTATATGTAACATATATACACATGTGCGCTATAAGCAATGAGGCTGTTGTACCATATGGCCCAAATTACTTAAACCTCTCCTGTGACTGCAAAAAGAGGCTATAAGGTACCAAGACAAACAAATGACATGTAATTCTGAGAGTAGGTACCAAAAAAGCTCTTACAAAATGATGGAGTAATAGAACACAGAAGGACAAAGCTGATTTTTGTTCAGCCTCCGCAGCTGCCACAAAAAGACGCTAAAAGTATGTGTGAAAATCCAACAGGAATGGGAGAGACTGTCTTCGCCCCCTCTATTCATGCGCTCTCCTCCACGTTTGAGGGTGTCAGATTCAAGATCTCAGATGGGAATCTCCCATAAGCTGAAGATAGCAGACATGATGCCAGCACATTACATGCTACACTGCCAATGGAGAATCTGCAGCTTATAAAATTCATTTTCACAGGGAAAAAGAGTCCATGTGAAACAGGATTCACAGCCCATTGTACTTCCGTAACATTGCACATTTCTAAGTGAAACTGAAACTAGCTTGTATAAAGAGAAAAGCACCTTTACTTTTACAATACCGTACAAATGTTTGGCAAATAAATGCAGTTAATTAAAGAATAAGAGATGTCTTTCAAAAACATTAAAATTAAACTTACCAACTCTTAACTTAAAATGTTAGTGCATCCTTAAAACTAGTGCATTGTAGGATTATATCTCTAGAAAAAAAGTGTCGCTCACCTTGTGTTTCTTCCCCGGTTCTCTATCTCCCCCTGCTTTGTCTTTCTTATCCGAGAAGGTGAACTTAACATCTCCGTCGACAAAAGCGTAGGGGTCGACCTCAGGCTCATGGTCGTTGCCTGTAATGGCTGCAGCCAGGTGCTGGTTCTGTCGCTGCAGGTACGTTTGGAGACGTTCATCTGAGACCTTGAGCGGCCTTTTGGAGGCAACCATTGACCTGGTCAAGGCAAAAAGAAAAATAGGTCAAACCATGACTAAAACAATATAACACTGCATGGTATACCAATATACTGGCAGCAGGTAAATATATCATCCAGATCAAGTGGGCAATAATTATTTTTCAAAGAAATTAATGCTCATTTCATAATACCCAAGGAACACATATGCTCCTAATTTGAAAAATTAAGAACTTTATGGGACACAATGAAATTGTATTAAATACATTTTCTTAATTAAGGGATACGAGGACATTTGTACAAGCAAAATTATTAGTTATTTGAAACTACACTTTTTAAATATTTCTGCTTCAAACTGCATTTAATAATTATTTATATTCTAAACATTGAACAGGGCTCGAAATTAACTTTTTTACTTGGTAGAACTGGTGCTCCCAATGTAAAAATTTTTTTAGAAGTACCAGCAAAAATTTAGGAGCACCCACCAAAAAATAAGCACCACAACTAAAATTAATATATATTAAAGGATTTATTTGATTTAAAAACAGCACGTTTTGTAGAGAAACCAAAACAAAAGTGATGCCCCGATCATGATTTTTAATTGCAGATTCCAATTTTTTTTACAAGTAAATTTGCTAATTCCGATACCGGTTGAAGAGTCCCCCCACCCCCCACTTATTTGTTGTTTATTTGCTCTATAACAGGCCAAACTGGCCTTAAAAAACAAACATCTGTAGCCATTTGAAATGATAGGAAACCATAGCATTTTAATCACAATCCAAACAAAGATGCTACACACATGTAGAATGAGCAGTTGTTTTTTATTTAAATTAGTTTGCATAATTTCCAAGACTAAGAGCAAATACAGAATGGTCTGACTTTTGCTTTGTGAAATTGTGCTACATAAGACACACCTGCACAAAACAAAACCTGAGTGATTGAATTAATAAAAATGTAAATTCACTTTCTGACAGCAGGTGGCGCCTACGAAAAATAAGCGTTTCTTTGGGTACCGCTGTTAACAAAGCAGCAGCGCTTATAAACACTACTTTATACGGAGGTAAGAGGAAAAGAAAATGCCGTCGAAACTATTCTGAAGTCAGTCAGTTCATTATGAAGTCATACATTCATTAAAACCCCCACCCACATTCAATATTTATATTTTTCGTCCTATATTTCGCATCGCGAACAGTAATCCTGCTGTGCCTGGTATTTTCTCTACTCCACGTCTGCGCTCTCCTCTTTGCGTCCGTCTTTAACGTGTCCTGTTTCTGGCCTGTGTTAACGTCCTTTTAACAGACTTCGTAATGTTTTCACACAAATGACATTCTGGGAAATTATTGCAATGCAGTTTGTGTGCAAGTCCGGAATAGAGTTCAGCCAAAATTAAACTAAAAACCAGCCGGTTGCCGATCGTGTGTTTAGAGCACAAACTGGTCGTTTCTGATTTATGGCCGGTGTGGTGAAGAGATGAGTTCCACCAGAGAAATGAGTCACGCCTTAAGTGGGATAACACCCATCAAGTAATACATTTATTTGTATAGCGCTTTTCACAGTACACACAACTTTACAGAAAGACAAACAGCTATTGTTTAGTAAATGAATTGCATATGTAAGCTAACTAAAAAACACTAAGAACGAGAAATGTTTAATTTCACAATTAATAGGTTTGGTTACATACTAGTATTTGAAAAATATAAGTTAAAAGACATTAATGGTCATTATAACGTAGATCAAACGACTTGTATAATAAAGTGACTGTCGTATTTGTAACCAGGCACTAAAGCGATTACCCATAAAACGTGCTTTGAACCAATCGGATTGCTTGGGTCCTACGGTGGGACTCATCTCTATGGTGGGATTCATCTCTACGGTGGGACTCATCTCTTCACCACACCGGTCGACCGATGCATCTCTAGAAAAAAGGTCGCACCACAACAATTATTTGCATTTGCACAAATGTGAATAAATTTTGAGGTCACACAGATTCAATTTCGGGAGCTTATGCGGACAAATTGGTCACAATTTTAAGACTTGTTGAATTAAGTGACTAGAAAAAGAATGTTCTGCATAATGCAAGACTTTTTTTCTAATTACAAACAAGCCCAAAACATATGAGGGGAGCTAAAATATGCACTCTTACAAGCATTTAAAACATATTACAATACAAACACCATTGAGTAAACATTGTCATAATTCATCAAAAGTAAATCATAAGCAATCATTTAACAAATGCATGGTATTCATTCATCGCAAACTGCGCTGACAAGCGAGCCTGTAGAATGCGCAACATCGCTGCGTTTTGACTTTGAACGTGGAGCGCTCATATTCTTTTTATTAAATCATTGACAATAACCACTTTGAGTCATTTTGCAATTCCTGTTTTTGGCCTCAAATTTAACATCTCTTAAAATGATAATCAAAACTTTTGGTTATACCGTTTAGGATATTTAAGACTTATGACTTTTCAATTATGACATCTATTTTAAGTCAAATTTTTTTGTTGTTGCAAATGCAAGTGAAAAACTCGCACTGTTGAGCCCTGAAACCCATATTAGTCAACAATGAATTATAGTGCTATCTCCATTTATTAAGATTAGCGATGGAACGATGTGTTGATGTAATCTATTACGCAGATTATGCAAATTAAATTATTTTTACACATCACTAGAATACAGATGTCAGTCTCATATTTTGTGCTTAATATGGCTGCTGTTTTTTATTAGCTCCTCAAACGTACTCTCTGCAACTCTTACAAACAAAGCATTTAATGCTGCTGCTGTTAATCGATTAACCGTGAGGAGGAAAATAAAAATAAAAAATTTGCTAGATTATTTGATTAAACGAAAAAACAATAGATTAATCAATTGAAAAAATTATTGTTTGTTCCGGCCCTAATTAAGAGTTGACCATTTAAAAGAACAGCCCTATTTTTATGTCCATGTGCCCAGAAATTATTCACCAACTCTGTGAGGAAAAAACAAAACAAAAGGAAGTTCTATCACTCCAAAATCATGTCACACCCCAGTGTCTGAAGTCTCTGTGTATATAGGTTATGTAAAATCCCTGTGTTTGTTGAATGGTATGTACCAACCACTGTTTTTCACACAGACCCGACCACTGCAGCTCTGGTGGGGGGTGACAGTGCACAGTGGCGCTGGCCAGAGATTAAACCCATTTTGAGGCCCCAGAGTGCACAGGGATTACATTAGGCCGTAACAGCAGAATGGACACAAGAGGACACCAGCCAAGTGCATCCTGGGATTGCACTGCATACCATTACATCTCACTGTGGCCAACAGAGACAGCTCTCTAAACCACAGCACTGTCTCTTTTTCTGATCTTAGGCAACTCCAGGCAAAAAAACTACAGTGGAAACAATACAAATGAAAACCACTTTTGAAATGTTCAAGTACACATAAACTGTTGAAGGAAACTAAAAAAAAATTAAGAATCAGATATGTGTGAAACATCCACACCACAATATTTTCCTAACAGCCATTTTTCCTAGTGAGAGATTAAAGGACACATATTTTTTAACTTAATTCTATCAACAAGCATTCTTCCAGGAAGACAATGGTACTACTGAGCAATGTGTGCACTTTATTTCCCATAACACTGCTGCTTTGTAAATTTATGAGGGACATAAAGTCTCTGCTTTCAGTATCTCTCATCCATAACGGTTAAGAGGAAAAGTTCATACTACACTAACATTATTCAAACAAACGTGTCCAAACATTCCCAAACTGGGCCAAATATCAGTGCGAACAACAAATGTTCCCCCTTCAACAGATTCAACAAACACTATCTCATGTTAATAGATGTGACGTTGTGGACCATACGGAAAACCAAATGTTTAATTTTTTTGTATACAAAGTAACAGCCTAAGTGATGAATGTGCTTCCCGCTGTATAGGTACAATCATTTTAATCATCATGCATATTAGCACAAATACAGAGAAAACTGCAGTAAAACATTGACAACTTCATGTCTTTTGGAAGCAGTGTGGGTAACCGTTTGTTGATTTACATTTCTGGAGAAGCAGATAAGATGTACACTTTAGCAGAAATTTTTCACACGAGTAAACATGTCACGGCTTAGTTGGAGACTGTCATCAAACAGCACTGGCACCGGTGTCAAATGTCTGTGCCTTTAAATCAAGGTAGCCACAAGGGAGGCCAGCCGAAGTTCCCTTGGTGCTCTTCCAAGAAAGTCTGGGCTTAGCATATGGTGGATCTGAACACATCCTTATTTCATCCTTAATTTATATTTAACATCAACTGTTCCATAGAAAATATTAACCCAGCAACAACAGTAAGTTTCCATTTCACACACATCATGTCTGCATTTTTGTGACTTTTGACCTAAATCTAGTCAACATGCTTAAATCTAGTCTAGCTTATTACAGCCCAATCTGACAGGAAGATATTGTTTGACTGACAACAAGTAAAGCGATCAAAATCAGTCTGTGACTGAAATGATTCCATTTGTAAATCATGAATTTCACATTCATAATATATATTTTTTTTAGTAAATAATTTTTTCAATAACAACTTTTGGATTATCATGATTTCATTCAAAGATTTAGGGTCAGTAATATTTATTTACACTTTTTTTTTTTTTTTTTTTTTTTACATAAATTAAAATTTGTATTAATTAAATAATCTTGAAAACAACAATGATAATAAGAAGAAATGTTTTTTGAGCACCAAATCAGGATATTAGAATGATTTCGGAAGGATCATGTGACACTGAAGACTGAAGGCTGATGCAAATTCAGCTTTACCATAGCAGGAATAAATTAAGTTTTAAAATATACTAAAATGGAAAACAGTTATTTTAAATGTAATAATATTTTACAATATTACTGTTTTTACTATATTATTTATCAAATAAATGCAGCACTGGTAAGCAGAACATTTATATATATAAAAAAAAAATCTTACCAACGTCAAACCTCTGAACAGTACTGTACTTAATATATTTAGCAACAGTCATTTAAATTTACAGAGTGAGTAGAAAAGCAGTCCCCCAATTTCTCTCTCTGTTTTGTTTTTCCTTCAGGTCCACAAGCTAGTGTTTAAAATTGTCGCTTGCTTATTTCTACTCTAAATCCCTACTTAAACCCCTGAGTGTTTGTATGCACGTGTGAGATGGACATATAATCTCCTAGTTCACAACAGTGCTGGGCCTGCACATTAGTGAAGTATGATGTCAAAAGGGCGCTTCGCGAGAGATTAACATGATGTGTGCACTCAGAGAAAGAACATTCTACACAGAACAAGAGTGTTTATGTGTGCGACAGCGACTGTGTGCGAGGCTACATCACAGCCATTTCAAAACACATAGGCCTACTGCACAAACAGACGGGAACGTTTGGGGTTCGGTATGGAGGGCTCTCGCTAACAAACTCTGGCTGCTGCAAATAAAAGGGCCGTGAGCGGAGGGGATTAAGGGGGTCCACAGGGTTGTCCCGCTCTCACTTTAGAAACACATTTACTTAAGCCATTATTACACAACACTAATGCACAATACAATCCTCCTGGCTGTTTACAGGTTATGGAGAGCTCTAAATCTTAAAGTATGTACTTTCAGTTCACTGCATTGTATCAGAATGTAAACAAAATGTGTTTTGAAAACGTCTAGCCATACAGCCAAAAATCACAAGGCAAAGATCTCTCCCCAATCAATAGAGCCCATTTATACTAACCTGCAAAAATGGGTTGTTAAGAAATCAGGTTATCAAGGTTATCAGAGCAATGAGTAAATTAACATATGACAAGCCAAATCTGCATATCAAAATCTATTCAGTATTCAGTTGGGCAGTCGTGGCCTAATGGTTAGAGTCAGACTGGCAAAATGACTGCTCACTGCTCCAGGTGTCTGTGTCCATGATTGCAGTGTGTATGTGTACTACTCACTGCTCCTAATGTGTGTGCACTAATGCGCGTGATGGGTTAAAAATGGCAAGTATGGGTTACCATACTAGGCCATCACGTCATGTCAATGTCACTGCCAACTGGCCCGCCTTCAAGAACATCTTAGCCAGTCATAACAGAGGTAATTTACATAAAGTATAGCCTATTTAACTCAAAGAGTCAGTGGTCAACCTATGGAAGACAGAAGTGTTCAAATATATATATATTTTTTGCTATTTCACTTGGTGAACCCAGTAGCTCAGAAATTATATTTACCTTCAAATAAGTGCATGAAATTGTTTGTGGTGCTTGTAAAGAACCTGTTACTCACTCAGTAGCAGACATAATCCCTTCAGCTCCAAGTAACACCTCTTCTCTGAGTTTGTCTCCTGGTAGTGATGGCGTGGGAAACTCTGCATCTTTCCTACGTGGCAGGTTGAAGAATCTCCACGGCGCATGACTCCCGTCGTCATCCAGGTTTACTGCTGCACTGATGTACGGGGTAGGCTCCAAGGGCTCGGAGTATGCAGGGGGAAAAGGTTGGGTGAGGGAATCCAAACGGGCGTCATCTGGGCCCTTCTGGAGGCATGGTTCTGCAGAAGGAGGGTAAAAATGTTGGCTGTGTGGGGTGGAGGGGTTTTTAATGCCGTCTGAGGCTTCCTCGCCACGTTCGCAGGGGTGAGGGCTCAGTGGTGGTGGCTGAGGGGAACCGACCATCTCGGTCGGGCCACTGTTGCCCACGTTAGCTCCGCCCCCGCTGTGTAGCTGTGGCGGTTTTGAGCCAGTGCTCACATCAGATGGGCGGAGCCCAGGAAATCGTCCACCCTCTTGACTTCTAAGGGCCAAGCGCTGGCCTGCAGAAGCGTCAGTTTCCATAGGAACATCTTCACAGACTGAGTTGCGGTGGTGGAAGGGTGTCTGTGGGCGTTTCTGCTGCTTGTCTCCCTTTTCAGGCTTCTCACCGGCTTTGTGCTTGATGGGCAGCTGCTGCGTCTGACCGGCACTGGGTGGCTGACCAGGCGTGCTGCCTCCTCTCTGCTTCAATGTTTTGTGCCTGATAAGAGAATGAAATATTTTAATTCAACAGGGATATGAGTTATGAACTGATGACAACACTAATAAGAAAGCCTATTACCAGAAATAATTTTTTTTTTATTCATTTCTTTTCACAGAGTTTTTTGGATTTAATAGGCCTCTGAGACTCGTAACCGAGAAATGTAACAGTTTCTTAATTAGCTCATTATTTAGAATTTTCAAACTATTATTGGATCCTTGAAAAAACTAAACACTTTTGAATAAAGATTCTCTGCTTGTCGAGTCCAAAGACAGGTTTAAGAAACAACCATTTTAACAAGCACTCCACTCCTATCAGAGTCTGTCTGACCTGATAACGTGTGTCCACACTTTCTCAGAGATATGTAAAGCTCCGCAGCTGCCAGAGTTTCCCTGTGGGATTCCTTTTACAGTCTCTCTCATTTATAATGTTGTTCTTCAGAGGCAGTTACCATCTCAACCTCCACAGAATCTCAACACACAAGCCTGTAGGCTTTTATCCCTCCCTTAAAAAAGCAAAGCTTCCACAATGACCACTTATGTTACAAAGCCAGGAAACTTCAGTTTGGTTCAGATATCAATCAGTGTGGTATATGTATGCACGTTAATATTTGAGAGAGAGGCTTGAGTGTGTAGTTCATGTGTAGTATGAGGAGTTTAGGGGTCAAGGGACTTAATTTAGCCCATATTTGTAAAAGCAACCACAGGGGCACTTTGAAGTTGGAACTGTAATGGTGAGTATGTAGTCTTATGTGACCTATAACAACAATTTTGAGTCAGTGTGATTTCTTTTAAAGAAACTGATATTCTTTTTTTAGCAAGGACGCATTAAATTTATCAAAAGTGACAGGGAAGACATTTTTGTTGTTACAAAAGATTTGTATTTTAAATGAAGCTAAAATTGTTTGCGAAATGCAACTGACAATAAGAAGAAATGTTTCTTGAGCATCAAATAATCAGCATATTAGAATGATTTCTGAAGAATCATGACGCACTGCATTGCCATCACAGGAATACATTAAATTTGAACATGTATTAAAATAGAAAACAGTTCTTTAAAATTGTAATAATATTATTTCACAATTTGTTTTACTGCATTTCTGATAAAATAAATGCAGCCTTGGTAAGCATAAAAGACTTCCCCCCTATATCAGTGGCATACAGTGGTGTTCTGAAATGAGGAGGCAATGTCCTCAGTTTTGTAATGGTTATTTTTATATATATATAAATCGAATGAAATCAAATGTAAATTCATGTCCCAGTTACACACTAAACATTACATTAAAAAGAGAACCCAAATACAATTCTATTTAATATTTTTACTTTAACCATGTAATTTTCTATTTATTAAAACCAAGTATAAATTTGATCAAAATCGTGTTTTTAAAGTCCCCTGTAGTCCCTTAAAACTCATCTCTGATCACCAAAATTACATGTTTTTTCCTGCCTTAAATAGCTTGAATGTAACTCTACGCCCTTGCTTCATTTAATATATGCAGAACAATGCATATGCAAATTAGTCCAGCCTCCAATCACTCACACCAGTTCAGAGATCCACTCGTTCAACTCGCATACAAGTCGATGTATCAGAATGGCCTTTTGCTTGACTACGTTATCAAATAGCTAATAATGTGTTGCTAATGTTACACAAACCATGTTCCCGTTCCCTATCTCAGAGTCAGACAGCTGCCTTCTAAAATCAGTATCCTTAGAAACGCTTTGAACAACGCAGAATGTCATTGGAGAAAGGTATATAGTTCATCATAACATCATAATATACATCATATACAAAATTCACCCACTATATTGCTAAATGTACCTGATTTTTCATATCAACAGAAAAATACACCGGGATAACCTAGCTTCTCTTGAGACTCCCCCCACTTCGCAGGTAATGATAAAGCCGCCCGCACGTTAGCGGTTATAAGGTAGTTTGTGATGTAAGAAATACCGGCGATTTCAAAACGCGTTTTTGAAACTGTCTTTTTTTCACTGCAGTTTTAAGGAGCAAATACTCAGCAATGCTGCTGACTTATGAGTTTGCACATGGTTTGTCTTAAAGTATAATAAAACCCCACATAGACATATAAACAACATTAAAAACTTGATTTTCACCACAAGGGGTCTTTAAGCATTTTTCCATTTATTCCAAAATAATAACTATAGGCAGTAATAATTTAAACAATATATTTTATTTGTGTATTGATGTTCAGCTGTTCTTTTTAATAGTCATCCCGTGCGGTAAACACTGGTTACAGACAGTTCTTCAGAGAAACATTTCCCGGCACAACCAAAGTTAACAGCAAAAAAAAACGACCAGATCACAAGGGAGTCAAAGGTAAAATTATACCCTTTTATTCTCACACTCAAAACAATTTCACATGTAAGCACACGACAACACACAGCCACTCACACACACACACATACACAAGCAGAATGCTAAGCAAGCAGAATGCAAAGCAAGCAGAAAGGATCTCAGTCGATGCATGGTGATTTTCACTTCACGGGGGGACTCCGAGTTTCATCATACCTCTCAAGCTGGGTCTCTTCCAAAAAACATATTTGGCAAATGACAACAGTCCCACAGTGCCTGGCCTTCTCTTGGCCTGAACAGCTACTCAATGAAGAGAAAGAGAAGACGACTAACAGCAAGACCACACAGCACTACGCTGTATGCATGTATGCACGCTTTCATGTACTTGCTGCTTCTTGTTTACGAAACCATTATCTACCTGAAGTAGGCATGTCAACAGCACAGATGTTATTGGAATACATTGATAATGAAAGTCAATCTGAGTTCCTTTCAAGTCCTGTCACAGCATGCCGCGATATTAATGTGCGTCTATTACAATAACTACAGTTGGGCAGCGAGTCAGCTACTGTCTAATCTGTAAACAAAAGTTATAACAAGTTATTTCTGTAGCATGTAACCAGCATCAGTTTGAACAATGACTATTTAAATTATTCTGCTCAGTGGAAATTACTGCACTCTTCTAAGAGACAACAGCCTTGTATGTCTATTTAATACATAATTCACAATCTAAAACATTTATTAAAAATTCAAGCAGTTTACTTAATTTGTTTCTTTGTTTTAATTTGTTCTCTTGCTTGTAATTTGTTTCTTTTTCCACTTATCTGTATTTGATATCACAAAAACTCTAAGCTAAAATACCCTTCATGAAGCAAGGAACAATAACCTACCACACTTCATTCAAACTTGAATTAATTACCACCCTCTTTAATTATGAAACAAATACACACTCAGAGCTCTGTAATGATGCTGAGTGTTACAGTAAAATTCATAACTGTTTTTTAACAATTATGCTACCAAGCCAAATGGGAATTCCATTTGTTTCCAGATCACTTCCATTAAATATAAATCTGGATAAAGAGTTCATGTAAGAGTGTAAAATACTCAAAAGTCACAAAAACATGCAAGTGGAGGGAACAAGATGTAACTCAGCAATTTACAGAGCTGTAAGACTAGATACAGCCTGATACATAAACATATACACAAATCAAAACATGTAGACTACATAGAATATCTAAGCAAGTTCATTTTTTCTCTACATCAGAGACTTATGACACCACTTAAAAAGGCAGCAAACTAACATTTGTGAGCAGTAGCACCGGTGCCACAAAGTTTTACAGATGGTGGTACCAGCATCTGATTTAGTAGCGCTGGGGGGATTTTTAATCAAAGGTAGATAGAATTTCACTCTCAAAAGGTTGTTGGAACCCAATACCGTGGTTACAGTTAGTACATTAAATCCATGGTGAATTTTGGTAATTTGTGGACTGAAAAGCCTACTATACTAGGGCTGTACGATTAATCGCAATTTACACATAATAGCACCGAAAACGATTTGGCTATTCACGATTTTGAAATCGCAAAGGCTGTGATTATTTTTTATGTGCAGCTTGTCATTGATGTACGGCTCTGTAAACGCTGCTCCATCTGAAAGCCTTCTGAAAGAGTTTGAGTCATTTATAACGTGCATTTGAAAAAGCAACACGCATCAAACATTTTTCAAAACATTTATGAACCTCTTGTCCAACAAAAAACAACATTTAATAAAATGCTTTTACAACAAACTCACTTCATAATGACAGTTGAGCATCCTTCTATGAGATGATGCGGCTTCTTACAAAGAATAAGGCAGTTGTGTGTTTATTAGTCATGTTTAATCAATCAAAGCGTTTCAATCTTCTGTTTATACAGCTACAGATAGTATAATGCCCGATAGGGATCTCCTGGAATGATGTGCTTTATCATACGTCTGCGGCAGGGCATATTTGCCGTGTGTGCATGAGAGCGCATAAAATAATCACAGACTTTGCCAAATCACGTGCGGTTTCATTGCGATTAATTGTGCAGCCCTATTCTATACCCTGTTCGTTCATGGCATATTTCTACTGGTTTCCACATCAGTGCTGTTTGATCTGATATCTATGGTTTATGACAGAATTCTGCGCTGAATTTGAATGCTTCTCAGTAGATCTTGCAGCGATGTTAATACAGCTGCAAAATCAAACACTTTCTCACTGGATCTACAATCGCGCTGTTTAGTTCCGCTTTCGATTTGTTTGCCGTTTGATGCCTTTCATTTGCAATCAGTGCGACCTCTAACAAAATATACGCACTGGCAAGAAAAAAGGTTGCAAAATGCGACCATTTGGTTGCAGTCTGGAGAACTGCTTAACACAATCACTCAGAAACCAGTTCCTCTGGTTTTCACAAAGAGCTTATTTAATACTCCGTGACAAATGTAATGCCTGTCATTTTCAAGAGTGGCATATAACACTATAAGAGCTGAAAAGCGATTAGCAGCAGCAGCAGTGCGAGATGGTTAAACAACGAGAGCCTACGAGAGTATAAGGCTAAGTGAGTTTGCATGTTTGTACCTTGAACAGTTGCAGTTTGATCTCTGTGTGGAGTCAACAAAGTCCCAGGCGCCCACTTTCATCAGCGTCTCCTCCTCGCTGGTCCCATTGGAGGCTGTGGCGGAGAATTTCCGTCTGTGGAGACACGATGAAACAAGATTGGAATCAAACTCTGTATCTTCAGAATGGCTTTCTAAATAAAAAAATCCATGGTATTTCATCAAAGCTAGTAGTTGTACATTTTACTCGAATGAAATTTTCCCAGGGTAGATTTGGTTTTGAAAGTCAATTTCTGTATAGACACATACCATTAAGTCTTGGCTACACAAAAGCTTTAGAATATTTCACAATTATTGCACAGGAAAACAACAAGAACACAGGAACATGCAAAAATGTCATATTTTGGCCACAAAAAAAAAAAAACTAATAAACTGCATTAACTTATCTAAAATGTCACAACACAACCTAACATTTCGTTTTGGAGGACAGAAATATTTTTTTCCTAAAATGGATTAAACCAACCATTGCACATCTGTGTAAATTCGAAAGAACACCTGACAGAAAAGTTGTGAAAAGTTCCCTGAGTAACAACTAGCACCAATGACTTGTATTTGCTTTCTTTTTCTCTTTATTAAACTAATCAATGATAAGACATCCAGAGGCTCAGATATGCATTGTACCAGTTTTAGCAGTGCATTGTTGCAGTGCAGCTTTGATTTATCTTGACTGTAAAATGGGATTATCTGATGTAAGATTTGCTCTGAGCTCATCTGAAGATGTCAGAGCACACTTACTTGTTCTGAGCTCGGTTGATGTTGCACTCTTGCCAGACGCCCTCAACCACTTGACTGGCCATCCTGCGTGGAATCTTGCCACCATGGTGACTGGTGCTGTCAACACTGAATCCATCCATTGCCATCGGCAACCGCATCCACTTCTGTGCCGAGTGAGAGTGAACTACAGAAAGAAAGAAAAAGACAAAAAGTTTGAGTGTAATGGATCTCACCCATGAAATGAGATGGGTATGGGTTTGAGTTAAAATAGAGGCATGTTCACCTGTCTGAGCTTCCTCTGGTGAGGTGGGAGGAGTCAATGTCACTGAAGAGATGGCAGGGTCACGGTTTGAAGCAGGCACTTGATGGCCGTTTGAATAGACAGCAGTGCAGTGCGACGACCCCGTAGGTGTTACAGTGATCGGGATGTCTGACTGCGGGACTAACACTAGGCATGCAGGATACACCATGCGCACACCACCTGGAGAAAAATGCCATGCATTAGCACAATGAACAATTAATAAATGCACACTAGAGATGTAACAGTGATCAAATTCTCCCACCGGTTAATCGACTTGTGACAACACAGGTAAAACCGGTTTCATCGGGGGGATTGGGGGCGGGGGAGTCTGATGTATAAAATGAAATAAATAAATAAATAAATTAGCATCAATTCACCCATTGCAGGGAGTTTGATTGACAGGCGATTTGAACAATCATAATCTGCCATTTTTGTCCAAAAGCAGTCAGGAGATTTACGTCTGTGGATTGCACTTGAAAAACTGTGTGCACTGACGTCTTTCTGCGGTTAAAACAACAGTCCTTCTGATGTTCATTCATGTTTATTTGGTGTTTAACTAAGGAAGAGATGATCAGTTTTACCTGAGGCAATCTGTCACGACACATTGAAGAGTCACAAAACGGTAGGCCTATTTCAAGAAGCCGTTCGCCGGAGATGTGTTAAAAGATAGCGGAGAGCACTCTTACGAGGACACTCGACAAAACTTACATTTGGCATAATTTGTGTGTTATGGTTCGTTCAAGCCCGAAAGAGAACTCGATACTGATGCGAGTCTTTGTGCGTTGTGTGTGTCACATAGGCAGGACACTGACAGACAGCGCGGCCTCTGTTTTTCTCGTCGCGCTTGAATGGTTTAAAAGCATTTGCATTAATAAGAGCGTGATTATACAACACAAGTCAACGGGTGACAGAAAAAAAAAAACATACTGCGTTTTAATTGCGTTAAATATTTTTAACGCTTTCAACTGAAAAAAATTTTGCCACGGTGGTCAAGTGATGAAACCGGTGTTGCGACTGAACACAGTGTAACACCGACTATCATAGCAAGCCTAATGCACACTTACAAGCACGCATACAAGTATAGCTCCGCAATGCAATTAGTTTAAGACTTTACCTAACAGACTTTTAAGTAAAATATATTTTGGTCCAACTCACCAACAAGCACTTCCACTGCTGCCAGAGAGTCGTCCTCCCAGTCGATGTCCTCCATTTTGTCCTCTGCGCTCTCCTTGGAGGTGGGGCTGATGGGATAGAACTGGTTCCATTCTTCAATGAGCTTCTGTGTTGGAGGGTCAGACAGCTTGAAGGACTGGCCGGTCAATGTCCCGTTCAATCCAAAAGGACTCAGAATCACTGTAGGGAGAGTAAAAGAAGAGATTTATTGATACACACAACATACAGAACACAAGAGATACTGGACGATGATGAAATAAAGGGCAATAATCTGAAACACAAGCCGGTCACGATTATCTGATCTAATTAAGATTGAGATAATCATAATCATTGTGTTCTTTTCATCCCAATCACAGATTGCCACTCAAATAAAACAACAGTGCAAATGGAAAGATCTATCAATCTTAAAATTAAACTATATTATAAATGTAACATTATTATTAATACTAATAAATACAAATAAATAAAAATCATATTTAAGCATTAAAAATTCTAATATTTAAAATATTGGGTCATTCAACTTTATGCAATATTTCTGTACAAAAGACCAAAAAACAAACAAAAGGAACGCTTTGTGCATCAAAGGGATAGTTTACCCAAGTAATTTATTCATACGCATGTTCCAAATCAATAAGACTCAGAATCAGAACACAAATTAAGATATTTTTTATCAAAACAGAGCTTTCTGTACCTCAATTGACAGCTACGCAACTACCACTTTGACGCTTCATCAAGAGATCGTAAAACTAATCCATATGAATTAAGTGGTTTAATCCAATTTTTTTTATTGATCAGCGAACAAACAGAAGCTCAACCAAGAACAAACCTCTTGCAGAAGCTCAAACTTATAGAGCTTACTTATGACACGAGAATGAACCTCATTGGTTCTTGCACCTCAAGCGAACATGCTTGAGTTTCCGTTTACCACAACTGATGTGTGAGTTGATGAATGTTTATATGTAAATAAAAGCTTAAATTAAATCTGCTGTTCAGCATATAAAGTTGTAGTGTTTCTTCATTTGGACTAAACCACTCAATTCATATGGATTAGTTTTACAATCTTTTTAAAGCCTCAAAGTTTTAGTTGTGTAGCTGTCAACGGACGGACATACATTTCTCAAATTTCAACAAAAAGATCTTTATTTGTGTTCTGAAGAGGAACGAAAGTCTTATGGATTTAGAACGACATGAATGTGAGTAAATGATGACAGTTTTCATTTTTTGGGTGAACTAACCCTTTAAGCTTACAATGTGAAAGACGTGAGGAAAAAAAAGACTATTTAATTGTTAACTGTAATTGTATGATATCTAAAAGCCAGCAAAAAAATTAATGATTGTAACAACACTAGCTGGTGAACAAAAGGAATTACCAAGACCATGTAACATGCATCAGATGATAACCATTTAACCATTTTGCCCTTAAGCAATTCGCCTATCATGTAAGTACTTATGTTAACATGTTAAGGCAAAAGAACCTCTGCTAAAAAGTAAAATCAAGTGGCATTTATCTGGAGTTGTCATTGGAAAGTTGCTGGTTCTTCTGATGTAAAAAGCCCAGCATATGTAGAAGAAACACATGAAGAGTGAAGAGCGTGTAATCAGAACAGGGCCAAAGCAAATGAGTCTATGAAGCGGGAACACTGTACAAACACTCCCGCCTGGCTCCCTCTCAACCGCTCTCTCCACTTCTGTTCCTCATTAACTGTGGTCTTAAATGACTCCTCTACTGCAGCCGGGTCTCTTTCCTTCCTCCTTTCTCTCAGACACTTTCTTAAACCCTTTCATATCAACACAGCCTCCAGTTACTGCCAAGCAGCACTCATTCAGGGCCCATAAACCAACTTAAATAAACAGGTCACTCAGAGGGAGAGAGACAGAAACAGGATGAAAGAAAAAGACAAGGAGAGAGAGCAAGACAAGGTGACACACAAATATGGAAGCAACAGCATCAGTTTTCACCCTATTGGTATCTTACCAAAACACTTTAGTTTCTCAAGAGCAGCTCTGTTACATGCTGTTTTCATGCCTAAAAAAACAACTAAACAAAGCGGTAGGTAATTAAAAATTTTCCCAAGAAAATCTCATATTGTACCACCTGATATATTGATATATTGATCCACATTTTGAGGAGGAGGAAGGAGCTTCCAGGGAGAAGGGGGGTGGATGAATCCATCCTGTGTCCTTCCATTAGCCGGCTCATTCCATGGCCTTCATCACACAAATCCATAAAAGCCGCAATGACAGAGGACACCACCGTCCATCCGGAAGAGGTATGGGAAGAGGGAATGGGGAGGGGGGCTATACAAATGGAAAGGTGGCACGACTCATCTTTAATGGGTTTCAGTGGCTTAAACCTACACGCTTTAACAGCGATCATTATCCTTTATCAACACTGGAAGACAAAAGCATCCAAAATGCATTATTTCAAGAAAAACCAAGCTGACCAGACCTAACAAAACAAACACGGCTTGTTTGCAGAATGTCTCTCCAGGCAAAAATAGCTCTTTTAATATCCGACAGCTCCCTGATTGAGCCAAGGTGACGGGGCCGGAATTTGTTTAGCCTCTGGACCCCCGGCTCGTCGCAGTGCATCAGAAAAGACTACGCTGAAAACCACAAAATATTTACAGAAAGGAAGCCCGCCATTGAGCTCTTCAGGCAGGTGTCAGGGTGGAAGGTCAGAATTTGCATTGCAGGAGAGCTCGAAGCATTGAATCTACTAAAGATGTATCCGCATGTCGGCCATCATTAGAGAGAGGTCTGCTGCTCTGGTCTGCATTTGATTGGGGGCATCACACCGATATAAAGCAATTTTCAGACAAATAGGCAAACAAATGTATTCCAATATCACAGTGTTCACCTCACATTTATTCTGTCAAGCAATCTGTACACTACCAGTCTCTCTCTCTCTCTTCTGCTCAGTTAAGTGAGCTATGAGTTCATTACACCCCTCTCACTGCTCTTTATGAGGTCATAGTTGCAACACTTGCACGCTCACTAATCCGAGACTGTCAGAAACGGTGAGCAGCAGACCAAAGGAGATCGAGAGAGAGCAGGCGAGTGAGAAAAAGGTCAGCTGGTTCCAATTGACACATCACACATTCCTGATTCACTGCAAAGGTTATTTCCCATCAAAAGGATGAATTATGTTTTAAAACTTTAATTTGCAGGAACGCAAACAATCTCAATTATGCAAAACAACATCAGATGTGATTCTAGTGCATGGTTCTGGGAGCAGATTGGTCAATACAGCGTTCCAGTCAAGCTTAACTACACAATACTAAATGAAACCCATTCAAAAGTGAGCATCACAAGCAATACTTCCCACTGATAGTCCTCGGGTACATAAGAGCAACTGAGGGCTTTAAAAATCCAGTTAAAGGTCTTAAAGTCAGCAATTGTTTTTTTCCCCGTTGTGATGTATATCCAAGTGAAACAGCTTCTCAAACAAGAAAAAAAAAAACATAGGATGGGACTTGATTTTGTCCATGGAGAAATCATTGGATGGTTAGACCATTGTCATTTGCTAACTGCTACAATCTCATGTGAGTGACAGTTTGCTGGAAGTGAGGATTATTTGCCCAGCCATCGCAGCAGTGCAGACGAAATCGGAGAAGAGATGTCATTGCGAGGAGGGGAAGTTAAGGTTTTGACTGAAGATTTTGAAGGCACAGGAATTAAAAAAAAAATTACAATATGCACAGATAAATCATTAATAATAACACTGCAATATTCCATAAAAAAAAAATAAGAATTGTTTTTTTTGATTCCATGTCAATTTAAAGGCACCCTTGATTTCCGGTTTCCTACTGGAAACACTAAAATATGCTTTAATATATTATGTGTTTTATTCCACAGGTAAGCAATTGTTTGGATACCTTAATCAACAGAAAAATAATCATTGTTATATAGGAGTGCTGGAATGACACGTTGACGTAATTGACACAATTAGTCGATTTGTGTGGAATGCGTCATTTCGTTGAGCCGTTTCTGTTCATCCCCATTACCATGGCACTCAGTACCATGTTTGTACCATGGCTCAGTGTTTTTTTGTCAAGTGGCTAACATAGAATAATCAGAAAGAGCTTTATTTGTAGAAACAATAATACACCATTTTCTATACCATGTTTTAAAATGAATTGCATGCCATTAACACCACAAGTCATCCAGATTTTATTAATGATATCGATCTAGCCTACTGCTATGTGCAACAAGTGTTTCATACCAGCCACCGAACGAACACACAGAGTAACGTTAGATAACTTTCAACACACTCAAATGTATTTTTAGTATGATTGTTTTTACCCAGTAAAAACAGAGCTGTTACCACACAATTTCAATTAGTCAAATAAACTGACCTGTACGAGTAGGAATTTCATTAGAATGAAATAAAATACGTAAAATAACTTTATACCACTGTAACGTTAATAAAACTTTTTTACATTAGCTCATCCATGAACATGATTTCTGCCCAATTCCCAACGGATTTCTTTTCATCGGCTGTGGAGGTGAAGACGACATATCCCATGATTCCACACTCATTCACAGTGTCATTAAATTACGCCTTTGGTTTGAATAACTATCCTCTAGCAGCAAATTTGCATACGTTGCTTTTAAATAGGCCTAAATCTTCTAAAGTGAGGATTTACCACCCAGTTACCATCACTTACAGCATTTTGGAAGGACCACTTAAAGGGATACTTCACCTCTGGAAAGATGAATGTGTATTTAAAATAGGTCATTTATGTAGAAGAAATGTGAAGAAATTTTTGAATTTGGAGCTTTCTAGACTGAGAAAAGCCAGAAAATGTATTTTTGGCTTATGTGGATGAAAGACAACAACTCCCAGAATGCACTTTTGCTGCTCTAGGAGGCCACTCCCAAGCCACGCCTACCGGTTAGAGAGCACAGTTGAAAACAACAAGGTTAGGCTACTAGTGAGTCTCGTGACGAGTTTGCCAGGTATCCGAGATGTCCGGGATTCGGCTTTTGCGTTCTACAGTCGCAATTCATTGTTTACTGTGGCGAGCAGGACGAGGCTGACGGCCGCGTGAGAACGACGCGAGGCCGGTGGCGTCATTACTGAGAGGTCTCATATCTCTCACGGAGGAGCGAGAATTTTCTTAGCAATGTTAAAACGCACATCAACCGATCACTTGTTTAGCGTTCATGCAAACGCTACATTCAGATTCACCAATCGGAATGAATTCAGCTAGATTGAAACAAAAGGTGTGCATGTAAACAATGAATGGCGACTGCAGAACGCAAAAGCCGAATCCCGGACATTTTGGACGATCTCAACGGCCGGACATGTCCAGGAAAAAGAGGATGTAACCCCTACTACTCAGCCTTCTCCTACTACTCAGCTTTCTCCACAGAACAAGAGCCTGCTAGTTTAGCTTCCAAAGAAAGACGGCTGACACTGTGTACATTCTGTGAGTGAGATCCCACCCTGTATGGGCAGGTTGAAAACATGCGGGACAGCCCCTCCTACTGGCTGTAGTCTTTAGCCTCTGGCCAGAAAATCCTCCGATGACGCAAAATGACGATTTTTGCGTCATCGGAGGATTTTTTCCAGACAAAAAATACATAAATCTCTCGTCTCAGGGGGATATGAGGGTGGAAAGCACGGTAATTCGAAAATACTACAGGTTTTCTACTAATACAAAGCTTAATGCTAAATCCTGAAGTATCCCTTTAATTCCACTTTTCTATTGTACTTAAAGGATTGCGCAATACAAATAAAAATATCAAATCATATCCTTTGTTTCGATTTTGAGATTTAAGGATGTGCAGAAGCCACCATTAGGACGTCAAGCCCTGCCCATGTTACTGGTAATGAAAAACACTTCCCTCTTCACAACAGGAAAAGGTCTTTAACTATTTCTGTATTAATTTTTTTTTTTTTTTGATAAGGAGGGGCAGAAAGGATGCCACTAGGCTTTACTAATTATAAAACTCATCTCATTTTGATTGGAAAGGAAATGCTGGAAAGAGTAAAAGTGCGAGGAGAAACAAAAGCAGAGGAGAGAGGGTGGAAAAGATGAAAAAGCATATCAAGTAAAGAGTGTTCTATCACCTTGGAAAGGGCTGGAGGCCTGCTGGGCCAATGTCAGGTGCTCCTCGCTCAGGTGGTATACGGGCTGGTGCTGGTTGATCTCCACGCTGGTGCACACATTACTGTCTCCATGCAGGAAGAACGTGAAGGAGCAAGACAGGTGTTCTCTGAGTAAGAAAGAGAGAGAGAGAGAGACAGGTGCTTAAGTTAAGCATGTGTATGTGTATGTTAAGTATGTGCTTCAAAAAGAGAAAAAAATATATATTAATTGGAGACTCAACAACTAAGGACATATCATTGATTGGATTTTCTTATGTATTTAACTGCCATCTGATGTGATCATTACAGGCCTAAGAAAAAATCTGATTAATTTGTAACTAAAAACAGTGTTGTCAATATTTCAAACATGTTATAAACATCACACATCAATAAGATGCAATTGTCTGGTCTTTGACCTCAAGGACTGTTCTCTTCATGAATGCATTAGGCTCTTTAATTTATGTAAAAGGACAATAACACTTCTAAATTAGTCATACTCAGAGCTTTGTAAAGCCTGAGCTCTGTGCACATAAGTCCAAACTACACCAGCTTCCTAATATGAGCTTAAAATCCTTTGTTCCACAGTGCATTAGGGTAGCTCTGCTGATCTGGAATCATCGCAGACATTAAAGCATCTTAAAGCAAAAGTAGTCCATTGGCAAAATTGCTTGACCAGAAATTGTATTTCCATGAAATGCCACTGCATTATGCTTTAAAAGGAAACATTTGTAAAATAAAAAAGTTCCTGCATAAATGAATTATGCTTGCTACGGCAATTGTTGCTATTACTATTGCTCATACTTGGGAGTTATTTAAATATTTCAGTGATGCTTTGGATGAACAATATATAAAAGTGCCAATATATAACAGCTTTTGACTGCGCCTCACAAGCTCAGCTTCTTGTTCGTCTTCTCACCGGAACACGCACAGCAGCGGAGCAACACATAGCAGCTTGTGATTCGGTACGCTGAAGAGGTGCATTTCTATGGTTAGCAACTTCTATGTTGGGCTTGTTTCAACGGTGAGGCACTTGAACGCCGTAGCAACGGGCTGTTTTTGTTTTTTCTGCTTTTCTCCCGCACCCCCCTGCAGTATCTGTGCGCCCCACACTTTGAAAACCACTGATTTAGAGAACAGAATATCACAAAGTCTTGCTTTTCAGATTTTTTGAGCCTAGGAACAACCCAGAACATCTAAAGCCGGGTTCACACTGCACGATTTTGGCCACAATTTGGCTAAGACAAATTTTGTGAATCCTAAAAAGTTCCTCTGATCCTAGGGTAAAGTCTTTGATCGCTAATTTGACATGTTCACCAACAGCCGAGTAATGACCATTGCGATCAAATCTTACCTCCTCCAAAATGTGAGAAGTTGAGGCGCAGTCCAGCAGTGTGGCTTCTCCTACGACAAACGTCAAATCAAACACCAATCGGAGAGCAAACCCAATGACACAATTAGTGAGACGACAACAAACCACCACTTGCTCCACACACACGTCTTCGTTTTTTAAGAAAAGCAATGATCAAAATAAACGTTAAATATTGTTTTTGTTTGCTAGCCACAATTTCTATATCCCGCATTTAAATTCCACTCACAGTCACCAAACGTGTCATGGGTTGACGTAAAACCCTGGATGAGTCTTTTTGCACGAGTCCATTTTTTAACATGTCTTGACTGCCGAACAGTCTGACATTAATGACAACTGAGATCCTACAGTGTGACATGGCTTACAGCGGGGATCATATTCGTACAATCTGACAAGCAACAATCGTAAAGGACAATTATAAATCGTACAGTGTGCACCCGGATTTAGTTCCACAACACTTATTCTGGATATATAAGAAAGTGTTTATGGATGTGTCTCTGGTCCAGCCATTGTCCCATACAGTGTTACTGGGCCTCATTTATGAAATGAAGAGAAATCTGTGTAAGGCTGTTTCCACGTAAAAACTTGCCATTTATCAAAATAAACGTAAGCAGTGGCTACGTTCAAATCTCATGTCAGGTCTCAGCTCGTGTATGCAAGTAAATTGCGATTAATCGTGCAGCCCTAATTTATATCTACTTATTTTTCATTCTTGTTTTGTTCTGAATACCGTTAAATGTAAAGGATTTTTTGTGGAGTGAGGAGGGAAATAGCCTCACTTGACTATAGTGTTTATAATGTTTGAAAATGTTTCGTGTTATTTATCGGTATTTAATATACATACATACAATTCTGAGGATAACAGGTGTTTTTGGAGTAAAATCAATTTCTCTTTCATGAGATTACTTCCTCTCCTAGGGGCGAGGCTTCTAAAACGTGAATTTTTAGGGGCGTGATATTCAAATGACGATTGTATTTAGCCGGCACATTTATCAACGTCCGATCATTTGTACGATGGGATTGGCAGCATACGAATGTTTCATGAATCACACGTGAACCCTGTCATAAGATGATTTCTGCGCTTAGATCTTTATGTCTTTAAGTAGTTTTTACGTTAGATAAATGAGACCCACTGAGAGCAGCTTTATAACTATGGTCATTAACCTGAAAAAGTCTGTCCGAAAAAACAGGCAGTGTGCCATCAATATGGACACCTACCAAACATCTGCATTTAGAGTGAACCATAGAAGAGGATTGGCCACTAACCCACAGAGAGACACTGATTTGCAACTACGTAAAGCCTAAACTGAGTAAACTTGCCACACTGACCCCAAGCACTACAACAGCTCTTGGTCTTGCTAGGGGAGGATGTTTTACAGCAGGCTGCCCCCTGTAGAGATATTAGCACAACTGCGATCTGACGTTATTTTAGCTGCACAGGTCTTAAACGTTCTCAACAACAATGCACACAAAAGGAGGCTCTCTGAGCGAGCTCAATCCTGCTGCACCATCAGATTTGATCACATGGTCTACACACAGAGCGTGCTCAATAACAGCATGCTCCTGAAGTTCTCTATTCAGCGGCAGACAGAACGATCAGTGTGTGCATCACTGACCAGCTCCAAAACAAAAACGTGACCTATGACCACTTTTCCTGCACGAGTCCACACCAGTCCAAAATTAACACTCAACAAATGAAAATAAAAAATTTTCTTTGGAAATGAGAAAATAAACAGAGCGACACGTATTGGGACATCTGCATCTTCAGACAACATATCCCTTTGTGGCCAATTCATCATCAGAGGTTTAACTAAGATTAATCCTATTTCACCTTCACATTATTGAGACAGAGCTTAACCAAGGGACTTTATGGTTGTACTTATATGATTCTGCAAGTGGCCATGCTTTTTGTCACAAATATGCAAAGAAAAACAACTAAATAAAAATACATAAACAGTTCAAAAGTGTAGGGTCAGTAAAAAATTAAGAAATTTATACTTCAGAAATGACGTCAAATTGATCAAGTGACAGTAAAGACATTTATATGTTACAAAATATTTCTATTTCAAATAAAATTTAACTAAATTCTGTTCTGTTGAACTCAGCATATTAGAATGACTTCTGAAGGATCATATGACACTGAAGACTGGAGTTATGACTGCTGAAAATTCTTAATTTTTAAATGATATTAATTAGGGCTGGGTATTGACACAAATTTCACAATTCGATTCGATTTCGATTCAGAAGCTTGCAATTCGATTCGATTACGATTTGATCTATTCGATTCAATATCGATTATTTTGGATATCAGGTACAATACATTGCAAATTTTCTCAGGGAAAACAAATCTCTTAATGTTGTAAACCATGGGAGTCAGTTGTAGCCTATAGGCTTCATTAGCCTACTATAATATTGAAGGTAAAAATTAACTGATGTATACAAACACTTAAAATACACTTTTATTTATTTTTATTTTTATAATAATAAAGTTATATGAAATTATATAAAATTTTAAATGATGGCTGTCATAAAAAACTTTCCAGATTTATTCAAACATGCATTTAATATTGAAGAACATTAAAAATTATAATGAATATATAATATGGTGCATATATTTAACAAAATGCTCCTCAGTCCTCTCTAGAGTTAACTTTTCTAGCTGACTAACGAGTTAATGGTCACTGGATATGTTTTTTTCTGAGGTAAATGTGACGTTACATGACATTGTTTACTAACGTCTTTGCACGGTTGAAACACTGATTGAGCGATTCCATGAGACATGATACGGACTTCGATAAGTTGTACTCTATCTTTTAACACACTTTCAGATGCTCATTCGTGTTTATTTCGCGCTGTAACTGGTATTATTAAGGCGGAAGAGTTGCTTCCGTTGCTTCGTTGCTTCTCTTGAGCTGAGCTGCATCGGAGCGATCTCACGCCACAGCGCCAAAACGGTAATTATTTTTTTGAATTTCATAAGAAAATGGACGTAATTTGAAATCTGAGACTTTGTTTCATATCAATAATAACAAAGCACAAAGATTATTGCGATTTATTGGATGGGATGTGCGCAACAATGATCCATTCATTCATCAACTGAAAACAGGATGACTAATCGATTCTTGGGATTTAAGAATCGATATTGTTTCATAAAAATGAGAATCGATTAAAATCGAGAAATCGATATTTTTTACCCAGCCCTAATATTAATATATTTGAAATTGTTTGTAGAATATGTTTGATCAAAAAAGTGCAGCCTTGGTGAGCATAAGAGACTTCTTTATAAAACAAACAAATGTTACCGACGCCAAACTTTTGAATAGCAGTGTATTTTTAACAAACATAACTGCAAAACAGTTTTATGGTCCCTGCATCAGTCAACCGATGACAAAAATAGAACTCTCAGGACAGCAGCTACTCCTGATGACACTAGCTAATTATGATGACCGCGGATTTCATCTAAAAAGCAAGAAGGGAAGAAAAGAAAAAGAAGAGAGATCCCAAACAGCTAACCCAATGAGGTTAGCTGAGGTTTAGAGGGGAAAATTAGCAGAATGAAAAGCATTAGCAACAAACAAAAAAGTAAGAACAGCTTGTGGTGAGAAAAACAGCATGAGAAAAAAAAAGAAAACGAGGGGTAACATTCCACAGTTGTTGTAGTGTTGGGCTGTTACTGACTTCCTGAAAGCAGTGGCTCTGGTCAGGGCGTAGCAAACTCCTACTAACAAAACCCACAAACACACTTCACATCTAAATTCAACGACTTTACACATGCAGCACACCCAGATACAGGCAAGCAGGTGGTGTAAGTGGCCCTGTGGCCAAGTCATCTGAAACGCCTCTGTCTAAGCATCCAACATAATTCACATTTAATTTCCATTTATCATGCAGAATGTTCAAAGAGCTACAGGATAAATCCTGCTTCAGTCATGTGAGTGTGTTGATATTATTAACTAATAATAAAAGAATTAAAAAGTATTTTCCTAATTAAAATAATAAAATATAAATATTAGATGAAATACTTGCCTATTAGATGAAATGTTGCTTTGGCAACTAAATTAATAATAATTTTAGTACTCCAATTTAAACTAAAAATGAAATAAATAGAAGTAGAAATTATAATTAAATTAGAAAACCCAATTATAAATTAAAAAACAAATAAAAGTTACTAAAACATGAAAATATAAACAAACACTATAATGGTATATAAATAATAATAAAATAATACTGGAGTGTTTAACAGTGTAAAACGAGAGATATGTAAAGGTTGTCAGGACAAACATCACAAATTCAGACATTTACTCATTTATATTTTTATCTTTGGATGAATATTCCTCTAACATGTCACATGTGTCTAAACCACATGACTAACTGTCTGTCTTCTGTCACCAGACCAATAGCAGTAGCAAGATCAGGTGATCAACTGAAGGAACATGTCGTTACACAGCCTCTCTCCAAACCAGACCCCTGGAAGACATCAGCCACTGTATCGAAGTGCATTACTAACAGCAATGAGTTTACCACAAATAGAGAACTGAGACTCTCTGAAATACCTTCAGATTAAAGCAGTCGACCACAGAGCAATGGCAGTTAACACACAAACATACACGGTCTACTGCATCCATCAAAGATCCTCCCAACAAAGCCTTTACACACGCACACACACACACAGAGGACATCCTCTCACTCATTCATAATGTGTGGCCTTTAAACGAAGCGCACAGTCAATAACAGAACTTAAAAAGCCTCTAGATTAGACAAGAGCTCATATTCTGCATGCTTTAAATGTTTGCCTCATAATAACAGCTGAACAAACCTGGCTAGACGTTTCTCAAACAAAATGTTAGTTAGTCAACAGTCACTTATGCTAATTAAATGTTTATTGATCTTATGTAACAGGCTTTCACTAAATACAAAGTCAATGTTCTAACTAAAAGAGGACCTGATTGGCTCAAAGCCATAGAGTCTCTCAATCTTGGCAAAAATTATCACAACAGCCACAAAGGGATGGGTTTTCAATTATGCTTTTTTAAAATAAAACTAATAAACAGCAAACAATTAATAGCGGTGCTCCCTAGAGTCTGTATTTGGTTTTTAAAAAGTGAAGCGAGTAATTTCTTAGCAACAAAAATCAAGACTTTTTTTAAAACAACTATGATGTAGACTGATTTTAAAGAGCAATATGTACAGGTGCTCGTTTTCTTTGTACATTTGTGCATGTAAGCTGATGAACATCTGCTTCTTGAGCCAACAAACCCCTCCAAAATGAGCCATTACACCCTGTCTTCCTCAATATACCACCCATAAATTCCATCCTCAAAATTAAACTTTATAGGAAAAGGGACTTTCCTTAATAAACATGCTTTTTGAAAATAGGGGGAGGTGCCAGACCGGAGACCTTGGAACATCTCCACAGATTGTAAATCTATTCACTGCAGACACCCTCCACACACACTCCTTAGAGCAAAGAAAGGAGCTTCTGATGAAGTCAATCTACGGGGTCAAGGCCAGATTGCAGTGAGCATCTGTGGAGAGGGAGAGGAGATAGAGGAGAATGAAGAGATACGAAATACCAGAATAAAAATGGAAAAAAGAGTTGAAATTTCAGCATTCACCATTGATATCTATGACCAGTGTGTAGTGTCAGTAGTAGTGTGTGAGTGGAGAACAGGAATGGGAAGTGAGAGAGTAGGAGTTCTGGAATGTCAGGAATCTCACATCAGTCTCTTGGAACTGAGCTCTGAAAGCAGCAGAGAGGAGCTGGGAGCTGTAGCCTGGGCAGGGTTCTAAATTTACAGCAATCTTCTGGACCCGCCCTGAATGATCCAGATTTACAACAGTGTGTTTATCTGAAGCTGTTCAGGAGTCAAGTGTAGAAAAATGGTTATCAGACGATATAACGATGTAATCTGGACATTCCTTTGAACTTGAACATGAAACAAGGACAAAATGAAACAAGGACTGTTCCTATCTCATCCAAATTGCAACAAAATAGAAAAGATCGAGACAGATTTTTTTCAATGTACACATTTTTGTGGAAAATCCCCAGAATTATGTTCAATGTGGTAAAAAATTGTTCAACTGAGCACTAAACTCTGACTGGTAGTTAAAAGAATTTAATTGATCCAAATCTTTAAAGTTGGCATGAAATGGAAATTAACCCTACCTATTTTTTTAAATGATCTGGGGTCCGTGTACTTTTTCGTTCATTCATTATTCTATTTCGGAATGAAAGATGAAATTTAAAAAAGGCTGCAGCTTGGTTTTTTGTTTAAAAGAAAAAA
This sequence comes from Scardinius erythrophthalmus, assembly GCF_964197995.2. Lineage (NCBI taxonomy): Eukaryota > Metazoa > Chordata > Actinopteri > Cypriniformes > Leuciscidae > Scardinius > Scardinius erythrophthalmus. The sequence goes on from NC_138243.1 coordinate 18,452,598, forward strand.
AGCAGAAATGGCTGTATTTTGTTTTCCAAATGTATTGTTGTCATCAAATAATAGTATTAGAAAATTGGACGCCATTTCCGATCGTTTTTTAATTTGTAATATTTATTTGTACGTTTATTGTATTTCATTTGACTGATCCCATCTTTTTTTTACCCAGAAGTAAATTACACCATCGTGTGAAGTCATAGATATATACCATGGATATATACACTAGATGTCGCCTATATAAATAAATGAGCAAAACTTGGCCACAAAATATTTAATATTCAATTATTTTAATGATCACAATTAAAGTTTTAATTTTATTAAATTGAACAAGCGCAACATTCAGCATTCAATCAAATATTCTAAAAGATGTATTATTAATAATGTTATTTCAACATAATATCTCGTTATTTCGACATAATATGTGTCTCATATCTCTCACGGAGGAGCGGGAATTTTCTTAACAATGGTAAAACGCACATCAACCGATCACTTGTTTAGCGTTCATGTAAACACTACATTCAGATTTACCGATCGGAATGAATTCAGTTAGATTGAAACAAAAGCTGTGCATGTAAACAATGAATGGCGACTGCAGAAAGCAAAAGCCGAATCCCGGACATTTTGGACGATCTCGCCCGCCGGACAAGTCCGGGAAAAAAGAGGATGGTAACCCATTCAGCTTTCTCCTACTACTCAGCTTTCTCCTACAACTCAGCTTTCTCCTCAGAACAAGAGCCTGCTAGCTTAGCTTCCAAAGAAAGACGGCTGACACTGTGTACATTCTGTGAGTGAGATCCCACCCTCTATGGGCGGGTTGAAAACATGCGGAACAGCCCCTCCTACTGGCTGTAGTCTTTAGCCTCTGGCCAGAAAATCCTCCGATGACGCAAAATGACGATTTTTGCACGACGGTGTAATTTACTTCTGGGTAAAGATAGGATCAGTCAAATAAAATACAATAAACGTACAAATAAATATTACAAATTAAAAAACGATCGGAAATGGCGTCCAATTTTCTAATACTATTATTTGATGACAACAATACATTTGGAAAACAAAATACAGCCATTTCTGCTTTTTTTCTTTTAAACAAAAAACCAAGCTGCAGCCTTTTTTAAATTTCATCTTTCATTCCGAAATAGAATAATGAATGAACGAAAAAGTACACGGACCATCTGGGTACGTTCTGGTAATTTGATTTTCTACTTGAAAAGAAACGAGAAACAAGAAATGGTTAGATTTTAGTTTTTTACGTTTTGTTTAATAAAAAGACAAGACTTAAGAGGTTCGTATTTTTGGTTCAAATTTAGTTTATGCTTTAAAATTAGTTTTGAATGTGTGGGCGGCCCTGAAACGGCCCTTTAGTCAATAATTTAGGACGCAGTGTGAGCTCCTGCAGTGAAAGTACATACAATTTGTCCTAAACATGACACAAGCTTATATTAAGGGCTTCAAAATAACTGGTAAGATATAGTTAACAAGTTTAAAGCAGCTTGCCCTGTCAGATGCTCTGACAGATACTGTTGCTGACTGACAGATAAATACTTGCGCTGTTTAATGCGTTTGAGATGTGGTGCTTTCCTCAGTGCTTAACTTACATTTCACAGGTATATTCTCCATTTGTAAATGTTAGAAAGTCAAACAAATATGTTCATTTCACTGTCAGGAGAGGACAAGCCTTCTGCAAGTGAATCTCCGCTAAAATTCAAGCTTCCGTGAACGAGCACCATGCATGCGCGCCATACAGACGGCGCAAAATAGAATAGTAGCGCAATAATTCTGACTAAAATATACATATTGCTAAAATATTTGTTGTTGGAGACAATAAATGTGCCATGTGTGGAATTTTAAACCTACAAGTATATTTGTATGAAAGTGACCATTATAATGGGGTAATCAAATGCAGGCTAATATAATTAGTTTGTGCTTTTGTTTTTATTTTAATTTTTAGTTTAGCCTTTAGTCAATTTAAAAACAAAAGCATTATTTTTGTTTTTAGATTGTAATGTTACAATGTTAGAATGTAATGTGATTTTAACCACCTTTTTTGCACATAATATATTGCATTGCCTACATTACATTCACTATATTTGTTTCCATATCCTTCAATATCAACATCGCTTGTAGGATATCATTGGGCAGGATGTGAATTTTTTTTTTTTTTTTATAAATACAGATTTTCTTTATCCAAATCGAAAAACGTAGAAAGTACCAAGATATATATCGTATATTGCCATTTAACCAAAAAATACAGAGATATGATTTTTGGCCATATCGCCCAGCCCTAGAAGGTACACAGACCCGAAATGCCTCGTAATTATCTTTTCTTTTTTTAATCAAAACATCACAACTGAAACTTCCAGTGAACCAACAGATTTCTCTCTAATGTTTTATGCCGGATAATAATTTAGTCCAGATCAATACTGCCCCTTTCTTACAATCAACTGTAAGCTTGCCTTCAGATCTGTCTCCATTCCAACCAAGTCCCGACTTACATCATTTTATTGTCTGATAATCTGTTTGACTTGGATGACAATACAGAAGAAAATCTGTCGCTACTTCTGTTTCATCTCTTTCATTTTAATAAATGAACAAGCATTAATTTGGGGACTGGATTAATTGAACTTTGCCCCAATTCTGCAGAAGGATTCTGTGTGGGTCTGGTCATGACCGAGACAAAGAAACAAGGGACCTGGTGTGGAGACATTCATCCTTTTAACAGTATAGTTACAGCAAGTTCATTCATAATAGATAAACACACCAGATCACATGCCGCTTCGCTCTCTGTGGAATCCCGTTGCTGCATCTGCTGGTGTGTGAATACTTTGTGACAGTTGTGTGCAAACCTCTATAAAACATCCTAGCATGTAGTTTGTCATAGATGTGTATCTCAAGGGAGACCATGCATGCATTTCTGCATACAAATGATTTTGTGCCTATGCAAGCACATGATTTTATTACATGAGACTTCTGTGGGTGTGTACAGATGTTCAGAAATGTCTGTGGTTTCACTCAGGTAGGTATCGTGATGGATATATTCAGCGCTGCAGCCGCAGTCTGTCTCCTCCGCTGCCTTGCTAAGCAAATAGAAAAATCACAGATGCATCTTTGATACCATTTACAGTATGACTGCGACATTACACCACAATAATTGTTGAGTAACGTGCAGTGACGTGCAGGGAATGCATCATATTCTGCACTGGCTCACGCATCACCCGGCTCCCCTGCGAGCACTGCCCATAAAAGAACACACTGGATCTGTGGATTAACCATGGTAACAGATCTGCTGCTCACACCCACCATGAGAGAGAGAAAGAGAGTGCGCACGATCACAGCTCTGACCTGTATGAAGGATGATGTAAGCAGCTAAAACACATCGGGTTTGGTTACAGAGCAGCACCGTGTGACAACACAGCCAGCCAATGGGAGAACCGCCTAGTGACTGAGCATAGTTACACAAACACACACACACACACACACAAACTACACAGAGCTATATATGGCTGGAGTGTGCTAGCCATTTCAAAATAAATAAATAAAAAATCTAATAAAACAAAACAAGTTCCCTGGCATTCCTCAGAGCCTAGCTTCTGAGCTCCCTTCCACACAGATCCTCTAATTATAGGGAAACCACAAGACACTTTTGCTCATATGCAAGACAACACAGCGCAGAAAAGAGAACAGGAAGGGTTTGGGTTTATTCACAAGCTGGAATTCTTTTTAAAAAAACCTGCGGGGAGAGAGAGAGAGGGAGAGGAAGCCAGCGGCGCTGCAGAGGCTGTCTGTGTTTTCCGTGCGGAAGGATTTAGAGGGCGGGCGTCAGGATAAGCAAAGGTGGGGACAACACAGACCTGAAGTCTAACAGGTTTACTGAGGTAATCCCTCAAAAGAGAATACAAGTGTGTATGTGTGTGCTGCGAGTATGGATCCACTCCTTAATTACACTTTACCTAATCTAAACATTCAGTGCACAGGGGTTAAAAACATAAAATGCCAAATATCACAAAATATTATAAAAATACAGTGAAAAAAAACAGTAATATTGTGAGCAATTACACTTCCTTTGATGGCAAAGTTGGGATGGGTATCATACGACTTATTGGTTCGGTACTATAACGGAATTCTTATCAGGTTCTTTGTGTTGATGCACTTTTTACAGATGTTTGAACAGATTGCTTGTCTTTCCACACTTACAAGCAAAAGTCTTGTTCCATTCGTGGCAATGAGCATTGTCTGTATCAACTCTAGTGAAGTGTAACCACACTTTTGTAGGTTTAGTTCTCTCTGCCACTGTCACTAATTAAGCAGGGCTTTCGTGTTGTGCGCGCTGTAGCGTGCGAGAGGCACAGACTTCGACGCAAGTGAGACCTCTCTTCTGGATTGTGAATAGGCGAAAACACATCATAGACAAATGTCTTAATATTATAGCAATTAAGAAATGGTTGGTAAAATAACATTTCCAAGACAATGTTTATGTAGCAATAAACAGGAAATTTTCTGAAATTCTTTAGTACCAAAAGCAGAACTGATTACACTGGAGCTTATTAATACTACAGTCTTTCGCAATTTAACCCCGAGGCCAATTAAGTACTGGGTTTCGGTACCCATCCCTAGTCTTGAGTGTCACATGATTCTTCAGAAATCATTCTAATATCCTGATTTGCTCCGCAAATCACAAGTTCTTATTATAAATTTTGAAATAATTTCCAGAAAACAATTATTTTTTGTGGAAACGGTGATACACCTTTTCAGGATTCTTTGAAGAACAGAAAGTTCACAAGGAATTTATTTGAAAGAGAAATCATTTGTAACTGTCATAAATGTCAGTAAGTACATAAATGTCTTCACTGTTACATTTATCAATTTAATGAGTCATAGTACAAAATATTAATAAAACATAAAAATAAAAACTTTTGAACACAGGGTAACATTTATAGTCAATATGCCAATAATTTAATAGCTGAAGACAATCAGTAGATTTGATGATACATAATGAAAAACAAATTTCTGGATATATGAATCATGCACAATGTGACCAGGGATATTAATAAAGTTATTTAGGTTAATTGTGATTGTTAAGAACACAAGAAATTATTTTTAACAAGGGATACACTGACTAATTTTTTTAAACACGGATTAACATTTTAGGCAATTATTATATACATGCTATGGCTGATGTAAAATGTACATTATTGTGTCCCAAATTCAAAATATATTTTTTAATAAAATCACTTGATGCTACAAAATAATCAACTAAATAATATATCGTATGAAAATTGGACAAGTTTTGGCCAATCTGTGATGCACTGCTAGTTTTCCATTTATGAGTGGAGGCCTGTGATGAATCAGATGTGTTTTGAGATTTTATGGCATGCAAGAACCCACAGCCATATTTGTGACAGGTAATATCCTCTAAGGGACACATGTGTGTTCTGCTATGGTGGTTCTTCGGGGACAAAATTAAACACCTGCTTGGTGGAAAAAAATACACATGTTTAAGACTTGAACACAGCCACTCACTGAGGGATTTGGCACTAAGAGAGACACAAGCGAACTTTGTGAATCAGTGTAGCAGCTAATCAACATCCAAGCCCATTACTACACAGTGTTCCCCGTTCCTCTGCGTGGCCTGTCTGTAAGTTAAAAGGCTCAATGAGAACCGATTGAGAATCAGATCCCTTCAGTTCATATTATCTTGTCGTAGGGATGCAGGGACTGAAAACTCATACAAGATGAACACTTACATTAAGAAGAATCAGATTTTGAGAGACATTAGGAGTCATGAAGTAAAGCTGACCACAGACCAGTGGTTGAACTCCACAGAAACTCTCAACACAAAAACATCATGCGCTGCTTCGACATTAAAGGTGCAGTAGGACATCTGGGAAAATGCTAATTTTAGCCTGATAGCACTAAAAGCGTACAAACCACCGTTCCAGCAAATCACTGTCCAAAGCCACGCCTCCTGAAAGCATGAACGCGCACAGCCGAGAAGACCGGAGACAACGTTACTGCAATACATCATGTGTCATTCACCAATGAGAAAACTTTATAGTAGTACAGTTAATAACAGTACTACATACAAAATGTAAACAAATTCTTAAAACCAGAATTAGATGCAGCAAGTTTTCGGTTTGTTTTAGCTAGCAAACCTTTTCAGTGTAATATTTCTTGCATGTCAGGGGTTCATCGATGAGAGTCTGGTTGTTGCTGCTGCTTGCCTGCCATTCTCGCTCTGTCTGCACAGCGTATGTGAACACACTGATGACTTATTATGTCTGCGTGCTGTGAACAGCCTGCGCAGCGGTACTGAATGCAAACACACATTGACCGACAAGGAACATGCTATAGGACCGTTCGGACAGAACGCAACGATTTAACGAACATTCTATGGTCCTACGCCACAGACAACATATATTTATAAAAATATATTTAGACCACTTAACAGAGTGATCGCTATAAGGATATGAGGAGACTTTCAACCAGCATAACAAAAAAATGTCTACAGAGAATCACCAACAACACCATCTTGGAATGTACACAACACAACCATTCAAAAGTTTAGGGGCCATATGATTTATTATAAGAAATTAAAACTTTTATTCAACAAGGATGCATCAAATTGATCAAAAGTGAAGTTTGATAAACATTAAATTCAAACAATCAGAAAAAAAAAATAAAAAATTCACACAAAAACTATGCAACAACTATTTTCCACATTGATAATCATAAGAAATGTTTTTGAGCAGCAAATCTGCATATTAGAATGATTTCTGAAGGATCGTGTGACACTGAAGACTGGAGTAATGATGCAGAAAATTCAGCTTTGCCATATCAGAAATAAATAAAATTGCAAAACATTAAAACAGAAAACAGTTGTTACAAATGATAACTTCATGATATCAATGTTTTTAACTGTATTTCTGATTTTTAAAAACGCAGCCATGGTGAGCATTAAAGACTTTTCAAAAACAAAAAAAAAAGTATAATGTAAACAAGAATTTTGAAAGATAATGTAAACAATTTCACAAATTTTTTAACGATAATGTACACGAGAAACAAATGTGTTACAAGCTCCACATCCAAATTCCACCATACCTTTGCTTCTAACATCTAATGGAGGGAGTCTATACATTTTATCAGTTTACGACAAGAGAGAGGAACAAAGAGTTAAAAGTATATAGTAAATATTCAAGTATTCAATTAACAATTAATGAGTATGTAAGCCGTGTTCAGCACGTCGAGCATGGTCGTAATCATTTGGTTTCAAATGCTAGAGGTAAAAAAAAACTGAATCTTCAACATGCCATCTAAAGGAAACTACTATTAGAAAGAGGGAAGGAGGGAAGGAAAGTGTCTGTATGAGTGAAAAAGTGTAAGCTAAAGGAGGAAATGCGGTTGTTCCTTTTTTCTGTCACTTTACAGTGATTTGCAGACAGACAGCGCTAGAAAACACAGACACAGTTAGAGCCTTAACAGATCTCAAAGGAATGTGTGTTTTAACCATGTTTAACCAACAGACTCTGATCTTTCAAAATTCAGGGGCTCTAGGATTAAAATATTAATTTCAGTATTAAACAATGCCTTAAATACATATCTAGCTTTGAGCTTGAAGACGATCAACCTTTCTTGTGATTTGCTGTATGAAAAAAAAAAAAAACACTGTATTTTGAAACTACTTGAAAGCTGTCTGGCTGTGTTAATAGAGTGTATAAATGACCTTGAGCACGATAAGAGAAGAGCGCAAATAAATGACGCTGTGAGGAGAGAACTGTGGCAGAGGGCAGAGAAAAGCCAAGCTGCTCTCTTTTTTTCCACCTCTACACACGTCGTCTCAGTTTCTTATCAAAGAGCACAGATGCTGACAAGGAGAAATCTAGCGCTGGAGACAGAGCAATTGCACACCTGCAAGAAACGCGCCAAGAAGCTAATGTACACAAGAGCGTACAGCATATATATAGATTTAGAGCGCAAATAGCCTTGCAATTAACGATCTCTGGATACACTGAGATGGTGTGTGAATATGCATTGATAGCAATGATAATCACGTTTTGGTGTCAGACTGGGACGGAAGTATGGTTGATTTGAGGCCACCAGGTCTAAATCCCCTAATATTACTCTGTCTAGAAACCTGAGCTTCACAAAAAATATTTTTTCTAATGTAAGGACTGTATGCAAATTGCAAACTTGGTAGCTCACTGCACAAAAGAGTGATTTATCTCCTCAAATCTCCATCAAAGCTATGATCAAAACATGATCATACACAAATAAAAGGTAAGAACATCTGAACAGAAATATAATTTTTCTTACCTCTTGTTTATGGGCTTCTCATCCTTTTCGTAGGGTTTAACAAACCATTTTCCAATGCGTACGAAACTGCGGTTCATCAGACAGCGCTCCAGCAGGTTGTGAATGGCCTTGAAGAGAAGAGTTCGACATTCGTAGGACAGACCGCTCTCCCACACGCCGTCATCCTCGCCTGTGGAGAGGACAAACACACAGAGACCCGGTCACCAGCCTGCTGCTGTCTATAAACATCTGATGTAACGTTCGTAAGTAAAAGCAATTTGCAGAAGTGAATGACAGAACACAAACAAAAAAGATTTTTTATACAAAGGCAAAAAAGTATTCACTATACTTCACTAATACAATAACTGCAATTTTTAACTGACCAGAAGAAAAACAAGATCACTCTACAAAGCTGAGGCTGCATATCTGTACCATACACAAATGTCAAGTATATACATGTTTGACAATCTTAAACAATGCTGCATCTGATCACTCAAATTTAAAACAATCCAGAGCTCCTGCTGATTTTAAGTCAATGAAAAGCTTGGGTCATTAATTGAATTTAAAAGAGACCTATGGACCTGCAGAATTTAAAAAAAGAAAAAGATGTCTCAAGCTCTAGTTAAAGCTACGCTTTTTTTTTTTTTTTTTTTTGAGTTAATTAATCTGATGCACTGATTCTAGCAAATGCCATCTTGCCTTGCACAGACTAGACTTGCAGGTATGGTGTCCAACAGGGCTGTAAATCTGAGCGCTGGTTTGTTTCTGGATCACGTTCGGCAGTGGCCTCTATGCTTCAGTAATCTCATTAGGAGTCACTGCTTAAACCTGGCAGCTCTTAAGCTCCTTTCAAACATGTCTCTGTGCAGCACAGCTCCCATGAGCACCCAGAGGCTGCACGCATTACACCACCCACCCACACTTGCCCGCCCGCAGGTCTGCAGATGGATACACAACAAATCCACTTGATAAAACAGTAACAAACAGCTCAGATAGGATTCCCCAACACCGTAGACGTCTGAGACAACATAATTGCCCCAGTGTTATAAATTAGACACACATTTAGTTAAGGTGACAACACAAAAGCACTTGATCATTTGTAGGTAAAAAGAAGCTGAACATATCTTCCTAACTAATCACAACAGTGTTCTTATGTGCAACCCTCTTTCTGGTCATGGCATGCATCGGGTATATTTAAAACGCAGTTACTGTACCTGTTGCAGCTAACAACACTGCATATTTATTTGTTTTTCCTTATGACTGCATTTGAAATGCTTTGCTTAAATGTTGAAATAAAAGATAATTTGAGGCTACTTTGATCAAGCCATCAGCTATCAGTAATAGTTCTGTACACCCTAGGGGTGTAACGGTTCAGTTTAGAGCTGCACAATTAATCATTAAAAGATCGTGATCTCATTCTCGATTCAAACACCCACACGATCTTATTCCTAAATGACCACGATTCTGCTGTCTTTTACGCCTGTTTCACATGAACAGGAAGTTGAGCGTCTAAAGGAATGAATTGAAACCGCTCACTCTGCTCCGCGCTAGTGGACGAGAGGGTCGCCGTCACGCTTCCGATGTGAACGCTCTCATTCATAGATATGGGCAGTGACAAAACACATGCTAAACAAGGACAAGTTAAAACAAGGACTTTGGTTAACCTTTGAAAGTACGATCATCACACTGCAACATTCCAATCCAAGTTTGCGCTGCCGCTGATCCGGAGAGAGTAGCTGTCATGTAAATGTACAGTATGAAGCAGCTTCACAAACAGAGTGTTTTTCAACCACACATTAGGGCTGCACGATTAATCGCAATTTACATGTAATCGCACTCAAATCGAGATGGCTTATCGTGATTTTAAAATCACAAAGGCTGCGATTATTTTTTATGCGCAGTTTGTCATTTATGTACGGCTCTGTAAACGCTGCTCCATCTGAAAGCACTGTGAGTTTGAGTCACTTATAACGTGCATCTGAAAAAACAACACGCGTCAAACATCTTTCCAAAACATGAGAAGCATTTATGAACCTCTTTTTAATAAATGCAACATTTAATAACATGCATTTACTCCAAACTCACTTCATAACGACAGTTGAGCATCCTTCTGTGAGATGATGTGCCTTCTTACACAGAATAAGGCAGTCGTGTATTTATAAGTCATGTTTAATCAAAGCGTTTCAATCTTCTGTTTATTCAGCTACAGCGATAGAGATTTCCTGGAATTAGTGTTGGGCGATATGCTCAGTTTGTATATCGTCCTATCGTCAGCCTGTGAGATCGGCGATACACAATATTATCGTGAGGGGGGCGGGGCTTACTTATTTAATTATTAACTTGCTTATTTACTCGTTAATTTGCTTGTTTTATTAGTTCGTTTTATATATGAGAATTGTTTTCTATTTTGCTAGCAAAGGTGGAGTGTTTATTAATAGGGTAATTCAGGTTATTTCCCGGTATAGTGAGGTAAAAAAAAGACCCTAATCATTCTTGTATCTGTTTCAACGTCAGCGGGAAATTTACGGACACACATTACCCTCTCATGCCGTTACAGATGAAGCATTTTGACTGTACTTCTGCACGAGATGGGAACATGTTTTAATAATTTCTTAGGTCAAGAAAGAGTCGGAGTTTGTGATATATGTCCTCCTACCAGTGCATGCACTTCACACATTGCACTTCAATAAGCCCAAAGAACGCGGGTTAATGTGTTTTAAATGCCGGGAGAAATCAAAGGCAAAAATCTAAAAGTCGATCGGTTATACTTAAACTTATGACTTGACTCCGATAAAGGAAAACGGGTCAATGTGTTTACATGACATGCATTGTCAGTTTATTCAGCATAATCGAGTTAATAACGTGCATGTAAACGCGCTCATTCCCTGAAAATGAAAGCAGAAACGGACTGAGCTTTCACTGCATTAACGGCGCGTTCTCTCAGAGACGACGGTGGATATAACGGTAGGCTAGCAACTATCTTAATTTACTGGCTTAATATTTCTCTTGTGGACTTACATTATTGACAGTGAAACAATTAGAAGATTATTACTTGTTAAACAAGTGTTTGAAGTTGCTTTTGATTTTCACAGATGGCAGAGTTGTGCTGCGTTCGTGAACTAAAGACTTTTATTAGGCCTATATAATTTTAGTGATTATTATTATCATTAATATTTTGTAATTGTATTGTTTTTAGTGTTATTAGTGTCATTAAATGTTTTGTTAATGTGCTATGGAAACAAAATACTGACGAACAACGATGCTGTCTTCATCTTGGCTCTGTATAAGAATGATGCGTCTGTTAAAGCAAGCACTCTTGACAATTTGTGAATGGATCTCATACGCGCGTCGGTGATATCGCAAGTGTGGTTATGTGGTGATGTCATTACGAATTTAGGCAAGGCAAATTAATTGTAGTTCATAATTAATTTAATAACAATACTAGCTTCATAATAATAATAATGATTTAATACATTAATGTGAAAACGAGCTAATTATCGTATTGATATCGTCAAAGGCATCTGCCAGCAGCGATATCTCTAACTATCGTCGATACACGATACTATCGTCTATCGGCACAACCCTACCTGGAATGATGCGCATTATTGTACTTCTGCAGCGGGGCATATTTATCGGGTTTGCATGAGAGCGCCCTCTGGCGATCAAATGGGGCAGTATTTACTACCAATCAGCCGCACTCCACTGACAAGCTGCGCACAAATAATCGCAGCCTTTGCCAAATCGCGTGCAGTTTTATTGCGATTAATCGTGCATCCCTACCACACATTATCGTTAGTTATGGGTTACAAACATTTAAATAACGGGATAAAAGTGTACTGGGATAAAACTTTATAGTTTGGGTATAAACATGGTATGGATCAAAATAAGAGTAAATACTCTTTTAAGGAGTACCAGGAGGTGGTGACAAGTGTCTTTAAAAAAAAGTGTTTCTCATTGAATCATTCATTTAAATGATTTATACACAAATGCTGATTCATACAATAATGAAACAAGTCTTGATGAATGAGACATCGACTCCATTCAAATTATTCTTTATTTCGTTCAAATTAATATATCTTTTAAATAAAAATGAGTGTAAATCTGAATTTATCCAGAATTGTGCAGCTCTAGTTCGGTTTTTATCACGGTTTCAGGGTCACGGTTTGAGTACGGTTCGGTATGTGCTATGTTCAGGGGAAAAAAGGACTAGTCTGCCAAACCGTGGGTGGAAAACTGCACGATTTTTTACAGAGAACCGTTACACCCCTAGTTCACTCAGGTCTGCATTAACCATTTTAACACATTCCCACACAATCAGTGTAGAATATTCATTGTGGGCCAAATCATAAGGTCATTAAATCAGAGTTTGTCTGCATGCAGTGAAAGAAGTGCAAACTGAACGCAGCTGAAGAACTGGAATCAGGCCAGAAGGCAAATCTATAATTCGTTGATGTCTCCTGAAAAGGCAGCAAGTAGCACAATTCACTTTTAAAGGATGTCATTGATTTGACTAACAGCTTGGCAACAATGAAACACCTTGTCTTTTGTCAAAGCAGAGAGAGAGGCAGAGAATGAGAGAAAATTAGGTGGTTTTGGCTGTCTCATGCATCTTTTAATAACCTAAGTACAGGGCCAGCTACTTTTCACCTGTACACAGATACACGCTCTTGACAGAATCATTCAAGGTAAGAAACATTAACCTCAGAGTCCATGAAAATCTCCCATTCATGCAACATCCAAAAAAAAAAAAAAAAAGGCATTGATCTTTTTACTAGGGATGTGCACAACTAATTTCATTAATGTTTAAATTTAATTTTTTCAACCGACTAAGTCTAATCCCGCCCCCCAGAGACAGTCTGTATATGCAATCCATTTGAAATAGACTACATAATCTATGAACAGTCAAACCCCATCCTGAATGCCGCTAAAAATAGGTCAGATACATGCAATGACCCTGCCTTGGATTTTTTAATCATTGTATATTAAAGCGTTCACTTAAAACAACGTTAGTTATTATAGACATTTATTCAAATCAACTGAAATAAAAGGCAGTGCAGGACCAAGAAGTTAAAACCAAATAGCCTGCCTATTATAAACAGATTTCCTCAAAAGTTAGTCCACACAAATTAGCATGTTAAGGTATTGTTGTTCATTACCACAGCAACCACTTGCGTCTGGGTTTGAACGCACTTCTCGTGTATGAAAAGTATCTTTACACATGATGGGCAGCAAAATCGCAAGAAAAGCTTGACGTGTACTGACAACTATACATTATTTAAGTGTATTCTCTTCATTAGGATGTTGATTTATCAATGATCAATTAATCAATGATCGTTTCTCCTTTAATCCGATTTGAAATTCCATACCGTATTGTCCCTCATAATCGATAGTAGGGCTGGGTATTGACACAAATTTCACAATTCGATTCGATTTCGATTCACAAGCTTACAATTCGATTCGATTTCGATTTCGATTACGATTCGATTCGATTCAATATCGATTATTTTGGATATCAGGTACAATACATTGCAAATTTTCTCAAGGAAAACAAATCTCTTAACTATTAAACTATGGGAGTCAGTTGTAGCCTATAGGCTTCATTAGCCTACTATAATATTGAAGGTAAAAATTAACTGATTTGTATACAAACATTTAAAATACACTTATTTATTTTTATAATTATAAAGTTATATGAAATTATATAACAATTTAAATGGTGGCTGTCATAAAAAACTTTCCAGATTTATTCAAACATGCATTAAATATTGAAGAACATACAAAAATTATAATGAATATGTAATATGGTGCATATATTTAACAAAATGCTCCTATCTAGAGTAAATTTTTCTAGCTGACTAACGAGTTTATGATCACTGGATGTTTTTTCTGAGGTAAATGACTTAAATGACATTGTTTACTAACGTCTTAAGTTTCCACGGTTGAAACACTGATTGAGCGATTCCATGTGGCATGATACGGACTTCGATAAGTTGTACTCTATCTTTTAACACACTTTCAGATGCTCTTTCATGTTTATTTCGCGCTGTAACTGGTGTTATTAAGGCGGAAGAGAAGATCATGTGCGCTCCGCGCTGCTGCTTCTCTTGAGCTGTGCCAGAGCGATCTCACGCCACAGTGCCAAAACGGTAATTATTTTTTTGAATTTCGTAAGAAAATGGGCGTAATTTGAAATCTGAGACTTCGTTTCATATCAATAATATCAAAGCACAAATATTATTGCGATTTATTTTATGGGATGCGCGCAACAATGTTCCATTCATTCATCAACTGAAAACAGGATGACTAATCGATTCTTGGGATTTAGGAATCGATATTGTTTCGTACAAATGAGAATCGATTAAAATCGAGAAATCAATATTTTTTACCCAGCCCTAATCGATAGTATAACAAGCCTATAAGCTTTTGTAACAGCGCAGCACTGCAACACCACATGGCCGTAACCGCAAGAGACAATAATCCAAAATCTCTACTGATTGACAAATTTCTACCGGTTAATCGCGCATCCCTAATTCAAACTATGCAAAAACACTATACACTGTGCTTTTAATATGAAACTCAAATGCACTAGCCTATACAATACTTAATATGAAATCTCAGCTATAGGTAACACATCCCGTGTTTTCCCAGATTGTGAGCCTGTGCGTTAGGATGGCATTAAGATGATGAAAAACCAATGAAGGCATCACTGTCACTTCCACTTTCAATAACGGCAAATCATCCGTCTAACTTTTTTTTATATAAACAGCTGCCGTAAAATCTACTGTTGTGTGTCAACGGCATTTCATTCCTCCTTTAAACCAAACCATCATGTTCACTATTTCTACTGCGGGGAGGAGGCACCTGGTTTCTATCAAGCGTTCCCTGTGACCTTGTATCTTATGGTCTAACCACTACCCACAGAGCACGAGACACAAAGAGAGGAAGATAGCTGACTTACAAAGACCCATGTGCTCAAAAGACGGCAAAACATACTAACTAACACCCCTGAAAAATAAACACATTAAGCCTGGAGTGCAAAACAATATTAAGGAGTAATTCATAATAAATAAATGCATAAATGATGCAGTCTCTCTACATGCATGGAATTTGAGTAGTGACATGAGTCTCGTCGGACTGACACTGGCTGTGTTTGTTTTGTAAGGGTAGTTTGTTTTGTAAGAGTAAGACACTGATTTTTAGACACAGAGACAGTGGGGGTTTTTTTCAACAAAAAAAAAAAAAGTTATCAAGGGAAACAATTGAATCGACTTCCGGACTCGGAACAATATAGGACTCAAAACACACAAACCACCTGGTTCACACAGTCCAGCCAAGTTAATCATGGGTGGATTTAAGGTAATATATAATACATAAGAGGGGGGTGGGGAATTAAAAATTAAAAAACAATAATAATAAAAAATACTATTATTATTACAATTATTTAAATATTATTTATTAATAATAGTTATATTTATATTTATTATAATTCTACCAATCCAATATTTCTGTACAAAACCTATTATTGTTATTATTAATGAATAACTACAAAGTTTGAGTGAATCATAATAATATAAAAATGTATAATGTAAAAAATAATATAAAAATAAACATAATACAATTATTATATTTACACAGAGGTGTGAATCTTCACATCGATTAAAGGGGAACTTGGCAACTCTAGCCATTTCTTCGCTGATTTTCACTTTTGTTGTCGCATGTTTTCTCAACGAGCTCCCCCTACAGCTGTGGGCCGTATAATTCACAACACTGTTGTAAAAAAAACGGTATTGAGGGGGGCGTGTGTATGTCTATGTCGAATTGCCGTAAAGCAGTTTGTGTTTCTCGCTCGTTCTCGCTTCTCATGAGACTTTACCGGGACGTTAGTCCCCATGTTGCAAGGTTGGTTTTCCGCCTGGGAACGCAAGGGGGAGCGGGGAAAGTCACCATTTTCATCAGAACAGGTTATTTAACCATCCAAATGATTTCTAAACGGTTTTATTAAGTTGAAATAGTTGCCAAGTTCCCCTTTAAGAATCAGAGGCTACCAATTCGATTATAAAAAAAAAATCTCGATGCGATACAGTACAGTTTTATTTAATGCCATGTCAGCATCTGTGGCTATCTTCGTGACAAAAAATACAAATGACATACACAATAAAAATAAAAACCAAGCAAACACTAAAAATACAGTTATTAATATTATTCAAGATTTTAATATTAACATAAGATAGGCCCTACTCATTTTAAAACCTTTTCTGGTAAAATCTTACTAAACAAGTCCTGAAGTGAGTTTACTTCATAAAAATGTTTTCTACTTGCATTAAAAGAGGGACAGTCCAATAAAATATGTTTAATGGAAAGGGGGGTATCACGATACATATTTTCCTCCCAATCTTTTATATAGTATAATATTAATAATAATTACTGTATTAATAAATTACAATATAGTTATTTTGGTTATTTTATCTTTGTAATTAAAAATAGAACAAAGATGCAAACAACAAACAAACAAGTATAATATAAAAAAAATTTTAAATGAACAGTGTTTTTTTCATTTACATTTTATATATATTATACATATTTAAAGCACATCCTGTACTTTATTTTCAGATACATAAATGTTCTTTTTGTAAAAACTGAAACAGACGCAAAAAAAATTTTGTCTTGTTTTTTGTTTCTTGAACAAAGATCACAGGGGATTAGGGCTGGACGATATGGAGCAAAAAATATATCTCGATATATTTTGCTATATCTCGATATACGATATATATCTCGATATCTTTACAGGAAAAAGAACCCCCTAAAAACTACTGCAAAAACAAATATGCCAAATACCACAAAGTCTTTTTTATTGAAGTGCAAAGAGGTAGGCAGTTCACATAGGAACAAGTGCTTCTGCAACATTTTTAAATAATATATTTTTTTATTCTTTTTTTTTTTATAATTAAAACGAACATCAAGTATGATGTTTTTTTACTTTGAGCAATTCTGGAGCTATAATTGACTCTAGGAGCATATAAAACAAAACAGCTCCTTGGAAAATTTTTTATGTAATATTGTAGTAGTTATAAATAAAGGTTTATTTTAGTTCAGATTAACATTTGAGGCAATTGTATTCATAATGTCAAAATAAAACCGACGTAATGTTACTTGAAGGCATTATAGCCTACTATTCCTGCCAAACCTCCATGGTTGCAGTAAGTGTTACTACAGTAAATCCATGGTGAATGTTGCTGATCTGTGGACACTATAGTTCAATCATGACACAATGTTTCTCCTGGTTTCCACGTCAGCGCTGTTTGATCTGTTAATAACGGAAAAATGTGAATGTTTCTCACTAGATCTAGCAGCGATGTTATTACTTCTGTGGCGAATTCAAATGCTTTCTTTACTGGATCTCTTACTAGCGCCGTGTAGTAACAGTGTCGCATGATCACGATCGGCTCGCGCTGCACTGGTCCATAACTGATAAACGGTCCTTCAACCACATAATAACGAGCAGTTTCGTTCCGCTTGCATTACGTTTGCCATTTGATGTTGGGCAATGTTGTGGTCGCGCCGGCTTCTCTTACATTACGAGCGCGCTTGCCACGAGCAACGCGCCTACATTTGAAATCACGACATTTTTATAAATATAAACAATATATCGATATACGATATGTCAAAATCCATATCGTGTTTAAAAAATATCTCGATATATTTTAAATAGAGATATCACCCACCCCTACAGGGGATACATGTATCACACAAAAAAATAGGATAAGAAACTCAAGGTAAAGCAAGGCAGTAAAGTACACACAGTAGGAGATAACATCGGACGCAAATGCGTTGCTTCCTAAAGCCATATGTAACTTTTTTATTAATAAGAGTAGCCTACTTTACTTACAATAAATTAACATGTATAGCACATTATAGTATAGGCCTATTTAATTACACTTAAAAAAAAAAAAAAAATCGATTCTTTGGTTTTTATGCATTGATGCAAAACCATTCACATCAGCATTGCAAAAATGATTATATTCCACAGCGCTGTTTACACATTTACAATATAAACTGTAAATTATTGCAAATATATGAATTCCATGTGTAGAGACAATAAGAGAAATTCAGAGCTGTACCCTAACCTGACCACAACTAGGAGGCCAGAACATGCTGGTCTTTTCAGCAGTTCCCTGTATTATTCAGTACACCAGCAGTGAGTACCATATTATCCTGCCTCAGACACACATGGGCTCATAATAGCAGGACAGTGAGCCCTACCCCTTAGTGTAGCGCTGCTCCCCACAGCCACAGGTTCCTATGCAGGAGTCATTAGATCAGCTGTAGGGTCATTAAACAGAGAGATTAATGTCTGCTCAACCATTGGCCCCAGGGGATTGCGCCAGACCAGGGAAGAGCCAGAGCTGTGCGCTACAAGAGCCTCTTCTCTTTCTTCCTGCTTATTTTCTGTTGTCTCTTTCTCTCCATCTCCATTTTTCTTTAATTCAGTCTACCTCATCTTCATCCTTCTGCTGTAATCCGTCTTCCCTCTCTTTCTATATGCACCTCCATTCCTTTCTCTTCTCCTTGTGCCCTTGGCTTTCCTTTCTTTCTCACTCGCTCTCATTTGTTCTTTTTCTCTGATTTTGAGTGCAGAGCCATACAAGGACCGGAGAGCTTCAATTACTAATTAATGACTATTTCCAAAGATGACAGGAGAGCACAGCAAGAGGGAGAGAAACGCTAAGGAAAGAGAAGCATAAAGATGGAGGAAGGAGGAGGCAGGGCTACCCCTTGTCTCTGGTTTGGGGAATTAAGTACAAAAGCCAATGCATCATCAGGACAGGGTGAAGTCTGACCACACCATAGTTTCAGTAGCACAGACACAACAACAAGCAGCAAACAGCACTCGCTGAGCTGAGGAAAATTATCAATAACGATTATAGCCAATACCATAGATAGTCAATTCTACCAGTTCCTATATTATGATGATTGTTTCATAAATTATGAAACACTTCTTTTGTCACAACATTCATATACTGCATTCATTAGTTTGGGGTTAATAAAAAAAAATGTTATGCATGTTGATCAAAAGTGACTGTAAAGATATTGTTACAAAAAAATCTATTTTAAATAAATGCTGTTTTTTTTCCATCAATGAATAAAAATGAGAGTTTCCACAAAAACTTTTTAGCATTGTTGGACTGTTTTTAACATTAGGGTTTGTCAAAAGTACCATTACTTCGGATCCAAGTCGGTACTGAAATTTTAAAAATGTGATGACAGCATTTCTGCAGTACCGGGTTTATTTATACAGTGAATACTATATGCAATGTTGTTATACATTTGATTACTTTATTCAATTTTGATACCTGAAAACTACTGTTAGATACCTAAATAACCTGAAAAGCACTGTTTATTAGGGCCCAAGCCCTGAAAGGGCGAAGGCCCTATTGTTTCCGTAAGGAATTTTTTATTTTTATTTTTTCTTCATTTTTTTTTTTTTGCCTTTTTGCCACTTTTGGGGCCCTTAACATGCTCAAAAACTCTTGAAATTTTGCACACACGTCAGAACCTGCGGCCATCAGGGCCGGGCTGAAGCTGGTACTGGGGCGTGGCAGGGGGGCTCGACAGCGCCCCCTGGAATGGGGTCCGAAAACTTGGTCCATAAATCAAACACGCTTGCATGTAATAATATGAAACTCAGTACACATATAGATCTCATCGGGCCGAACAACTTTCGTGCTCTAAGTTTTACAAAAGCCCAACAGGAAGTCGGTTATTATACGTTGTTTGGAAAACGCATACAATGGAATGTGAAATACTCCTCCTAGGGATTTCATCCGATCGCCACCAAACTCGGTGAGAATAAAGTCAAGACATTGAGGATGAATTCTTGCGAACGGATTTTTGATATCTCGAACGGTTTGGCCGTGGCGAGGAAACGAATTTATGGCAAATAATGGGACACAGGAAGTGTGTTATAACTTCTGCATACATTAACTGATCTTGATGAAACTTCAGCAGTGTGTTCGTTGTAAGAGGCCGATCACATGGATGTGACTATTGTGAGTCAAAGTTATAGCGCCACCAACTGGCACCAGGAAGTGTGTCACTTTCAAAATGCTTTGAAGTCACCCTCTTAATTTTACCCGATTTGCTTCAAACTTTATGTGTATAATGTAAACACAGGGCAGATGTAGACCTGTGAAAGGATTATTGATATCTTAGATACTGTTGCCGTGGCAACGCATCAAGTTTTAATATTCTTTTCGGATGCGTTTGAGACTCTTAACATGCTTGAAATTGGATGAAACTTGACAGACACATAACACTTATTAGCCAGTAGACATGTGAAAAGTTTCAGAAACGGGCGTGGCAGGGGGGCTCAACAGCGCCCTCTTGAACAGGGTCTGAAAACTTGGTCCATATATCAAACACGCTTGCATGAATTAATATGAAACTCGGTACACATATAGATCTCGTCGGGCCGAACAACTTTCCCTCTGTCAAGTTTCACGCCAGCCCAACAGGAAGTCAGCTATTATGGGTTGTTTGGAAAACGCTTGCTGTGGAATGTGATGTACTCCTCCTAGAGAATTCATTCAATCACCTCCAAACTCAGTCAGTATGAAGTAAAGACATTGAGGATGCTAAATTGCGGACGGATTTTTGATATCTTGAACGGTTTGGCCGTGGTGAGGAAACAAATTTATGGCGAGAAAAGAGAGACACGAAGTGTTATAACTTCTGCATACATTAACTGATCTTGATGAAACTTCAGCAGTGTGTTCGTGGTAAGAGGCCGATCAGATGGATGTGACTATTGTGAGTCAAAGTTATAGCGCCACCAACTGGCAGCAGGAAGTGTGTCACTTTCAACATACTTTTGACAAAAGTGGGGGGATTAGTTTTAAATACAGTAAAAAAAAATATTTTTTTATATTGTTCTCATCAAGCCTGGTCTGAATGTGGATTTTTTTGCAAAATCAGCCTATGAATTTTTAGCCACTCCTCTTAAACTATTTATTTTATTCCCACCAAACTTTTTCAACATGATGAAAATACATTAAATATGCTAAATTGTGAACGGATAATAAATATCTCAAACGGTTTTGCTATGGCGAGGGATTAAAGTAATGTCCAAAAAGGAAAAACTAAAAGCCTCAAATTTTCTAAAAATGTAATTATATACCATTTATTTCTATATAAAAGTATACAAACATCACAACTAAACATTTTATTCTTTTTTTTCAATTTAAGAATGAATTTTAAGTTTAAAAACTGCCAGAATGGTTGTTTAGTCTAAACAATACATAAATAAAGTCAAACATAGTGCTATACTGCCCTCTTGTGTTCAAAATCAGGTAGGCCTATTATATCTATATAAAAATATACTAGGTATGTGACGGTGAGAATATTTTACCACCGGTTAACTGACGTGTGACACCGCTGGGGGCTTTTTAATCGCTAACTTAAAAACGAAAGTAAAATATGTTCGTCCGCACTGACATTTATATTGGTTGAGCGAGCGTTTCAAATGAATTCCTATGGAAGTAGGAATTAACTGAAAAAGGTTCACTCTGTTCTGCTCGTTCCTCGCCGTGGACGCGCACCGTTATGAATGCCCGTGCAGCCATGAGCATTTTAGTTTCATTTTAAAATTAGCGCCTTTCGGGGGGTGGATTGCTTAATTATTTTACAAAAGCACAATTTTGTGTTTTATTGCAACTGTACACAAATATAAGTTAACACTTTGCAGTTTGAATGTCGTCCTGTATAATGACGGAGTATGTTTGTGTCTACTGTTCAATCGCGCCCACGCCACACACACACACACACACACACACACGGTTTACTATCTTTGTGGGTACTCTCCATGGACTTAATGGTTTTTATACTGTACAAACTGTATATTCTATCTCCTCACACTAACCCTACCTCTAAACCTACCTATCCCATAAAACTTTCTGCATTTTTACATTTCCAAAAAAACTCATTCTGTATGATTTATAATCTTGTTTACCCATGGGGACCTCTATTTAGGTCCCCACTGTGACACGAGTCCCCATGAGTCTGTGTGCATTCAGGTTGAAGTCCCCACCGGGATAGAAAAACATGAACACACACACACACACACACACACACACACACACACACACACACACACACACACACACACACACACACACACACACACACACACACACACACACACACTCCAGCATTACAATCTTGACATCGCAGCCTGTTCATTATAGCCTTAATAAAATATAATAATAAAATAGTCAACCTAACATATAAAAATTACACTGCTCTAAATAGTCAGTAGTACAATTCGTACATTCACAGTAAGCACCGCTCGCTCCACTGTGATGTTTCCAAGCAAATTTTTGCGCATGTGAAGAGGATGATTTTTTCCATCAATATTGGAACACGAGTGAAGAACAAAGCCTATAATAAAGAATAGTTTAGCATCCAAATACATCGCAAATGTTGAAACATTTTGATTCTGATGAGAGGGTTACGTGAGCCCAACACTGCTTACTTTCATTTTTACTTTTACATTAAATTTAAAGGATTTGTTGTGGAATATTTTGAGTGTATTATAAAATCTGAATAAAAAAAATAAAATAATAATAATAATAAAAAAAAAGAATAAATAAATAAATAAATAAATAAATAAGTATGTATATATATATATATATATATATATATATATATATATATATATATATATATATATATATATATATATATATATATATATATATATATATATATATATATATATATATATATAGCTGCGAGCAGCGATGAAGGGCCAAAGCCGGCGGCACCGCCACCCTAAAGGCACCGGGGTTACGGTGCCACCGGCTTGGGCCCGTAATCGCTGCTCGCAGCTATATTTTTATTTGTATCTTTGCTCTACTGAATTTATTTGTGCTGTTGCTTGTAGTTTGATTATTTGTTCTTATTTTCTTTATTTTGATTCGACAGTAGTCCTTTTTCCCTGAACATAGCACATACCGAACTGTACCGAAACCGTAATAAAAACTGAACTGAAGAGCTGCACGAATCAGGATAAATTGATAACGATTATTTTTATTTTGTGTGTGTGTGTGTGTGTGTGTGTGTGTGTGTGTGTGTGTGTGTGTGTGTGTGTGTAAGTAAAATGAAGATTGCGATTCTCCTACAATTCTGAAAAAACAAACAAAAAAAAAACAGACAACTAACCGAAACAGTGACTGTAAAACCGTGATAAAAAACGAACTGAGTAATTTGAACCTTTACACCCCTAATCCCTACTAAGAATGCATATCATAAACACTGTCCAAAATCACCAAAAACAGTTTAAACCAAGTTCCGTTAATCTAAAAACATTAAATCATTGACCTATTTCACATATCTGCAGATCTTGACCACTAAGCCAAACACAAGCTACTTTCAAGTACAATGTAAACTGATGTTTGCCAGCACTACTGGTAAAGGTATAAAATAGATTGTTATTGACAACTGCAATTGCACATTTTAACGAAAACAAACAAAGCCCTGTCATTAGAGGAATAACACACTCTTGCAACAAAGCCCTTAAACTGTCAAATGGCACAACAAAATTACCAAAAAAAAAAAAAAAAAAAAAAAAAAAAAAAGACCTCACAAACGGTGAGAACAAAAAGCAGCTTTGCGCGTTATGCCGGGCAGCTAACCACCAGCAGTGTAAATCAACCCAAATCTTTCTCCTTCAATAAAGCAAATGAAATAACACCAATTTCAGGTGACCTAGAAATGTCTTTTTAACACTAAACAGAATGTGTCTGTACAAGACCCATGCTGTTTTCTGGTAGGCATCTGGCACAATGTGTGATTGTCTGATCACATTGCTTGACTGTTATGGTATCCGAAGTCTGTTTAAAACTTGGGAAGCGTTGCGGAAACAGACGAGGGTCGGGGAAATTGAGAAGGACAACAACGCACCTTCTGAAGCAAAATAACTTGTATTATTTCCTTTTGTATCTGACATCATTTCCTGTTGGAGGCAAATCTTTCCAGCAATGGGTCAAAGGCCAAAGCAAGCAGAGGATTTACAAATGACATTGCTGGGATGATCTCACTCACAACCACCCCAAAGATCTTCAGACACACAGTGATGTCAAAGAAAGGCAAAAGCAGACATCATCTCCTCCAGAGCACTCAGTTCTCTCTCTGTAGATGGGATCCAACATGTTTTCAAATAACCTTTTCTCTGAGCAGCTCAGCTCTGTGGCCCGAGGGTTCACACTACACACAGCTTGCCAGTAGAAGATTCCTGCTCTTAAATGCATGGCTCATGTGTCTGACAAACAGTTCCAGTCAAGCCGCTAGCACACCACCAGTGTGCCTAAGAGTCATGTGGCCGATGTGACATCGGACAAATACTTAATAAAGGGTGTTCATCACAACTTGTGTAATTATGTTGGTGGGAGAGTCTCAGAGGTCAATCTGGGGTTACTGCGACTGACAGGCTACTTGGCTTGCTGCCCCAACTAACACTTGTATTAAAGGTGCATCGTTTAATTTCTGTACTACATGGGACAATTAGTTTTACAGTGGCCCCACATAGCAAAAAGCTAAAGATTAACCAAGAATATTGTTGTCCCACCACCACGTTGCCCAACTGATAAAGGCTGCCATTTCTGTTGCATACGAGAAACATCAAACGACACAAAAGTGGAATGAAACGTTCTACTTGTTTGAGCTGCGCAGTGCAGAACGTTAATTAGCTCTGAGAAATAATAGACAGCGCAAGCTCAAAACAGGTTTACTGGCGGGATGATCTCGATCATATGACACCGTTACTACACAGCACTGGGAGATCCAGTAAGAAATCATTTGAACTCACTGCAGAATAAATAACATTGCAGTTAGATCTAGAGGGACGCATTCAAATTTAGCCCAGAATTCTGTTACAAACCATATCATATCAAACAGTGCTGATGTCTAAACCAGGAGAAACATTGTGCCATGAAAGAACAAGTAATAGTAGGCTTTTCAATCCACAAACCAACATTCACCATGGATTTAATGTAGCAACGCTAACTGTAACCATGGTTTTGTGGCATAAATAGTCGAATGTTTTTTATTCATCTCAAAGTGTACAACCCTTTTGAGACTGAAATTCAAACACTTTATAAGAGCTTTTAATTGTTTCACACTTTTTCCAGCACGTCAAAGCTCTAAGTATTATACAATTATTATCCGTTATTTTTAATGTGATGATTTGTAAAACAAGATTAAAGATGGAGGAAAACTAACACTTTGTGGAAACCAAGCGTGTTTATTTAAACAAATACATGAAATGACCACTATAACCAGTAGATGGCGGCAGAGGAACACTTGTTTTCACTTTCACACTTTCGCTGCCTAATATATGGAAAAGTAAGAAGGCACAAAGTCTCGTGAAAAACAAAAACTTCTTTCAATTGTGACTGAATTACACAAAGCAAGTTAAGAGTGCTCCATTTATAATCACTTAAGCTGTCGTCAGTTTAGTATGATAGTAGAGATGAACAATGGTACATTTAATAATATATATATTTAAATTTTCCCTATACACATTGGGCCCTATCTTGCACCCAGCGCAATTGACTTTGTACACTGACGTATGTATCATTCCTATTTTGCACCCGACGCACATCGGACTTTTCCCTCCACAGACGCACGTCGGTAAATTAGGAAATGAACTTGCGCTCCCGGGGGTGGTTCAGTGCAAAGAGGTGGCGTGTTCCGGCGAAAACGTTCCTTGGTGCTATTTTGCAGGTTTAGAAAACAATTCCGCCACTGACCAGGAAAAACCTAGTCTAAAGTCAGTGGCGCGTTGCGCATGTTATTCATATGCTATTTTAAGGGCGCATACTTGGCCATAATCAATGTAGCGTGTGCTCAACACGCATGCACTTTGCTTATCTCATCTACACACAGACACAGCAGTTCTCATTTTAAGAAAACCATACATTATTACAAGGGAAAAATATTAACACACGAGGGAAATCATTGTTGTGTCCATGAAGATGTGAAAAAACAGGCATAATTCTAGCTTACACATTTACCCAAATTATTCTACACCTGTTTAACCGAAGCTAATTTGGGTGGGTTTCTCCCATCCCCATACAATGTCACTTCTCTGTCTTTTAGGGCCCTGACGAGAACGTCGGTCTCCTCGGCTGTGAACCGCTCCTGGTGTGCGCCTGGCAAATCCGCCGTTATAACAGCAATCCGCCATGGAACAAGCGCGCCTGCTCTTAGAGGGAATGTGAGATGATGCTCTGATTGGTTTATTGCATGTCACGCCCAAACCACACCTATGAGTAATGAAGCTACTTCAGACCAACCCATTTTAGATTTGCGTCGGGCGCAAGAGTCATTTATCCCGCCGTTATAATAGCAACAGCGCCCAAGACCCGCCCACAAAGTTACTTGCGTTTCGTGCTTGATACTTGCGTTTCAGATCGTTAAAATAGGGCCCATTAGGTAATTGTATCTGCATCTCAATTCAAGTTCAGTGCTTTACTGTAAAATTTCCATGTAATATTATTAGTACCTGCACTTATTAAAGCAAAATAACAGCAATTTTATTATTACATTAAGTTTATAATTAATAATAATATATATTAATTATTTATTTTTCAAAATTATACCGGTTTCACAGTACATGACGGTATTTTTTTTTTTCAAGCATGACTGGGCGTTAATAACATTTTTCTACTGATTAAGAGGAAATACTGCAGTAGATTGACATAGAATGCCCTATTTTACTGTAATGAGTGAATATTGTAGAAAAAATCCACACTAGTATTAATTCTTCAGCCGTTTCTTCAGTAATGGCTGAACACAAAGCAGCAGCGCTCATAAACGCTGCTTTATCAGGAAATATAAACAAAGATTCAATTGAAATAACATCGAAACTTTTCTAAAGACAGTCAGTTTACTTCAGATACATTTATATAAAAACACCCGTGCCGCGTTTTGATTTTGAAACGTGCAGTGTTCATGTTTATTCAACGATGTCAATGTCAACCACAAATAGATTTTCCAAAAGGCCATGATGATATTTCGAACCAATGTTTGGGAAACACTGTAACTGTGATTTCAAAACGCCACCAGCGAGAGCGTCATAGTGGCCGAAAGTCATTCATTTTCAATGTGAGCCGGTGGCGAGCTCCGGCGAGAGCGGCGAAAAGAGCTGAAGTCAGGTCAACTTTATGGTAATGAGCTATGACGTCGTTCGGTGGCAACCAATCGGAATGTAGAAGTCCTCCGCTTGAGAGGATTCCAGAGAACGCAGTCATGTAAACTTTGGTTCCGACCATATTAGTTCCCAAGCAAAATAGAGAAGAGGTTGATCATGTTAATTTGATAAGATGGCACGCAACACTATTTAAAGGCAAAATTTTCATGCTAGAACGCTTGTTTTTCAGCGGGAATGCAAATTAGATTAGCACTTAACCATGAACACAAAAGACACACCACATAAATGGCTTTTAATTGGTTTATTTCGTTTGCAAACATTTCACTTTAATTGTGAAGTTCTTTCCATCGATCAATTTCTTACTTTCACATTTAAAAGAGTCCATGGGGTTAACTTATACCCTACTTGGTCAGTCTGCAAAAATAACGATTAACATGCTTGTTTGCTTTGCTGCCCCTTTAAATAAAGTTTAAAAAAAGGCCTAGCATTCGATCTACGTCAGAGCGTCCACGAATCTTTCTACGGCGTCGTTGGCAGGAAGGCGAGAGCGAATTTTGCCGCTCTCGCCGGCGGCAGTGTAAACGCACAGTAATATAATTTGACAGCTATCAATTATAGTTTAACCTATCCATCTTCACCGTCACGCTTAGTAACACATACAGCTGAGCCTCACCACATTGCAACAGTGAAAAGTGATCCTCTCAAACAGTGTCGCGCCGCATTCCGATCGTTGTTAAAGCGGCATACACAACCTGTATTGCGGTATATTAAAAATTCACATCATAATAAAAATAAACTTTTAAAAAATAAAAGTATATAGGCAATTCAAATAAATAAAAATAATAAATACCTAAAATAACTCAATCCTATTTTGGTGGGAAACCTCTTAAAAACAAAACATTTATTGCAATTCTGTTCAGAGCAACTGGTGGTCAGAAAAAAATTACGATATAGGCCAATATATGGAAGGAAATACTCCAATAACAAAGCCTGTGCTCTCCTTTTTCCTCTCATAATAAATTTAAACATGTCGTTTAAAAAAAAAGTCGGTATGAGCTTAATTTCATAGCCTGAAAGCCCATCAGCCTTCAGCATAATGGGTATCACCAGCAGCTGTCTTTGAGCTATGCGGTAAACAGGTAGCCCTCACGAAAAAAAAGCCAGAGGAGGGAGAGAGAGAACAGGGGAGAGCGGGAAGAAAAGAGAGAGACAGAAGCTGCCAGCACAACTCGCACCACAGGGAGACTGGCAGACGGGGGAGGGAGCGAGAGAGTGTAGCAGACGAGTGTCAGAGGAGGAAAAATGAGGAAGAAATGAGCCCTACAGCAATTACCCTTACAGACAGACTACAGCTCCTTAATTTCTATGCAAAAAAGATCAGAGAGAGGAAAGAAAAAAAAGAGAGAAGGAGGAAGGCAAAAAGAGAGAGAGCGGAAAAGCAGAGGGGAGGGAAAGAAAGAGACAGAAAGGAGGAGGGAAAAAAGACCTTATTCATGTCTCGTTCTGTGGATGCCCCTGGATAGAACCGACATCAGCAAGAGCCACCGACGGGAACAGAGAGCAGGAAGGGGGAGGGGAGGCGATCGGACATTTACATAAAAATAGAGGGCCATGGTCTACCGAGGAGATGCTCATTTACTCCAATGGCAGTTCGGTTATTCCAGATCATTCCATCACATAGCAAGTGGAGCACTGGGATTGGTTCTCTCCCACGTTCCATTCAGAGTCGGGAAAAGTTCCCTCTCAAACATCAGCCAAATGGCCTTCTGTCTCATTACATCTCCGAAACAGCACTCCATGTTTTCCTCCACTCACTCTGTGATTAAATACAAGGCTTCAGAAGATCCGTCAAGTTCTTCCTTCACTTGCTCTTCCCTTGGGATGGGAGTGATTAGTTAGCAGACAGGAATGGCACTTGCTGCAAAATTTTCAGACTTTAACAAGCTGATGAGTGAGGTAAACTATGAGAGGAGGGAACAAACATGGAGGGATAAAGATGTGAAGACACCAACCCCCGACAAAATCTCTTAGTTTATGCTTGGTATTAACATGCAATCACAAGTGGGCCGTGCTGAATATAGGTGTAAATGTGGTTCAAACAGCCTACAAAAGAAACTGCATGTTTCTGAATAAAGTAACTGAAACTGACTAAAGTATATCATATTAATGTGTTATGTAATAATACATATTACTGAATAAAGTAATCAAATCAAACAATGCATAGTCTTCACTGTATACATTCAATATAGATTAATACTTATTAAAGCTATAAAAGTTATTCATTCAAGAGCAGTGAGTGATTTTATCTTTGTCTTTTGACTGCAGCAGATTTATTAGGCTGCACGGATCCAATATACTGTTACACACGAGTTTTCTTTCTCAACTGTTTACATTCACTTAAGACATAACAGACTATGTTTACAAGGATACTTGTCAAAACGGCATTTCGACATTTTGTGTGTAGGCTATTTGACCGTTTAGGCGCGAAACCGAGACCCACAGTATACTTTGCTTATGCACGCTCTTCGCGTTAGCGGCTTAATTTGTTTTTAATGACACTGTTTAATATCAGCTGCATCCCACAGTTTAGCAACAGTAGACTGCATTTTACAACACTCACTTATTCGGCTGATTCGGATGTTAAGTTTGGCTAAAGGAGAAACGAAAGCGCACCCCTGTGAAGGAAAGGAAGGTGTGCGGGACGGAATGTGGCAGTAGCACAATAATCATTTTACCTCAATTATTTTGTTTTCATAATCAAAATCGAAAATCAATTATGATTAATCGCACAG
This sequence comes from Scardinius erythrophthalmus, assembly GCF_964197995.2. Classification (NCBI taxonomy): domain Eukaryota; kingdom Metazoa; phylum Chordata; class Actinopteri; order Cypriniformes; family Leuciscidae; genus Scardinius; species Scardinius erythrophthalmus. The sequence goes on from NC_138243.1 coordinate 18,482,874, forward strand.
CCCTAGTCAAAAAAACCATGTGACCACATTGTATTTGTAATGTAAATGCTAATGCACCCTGATGCAGATTCCCAGACAGCCAACTCAACTGTAAATTCATCACTGCACTATAACAGGGACTTAAACCTCAATGGTTATGTGATGCTTTAAAAAAAAATCTGTCCGAATGGAGGAAAAAAGCCTGTTATACCACAGATCTGAGCATATTCCTTACTTTAACACATGTGAAGTTCAGGTAATTCAAGCACAAAAGTAACACCAGGTGTAAACAGGATCTTAACATCTAAGACAGAGTGGAGAATATGATGATGAAGAGGTAAGCAGCTCTAGCCACAAAGTGAAATGCAAATATTAAAATTTCCAACCTTTTTTTCTGAGCCTCCTGTGACTCAAGGTTGTCTCTCATATTTGACAAAAGTCTGAATTTTGGCAATTTTGGCCCATCCACTTGGTTCTTGAAATATCCTGAGACATGCGTTCCTCAAGTGCAGCATACAAAAGAAGTGATAGTGCCATCTTTCACTCTCTCTCTATCCCCTTTAAAGTCTCACTGGACCTGCTGTTCACTGATTCACACCTCCATTGCCAGGGTGCCAGTCGAGATCTAAATCAGGTGCTCTGTGGTCCAGTGCAGGCCAATATATTTACGTGTGTGCGTCTTAGAAGGTTAAACTACTGCATCCCGTGGGTCTCCACTGTGTTTGTGAGAAGGCCAGCAGAAAGACAACAGCATGTGTGTTTGTGAAAAAGATATCAAGAAGTGTGCGTCAAGAGAGCTGTCGAACGGGCAGCAGGTTCACACGTCTGTCGCAAGGAGAGAAGGTCAAGTGGCAACGACCCTGCTGATCTCAAGACGACCACAAGTATAACATTTAGTCCTGACACATAGGCTGTTCGACACTTTATCTGATCCTGAATTAGTTGAACAGAGAAGCACAGATGCCTACAAGAGGAACAAATTAAAAGTGCACAGCTTAATGCGACATTTGACAATCTGGATTAGCACTCACATAAAATGAACTGCGATTTCATCTGCAATAAAATTAACACTTAAATAGAGTTCATCTAACAGATTTCCCAACACCTTATGACCAATTAAAAGTATTCCATGACTTTTCCAGCTGTTCTAGATGTGCAATCTCTAACTAAATAAAGAAATATTTTAGAGCATGGCATAGCTAGGAAAAAAATATATATATTTTTCCAGGCCTGAAAATCTCAATTAGAAAATGTCCTAATATTTCCGGGGTTTCCTTTGACCGTGGGAACCTTGTTCCGGAGACCAACAAGTGAAGAAAGAAACAAGAGGTGTCAAGAGAAAGAGAGAAGCACATGTCTGACTCCTCCTCTGAAAGTCAAGAGACACAACAGGGATGCAACCATTATAGCAAACATCTCCACAAACGAAAGGAAAATACAGCAATATCTTGTGTGGAGGGTGATATTATGGAATGGGTAAATTGATCATTCTTTTGCCCATAAGGCTCCATTTCTGTCCCTCCTCCGGCACAATGAACGGTAATGAGGGTGGGTCAATGGAAAAATGGGGGGGGGGGGGTGAAATGAAAAAAAAAAAAAAAAAAACGCCTTTTCCTATTTCTCTATTACATCCCATTTTTCATTCCTTCTGTTTCACACTGCAAAAGGCATGAATAAAGATGGGGCAGGTCCATCTTCCTGGTCCATAAAGGAAAATGAAAAAAAAAAACAAGGAAGGAGAGAAAGGTGGAAAATGAAAGCTTTTCCGCAGACATCCATGATGCTTTCGGCTCGTTCATGCTTCAGTGCTCTTCATTATTCCATCCTTCAAAGAGCTTAAGAAATAAAAATGAGGCAAAACTTCTTCGATATTTCCTATTCCTTTCTTCTTTTTTTTATCAAACCAAGGGATTTGCACTCACACACATCGGTTGAGAAGTGACGGCATCACACAGACTCCGCTGCTCCATTTCTCACGATACAACACAAACCCAAAACTATAACCCTCAGGTCTGGGTTAGCAGAGCGAGAACTGATCTTAAAGGAAAACACAATTACAAATGCATTTCACATTATTCCTACCACACTGATCTACAGGTGAGAACTTCTACAGAGATGAATCAAACACCTTCAGACCAGTCTGTTCAAACACAAGCAGAGGCTCTTGATCTATTTTTATCACTCTAACGGTTCTTGTAAACATTAAAAATATTGTACCGTGCATAAACTTAATGGCACACTTTCTAGGTTTATTCGCAAGCGACAGACACTGACTGCTGTACTGGGACTACAGAAATAAAAACTTGAAGATTTTTGCTTGGGCCTACGGCACATTTTGATGACAAGTAACTAAAATGCGCACACAAAGAGTGTGTGGGTGTGAGAAAGGAAGAAGGAGGAAGAAATTCAGAGAGACCACAGTCGATAGAGAAAGAGAGATGAAGTGGGCGAAAAGGAAAAAAGAAACTGAAAAACGCAAAACAAAAAGAAGTATTCGTTAGAGTCAACGACTGCGTGTCAAAAAAACACAGTGAGCCACCTACCTAGACATCTTCAAAAGACACTAGGGTTGCTATGACCCCATATCGCAGCATCTCTTTTATTCAAGTATCAACTTGGTACAAAAGTACACACTGATAATATGGATTTTCAAAAATGCTTTTCAGGTTGGCAGCTCACTAAGTTTTGGAACAAACTCTAAGCAGCACTCCACAGCTTACCTGTGAGTTCGTGGTGGATGAGATCAGAGAAGTTTGGATCGTCACCCCACCAGAAGAGCCAGAGCTCCCTGCGTCCCTGCCTCTGGCTCCGCCTCCACACGCTCAGCACATCCGCCTTTAGACAGCGGCTGAAGCTGCAGAGGATGGGGTCCTCCTCGGTGACCGGGAACAGAATGGGCGCCGAGGTCGGACCTTGCCACACGTACCTCTTCCATTTTATCCCTGTCAAGTCAGCCTGTGAGAAAGAGAGAGTATGTTAAATTCTGTCAGTAAGGCCACTCACCACCAGTAAAAAGACACATATTCGGCAGCATCTAAAAATCTTAGTGCTGATCTATTATCTGGTTTTAAGACTGAAGATAAACGGCATTGATGTGATGGAACAGCAGCACTCGAGCTATGAAATACTTAATGGATCCCAGCCCAGGAGTTAATCCTGCCTTAATGATCCACTGTAAGATCAGCCACACTTAGACCCAAAAACAAGCAGTGAAGAACAAAATGGATAGAAATGGGTTACAATAAAAATTGTCTTAAGGTTTTTTTGTTTTTGTTTTTTTACTATAAAGAAAAGCAAGCAGGGATTTTATACATAAAAAAGTAAGAAAAATAAGGAATAAAAATATGGAAGAGGATAAAAATACCCACATTTTCAGAGCACAAATTAACCAATAACACATGCAGTGAAGTTATACACATCCTTGACTTGCCAGGACATAAACTGGACGGCAGCGTTTATAAAGAGAACAACATAAAATCAACCATTAACTGTTACAATCTAAAAACCATGACCATTGGCAAGCCTAAAAGCAGTCATTCTCTCTTGTGCACGCCTAGTTAGAATCAGAGATGGAAAAAGACAGCTTAAGCCAGGTGTTTACAGCCATGTTCATAATAATGCTCATTTATTACAAAGTGAAACTTGTTGCAGCTGTTGGAAAATAACGCAGTTCAAACACCTGCAAAATATGCAAAGAGAAGAGGACATCTGCAGAGGATGCACTGAAAAAAACAGCAGCAAAAGCTGTTACACACTTGTTACTGAAACTAAAAATGGAACAAAACTAGCGGTCGAAGTTTAGACCGTTGACAGCTGAGAAAAAGGAAAAAAAGTCAAAATGGACTTAAAGCCAGAAAGAAGAATTTGGCTGAGATGTAAGAGCAAAGTAAACAACCACATGAAGCAATCCACTTTTCCAGCTCAAAATTCTTGTTTTCCAAAAAGAGTTTTTCTGTTGTTGATGGAATTCCATATAGTCTAAAATTAGTAACAACCACAATATGCAAAAACATCAATGGAAAGTGTGCGTGTTTTAAGAGCAGGAGTCATGTTCAGGTTGAGGAATCTGGCTCCTTTGACTTTCCACTTAAACTTGAGTGGTTTGCTGGGTCATGGCCTTCCACATAACTTCCTCCTTTGTCACAACATCTTTTCTTCCTCTCGCTCCCTTTTTCACTAGTTTACAAGAACTCCTCTGAGTGCTGCCAGGAACGACAGCAGATGCTTCCAGTGAGAATCAAAGCAAACAGCTGAGCTACAGGTGAAGTGACACCAACAACCTTCCTGAGACGCACTCCATCTAACGGCCCAAAAACTATCGGATGCTTTCTCTGTAGCTCTCACTCCCAAGAGACACTTATCAATAGCGTCTGTCTCACATTGCATCAGCCACTCAAAAAAGTCAATCGGCGCCCGAAAACCAATAGCCCCTGGAGATTCGTCCAAAGAGAGGAAAATAGCTTTACATTCACTCCAGATAAAAACTGTGACTGTTTTAAATCCATTTAACTGAAAGATTTCCTCTTCAAGAGATTTTCACAAGCATAACGACCCCACTAACCCAACAAGTGTAACAAAAATTTAAATGTCAATCTCAGGAAGCCACAAGGTATCTGCAACGTATTGCATGAAAAAGTGCATCAGAGAACATTAAAGTTCATCTCTGGCAAGCATTTTTAATGCTACACTAGACATAAATAAAGTGAATAAACGTGTACTAAAATCTTCATTACACATTAGCTGTTAGGTGATGATGCTTATTAAAGTTCCTTTCAAAATCAGTTTTACTCCACCTACCTGGCCAATATTATGCACTAAAACTAAAAAAAGATATGTGTGTGTGTGTGTGTGTGTGTGTGAGGCAGCAAATGTGTGTGCTGAGGTGAGACAGAGTTCCCCATGATGAGTTGAGCCTTACAGTTGTGTGCTAAAATTACACCAAGCAAAACAAAACGGGGTCAAACGCTTTAAGAGCTTACATGTACAGAGAAATATGCAGATGGGCTGTTCTGCATGATCATATGTGGACGCTTTTTAACAAAATGTAATAAAACAAATGTAACTGACATTGGGGGAAAACGTGAGGAGGAAAAAAAGCACACCTGTAACTAAACAACAACAAAAACTCTTCCGAAACAGAGCACAAGCAAGTTTCTGGAAAACTGCAACTATTCATATTCAAATTATCAAGCAATACATTCAAACTAAGTGTGCAAACAAGTTCTCAGTTGAGCCATCCATCTTCAGACAATATCAGAGATTGTGCTGTGGCAGTAATAAAACAGAGCAGGCATTAAACTGGATAAGCTGAAGTTATATAATTCACCACAAGGCCTTGACACTGTTCATGAGAGTGCGTCTGTGTACTTGTTTTGCTGTAATAGTGAGGGATACGTTAATGAAAATGTCAAATACAGCAAAACCTTCTCAGCGATGAAAACAAATACAGTCTGTTCTCAAATCTACAAATGCAGGGCTGGTCCATAGTAGTTATAATTAGCTTAATCTAACAACAATAGAAGTCAATGGGACACCAGTGTGTGTGTGTACAAGTGTGTGCACGTGCGTTTAGAGAGCAGAAAGTGCCGTAAACAACCCTGCAGGCTCCAGGAATGCCCAATCTATTTCAAACCCCATGTCTCTTATTGCAGACATGAGGTAAACCCCAAACCCCACACCGGTTATTTTGAGCTAAACAACTGATGCATGGCTCACATGATTATTGCAAACACACCAAATCCGTCAATAAAGGGCCATTCCATGAATTGGCTGGATTTACATTTTTAAGATTTTTCATCCTAATAGGTGATTGTTAATAAAGATATTTAAGTGTTTACAAAATGCATTGTCGTCTTTAATATATGTTGGAATTTAGTTATAGTTTTATAGATTATTTTAGCCATTGGCTCAAGGTCATAACATAACAGTGTTTGTTATTAGAAAGAAGAATTTAATGCAGATATTTCTACAAACATCCAGTTTTCAATAATCTGCAGACAAACATACTGAAAGAATGATGTCATTATGACACAGTCATGCGAATTTTAATAAGGTGAAGTTATGATGGAAAGTTGACAACTTAACGTTGGAATAAAAAAATTTGACGGCATTTTATTAAAAACACTGTATGTCCACTATTTTTATAATTATGTTAAAAGAAAATGCAAAACACTAGGTATAAAATACTATATTAGCATAAATACGTATTTGATAATAATGCAAGAAGTTGGAAACTCATGCCAAAGAGATAACATTTTCTGGACTTTTGTTAACGTGTTTAGAAAAACCCATAAAACCTGGTGTCAGGTTTGCATTGTTAAATGCATTGCTTAAACATATGAGAGACATTAAATCGCCTTTTCGCGGAATGACCCAAAATAAGCCAGTGGAGTAGCGTGTAAACATTCATGTAAACACCACCGAACATACGAACGTGGAGTTTGAACTGAAGTCTAAAAGGCTTTGTTTTACACATACCTTACAATAATATATTTTAAAAAGCAGCAGAGTGATTTGTAACGTTACTTGCACAAAAAAAGTGCTGTTAAAATGAAACTTCAACTTTCATTCTGCCAACTCTCTTCCTTGCGTGCGATTTACAAACGCATCAAATCAAAACACACAGTCGCTTTGCGTGTTAAGCCATCTGGTGCAAAATACTACAAACATGTAATCTCTTAAGAAAAGCTTCCAAACAAGCAAATAAACAAGCAGTGTGTGTCTGAATCACACACATACACTGGGCCATGATCCTGCTCGCTCTCTCTCTCCACTGGGGCTGATGTTAGCATGCTAGGTGGCTAAAAATGGCTGCTTTTTCCTTTTAGTTTTTAAATCTCTTACCAGATAGAATAGATTGGAATGGCAGTCCTCCAAGCTGGCCCCGTTCGGTACGAAACAAGAACTCATCCTTTCACTGCGCGCTCGAACATCCCACCATCGGGCTTTCCATGGAAAAAAGAACGTTTCTCCGAATTCGAGTCGAATGTGAACGGAATTATTTTTAAACAATCGGTGGGGGAATGGAATTCAACAGCCCCATTCGATCGCTCGCGCCTCCCGCGTTCAGCCCGAATTAGAATTAAAAAAAATAACGGCCTTAACCGTCGACGAGGCTGTGGGGGGATAGATTACATGTAAAGATAGAGGAATGTGTTATTAAAATAGAAAAAGAAAAGGGAGAGCAAAAAGAGGCAACTCTCCCCCCCTCCCCCTTGGCTTAAAAACGGTTTTAGCTTAAAAACGGCTCTCTTATGCCTCCATCCCCACCGAAAGCGCTTTAAAAACGAAAAACATTCCGCGTTAAAAGTGTCGACCGGTGACGAGAAACTACATTAAATGGCTCATTTTCATTTAAAAGCGTAAAAGGTCTGTGTTCCTGCTGGTTTCCATTTGAATTCATGGATTCCTTTCTCTAATGGCGGCCACAGGGAGAACTCTGCCTCCCGGAGCCCATTGGCTGCTCGGCGGTCATGAGGGGCGTAACAACACTGTAAATGACGGGCGCTGCCGCTAGGGGAGTCACTGAGTAGATACAATTACAACTGGCAGACTTTCAACCTGCGCCACCTAGTGGTAATTTAACCTATTTTTAATCCCAATTATTTTCCCCACTTTTTTTACTCCTTGGATAATCCAGTGTAGTTCACTTACATTATCTTTAAATATAATAATACAATAAAAATAAAATCTCTTTTTTTTTTTAAGATTTGTTTTATTCCTGGTCACACTTTCAAAAAACTAAAATAAATAGAAAACTGCAACATTAAAGAAACATAATTTTATATTTTACCAACAGGCAATTAAATATATGCATAGACCATAAATATATGCATATTTCCTTTTATGTAACTTTTTACATGAAAATACTTTTACAACATAAATCAATCAGTTTCTTCTTTACATTGCTCTGGAATAAATGTTGATTTATAAATGTATACAGATCAGTGGTAATTATATAAAAAAAAAAATTTTTTTTTTTTAATAGATTTAAAATATGGAAATATAGATATGTACACATGACTATTTACTCCAGTCATGTTCACATTCAAAACAGTCTTCACTTTTATTTACAGCTGACAACTCATCAATAAGAAATTGGAAACGTATAAATGGCAGTCACAATGTAAGCGGTCAAGCATAACAGGTTAAAGTAACTGTGCAGTATACAGCTAGTGAGGGACTTGAGCGCCTCCCTGAATGTGTCCTTGCATTTTTATGATTCCACGAGCCGCATTTTTTGTGTGTGAAGAGGACTATCAAAAATAAATATAATACACAGTGGAGTGTTAGGTGTAGTTAGACACGCAGCTGGCTGAATGAGATTACTTTCACTCAAGAGTTTAAGTGAGATGTATTCCCATGGATGTAATAATCAGATGCGAGCATCATTCGCTGCTTTTCTAATGGTAGTGGGGCTTGTCTGGCTGAAGTGCATTTAGAAAATGAAAACTTCATTGATGAGCACACAAACCTATTAGCCACACCGGTGCTTCACATGATTTAATTTTGGTCTATAGATTTGTACTAATATTCAAATTATATGTCCACTAGATGAAACACTTTTACTTTAGATAATGCATATTTGTCAGAGGTAAAATTATGAAGGCTTTTGATGTGAAGGGGGAAGGATGGTTCGAGAATGAGGTGGATTGATGGCTGCATTGATTTATAAGGTCATGCCTACACATACACACACAATAGATCTGTCAAGGCATCCACATCTCTCTCACATATTCTCATAATTTGTTATTATCTCTGTCATCCATTACATAAAAATACTTAAATATTTTAAAAAAATAATGAAAAATAAAAATGTTCATGTTAATTATTCCCCACCTTCCTGGCAGGTTCCTTTTAAGGTTTGTCTGATAGCCACACACACACACACACACACACACACACTTTCACACATTGTCACACAGGGCATTTAAGACCGCTGGCAGACACGGGACTCATCAGTGGTCAGTGGAATGTGTGTCAATAGTAGTTGCAGGGCCACAGTTCAACAGCAGACCTGCTGTTTACACAGGCTAAGTGGTGATATCCTTCCTGCTCCTTTCAGCAAAAGTGGAGTCAAGGAGGGATTCAGAGGTTCAAAAAGGGTAATTCGTGTAAATACAGAGGCAGTCTGACTGCTTCTTTCAGTACAAACACACATATGAATATATGCAGACATGCATTCACAAAATGGACATCAAGTGGCGAGCCAACACAGTACCAAAATTGTACAAAATGTAATATTAACATTCATTAATATTAATATTACCAACATTACTGGTCAAAAGTTTGGAATAATTAAGTTTTTTTTAATGTTTTTGAAAGAAGTGTCTTATGTTCACCATACATTATTAATGTCTTTACTGTCACTTTTGATCAATTTAACGACTCCTCTTTGAATTAAAGTAATAGTTTATAATAAAGCAAAGTGTATAATAATAATACATGTTTCTTGAACACCAAATCATCATATTAGAATGATTTCTAAAGGATCATGTGACACTGAAGACTGGTGTAATGATGCTGAGAATGCAGCTTTTTATCACAGGAATACACTTTTGAAATATCATAATACAAAACAGTTATTTTAAATTGAAATAATATTTAACAATATTACTGTTTTTACTGTATGTTTAATCAAATAAATAAAGCCTTGAGCATAAGAGACCTCTTTCAAAAACATAAAAAAATCGTACTTATAATAAAGCAAAGTGTATAATAATAATACATGTTTCTTGAGCACCAAATCATCATATTAGAATGATTTCTAAAGGATCATGTGACACTGAAGACTGGTGTAATGATGCTGAGAATGCAGCTTTTTATCACAGGAATACACTTTTGAAATATCATAATACAAAACAGTTATTTTAAATTGAAATAATATTTCACAATATTACTGTTTTTACTGTATGTTTAATCAAATAAATAAAGCCTTGAGCATAAGAGACCTCTTTCAAAAACATAAAAAAATCGTACTTATTCCAAACTTTTAGTGTAGGCTATATGTGGGAAAAAAAAAAATTCTATTCTCGACAATTCATTTTGGTCAAATGCTGCAACAAAATGTTTAACCCATGAAGGTGCTTGAACACGATGCTTGATTTTGGTTCCAGATGTCTCCCATCCCATCATCAGGTGTGTGGATCAGCCAGAGCCAAGAGAGTGTGTAAGGACCTCTCTGCTCTTCCACCACTGCAATCAGCCTAATACCCTGTTAGCTCTTCAAGCTGAACCAGAGTACACAAGGGTTCACGGCTATTTTGGTAAGAGCTTCAAGCGACTGAATGGGTCATTTAGGGGGTAATTGTGGCTCTGGCTGAGTTCTCTGCTGGATGTCCTTGTTTAGAAACACAGAAGGATTGAACAAGAATCTCTGCCCCTCTCATCTCTCTGCTGTTTCTGTTTGCAGAGAGAGGACCTGCTGACCACAGACGGAGGCTGCCTGCAACCATAAACTTCCTCTGAACCGTGTAAGATTGTGTCAGTCAAGCTCAATATCTTTTCAGCTGAACTCTGGGAAAGTCTTCTCCTTTGTTGCTCTAAGAAAAAAAAAAAATATCTTCTCATTTATATTCACACTTATATATCACTTACTCACACAGGGAGTTTTCAGCAGCTTGCTATGATGAATGCCATTCACAACACCATCAAAATGTTCTACAGCCCCTTGTTTGTTTATTAACAAACAACACAATAAAGAAATGGCAAAATCTTAAGAAAATATAACAAGCAACATTTTTATTTTTTCTTACACCTTGAATATGTGTGAGTGTACCTTAAACTCTGCTTGTATACAATACTGTTAAAAAAAATATAACAGAATTCTGGAAAAAGGTTTCCTCAAAAATATTAAGCAGCACGTTGATTTCCGCATTGATAATAAGAAATGTTTCTTGAGCAGCAAATCAGAATGATTTCTGAAGGATCATGTGACACTGAAGACTGGAGTAATGATGCTGAAAATTCAGCTTTGCCATCACAGGAATACATTTTAAAACTCGAAAACAGTCATTTTAGCACGATGTAATTTGTAACCTTTTTGTTAAAAACTAACAAAATTTAAACAATGAGTCAATCCATAATCAATCCTTATTCCATTTTTTTTTTGTCTTACCCTGAATCACTAGGCCTTATATGGTCCGTATACGGACTCTATATGGTAAGCCTATTATAAATATTTGAAACCTGTCGGGATGGTTTTGGCGGGATATAGCCTAGGCCACTCGCCCGTGCGGTCTCGTCCGCAGAAAAGGGTTGCTCCGGCTATTTTGAGTGACTCGATTCACTCGAGTATGGTGTGGGAATGGCATAAGTTAGTTTGTTAATAAATCCAGCCTGACTGAGCATAAGAGACTTTTTCAAAAACATTAAAAAAAATAATTATAATAATAATTAAGATTAGGGGAGTCACGAACCATGATATTTTATAACCTGAACTGATCCTAAATTTTTGTTAAAATATGTTCAAGAAATAATACTTTAATATTCCAAACTTTTTTTTATTTTTTTATTTTTTATTATAATATCAGGACAATTGAGTCTCACAGACATTTTGGACAATAAACATTTTTTAAATTTATTTTTAAATAATTTTTTTTGCATATTTGATCATGCTCTGTAGAATTTTCTCTCCAAATCATTGCAGAAAGTCTGAATAAAAATAAAAAAAGTCTGCAGATTCCGTCTGGGCCAGCATTAGGAACCTGGATTGCTTTTGTGATACCGCCATGGCACACAGTTGAGGCCAGGCCTGCAAGACTGGAAAGCACTGTTGAACACACATGAGATTAGCAGGAACATTCCCCTGTACATGCAGACATGACATGCTTTTGTTGTGCACCTGATGCGAGGAGTGGTGTTCTGCAGGGCTGCTGCCTCTCCCAGCAACACACAACTACAGCTGAACATCCCTGCCACTAAATAATGTGACACACTTGCAGCCTTTTGCCGTTTCAGCACTGTTAGAAATCATGTCGCTCTGTTCATCTCTCTCCCTCTCTTTTCCCTCTCGTACCCACTCCCTCTCTCTCCACCAGCAGATGGATGAAAAGTGCCGGTATCACGGCTTCTTTTAGTTAAGCTGCAGAAACAGCATGAGATTAATAAATTCAATATGAATAGAGAGTTAATGAAAGGAACCTCTCCCCCTCCCGTCTCAGCTGTGTTTTCTGCCGTCTGAGGAGCCTGTAAGTAGCACCGTTGAAAAGCAGGAGTCAGCAGAAACAGCCCCTGGATCGCAGACAGACTTTGACCTCTGCAGATTCCTCTGTGGCAGCTCACTCTGTCATTCCTCTGCAGCTTTTACCAATAAACACATCAACACTTAGATCTGACACAATATGGGCACAAAACACATTATTGTAATAAAAGGAAAATCACTGTATAGCTTGAAATTAATTCATTGCATTAGGGGGAAACAACTGAGACTTTTTTCCTGAGCCCTTTCTCTATGGTTCTCTAGGGAAGGGCTTTTCAAATCAGCCTAGGGAAGGGCTTTTCAAACGTTTTGCAACCACACAGATCCTCAAATATAATAATCCACCTGCCAGGGACCCCCTTGCTATAATATACAGTACAGTATATATATATATATATATATATATATATATATATATATATATATATATATATATATATATATATATATATATAGACAGCTACATGTACTGAGCCTTGAAGACTTAAGATTAAGGGACATATAGTTTAACATAAAGTCAAAAAAAAATTCAAAATTAAATATTTGTCTTTCATTTTGTCATTGTACTAAAGACAAAGTAAATGAAAAAAGAATACCTACAAAATATTTTAAAATGGCGTATCTTTTTTTCTAATAAATATTGCAATTCTTGTTACTTGTTACACTAAATACATGCATGCTGCTGTAAGAAATTGACACTTTTATTTGACAAAGAATCCTGAAAATCACATTTTTCCACACAATGAGAAATAAGAAACATGCTGATTTGGTGTTAAAGCTACACTGTGTAATTTTTTTATTTGATTCTTAGCAAAAACACTTTGTTCTTTCAAAATAATATGTGCTCATTAATGTGTAATTACTTCTACCAACTAATCAAGTATTCTCGTAAGCGTAGAATCTGCCATTTAGAATACATGCGAGCGAGCCGCTCGAATGGCGGCAGCCATGTTGCGCCTCCATCTTGAAAATACATTAGCCAAAGAGGGACATACCTAGAAATTCAAGCTTCGTCTTTCGCTTTTTTACACTCAGTGGCACTGTGACAAATGCGAGGGGGAGATTACTCACGACTGCCGGCAGATTTGAAATAATACGGCCACCGTAGGAGTTAAAACGCCCTCGGAATGGGAGGGGCTAGAAAGTAATATTCAGTTGGTAGTCATAAACAATTTCACCGCTAGATGGGAGAAAATCCATTTCTTATTATTATCAATGTTGATTTTTTGTTGGTAGACACCATGATACACTACCATTCATGTTTGAGTGCAAGATAATTTTTTTATCGTTTTAATATTTTTACTTTTATTCACCACGGATGCATTAAACTAATCAAAAGTGACAGTAAAAGATAATGTTAAAAAAATTTGTCTACCTCAAAATAATAACTAATTAATAACAATAAACAATTGAGTACCAATAATAAAAATAAGTGAGCACAAATCCAACCCCAAACTTTTGAATGGTACATACAGCCAAACAGGTGTAATGTTAATATTAATTTAAAAAGTTGTCACTTTTACACTTAACGCAAGACATATTCAAATGAGCTCCATCAACACATGTTGAGGTAGGAAGCAGATCCCTTAAAGATTGAAATCCTAGAAATACCCCCGCATTCAGTCAAATCTGCTGTGCACCTGACAGACATGATATAAAGTAAAGGCACTGAAATATGTCAAATAAAATAGATTAAAATAGCACAACCTCAAATTTAGAATTTCTTATTTTTGACATTTTGACAAGTGTCTCTCGGGGGGCTAAGAACAGATACGCATCAAGCATTCGGTGGAATCCAGAAATAACACCCGTGAGCGTCACCTCAGCAAGCCTGCAACAGTCCAAACATGCTGAGACGTCCACAACGAACAAGACACTGAGAAATCAGCCACCCACACAATTTGGCCCTGCTTTCCCTTCCGCTCGTCTCAAAGGACAGAATCAATGACAAATGAAAACCACGGTCCTCTCTTAAATCAAAGCGTGCACACGCTGCAGTTTCACCTTGGGTCTGGGTAGGGGCTGCCAATTAGACATGAAACAGTGGGTAGTGGCGTCCTTGCCAGGTTATCCTCAAGGACAGGCGTCAAAGAGGCAGAGGGGGGGGGACCGGGGTCCGTGTGCTCGGATGCTGCCACAGAGGACATGACCACATGTTGGCCATCTGACCACGATCGTATTCGACATGATGCTGAATGATTATGGAGGCATTTACACAGGAAATACGATGGGAAACCCTCATCATCCGGCTAAAAATGATCAGAATTTTAACTGTAAAAGACAAAATCCTACAGTAAAACCCTGTTAATTAGTTCACAGTAAACTGTAATAGATTTAATGGGAAATTTTAAGTAAAATACTGTTAAATGAACAGCGTTTGAAAGTGAAAAATACATATTTTTTTATCATTTACAGTGAAAAAAACAAACATAGATTGACATTCCTGGACATTAGGGTTTTTATACGTCTTATGTTGTTAAATGAATGTTTATTGCATTATTTTAGTGTCGTGTGTTATGATGTTTTGAATTTGTGTGTATGACACCATGCACCTTTTAGACCAGTATGCTATATTAGTATTTACCTGGATGAACTTTATCGTGTGGCTTTTTCTTTACCGCCTGTGTTTTTAAAGTGGTAGAAAACAGTTTTTTTCTGGTATATTAACATTATTTCAAGGTGCAATATGTATGCTAACTTTTTTTGTTCAAAATTTCAAAAGTCAATGCATCATCAATATTCCTTCCAAAATGTGTTTTTGTCTACTTCTGATTCACTGTGGTATCTCTTAAGTCTTGTGAATGTTTAATGAGTATAGGATAATCACACACATTGAACTGCTGCAGAAGTATCACAGTTAATGTAAAAGAGACTGTTACATTACAACTGGAGATTTTAACAGTAGGCCTATTTATGGGCAAGTGATGGTGTGACAGTCTGGCTCTTATCTGAAAGGCCAGTGTACACACACATAATCGCCCAAAAACTTATTGTGCACCAGGCCACAAGAAAGAGTGAAACTGCAATAGCAAATGGCACAATTTAACGGGTGTTAACACAAAGAGCTATAAAGTGTGACAAGTGTGCGATAAACACTGATGATAAATTGTAATGTGCTCTGTGGAGGATATGGCAAGGATGTGCAATCTAACACTGTGTGTGTGTAAAATTGAAAACAGTTGGAATCAATATGGGTATTATAGCATTAGCCATGGAGAGATATACCATACACCGTTTCAACGTGCACCCATGCTAAAGCAATTTACACACTTGCTCAGTGCTTATGAATAATGCATACTCATATCAGTGCTGCAACAGAGCCCCATACTGTAAGCTGCTTTAATAACTGTATGAGTAAAGTCACCTTTGATACTAATTCATGGATATATGGAAGTGTGTGGGTATCTGTCTTATCTGAGTTAATCGTTATATTTCATGACAGATTTATTGTCTTATTTTAGTTATTTTATGGACTTTAATATAAGTCAAAAATATCTATAATAATAATAATGATATATTTTTATTATTATTAGTTATTGTATTATTATTACTACTATTATTGTAAATATCAATAAAAAAATAATTATTATTTATA
Organism: Scardinius erythrophthalmus; assembly: GCF_964197995.2. NCBI lineage: Eukaryota > Metazoa > Chordata > Actinopteri > Cypriniformes > Leuciscidae > Scardinius > Scardinius erythrophthalmus. The sequence goes on from NC_138243.1 coordinate 18,498,647, forward strand.
TGTATATTAATTATTACTAATGAAAAACGTTATTAATAAATGAATATTTATAATAATGTTAATAAACAGGTAAATATTAATGTATTCATAATTAATAACTATTAATCATTTAATAATAAATACTATAATAATGACTGTAATTATAAATAAATTAATATTTACAATAATAATAATGGTATTAAAATGGTAAATGTCACGGTTTGTCCAATGACGGACGAAGACAAGGATGATTAAGTTAAATAAAGATATTTACTTGAAAAAATCAAAAAGAAAGCAGTATTCCAACAAGATCAAAATGTAACCATGTGAATCATACACAAACAATGCCCAGAATGAGAAAAGGTGAGGAACTTAAATAAACATGGTGATGAACTAAATAATGAACAGTTGTGATAATTAAATGAATATCTATGGTAACTGATTATGGCAGGAAAAAGAGAACAAAGGAACACAGGCAAACATATGATTAAACAGACTGATAGAAAACGAAACCAAAAGAAGCATAAAAGTGACAGAACACCCCTTCCTGGGAAGGCACCTTTTGCCGTAAAATGTCTGAGGAGGTGGTTCTGGCGGCAGATGAGGGACTGGTGGAAGACGAAGCCCCGGTAGACAGATTCAGGGAGGCGAGGATAGGAGGAGTGGCCAGGCTGTGGTCCAGGACGATAACCCACAGTGGAATCGACGGGGGAGGAGCCATGGGTGGGGCTTTGGGGACAACTAACAGAGATGAAGCTTTAGGAAGTGGAGCCCATGGCGCAGAGCCGCAGACATAGATAAGATGGGACGGTCGACACTGATGGTCCAGAAGGCCAGAGGCGGACCCGCAGCGACGAGCGTCCAAGATGGAGCCAGAGTGCCTGAGGACTGAGGTGAAGCCGGTGCGACTGAGGACCAAGGGGTAGCCGGAGGGAAGGTGGAGCCTGCTGGAATCGAAGAGGTGGAGAGACGGAGCGCAGCGGATGGCTTGAAAGACCATGGCACAGATGGCTGACCAAGGTGGAGCCGGAGGGAGCCCAGTGGAACGGTACGGACGACGGTCTCTGGTGGAGCCAAGGGAGGGAGGAGCCAAGGTGGAGCCGATAGGTCAACAGACCAATTCTGTCACGGTTTGTCTGATAAAGGATGAAGACAGGGATGAAGTTCAAATAAAGATATTTACTACTAAGTAAAACAATATAAAAGCAGTATTCCAACAAGATCAACCATAACAGTGTGAAACCATACAAAACCAACAGCGGAATGACAATGCCAGAATGAGTGATGGTGACGAACTTAAATACACATGGTGATGAACTAAATAACGAACTAATTAATGAACAGCTGTGATGATTAAATGAATGTCCACTGTAACTGATTATGGCGGGAAAATGAGAACAAAGGAACACAGGCAAACAGGTGATGAAACAAAAATTAAGCTTAACTGTGACAATAATAATAATGAATTCATATTAACAATAATAAAAACATTTTTATTAATAATAAATATAAATAAATATTATTGTAAAAATATTTAATAATATATTTTTTAAAGATTTATAGCATTACTATCATGAGCAAAAAATTCTCATCTCTTTTTTCAACATTTCTTCCTTTTATTTTTTTATGGGTCACTTATAAAACAGTCACCCCCATTTGTATCATCAGGATGTTTATCATGTTTTGATAGTTCCTTCACATGCATTTCCACACAAAACATTCAACTCAAACTCAAGCTCTGTGAAAGTTGTGAGTCTGAGAGCCCTCAGGCAAAAACATTGTGTAATCAGTGTGTATTACTGGAACCACCAACAGTCTGCAAGAGTTTTGATGAACAATTAAACCGTTCAGTCTGTCTCTTAAACACAGGTCCATGCGAGTTTCTCCAGATCTTGTTCAAACCATTAATGTGGCTCTGGTGATTTCAATCGCACAGACTGATTACGTAATACTTTTGCTTAAGGGCTCTTTCACTCACATTAGAGATATGGGGACAGCAGTCAACGCATATTTATGGGCAGCACAATCACACACAGGTTTCCTTGAAAACTCTAACCTCTAATAACCTCCAAGCAAATGGCTTTAATATGTCAGGGATATGATGAAACATGTCCTCTCCAGGCAGAATTCATCTTCGCAGCATTTTTTTTCCTAGCTAGTTGGTACACAGATGTTTAAAGCATCTTTTGCACGGTGGATCTGCTTTGCACAACTCAGGTCGTGTGAACCTGATTTTTGTTTAAAGTTTTTTTCTTCTTCTTGCAGATAGGATATTGTTTCCTTAACATTATGAAAAAATAAAAAAAGGATTCAGTGCAGGCCAGGGGGCTCATTTATAAAACTGTGCATATAGGATCCTTACTAAAAGTGTATGTGTGCCCGAAAGCCAAAAATGGCATACGCCAAAAAAAAAAAAAAAAAAACATGCGTGTGCCAGAACCTGCACATAATTCCTTTTATAAATCCCAGTCATTTTCTCAGACCATGAGTTCTGCTATTATCATGTGCCATAAATCCTCGCTGTAGTTAAAACACAGCATACCACAGGAAAAGTGTTAAAATTATCACGTCCACTAGAAATATTTCTATTTATGATAATATAAAAAAGTTAACTTCTCTGTAATGATTTCAAGTAATTTAAGTGCTTAACTCCATTAATGAGAATTTAATCTAAATATGTATATCAGATGTAAAACAGTTTAAATTATTCTTTTATTTAAACGGTTATTGTGAACATGCATTGTATTTATGTTTAGGAATCATGACTCAATGTTTTTTCCTTCATCTGCCGTCAGTCCCTCATCTCACCATCGGTGTCGCCTAACTGCTCCGTCTCCAAAATGTTTGTACGCATGGCAAATTTTCCAGTCAAGTTTGTTTTTATAAAACACAACTTGTGCGGCATACACCTCTTTCAGGGCCTGTTTTGTGCGTACGCCTTTGTGGCGGAAGGGTTGAGAGGTGGCAGATGGGAGAGGGAAGCTGGGTGGGAATTCAGGATCTGGCTCAAGCTCGGGAACAGACACAGGCTCAGAAACAGGTCTAGGGACAGGAACAGGTCGGGGAACAGGAACAGGTATAGGCGTGGCAGCAGCCATCCTGGCTGAGGGCTCAGGCAGTGAGGCGGTGGCCATCTTGGCTGAGGGCTCAGGCTGGGCAGGCATGACATGAAGCCTTGGGTCTAGCTGTGTTCCGGATCGAGGCACGACACTCCAGACACCGGGGGACAGTCTCCCTCCAGTCTAGTCGTGTCAGGGAGGTTGATTGGATGGTTGAATGTGGCCCCGATCCGGAACAAGGTACTCAGGCTCTCGTCGTCGAGGGTGCTAGTGACGGCAAGGCAGCAAAAGTCCTTGGTAAATGAAAAAAAGTTTGACGCCATGACGATAATTCTAACCCTATCGTCCATTTTGGCTGGTCCAATCTTCTGTCATGGTGTGGTGCAGGGAGAAGAAGTCAAAGAAGAATCAAAAGTTCCAATGCAAACTTTTACTCAGAATATAAATCATACAGGTACATCAATGACAGGCAGAAGGTCACACACACTTAATGCGACATAGATCAGACAATGAACAAGGTAACACACAGGGCTTAAAGGGGTCATATAATGTCATTTTTGTACAAGCTAATACGATTCTTTAGGGTCTAAATTAAAAGTTTGTAATATACTTTAATTAAAAATTCTCATTAGTATTGTAAGAAAACACTAATTTTACCTGGTCAAAAACAGCTCTGTTTTCAGCACACCGTTTCAGTGCATGTGTCTTTAAATGATTATGAGCTTTGCTCACCCCGCCCCTCTGTTCTGTGCGTACACCGTTTGTAACACTAACACAATAACCACAAGGAGTCGTTCATTAAAAACGTGGAATTATGAATTATATTGATAACGTCGTACATAGAAAACATGCCATAATGTACCCTGAGTGTAAAAATAGCCACATTCATCGTGAAGCGTTCAGCAGGAACACGAATAGTTGGTACTGATCCTTTTTTCAGGAGCAGCTTCTTAACAAATCCAGCTTTATACTGACCCTCGTTTGTAAAGCAGTCTGGTGTGTGAAATGATTCACGCAAACATGAAAGCATTGACGTTGATCGTGGGGAATTCCCTTCGAAAACAAACTCAGCCACTGCGTCTTCAGCGGTTCGGATTTAGGAACATCAACATGACTGCTGTGTTCGTTATTACACCCAAGAACAGAACACCAAAATCGTTAGACGCCATTCTACTCAGCACTCCAGCTATCAACAATGAACGCGCCTGTCGGCGCGTGCTATGATTGACAGCTCGCTCACGAGGGCGGGTCTGTGTTTGAAACACTGCTGTCAATCAGCCATCGTGGGAGGGGCGTCGATTTTGTGACGTCACAATATCGAACAGCTTGATTTGAGACAGGAGGAAACATATAAGAAGATTTAAAAAAAAAACACTGGATGGATTTTTATCATTTTATGATGGTTTTCAGTACAATCAACTTGTAAAAGTGCATGTACCATTATATGACCCCTTTAAATACATAGGGAAACAGATCAGGGAAACGAGACACAGCTGACAAGACCAACGAGGAAACAGGTGTGACAGATGAACTAATGAGGGTTACCGTGGAAACAAAGGAGTGGCGGGAAAACAGAACAAAGGAAGACGTGACTAATGAAAACAAGACTGAACACAACTGTGATATAGGGACTAGATATAGATATAAAGTCGCAATTGTGAGAAATAAAGTCGAAAGAATAAGAAATTGTGTTATTTTACTTTGAAGTGAAAAGGGGTTTCACAATATTCAACTGTCATTTAATTGCAACAAATTGTAGAATATTGAAAGAAAATACTGCGAAAGTACAGTACATTTTATTTATTTATAGGAAAATTATTACAACGACCTGTCTTTTAAAATGTTACAAAATCACTTTCTCCACATTCTGATTCCGTTGTTGTGATCCTCTTTTCTCTTTTCCTTTATGGCTACAGGAAGCTGGCTTAGTGCTGGGTGTCTGAATGAGTTTGCCAGGCTTTCTATAGGAGAACTACATAATTAATGAAGAGTGTGCTATTTCTCTGAACACACAGGGAATCACTTCTTTCAACTTTGTCTCAGACCCCCAACGGGCAGCGTCTGCAGGGTTCTCATGACACACAAACACACATACACACACACACACACACACAAACACGACCCCCCGGTGCCCTCTCCCCCGTCTCATGCTGAACAGACACGAAAGGAGCAACTCTTTCTCTCTGTGTCTCTCTCTCTCTCAGTATCTTCCATTCTCTCACCCTCTCCCTCCTTTTCTCTCTCTTGCCCATATTTCTCCTCCAATCGAACCCTAAAGTCTTACTCTCTCCTGTGTGCAGTGGCAGCATGCTGAGGCTAAATTAATTTGGCAGTGCTGCTTTTTTATTTATTTTCTTTTGTTGCTTTTTAACTTTGTGATTAGTCCACAGCCCCAGATTCATGCTAGACTTGGCAATTCCGTTTAGCAGACAGTGATCTTATCCTGTAGTCAAATATTGTAAGTACATGCTTCCAGTGGGTATCTGTGCCAGGAGAGAAGGAGAGAGAGAGAGAGAGAGAGAGAGAGAGAGAGAGAGAGAGAGAGAGAGAGAGAGAGAGAGAGAGAGAGAGAGAGAGACTAAACCAGGAAAAACTCTCATAAGATGAAAAGCGAAAAACACCATAGAAAAATAGTCTTCTGATGTACATGCATCCATTAAAAACCCTGGAAAAAACTAGCTTCTAATTTGTTTCTTTACAGCTGGAACGAACATTGTGTAATACTAATGTGAAAATGAAAGAATGGCAACTAGTAGCAGGGAATAAATTATAAACTCACACTAAGTCTTTTATATGGTGTGCACAAATCCTTACATCCGACAGTAAGAGTAAAAGCCCTTAACTGACTTGTTTCCTAAAAGAACATAAAGGCATCTGAACTATACAGACAGTGAAATGACAAGAAACAAATGGGATGCAGTGCTGCACTTGTGCAGCTCGTAAATAAGGCATAGAGTAGGCTGAATATACTGTATGTGCTGAGATTGCTTCTGTCACTTACCCTGGAAAAATGCAGGGCAAATATGGGTTGATGGAGAAGATCTCTTTTTATAGGGCCACAGGAGAAATGTCAGTGCGAGACTGCTTTTAAATTCAGGATATAAGTGTAAGCACTAAAATATATATTTGGATCTCATTGATACTTAAATCTTGAAAGTTATTTATTATTGAAATAAAAAGACTTTTAAACATTCTATAGAAATATTAAATTATTACTATTAAATATTATTTATAATGACATTTTATTTATAAAACTTACATAATATAATATATATATATACATATATAATATAATATTACAGAAATTACATTTTTATTTTAAATAATGATTATTAAATCAGTTAATAATTAAACTATCATCGAATTTTAACAATTACAACAACAATAATAATAATAATTTAATATAATAATATTGATTTAATAATAATTTAAAAGGGTCATCAATATTTTTTTATCTGTATATGGCTTGTGGAAGACTAAATTTTAAACAATGATTATTTAATTATTTATTATTGAATTTTAACAACAACAATAATAAAAATAATTATTGTTGTTTGAGTATTATTAATATTAAAGTATTTCAAATATTTCTTACAAATAAAAAAGAGTAATCAATATTTTTGATCGGTTTGGTTCGTAGAAGACTCTAATAATAATAATTAAAACATATTTTAAAAATTAAAAAAGGGTCATCAATAGTTTTGGTCTGTTTGGTCAGAAGAGACTGTACATTTTTAATAATAATAATTAAATTATTACTAAATCTGTTTAAATGTCCACCTAAATCTTGAAAGTGATTTATTACTGATTTTTTTTTTTTTTTGCCTTTTAAACATTCAATGTAAATATAAAATTATTACTATTTAATATTGCATTTTATTTATAAAACACATAATAATATACAACAATAATAATAGTTATCATATTTTTATTTTTAAGGTTTATACATAACATCTAATGATAATAATATCACCAACAACAACAACAAAACAACAATAACAACAACAACAACAATCATTTATTGTTGATTATTATTATTACTATTATCTCCTAAATAATACCTAAATCTTGAAAGTTGTTTATTATTGAAATAAAATTATATAATTTTAAACAATCAATTTAAACATTACATTTTATGAAATTTAATGAAAATAAAATATATTTTTTAGAAACAATTTTAATTTGAATATTATATTGTATTTTAGAATTATTATTATACATAAATTATTATTATTATTATTATTATTATAGGAAGAACAGATAGAGAGGAAGGGTATAGGCCTGGGTAAATGTCAAGTTACGTTCTTCTCCGAGACTTTGGGTTGATGATCCAATTGCAGCTTTATTGGGACAGTCCAGAATCATAATCCATACAACAGGCAAAAGGTCAATAACCATAGGGCAATCCAGATAATAACAGAGTCCAAGACACAGGCAACCACGGAAATCCAGGGAGACGAGCAGAAGATCAAAACCAAGACACAGGAAACCAGAATAACGCTAAAAAATACAGTGTAACAACATGAATGAACACAGGCTATAAAAAGGCAAATATAAATGAGCTAATAGACCTTATTCAGAGCAGCGCCATGACAGGTATGAAAGTGAGGCTGTTAGGGATAGACTTGCAGTGTTTCCAATGGCATCCGCTGTAAAAAGCTGTATAAAGCTGTATAAAGCTCCTAGATTACTATTAGCTTATATTGTCGGGAGTTTTTTGTCAACTGAAATTTCTTGGAAGGATTTTTCCAATCCAGAACAATCCAAAAACACATTAAATAACAGTACAGCCCACAGCCTCGCTTTCATTCCCTTTAAAAATCAAAGACGGCACTGCTGTGAATAAGGTCTATGACAAACAGGTGAAAGTAATCAGCACATGATGAGTCCAGGCAAAGGTCTATGGGAAATGTAGTTCATTAAATGGTTGCAATGGAGGGAAGAGTGCCCTCTGGTGGATATAATGGGCGGATGTGACATACAGCATCTGTTATTTATTATCACATAACAAATTTCACATTGCCATATCAAAGTCGCTGGGGTGTGTTGAGAATCACTCCACAATAAAAGCAGGTTTACCAGCCACTCAAGTTTGGTGAGATCATTTTCCATTACAGTCCTGTCCTGCTCAAGGAGCAAAACATGTAATATTTAATAACCGTCAAGATACCACAACATAAAACATTTAATCCATGGGAATGATGCAGCTGTTAAAATAACCTTCTTCTGGAACATCGATCGATGTAAATCACTGTTCGTTCTAAGCAGCTCTCTAAAACTCTCTTCCACAATTACTCATTTAAAACCTTTCCTTCTGTTCTAGTTCGTCTGAGCAAATGTTTTGAAGAAGTGTGTGACATATCGTGGTACAAACATCACTGAAGTTAAATAAGGTTGTTCTTTGGGTTCACCAGCCATCTGCTCAGTTCATTACACAGAAAAGGTGTCAAAGAAGCTTTATGAATCATTCACGATTAAGAGCTGTTAGCTAGACTCTTTAGATTCTTAGAACTGTTGTGGCCTTGCAAATCATTGGCAACATTCTAGGGATTCTATTTATGTAATGTGTCCTCGATCTAATTCTCTCTCTGTGTTAGCCGTCGGCCTGCCTGACTGTTTTTCTCTCTGTACTGCGTTTGAGGACATGTTTCGCTAATGCTGCCCGACCACTCGCAGCCAGAGAGTCTGGCACAGGAATGATTACCTGTCTGTATGATCAATTACCTGATTACTCTCTGGATACACACTCGTGGCATGTCTCTGGAGTCATGCTCGCACACACACACACACACACACACACACACACACACACACACACACATGCGGTGGGAGAGACTGAACGCCAGTGCACTTTCTGACAGAAATGGGATGTGAAAAGAGAGGACAGAAAGAGAGAAAAAGAGAGAGAAAAGAAAGAAAGAGAGGAGTTGCTTGTGGCTGGAAACACTCTTTTGATTCTTGCTTCAAAATAAGTGTCTCTTCTCTTTATGGTACAAACTCAGTGATAGTGATTTAAAACTACAGACCACATCGTTGCCAGTAATTTTCCCTAAGTTGATGCATTTCCTATTGAAACAATTTGTTTTACTTGCTGTTTCAATAGAAAATACATAAACATAGGGAATTATTAACAACTATTATTATTATTACTGTTATTGTTATATTAATATCATTTAAATATTTGACCATAAAAAAAAACTCATCGATAATTTTGAACAGACTGGTTCGTGGAGGACTGAATTTTCAAATATTGATTATTAAATTATTGAATTTTAACGACAACAACAATAATTGTGCATTGTTGTATATATGTGTTTGTGTGTGTTGCTGTGTATTCACTCATTTCACATTTACTGTTTCTGTCTCTCACAAAAACCAGAGAAAAAGGGAATGGCAGTTTATATTCACTTGGAGGACAGATCAAATCATATTGATACTAATAAACATTAATGTTCATAAATATTAGAATTTGTAGCTTTATTTTAGCTTTGAATTGCACACATTTTACAACCTGGCACACACAAGTTAAGAGGTTCCAGATATCTTTCAGCACCTTATGTCCATTACGATGGACATTAAATATGAAGAATAAAAAGGGCTTACTCCTCATCCTGTCTAGCCGGATATCCTTGCCTGTCTTTTGTGATGCTTAAAGCTCAATCAGATCATATCTTCATTGTGATTAGTTGAACCAATCAGTGACCAGACTCATTTTATAACAAAAAAAACATGTCCATTCCAATGGACCCAGGGTGAAGGGGTTAAGAGTGTCTGATGGCACCTGTAAAACTCACGCTGATTTGTAGCCAGAAACATTAGGAGTGAGACCAAGAACTATTTGTTGTATCAACCTCAGTTTGACCTTTTTGTATCATTTTTTTTTTCCAGATACACACACACGCACAGGCAGAGATGGGCATAAATACATGTAAATGTATTTAAAATACAAATACAAAATACTGTGTGAATTTTTTTTATTTTTTTTAATACAAATACAGTATTTTGAAAATACACAAAATACATGTGAAATTGGCCATCCAGTGCAGGTACAGGTCACAGAGAATGAAGAAACTACATAGGCCTACTGACTTCTCATTCCTAACCTCATCTCTGCCCTCTTTCTTTCTTTCTGGCAATTACAAATAAACGTATGCAAAATAGCAGCCATTTATATACTTATTTCTGGTTACGATGTAGTCTATTACTTGTGGTGAACACTATTAAAAAATTCATACTGTACGTAAAACTGTGGAAATCTTTTCTGCTATCTAGCAAAGAATATGGATGGGCTATATGACCAAAATCTAAATTTTACTTCACAATATCATGGTTTCACAATTCTCAATATCAGTTTTGATTCCACAGCATAAACTGAATTTTAGAGTCTTTGGAGTTTTAGAGTTCTTTTTTTTTTTTTTTTTGCAGGTAGTCCAATAGCCTGACTCTGTCAGACTTCGTACTTCCGCTCAATTTCATTTCGCTTCTGTACTCAGTCTGAGACCGCGTCATAGCCAAGGGGGTAATGTTTCAGAAAAAACTGAAGCTTCCCTGGGGGCCGCCATTGATTAGCAGACCATCACCTGCTGTTAGCATTCCATTGACTCCCATTCATTTTGGCATCACTTTGACAGTGAATAACTTTACATCTGAGGCGTTTAAAGACTCAATTTGTCCATTATTTATTTCTAAAGAAACATGAAAATGTATAAAAGGCTCCATTACCTTGTATCTTACGATATGGCCCTGTAGAAGCAGTTTTTGTAAAAAATAGGCTAACGATTGCGTCATAACCACACGACTCTCTGTCGCACAGTAGAGAATTACCGTATGGACAGGAGGAGAAGCTCGCGGGCAATCGGGGGGACGTGGAGGCAAAATGACAAAATAATTAATCAGAATATTTAGCAAAAGTTTCTCCTGCTCCTAGCTCATGAACACCTCCTACTCACGCTCTCCGTCTCTGCAAGTTTCGGAAGGGAATGATTCAGATTTCTCTTGGCACAGTTACTAGAAGACATACGGGTTGCTCACGTCACATCTACGTCGTCAGGCTCAGTTTGAGTCTGCTTAGTTCGGTCAGCCATCAGGAAGTGAGTGCTTCTGATTTACTTCACTTTTCTTCGTTGAATCCAATGGGGTCGCTGTGTCCATTTCTTTTACTGTCTATGGTCATAGCTTTCCGTTTTCCTCCGGCCTGAAAACAGCCGGGCCAATCAACGAACAGAGGGCAGGTTGAGAGCCGTGACGTAGACGCTGATTGTATCGTGGATGCGTAGATTTACTTCACATAATCTGCAAAAGTCGTTCACAGCCATGTTCACTCCGGTATTTCGCTCGATGGTTTTGTTTTCGCATCATACATGTGTTTACAGTGGAAGTTAGATGCGGCCGAGCATGCACATAACACACGCCATAACCAAACGTAATGTGATTGGCTTACGGGTAACCAATGATTTTAAGCTTCAGACTAGCGCCCCCAGGCGGTAAAGAAAACGTTTTTCTATTACGGAACTCCAGACTCTCTCTACGAAGCAAAGCGAAGTAGCAGAGTCTGGTATTACCAGGCTAGTAGTCCAACACTTTTTAAGTAATTTTATGTTTATTTTATGTAAGGTTTATTTGTTTCTATAAGTTTATTAAAATTAGAAAGTGTATCTAAAATTTAAAATTCGAATTAATTCATATGACACTATATAGGCTACCCCTTTTTTATTATAATTTTTTATGTACAATAAAACTAAAAACTGAATATTTTTGTGGTGTAGCCTATCATTCATCGGTGTTTGTTTTTCCACTCCAACGTTCCAATAATTCCTGCCCACTAAAAGCCGCATGGATAAATTTGCTTACCCCACAAATAGGCCTATCTATGTAAATGATTTAGAAAAAGTTCACACTTTATATCATCACTATGATATGTAATGTCATATCACCCAGCCCTAACATGCAGTAAACACATTTGACAAGCAAGTTGATACAAATTAACAACCGGTCAAGCCTGATTGGCTAACGCTATTTTTCTGTGCTCTTTTATTCCGTCATGTAACTGAAGTGAATAATGCACTATTTTAACTTTAATCAACAAGTAGAATTATCATGACATTCTCACCTTATTCCAAAAAGGCTTGAAAATACAAAATAGTATTTTGTATTTCAAATACGTATTTTAAATACATGCATCTGAAATACTGCCCATCCCTGCGCACATGGTGAACAGAGCCCTTGAATAGCAGCGTGACAGTTCACAGCAGCTGAAAAAAGGTTTACTGTTACAGAGGAACACACTAACCTTCCTGAACCCCCGCGCACACCGGCCCATCAAATCCCTTACAAGAGAAACATATTAGACCCTCCTAAATCACACACTCGCTGACATACACACATATACTCACTGGAAAACCCATATGACCACGACTAGAGTCTGATTATACAAGCCTTTGCCCGGAGGGATTTATGGGTAAAGATGGTGCATCTGAGAGATGGAGAGATTACGCAACAGAGACAGCTGTCAAGTCCTCATTGCACATCGTCAGGTCTACAGGTGGAGTTATTTCACACTAGAACAATTCCTTTTTATCAACATATCAAAATAAGTTCAGATTGAGTTTACCTATAACAGGTCGGCTGTGAAAAGCAACTTATTTTGAGATCTTCGGAAAGCACTGTGACCAGAAGGGTGAAAGATACGGTGAAGGAAATTGCTCACTTCACGAGAGAGAATATAGATTTTGCTGGGGAGAAAGAGAACTGGTCTTAACACATATTCTAAGCCAGTCTTGTAGAGCAATCGCACATATTAGACTGAAGGAGACAGGGCTGACTGCACACACACACACATACTAAGTGTTCTGAAATGAGAAGTCTTCACGATGATATGGTTTAAATGAGATTATCTTCCCCACACAGCCATCGCACAAACCCAGACTGAGGGAGAGCGGCTCTTTATGACAGCGAAAGCTTGATCTGGATTTCCATCCATGCTGATAGAGCCAAAGCAGATTCTTTTACATTCATAAGTCCTCATCTGCATTATCAGCAGGTGCTATAAAACGGAGGAAGACGGCAATGTTGTCATCAGTATGTTTGAATTATTCATGTGCAATTAAGCAGTGGCAAATATCATATCACAATGAGTTATTGCTCATTAAAGTGTGAGATAAAAATGCTCAAAATACATAAATAAATAACCTTAGCGAGTCGTTTATTGTCTAGTTGAGATTTTACATTAAGGTATTAAGACGCCCTAGTTGGACCCTTGACTGAATGCGCTGTGATTTGTGACTTTTAAGAGAGACATTACACGCATGATGTCATGCACAGAGAGTAAAGCATTGATGATCCCTTGTTATTACACAGTATTACACACACAGTGTTTGCAATTACACTCGTTTTCCCACGGGCCTGTTCATTCACACATTTTTAAATTGAGTCAGATGGAAAAAAAGAGTTGTTTACTGACACTAAGTTACAATATTTAGAGCAATTTTAAATCCCATCCTAAATGTATTCTGCAGATCCTACAACTTCTTTTGCATTAGATTAGAGATACAAGCATAAGGGATATAACTATTAGAAATAATATAAATTTTTCCACACAAATTAAGGTTTAGTGACAGGTTTGCAAGATATTCAAATGTCATATAAAATGAATAGCAAATAAAACAGCTCATATACTATTTTATCTGTCATGGGATTGACAATCATCATTTTCTGAAGGTTAAGTACCTCCTGAAAAAATGACTTTCACATTTCATGCTCTATGTTTGTACCCTATTCATGGAAAGTGCCTGTTAGTCCAACATCTGACTGCTAATTCCAGACACGAGAATGTTCATATTTTGTGTCGGAATGTTGGATCTGTGTTGCCATAATCCAAAGGTCAAGCAGCAGCTGTGACATGCTGCCCGCTTCTTTTTCCTCAAAGAATCCTTCTGGAGGGAAGTCAGTCAATAAC